>NC_060108.1:25309024-25919024 GCF_021155765.1 Diprion similis
TTATACATTGATATTAAAAAGAAGATGCAATACACGATGAAAATAATATACTCTGTACCATAGGAGTGAAAGAAATAAGATAATTGAATAAAACTTGCTGAAATTCTAAAATGAATAGAAAACGGTAATAATAATTATACAACTGACGTTGAGTAGTGAGAAAATTTCAAACTGACGATGTATTGACAAAACTTTAAAACTCAATGATTTCTTTATAAATATAATATATTGTTTGGTATGTACAGGCGGAATTACAAATTACGAAATCTGATGAAAAAATCGTAATAACAATATCAATAATAATAAAAGAATTAATAATAGTAGAATAACAGGATGAGAGTGAAAGAGTATTACACTCTTGTTAATCAATTACTTCAATTTTCCTTCATCATGGCATACTGGCTATCGTTTTCAACGGCTGATCCAGGTACTTAGCAAGAGCTTGTGCCTTTTCTCGGAGAAGTCCAAATCCCACATTTTTTCTAGCGTAGAGACAGAGTAGCAGATTTGCCACTTCTGTTACAACGACCTTACCCTCCTGAAAGATAATTCTTTTACTCAATACACTGCTATGCAACAAACAATACAAATTCAAAATCACTAACAACTGGTTGAGAATACATTTAACAACTTGTTTCAATCAGGTAGCAATTCGAAGTATTGAAAAAGCTAAGGAAAGAAAATCAGGGAGAATAAGGTCAGCAAAGTTTTCTGCACTGGGTATCCTAGACAATTATTTATGAAATACAAGTTTCGACACATTGATGTGAAAAGAAAGAACGCTGTGGTAAAACAAGAGTTTTAATCTATGCTGAAATAATATTTAAAGAAAAGAAAGGGAAGAACAGTTTGCGAAAGATTATACAATTGATCACCATGCAGTCCATCAGGACAAACTGCAGTTCATCCTCCTTGAAGGCGTTACGACCATTCTTTTCATAAGCGGACCAAATGTTGCTCGTTATCGCTGCAGTGACCCTGGCATCTTTATCCCCATATCCGCTGTAGGCAAGAAGTCCTCCGTCCCTGCTGAGTAGCCTAAATTTACGTAACAAAAGTGGAGATGTAATACGATGAACAGGTCATCGCTCAAAAGCTTGTACACACTAAAAGTTTCACCTAATCAGCACATTTGCCACGTCAATCTCAGTTAATCATTCGGCCATTGGCATAATATGGCTATTTGAGAGATTTATTATTGGCCGAAGATTGATTCGTATCCAGAAATTTATAGGTTAACTTTACTGTTTATCAGTTTTTTTCATACTCACAGTGTGTTTTCAACGCCCCCTGTATTCGCCTGGCTGAGAACTTGCGTAAGTGCTTTTGGTTTTAACATTGTTTATATCCTTTCAAAGCGTTCTTTCGATATTATTTGCACAACAAATATCACGTTTGACAGTTCACAGGCTGAGTCAACGGACTCTTGCTTGGGTTGCGTGGAAGAGCTTCGCTTGTTCGTATAGCAGCCTCTTTTTTCTGACAGTTTATCGAACTCGTTTCACCGCCCGGATTTCGATAGCTCGAATTTCGATACAATTATCGAAGCTAACGGTTATCGCCGGGTTTAAAAGCTTGAAAGACATCTTGTTTTCGAAAAATCAATGTTCGTTCAAAGATCACAAATCGTAATTCTTGCAGCAATACGACGCTTACAATTTTAAACGTTTATTCGTTAAATCACTTTGAGAATTCAGATTCACTCACAATATGATTCGTATATGTGGATAAAAATTTCAAACGGATTGAGTTGAATTGAATTCTCAAATTGAAATCATTTGTTCGCGGCGTGGTTTTTTTTTTTTTTGTCAATGTACGTACTATACGGAATATAAATCGCGATTGAATTTTTTTAACATACCCATGAATTCTCGATTGTGCATCTTCAATTTCATAGGGATTCAACGGAAAATTTTAAATTAGGAAGAATTCGACATCCGTATATGTATTACTTGTTCTGAGAGACGCGTATATTTGCACTGCAGATAAAACACGGTGTATTTGTTTAAAATTCGAGTTTTCATTACACCTGTATTAATTCCTCTCCTAATCTTCGTCTTCGTCTTCCTCATCTTCGTCGGGCGACGCTTCCCCAAGTAACTCCTCTTCCTCTCCTGATCAAATGGTAGAGCAAAAAATATAGAAAGTTTGAATATATCGCTTAAAACTTAGGCTAACCATATCTCAAAAATTATTAAAAACAAGACGATCGCGATTTACCCATGGGGGGAAGATCTGGGGCCGGCAAGTGAGCAATACGCCATTCTTCTTCCTGTTCAAAAGTTGGATCTTGAACCTCCATCACTTCTGGTCCAATTTTGTATTGATCTTGCACAACTGGCATATTCGGTGGCGTGTAATTGTACGCAGTAAACTTATGCCCCCAGCCGATGTACAAATTAGCAAATTTTCTATCGGATGTTGCAAATTGTCATAAATTATATTCATTCTTTGATTGCCTTGTTTTTTTCACCTCATAAATATTGTTACCACAGATTCAACGCTCACTTTCCAGTTGCGAATGCAAAAGCTCCCGGCCAAAGATTTGACCGAACAATGGCGACAGCCAAGTCAGGTTGAATCAAGGAAGACTGCCTCACTGTCCAGGCTGGAATTGCATCTAAAGATGCATCTTCCGACAGAGGAGTCAAGAGGGGAGGACCAACTTCCTTCTGCTCTGCTTCAGGAGCCCCTTCATCGTCCTCGTTCTCTTCTTCTTCTTCCGCAAATTCTTCCTGCAACAGCGCCAGAGTTCGATTAAATAGATATACAGTTTTTCTTGGGCATATTTCACCTCATCTTCTTCCGCAGCATTTGGATTCAACCACGTGGTTCGACCCTGTTTCAGAATATGCTGTCTGTGGTGACACCAGTTCGACATTGTAGGGTCAATCAGGTCCTTCAATGGCAGGGGATCGTAGTGAGGATTTTCCGAAATATTATCGCCTGGAAATCAGACGAAAGTCGTTTTCTGCACTTAATTCAGGATAAAATCCTAAACGCAATATTCTCCGAGTATCCAATAATAAGTCTGTTTATAAATTGACATCCATAGTTACCGAGTCCTTCTTCCTCTTCACCGATCTCTTCCTCTTCATCGCCACCGAAATTGTACCATCCAATTGGTGATATCGAAGTAGCAGCGGTGATGCGAGCGATTTGAGCTCGTAAATAATTTTTCTCGGTTCCCGGAAACGGAGGAAAGGTGTAAATCTGTTACAGTCGATTAATTCGAATATCAAAATCGACCTGCGCCTTAACAAGAATAATATTTACTTCGAAAAATATCATCCCGCAAAAATAAGTACCGGTGTTTCAAGATTTCCCGTAAAAGAACGGACCATCAATCGCGCAGCAATTATTTGCTGAGCAGTTACCGTCGGCAGTTCAACCCACTCATCAAGTCCAGGTGACGTCGATACAAAGTACGTCTATTCGTGAGAGAAAGGGAATGACAAAAAATAATTGACATCTTCTCGCAGTCAAGGATTACCTTTTTGTTCAAACCAGTCCCGCTCCTTTCCGAAGGGATTTCCGGCGGTGGTTTCCAGTGGGCCTCAGGCAACGGCGGGAAATTCAAAACGAGGTGTTTCTCTTCGACGGTTGTTTTATTCGACTGCATCTCCGTGGCTAAAACTGCGTCCACAGCCTCTTTCGTAGCCTCGTCTTGATTCTCATTCACCGTTTCGGATTCATCTTTATCGCGCACCGTTTGCTCTGCAGCTTCCGATTCCTGGAGCAAAACACGATCATGAATGAACAATAGCGAGTGGCTTTTAATTGCTAGCTTGTATTGACATAAACTTCGCTGACGAAGAGAATTTCACACCTCTATTCGACGGTTGATCTCCTCTTCCTGAAGGTCCGCTTCCACAACCCAATAACTCTTCGGCCTACCGAGTATTTTTCCCCAAAATCTGAGAACCGGAAGTGCAAACTCAGGTCAGTTTTATTCGCTGAAATTAGACTGCCACGATGATTTTATCCACACTCCGAGACTTGCCGGACATTTTCTATAGGGTTGCTCGCCATGAGCTTGCGGATCGACAGGTTCAGGATCACCATTTCAGCTCGTGGCAATCCCACTCCGGTCTGTTCGAAGTAATAAAGCAGGTCCAGCATGTTCGGCTTCCTCCGCTTTGTCTCGTCCTCTTCATCGTCTCCTGCAGGATCTTCCTCGCCATTTTTCGATGTCTGAACCGGCTGCTCGGGAGAGAATTTTTTAGGTGAATTGTGCATGCAAAATTGGGACAAAGTTTGCCCCCCAAACAGTGGCGTTTTGTCGAGAAATCACGGAACAGACCCGAAACAACTCGATCAGCTTTTTCGCGTCCTGATATTGAGCCGGAGGGACGTAAAGGTCGCGAAGATGGTCCTTCTTGCTCCGGAATCGATCCTCCTTGAGCTGTCGACTGTACTGTTCAAAAATGTCAACGGCATTCTTGGGCCTCTCGGCGAGGATCTTATTGAGAACGTCGGTGAGGTGATCGTACCTGTAAAATCAGTGATTGCCTCACTTCGAATAGCTTTGCTAAAAGAATGGCTATAAATGAAAACGCGGACGTGAAAACTCACAGGCTGTCTCCAGACTCGGGGCTGTGCTTTTGAAGGAACTTTTTTGCTCGCCTAATGTCGTGCTCCACACAGGGCAAATCGGCCGGCGGAACTTCCTCGATGTTGTAACTAAACGCCATCTTTTCAGGTGTTCAACCGCTCTTCACGTCATCGATTGCGATCCTGGCAGCACAGAAGTTGCGAAAAAAGTGACAAATTTGGAGTAATTAAACATGGGATCACCTTTGTGCAATTATATGACAGATGTTTTAGCGATGCTCTGATCGTTAGTGACCGGAAGCCATTGAGACGTGACAGAATTCATACCTAAATGACAATTGAAGCGGTCAAAACTGCACATGATGAACAGAAGAAGAATCAATAAATTTACAAACTATTTTTCCTAATGCTGATTAAAGAGTTTATTTTGATTCAATCACCTTCATACTTTGATGATTGATTGAGTTGAACGAGTTTTCTATCTTTGGATCGAGGAAGTTTTTGTTCCAGAGGCGAAAATGGTATATCCTGAAACTAGATAGAAGAACTATGTTGCACGTGTAGTAGCGAATTTTAATCTAGTATTCGTCACGCTAGTTATTAGATTCAAGGTCCTCCGATCGAAATTCGGCCCACGCTATTTCCCCTAATTAGCTATTGCAGCGGAAAATTATCTTCCGCCCTAATTAATATAACGAAGCTGAAATTATAAATATGACGAGAGCCTCCCACTAGTGATTTCCTGCCGAGCCTGCGATCTATTAAATTATCGTTTCTAGATGAATAACAAGAAGAAAGAAAATGTCATGTGATTGTGAAAAAGTCCATGGTTATTTACCGAACTCTATAAGTTTACACGACCATCGGGGTAAAAAAGTGTCTGACAAAAACTTAAGTTTTACTCGATGATTTGATTTCGGTACTGTATTCGCGAAAGTCTTATTCCGCGAACTTAGGCAGCTGAATTTTTCTGGAACTCGATACCAAAGATTACACATTTATACATGTATATGTATGATTGTATATGCATAAACAGTTATTTAATATCGTTGCGCAATACTGACTATGAATGAGCAACCGGGTGAATGTCGTGTATTTATGAATCAAAATAGAATTGAATAATGTCCGAACGAAAAGATGACACACGCGTTTGTCGCTTCCTATCGTATCGCTTCACATCCTGAAGCACGTCGGTATCGGATGGCCCAAATACAAACGTTGCCTCGAGGCTATTCGCCGTTTCCTCCGACGCCCACTGTGTTAACACAATTCTTTATTCACTATCTATCGCCTCAGCCCTGCTCATTTTGCGATCGATTCATCGTCCGGAACTAGTTTTTTTTCCTGTTAATTTTTATTCCTCTTCTTGTCGCTTCGTTATGTGTTTAGGTTCCCTTTTTTTGCATCGCCAGGGTATCGCAAACAGCGGTATCGTGGCGCAGGAGGAACGCGAATAGTCAACTTATTTCTTGTTCATTTGGCGGTGTGGAAAATCCAGTAAATTTTAAAGAATTAAATTCACCAAAAAGATATTTTTTAAATTCGTAGATACGGCTATAACAAGAATTTACTTCAACCTTCGAATTACTTTGAAACGATCACTACAAATTATGTAATTTGTATTCACTGCGAGATGTAACTATTTTTTGTGATCGATATCCTTTGGTTTTCGCGTAAAGTTATGCCATTATTATATGCATTTCAGTTGATTAATTCATTAATTGAATCATTATAGGGTCTCAATATCGATCCTTCGATTGACTATAAAATCAATTAGTACGAGAGCAAGAATGAAAATTGAATGAAATGAAGCTCGCTCCAAACGTTCACATTGTGTAATTGCCAAAATGAACGCCCCCAAAGATAAGGTTGTCGCATTATGTTTAACGAGGAATTTATAATCCCCCGACGTAATTTTTTCCCGGTAGATCGTCCCGTGAGGATTGAATGCTTTTTCGTCGTACGAACATGTACAAATTATATCAATTAACGGTATAACATTCAGAATGAAAATGAGACAAAATAAATTTTTCTGCGTAAAAAAAAGTCGGATGCGGAGGAAAAATACGAGGCCTTCGTTAACCCTCGAGGAAGCGGTATTTTAAAAGATTGCTCTCGTCCTTCTCGACGATTCATCATTCTCCTTCCATCCTGCAAGTCCTTCAACCCGCACCAAAGCACCTGCCCCAGGACTCGGGATGAACGCTTGTATTCGGCCGTCTGTTGCTAAAGACTTTTGGGGAAAGATTTTCGCGCGTATCCTTTCCCCTCCTCGAGGGATGTTCACGGATTTCCAAAGTCAGAAGGAATTCCTCGTTGTTTCTGCGCCGGGGCTTCGAGGCTGGGCGTCGGAAGTTCCTGGCTATGAATGACCGACAACGCCGACCCCCCACCCCGACGCCATCTCCATCGGGGGTCGCTTCTCTCTCCGTATCTCTGGCCCTGCTCTGCATCTTCCGTTTAGTTACTCGTGAGTTGCCACACGGGCATCAACCGCGCTGTGGTTTCTTGCCTTGCAGAGTTTGTTCGAGTTCCGTGCGCACCATCACGCACGCGCTTCGTTCCTCCAGGACTCTCTCGAGAGACCGGCACTGAACATCAGACTCGAATTAAAACGATCAAAATCAAAATCCGCCGAACCTGGGACCGGAAGGATACGGATAAGGACACCAGAGGACCGGTGTCCAGAGGTTTTCGCCATGGATCGCCGACGCGATTGGTGAGTAGATTTTTCACTCCGATCTTAAATGACTTTTGGAATACGGATTCCTTTTAATGTAGTTCAAATTTCCCGCGCTCCTGGTCAGCGTCTATATCGCTTAATTCGTTTTTACTTACCTAATTCATCATCAATTCATTCACGATTCCGACTCGTGACCGATCTCGTGCATCGTACAGAACCGGTTAAATCGATTCCACGAAGATTCGGAGACATTGACGTTTCTCCAATCTAAAGAGTGATTAGTTTGATGAACCGCGTTGAGAGGATTTCGTTCTTTACCGTGAACAAGGCTTTAGTCTTAAATTACCTCTTCTAAGTAGTCAAAGCCGGACCAATACCCATGCATATTGACACAGCAATCACTCCCGATTCTCGGGCACTCGGTCCTGTCACCCGTTAATTAGAAATTCAAATGCCGATAGAGTTGAATCCCGAGTTTGGAGAATCGAGACCCGAACTCTGGAGCAATTATTTCTCCCCTAGATCATCCCCTAGATCATGATTCAATTCTACACTCTCGCTTTCGACTTGATCGATATTTCGAGCACGATATCGCAAGTTTTTGCACGTTCTTCGCGGAGGGAATCCTAGAAAGCCAGTCGGATGCGGTACTCGTGCAGCATCCGGCTGATCGTGAGACGAAGAATTTGAGAGGAGTAGCGCACGGTGGCTGCGAGGCTTCAGTCAGTGTTCGACTCCCGTCCGAGACGGAGTGCGTTGTTACAGCCGAAAACGATCGAGTGTGCCGGCTTGCCGGAGGGAAAAGACTTCGAGGAGAGAATTTCGGCAGAACCTCAACTGCAGCGAGGACTCCCTTGTCCAGGTCCCGGGCCCTTCGATTCCGGCACTGAGCGACATGCCTGCCTCGAACACGCGGTCAGTCGATCTCATCTTCTTATCATCCTTAAGCTGCATCCTTAAGCTGCAGCTCTTAGGACCAGAATTTTACTAACAATAAGACCTATCAGATGTCCTTTCTCTCTCTCTCGGTCTTATCACGATCGAGCTATTAAATTTGATGATAAGACCTCGCATGGACGAAGCTTGCGAAGCGTGTGACGGATTCATCTGTCAAAACATTCTCGCGTTCGGAAAATACTTCACATTTTCTCACAATCCCTGCAAGTCTTTGTTAGGGTGACTCGCTTTGCGGGGGGTAAAATATACCGAATTTCTACATTTCTGCACGCATCCGGTGATCGAAACGCACTTATTATACGAGTTGAAATAACAATAAAAAAAAAAACAGTGTCATGTGATTTAAGATTTACACTAATTGATAGATTTTCATGAATAAAATTTTTAGAACTCGTACTAGAATATCTACATCACTCTATAATTAATTTTAAAAAGCGCGGGAACCGAACGAGTTGTACAAAATAGTTTTTCTCCAAAAGCGTCACTCGGTCTGATTTCCGAATAACCGAAGCATTCGGTTAACCGGATTTTATGCCTTCGATGAACACTCGCAACTGATCTTTGTCAAAATGTTGTCGTCTAAAAAATCTAGGGCTTTGGTTTCACTGCCGAACATTTTAAAAAGAAAGGCGAAATAAAAAATCAATTAGAAAAATATAGGCGAAGAGAATAAAAAGTAGGAAAAATAAATATCGCATGCTTATAGTTTACGCGCTGGTTTCATTTCTGCCTTTTTGATACGATGACGTTTTTCGCAATTAATATACCTGCCCTTCGGGATACATTCAGATGTCGTATTAATACCTGCGTATAACGCTGCGTGTATATTTCACCGGTGATTTAGCGTTACAACTCTGTGCTACACCTGTTTTACACAAAGGGTTATTGTTGCGAGCTTTCATCTCTTTGAATCCATGTTCTAAAAAAAAAGGGGGGGGAGAGGGGGGAGCGCATGGGAGATAAAGGAATAAAAAATTCCTGCAACTTATCCCGAGCTTGGCAGGACAATGCATGGCTTATGTTAATAGCCACGGCCCTCGCGTGGCTATTCCTCGTCCTTACTTCTGGTCATAGTAAGTGTATTTAGATAGTAAAATTGAGCTAAACTTGCCCTTGGGAGTGCCCACGACGCTTATGCATAACGAACGAAGGCCGGTCAAGGCTGCGCGACTAATCGGTACCATTTGGTGACCAATCGTCGGTGTCGACCGGAAACTGTGGTCATCGATCGTCGATCAGGCTCGTAAAACATCTTCGGCAATGCCACTCAACTCCTAGGCACTAAATTTAAACACACGAAGTTTGTCACTCGGTACATTTTAATACGCAGATCATTCGCTGTTTATTTTTTATATATATTTGTTGCCTGACGTACTTACAAACAGAAAGAGAGATAAAAATAGAGAGAGAGAGGAAAAGAGTTAAAATCGGTTGGAATTTCCTAGAATTCAGTCACGCCGCATCGTTTTTAATAGAAATTATATTATCCATTTTGAGTAACTGGTAGCAACAATTTTGATTCGCGAAATTTGTAAAAAGTTGGATTTTCGTCTCTTCAATATCGAAATTCCTTTCAAGATTGCTGACGAGTATGAAGCCGATTACTATAAATATTATAATCGTCACCAAAAAACCATTACACTGGAAAATTTCGTTCTCAGACTGAAAGAACACGGCATGGCAGCTGCATTATCAAGCCTCGTCGAGTCTTGCACATCGTCTGACGGATTTATAAATCCCTCCGCTTTTGTCTTTCGGTACTAAATTTCACCGCTTTGATCCTGGGACACAGGTTCTTCATTCTCTCGTCACACCGTGCAGAGCCTTACACATAACTATACAGTATACAAAGGAGAGTCGTAAGCCCCGAGGACTATCAATCCCAGACGTGTAAAAAGAATGAAAAAAATTGCAATTCTCTCAGCGGACGATTTTCAGATTTCACTGCAATCACTGCAATCGTCTTTGTCTTCCGTGATATTCAGACTGAACACGAATCCTCGAGTTTCTCACCCTCAGGGTATGTTTTTCCTGGCGTCTCCCGTTTTTGTCACACGTCCTAATCCCACTTCCGCCCTCTTCCTTTCCCTGAGATTCTAATGCGCAGTCTAACGAACGAACGACTGGCTCATCTGATCCAAGCAGAATTATTTATCAACTCCTCGGCATAATCAGCAGCGATTGTCACTTTGGTAGCGTCCATTCCTTCGAATAACGTCGGCACACCATGGTGCCGAGTAAACCAGCTCCGTTCCTGTAGCGATATGATATTTCATGGGCTATTTCAAAGCGCAAGAGAATAAGCGTCTATTTCCGTAACGCGGTGCCGACGACGCTCCTTCGATGCGGTTTAGGACACCGAGTTTCTGCTCCTGAAAATCTTGCTCAATTCTCAACGCGATTTATGTATCCTTGCAATATATGACACCAAATTAGCACTCTCGAGCCGGGGTTAACGGCGGAGAACCACTGCTCGTGGAGGGTTGACGATTAGCGTGAGTTAATGAGGGACCCTGTGTTCGTTGGGATGAAGCTTTGAAGAAGCCGACTGGGTTTATAAACCGTTCACCGAGTGTATGTAACCGTTTTCCGGGCCTTCGAAGCTCTCTACCGCATATAGTCCGCTGCTAGTTAACCGTAATCGGGATGCGTAGACGTAGCACAGATTGTAGTGCCCAACTATGCGTCTCATTAAAACGTCGAAGGAGCGAAAGGACTCCACTAAAATTCGACTGGAACGGAATAGCTCAGTTGGGACGGTTTGTCCCGAGGGAATAGTTGTAGAAAATTATTTATAGCCTACCATGATTTTCAAATCGATTCATTCGTTATTCAACTTGCAAAATTGAAATAGCGAAGCAAATTATTACCAAGGCACGATTCGGCGATGGCTGTTCTCCGAATCGAAATTTCATCGTCACGTGACATTGATCAATGTACATACCGATGACATGACACGGACACTAATGTTTTTGATTCTATTCACGTCGAGTGGAAACGCCCGCGATGTAAAACTCGCCTTTCGCGCATCATTTTAGCGACGATCCGAGTCCATGGTGACGTCGGCGACGTCACATCACCGTCGCCAGACGCCCACATCACCCCCTCCGTCAAGGGTGAGGGAAACCGACTGTGGCAACCTGTTGCTTCGACTTTTCTCGTCTCCCTCGGCAGCCAGACGCCTGTCTCGTCTCCGTCTCGCTCCGACTTCTGGAGTCCGAATGACGTCGCCTTCCTCGTTACTCGAACCGAGGTGCTGAGCTCCTGCTCCCGGAAGGCCTCAGACGACGTCCTCTCTTTCAATCTCGTGCCAAGCGTTGGTTAAATTTCTCTTTCTTTTTCACCCAGTGACACGTGGGTTTGGCGTCCTCTTCGAATCTCGACGTTCAGTCTGCCGCCTCCACAGGATACTGAAACCTTGATCATCATTTTTGTCTAATAGAAAAGCGCGCCGAACGTTCTCGTCTCTGTCCCACCAGCCTCATCCTTGGATCCTTATCGCTCACACCAGAGCCTGGAGTGCAGCTGGCGATGTCAAGGGTCCACATTTTGGGCCAATACACAGGCTGTGTTTTATTTTCATTAATTAAAATCCACAGTTATCTCGGAACCGAGCGATGCAATAGGGCCGCAAATAATCTCCGTGGTATCGGCTTAATTCGTTACCATGGAACTGCACAAGCAATCTATCCGGCGAAATTAATTTTAATAACCTTGATCTTGCTGGAGAGGAACACTCTCGGTCTCTGTTCCGTCATGAACAGCCACACCGTAGTGTGGTCCTCTCGATTTGCGCCCGCGGCATTACATCCGCTATGCGATTCACTCCTTGGGTCCATGTCCCATAAATCATATTTAACTGTCGCGGGCGGCGAAGATCTTTCGCGATCGTAAACGGCAAGGGATGCGAATTCGCTCTTAGCAAACTCATCTTCGCACCGTTGCCGCTGCTGCATGTAGAAGTCTCTATACCTAAAGTCAAGGGCCAGATTGTCGTCGAGTTCTTTTCTCAAAATTACATTTTCTCCTTCCGGCCTGTGATCCTTGGCTCGAATTAACGTCCAAGAGAACGCTTCGCAAGCTCGGCATTCCTCTTTATGCTCTGAAATTATTCCGGCACCTTCAACAATCAGCTGCCCACATTCCCCACCATAGAGCTTCCTCTAATTATCACCATTATTTGGAACAATTCCGTACGCGGGAATTAGAATGAGCGAATCAGGGAGGCTCGGAATTCCGTTTCAAGCGCACAGTCGAATTAAATTGGGGCTAAACTTTGAGGGTCGAGATTGATTGCAGCGGTAAACTATGCAAACAAAAAAAAAAAAAAAAAAAAATACGGGGGAAAAGATGGACGAGATGCTAGGAATCGGGTGCGCTCACGTGGTGATGGCCACAGGTATACCATCCGTATCCTCAAGCGCCTGATCCTGCTCTCCAGCAGGTTCGACCTGGACCGACTAGGCGCTCGTTATGTCCGTTCCATTAATTTTCTATTCAAAGATTTGGAGTCGCCCACGATTATGTCGCTCGTGACGATTCTATCGAGTGTGTAAGCAGCAGAAGTATAGCTGTTGTGAGTAGAATTCCTAAGCTTTTAGAGCTCTGCTTTCTATTTATTTTTTTATTTTTCGCGGATGATCGTTGTTATTTGTTATTTTTTATTCTCAGCCGTTCAAGCACGTCCGCGTTTACACCACGGAAGGAAATTCTGCGGTTATGAGCTATGATGATAAAATCTACTGAAATTCCTGTACCCTGAGATGAGAATCAATGACCCATAGCCTGCAACATTTTGCGGCAAAACCTCCCGCTGCGGGCTGCAATTGCGGTTTGGTAACCGCAGCATCATGCCTCGGCCAATGAGACTGTCTGGGACCACAACTTGGGGGATTACCTCCCAGCTCTCAGCTCTTGGTAATCTCAGTAAAAAGTAAAGAGCTTTCGAGGCGCTGATGGGTTCGAGTAAGGGTGTGTAGGAGCGTTTCGATTCTTGTTCGATTACCAGGAGACTCGGCCTGGATCTTGGAGAACAAAAACAAAAATTGGAAATCGGTCCAGATGTGTTCTAAGAAACGCCGCGACTGCGAATCAGTTAAGGGTGGTAAGATTATTGCGAGAATAGTGATATAAAAAATATCAATCCCGTTTTTAATATAAGTATAAAAGCTAAATTGTTTTATAATTTTTATCCACTGAGTTCTTTTTTTTTTTTTTTTTCATTATTCAACTTGATGAAACAGCGTTTTTTTCTTCTTTTCAACACGGATATATTTAGCGCTATTATACATTACACACGATATACCGTCAGTGACGAAACATCGCACGCTTTGTATACAAGCGTAAAAATATAATCTACGTAGCGTCGAAACGTAGGTATAATAAGACACGTACCTACACACATGGTTCATAAAGAATATAGTACGATTGGACAAACAACGTGATGAACAATGTGCGCGCATGACGCAATTATAGATATATACACATGCATGTGCTGAAATTCTTATCACGGTTGAAACGAAGTTGATTATACAAATTTTATCACCACGTGCAAACATTGGGTCCAAAGTAAGTAATCAGAGGATCGAGATTCTAGATTCCCCGACTGAAACGCCAAGTGGTCGAGTTTTTTTCCTCATTTTTTGCGATAATGTTTCTATTTCAATACCATGGGATGGTTGGACCCAAACCCCGTCTTTGACGACGAACCTCCGTTCGTACAGAATACGAGTATAACGGTACTCGATACGCCTTCTCGGTTTCTTTTATCTATCTGACTGGAAAATGCCTTCATAATTCAAGTCAGCTTGCGTATCGTTTATCCCCAAGAGTCTCCACCTACGAATAGGTGTCGTATAATATCTCACAGATCCGAAAAGCTTCAGGCTACCAAGTCCGAGGTGCCCGAGAGCCGCAGACGGCGGATACTAGTCGCTAGATAAATCCCGTCATCGCGTAAGGAATGCTCAGCTCCCCCGAATAAACGTCGGAGAAACATATCCTTAGACCGAAAAGATCTTCGTCGAGGCGAAGCCAAGGCGGACCGACGACTGCCTGGTATGGCTATAAGGAACGTATGGACCCGACCGATAGAAACCGGCGGTTGTACTTTGTCCCAGTGGTTCTCAATTTCATTGAAACAGGAACGAAATTATTACTTACGAGTAATAATCTCTCATCTGACGTAAAAAAAAAAAAAAAAAAAACAAAGAAAAAAAATTAATTCGAAAATTCTAGAAAAGTAGACCAGAACTTTTGTTTTACATGGATAAACGTTACTTGAAAAAAAATATCGCAGATAAATTTGAAAGTGAAATTAATTGATGATCGGTAGAAGCAATGATTTGTTGGTTTTTTTTTTCTTTTTTTTTTTTTTTTTTCTTTCTTTGTTATCTTATGCCTAACGTCTTTTTTCTTTACCTTGATGAAATTCGAGCGAGTTTACAGATGCGGAAGAGAAGATAGCGCCGGTTATCTCTGTCCCATGAATTCGATATCACGCGGGAAACTTGTAGGTATCTAAACTGTAGTACATAATTAGTTTCGCTCGAGTTGACATGATTTTGGTGCCGGCGTTTTTGCACTGCAATCCGGGAGGATTACCCGATTTGGGTAATTGTTTCTTGCCTGTAATCCTCGGGTAATTTACAATAGATACGCGATTGCATTAGATCATCTAGACGTTATCTACGATGTGTGAAGAAGCTGACTGCGAGTTTTTTTGATGTAACGAACACTAACGTTTGCATGAAATGATTAGAAGACGAATGATCATCTAAAAACGTCGAGGAGTTTAAACAGGAAGACAACCTAGTGACTCACTTAGCTGTGTAAGACGACTGTAAGACTGAAGGTTTTAAGTTCTGCAAAGTGATTAAACAAGCGAATCACTGTCAGTCCCCGTTAATTGGCCCATTGTCAAAACGTCGTGAACCTGATTTTCCATTTTCATTTCATTACCGGCACACTTCGAAGACGTAGGTAGATATTATCAGGCGTAAACCGACACCGCCCAGCTCCTCGAGATGTTGGACAGTAAGACCTGCTCCCTTCGGAATGCTAAGGATCCCATTATCCACCGACTTCTCACGTGTCACCCTTTCATCCCCAGGGCTAACCCTTCCGCCTGTCGGCATTATTGTACTTGTTATTATTATCAGTCGCGTTATTCTTCTCCTGCATACTGATCCGTCGATTATTGAGGCTTACAGAGTTACTCGCGCAATCATCTCGCCACCCCATCGCACCCAGAATGCATCGTGATCACCAAATTGCGCGGAGAAGGTGCAGAGCTCGAATGCTTTGGAAACGACTTTTCGACCTTTGCCTGGAATCGTAGTGAAACGGTTTTTTCCACCTCCACGTCGCGTAGGCATTGATCATGCGATCGGTCTCGCTTTGGGGTTGTGAAGATGCACAATCCACTTATGTAAATCTCTTTTAATGCTCGACGGCGAGTTTTGAGAGCCCGTCTTTAGGACCGCACACCTCATTTCTTTCCCTTTCTCTTGCTTCCCTCGCCTTAGGCGGTGGGAGTTGAATTATTTCGAAACTGGTTTATACCGGGATAATTGATCAAAAGGAATTACAGGTCCTAATATTGTTCAGGACATATTTATAACCGAGTTTGAATCGGTTCGAAATTCATGTAAGAAACTCACTTGTATAGTCGAGAATTACAGGCGGATAAAACGGATGAACAAGCTGAATGAGGAGAATGTGTATACTCGAATATCTAGCCTGCGTTTCTAAATCCAGTCCGTAGAATTCGGTTCTTTGAGGGAGCCCAGCGCCCAGTTATTGCATACCTTCCGCATACGTTGCTCCATTCGCTGGACGCTGCACCAAACCTAGTAGTATATATCGTGTGCAAGAGAGTTAGTTTACATTCTTCCACGTGCCAGCGATTTTTAGGTCATCCCCGTTATTTTTGACCATACGCATATCACGGTCCCACAAGGAATTATGGGTTTTTGGCGAAAACACCCTGCGTAAAGCGTTAAACAAACTAACAATCAGCAATTCAAGAAAGAAAAGTCCAATGGCGTATCACGTAAGTTTTGAAACGCTTTCCACAGTCGTGGTAAAACAACGAAATAATCAACGTCAATGGAGAAACAGCTTCTAGGTATCTTATTTTGGAAAACCGACGATTGACTGTATCCAAGTCCCAGGACCAGGTTGACAAGGAGACGGAAGGGTACTTTACATCAATACCCCGAAGCTTGAAGCTGGCATTTAAAAAAATTTATAATACTGGGTACGAACCATGGATTCAGGTTTTAGGTATCGACCCTTCAGGCGGCCTCGTGCATATCATATCCACTTATCAGGCAGTAGGTGTACGGAATTAACGAGGTAATTAGATCCATGTGTAACCTATGAATCCAGTCCAGAGACGCTCTTCCATCGACTTCTTTGCCCGTCCCGATCGTTTGTGGGTTGTGCACGTGGGCGTGATTGAATATTAGGTCCAAAATGAAGGATGGGGTGGTCCGTTGGGCTCGTCTTCTAGCCGGGTTTAAAAATAGAGGATCTCTTTTCAGGTGAAATATAATCCGGTCATCGGTGTTCCCTTAACCCATTGAATAATCAGAACGTGGACTGAGCAGCTACTGCTGGTGTCCTTTTCCTTGGTCCTAATTATAGGTATACGCGATACCTTACTGTTTCCCCGCCTGATTGACGAGGGTAACGACGTCTTCGATGAGAAGTTATCTATCATGCACCTTCATGAGATGATCCGACTTCAGAATAACCTGCACTGAGTTTCTACGTGATAAAAATTGACGAGCTTGATCTCAAGGCTCGGAACTGATCCTCCAAAACCGATTCAGGAACGCCCAATGACAAGGAGAATATTACCAATCGGTTTCATCCAGCTCGTAGGTCTTCCTGATCAATTTCGAAGCAGTTCCGTTTCCTCTTAAGCTGACCGATTGAGTCGACTACCGGATTAGATTTCGATTAATCTATCAGATCGACAATTGGACAATAGCTTACGTCGAGTCGGAGCAGGAGTTGCACAACGTTTGACAAGTTTCAAACTCAGACCAGCATTGAGTCTCGTAGGCATGAATTGAGCTCGCTCGAGCTTTGCTTTGAAAGAGCCTGTTGCTCAATAGAATGGGAACACACGGGCACCTGCACGGTTAGAAACAAAAACTCGTCGCTTTTCAGCCAGTCTCAAAAGCCGGGGATTTATGAGAGGTTCGAGATCAGAGTCCGTTCAATGCTCAACCCTGGTCATGCTAATTACCCAACCGCAGCTATGCTCTCACAGTAAATATGTGCCTATACACGACTCGATACTTCGGAATTGACTCGCAGGACGATATCGCGTCTTTTATAACGAGGGTGGTAATGGAGTCGGGCGACCGGAAGTCTGTTCAAACTTGTTTGAAGAGTGATAACGAGAGAAATGACAAACTTGACCCACATAACTAGACAGGTGGCACATCTCGAGGCGTGATGCAAGTTTTCTGTAAACCTCTAAGTCAATGGCTTGACCTCATGAATTACAACTCACTGCAACTTAGCACTTCCAACGTACCGTTAAGCGGGCGTTAACAGCCTCCGTGGCACCGATGGATGGAATGGTGCATTTTGAACAAGAGGAAGAATGAGAGGAGACGAATGTCTTTGCCTCGAGCACATCCACATGGCATTTCGATGCCCGTTTGAAATTTGAATAACACCGGTCACGCCGCTGCAGGTAATCAAAAGACACGGGTACCAGTGTCCCAATGGTTACATACATATGGGCTTGGATGAAATCAGCCGACCCGCGCTGTCTGCAATAAATTTTTAACACTGCACGTCGTTTTTCACGGCTATATTAACGTCGAATATCTTACGAAGGGTGCAGCGGTGTTACAAGTATCCTATCCACGTGGACGAGAAGCAGCGCCGGACGCCTTCTGCTTACGCTCATGCTAAACTGGGCAAATAAACAGTCGTGTCCCTCGCCCAGACTAGCGAGAATTCAACGGAGAGTAAGAGACTCGCCATTTTCAGGTTCCAAGAAACTCGGTTCGGCGACGGGTTTTTACCCATTTCAAATAATACACTGTTCGTGGAGACTGAAACCGGGCTTTGAATCACCGGAAGACGAATTATCTGCGACCTAAAATTTGCCCTGATTACTTCCCGCCAATCAATTTCCAAGCAAAGGCGATAATTCGGTTTCCTGAAACCGTTTCATCGAAGAGCGTCTTCTGAAAAATGACCGCAGGTTTGAGCTCGGATGCTGCAGACTGGGTGGTCCCGATGCGTCATGCGTCGAAAATAAAGAACAGCGAAAAAAAAGGGAAGAAATACTGTGACAAATTCACCCGACCGGCACACTTCCACTTGCTCGTATAGCACGAGCCACTGTAATTTGGATGGGCCGGTGCAGGAGTTAGGAATGAATTGTGTTCAGGGTGGCGGCCATAACGGGCCGGGGATGAACAAGTCTTATTGTCAGACCGCAGAAAGGAAAGAGGGAGATGTAAGAGGATTTCGCACCTGTAGCGGCAATTTGTCCCTTTTCCCAGGGTTCGCTGAAGGGCGAATAATAAAACGCAGGAGCTGTGGCTCTGCAGGATCCATTGAGCAGAACCATTCTTGACGGTGTATTTGAACGGAGGTTTGTTTGCCAAAAACAGTTTGCTCGTCTCGTCACACAACGTCAGTTCGCGGATTCGTAGCAGCTGTTTGCAGTATAGACGCGGTCAAACACAAAGGACAGCTTTTAGGTTGCGTAGTCTAATCAAAGACCGATAATTCCTCGAACACAGCTCAGGACAAACTTTTTCAAAGTGATTATACCGCGTGTTAATGATCACGGACGGATTTGATGAGTCTAGAAATGATTCGCAAGATCTTGCGACGGTCTGTTATGCGAATTCTGCAAAGTTGGATTTCGGGAAACGCTGCTGGCCGTAAAATGGATAATGTGATCCATGTGACCAGAGGCTACTTTTCCCTCAAGGTCTTTCGACGCATATGCTGCTCAACCATCAGCAGGTCTGACAATACATTCGTTACGCGTTGTCCTCATCTTATACCCAGAAGGCAGGCTTGTGTGAATTTGAGGTCTCTTTAGGGCTGCGAGGAAGAAGAAGAAGAAGAAGAAGAAGAAGAAGAAGAAGAAGAAGCAGGTATGAGATGCGGCATGCGAACGTATAATTTTCGACAGTCACCCGATGCGTGCCGCGTCCGTAGTTATTTGTTTGCTGAGTTTTCCGGCCCACAAATTGGTTCCTGTTCTCGGTGGTCCCATCATCCTAAGCCAACAAATGTCTGCGCAAGAATGAAGATTAGGAGAGATTATTTTTCCGACATTCAAAACTTCACTTCTTGCTCAACTCGATCGTCCGATTGGCCGCATGACAGCGAAAGAGAGAGTGACAAAGAGAGGCAGGGAACGAGGGAGATAGAGAAAAGACAGTATCTTACTTACCCAAGAACACAACTCGAAAGATCGTAGGCCCATTATTTTTACTCCGCATCGCTCAGTGTGTCGGGATGAAAGGATTTACAAGATTTTATAAGAGTAGTTGATTTCCATTGATCGCATCGAATCTGTTAAACTATACGGAGAGGTTCACCGAGTGGTTTGCCTATTTTTGAAATACACACGGTGTGTTTTAGTAATTATAATGATATTCACGAGCTGCTTAGCGTCCAAACGAATTATTTGAGAGGCGTGACTAATACCGCGAACCTTGTGTGTATCCAATGTGTATTTAAAAAGAGAAGAAGAAGCGATTAGATGGCAGCGGCAATTCGTGATATATTTTTACGGGCCTTACATCATCATCTGACTAATTTTTTTCTCAGAGAAAAAAGTTTTAACAATATTTTCAGGATATGTTTACCGTAGAATCTGGTAAAATACTTCGGTTAACGCATGTAAACGACTACCGTATGTAATATCCTGGGCTGAAAGGACTACTACGAGAAGGACAGCGATTTATCTCAATCAGCAAATGAACGTCAGGCCCGGTAATTAGCCTAATTGATATTTTATCCGGACACACATGGCAGAATTAGTCAGTGGAGGTCGAGGGCCACGTGTGACTGACACGATGAAATGCGCATGAATCATTGCAACTGTCTCCGCCAATTAATACGTACTTTGTTTGACGCAAAATGAATTACAGGCTTCGGTATCCACTGCAATTTGTATTCGGCAAATTGGAACTCAGTCTTTAATGCGAATGAATACGCATTTTCAAAGCGCGTATTTTTTCTCCTCTATTTCTTCAGTCACGAAAGTCTCTCTCGTTTCTCTGCACAACCGATCCATTAACAGATTGCTTGCTTTGAGGCTCTTATTTCTGCGATAATTTTCAAATTTCAAGTACAAAGAACAAAGTTTTACACGCGCCTTTATTGTACCACGAATAAAAATGTCACTTCTTATAAAAAGAAAATGAATAGTGTGACAAGGTATATAGTCTCGAACCCGATTACACGCGATATGGAATTTAGCATACATCGATTGCACCGAAGTGTCAATTATCATTTGAAACACTTTTCTCGCCGAGATTTCGAACGAGGCCAAGTTCAACCACCTGCCTTTGAATTTCTCACCTCTTGGTTCTCTTGGAGAGGCTGAACGAACGCGTGATGCGAGCACACCTTGATCGGTTTCAAAGTTAGGGCCACGCCAAGGGCACCGACACCTTTCCAAACACTGCAGAGTGTACGCGATGCCTGAAGCAGTATCGGTTGCATACTTACACGAGAAGGCATCAGGTGTAAACCATGAAACGGTGGAAAATAAATAAAGGCCTACACAACGCCATAGGCCATAAAATCCCCGCATTAGCCCATGGCGAACTGCGGCTAGACAGCAACTTTGAAAACGGCGAGAAGGGTGCAGCTGACGAATTACCGTGTAAAGTGTCTTGGCTATTTGCATTAGCTACGTGACGGCTTCTCTCTCCACGATATTTTCCTCTGCAATTTCACCTTGAATCTGGGATGCGAGCATTAATTTTAATTGCCGAGGCGTGCGTGCGTGCGTGCGATCTGAACATACGTCCAGTTTCTTCTTGGGGCTACTTGGATCTGGATAATTTATGACGCTTTTAAAGAGCGAATTCTCTTTCGCGATAAACTAACGTTTGTATCCTTCTTACCAAACTTCGTGAGTTGAAAATACGAATTGGGAGAAGAAAAACTGAACCAAAAACACTGGTTTTGCGAGTGTAAAAACTTTGGCAGACGCTTATCTCAGTGCTTATTCTGCACATGACGTTTACGCCGGTCTAAAGAACCCACGACTCAAAGAAGGGTGGCAGAATTTTCGAGGGATGAAATCTACTGAGCCAAAATTATTTAGTTTGTAGTTTCGAGCAGTCAAAGTAATCCTTTAATCCTTGTTAATTGTATATTTTGTTTGTTTCTGTTACAGGTGAGTTTCAAAGCTACGACTTCCTCCCATTCATTTCTCAGTATATTACTATATACGACGATATATACTTTGGTCATGATGTCAAGTAAGTTCTCGACGTTTATTTACGCGATAAATATCATTCCTTCTGTGGGTGATACAAACTGAGATTGTTATCTAGATAATCATACATGTTTACGGAATCACACGCACGAAGGAAAACTTTGCCTTTTATAGTTTAAGGAAATTGGTTATCAGTTAAGAGACGATGACATCGTGAAGGTGAACGGGGTGCCGTAAATCGAGCAAAATGCGTCTCGTAAATTTTTCTAAGCGGAATGTCTTACTTCGTCTATTTTCCCGTTTATTCATCTTTCGCTCCGACGAGATTACATCAGATTCGATATATCTTATGTTGCCTTAAGACCACGGCGATAACGCCCGAACCAATAGCTTCTGTACAAACAAACATGAAACACCGACCGGCTCCTGAATGTTTGCGTACACCTCTATGGGGTTACATTTTTTACGTATATGCTTCAGCAAACACCGTCGATCAATTGCGAACCATCAATCACTGACTAAATTAACAAATTACAATTTTCTGATTGGATATAACAAGGTTGAAACTCAAGCATCCAGCTCGTGTGAAAATTACGTTTAGAAAAAATCTGTACATCGATGTAAAGAATTCGTGAAACGAGTATAGGAATAACAAAGTCCAAAGGCAAGAATTTTCACTTTGTCATTCCAGATAAAAAGCACTCGAAAAACTGCTCGTCATTTTTCTGTGATTCCACTGACATGTGGTGAGTAAAAAAACGTGACTTTGGCACTCGGTTCTCGCGACATTTGAACAGGCACTTTGCCCGATCACGTCCTGGTTGTCAAGTAACGTGAGAGTAAAAATATTGCGTAATGTAAAGGAGGACTCAAGGATGAAATGGAAAAGGGAACAGAAATAGGCGTTGCCCGTTTATAAAGGTACCTTAATTCAACATGTATCATCACCTGCAAACCTCATGCTTGGCTTGTGTTACACTCTCGTATCATTCAGACTCCAAAAGTGTATCTAATACAGTGATAACGGCTTAACTCGATTGAATATTCAGGCTCTTCCTTCATGGAGCTAGTATTAACACTCTGACTCATAACATTGTCAGAGCCGCGTTTATCTCGTCCATTAATCTGGACTTCGCTACCTGAGACATCATCTGATTGTGCATTACGGTACATGTATGTGGTTAAATTCGCGCGCATTGCTTGAGTTGTACTCATCGAGATTGTCATCGGTCATCATCACCGTAAAGTCAGAGGTCTAAGTCTCGGTTTAAGGTTGCCTAGCCTAGCCACCCTAAACCAAGAAGGGCTATAATAAATCATATGACTTAAATATGACTCATCAGACCGTGAATCGAGATCTATCAACGTATTAAATTACCAACACGCGTTCCACTGGCGTCGTTTTGGGACCTAGCCGAAAAACAGGAGCAAAAAAATGGCGACAAAAATTTAAAAAAACGAAAACCACACGTCGGGGAATGAATAAAAAACGGGAGGTTATGATGGAATCATGGGTTGGATGCGAACGAATAATGCACGGTGAAAACCATCGTTAGAATTTAATTACACCTTACTGCTGTAGGGTTAATATTTAGTCTTCAACATCGGTTTACTTCTAGGTGTCATGTTGATGTCCTATAATTTCATAGATTTTTGCTTGCCACTATAATAATAAGAATAATTCAAGCCTGCTCGTCTTATGCATCTTCGACAAAGAAACAGAGCGATTTTCTTGTAAATCAAAACCGTTGTGGTCTTAGAAGAACCGATAAATTTCTTTCTCTTTTCAAATGAAAATAGTGAACAAAGGTGCAACTTAATTTGAAATAACGGTTTCATCGATTTGTTACACATATTCTAAATTTACACATTCGTAAAAATCGTTTCTGAGACTTTCAATAACCGTTTCGAAAACCCTGCACTCTTTAAACTCGTGAGAATCGGCAGGGGAAAGGAAACCTTTCCGACAGGGTGGAACCACTCTTCGTTTTATCAGGGAGTGAGATTCGTTGGGTCCCTTCCTTCTGAACCAAACGACGTTTTCCCGACGGACTCCATGCCTAGTAACCGAAGCCTCTACCCTGATTACACGATAAATGACTCGGCGTGACTTCGCCCCTTCTTCTCGATGAGGCAAGAAATGAGGAGGTAATCCCGAGGCCTTTTCTCAACTGTTTATGGCGATGCTATGGAACAATGCGGTGCAGTCTATAAATTTGAAGCAGAAAATATAAGATACATAAAAAAATTTTTAAATATAGATAAATAATAAGATACTTCAGGTTTCGTTCTATAAAGTTTTAAATTCTTTCTTATACTTTTCTGCCATAACTGATTTCAGTTAGTTCGTCATCACCGTCAGTCGGATTTTTATCCTCTCCTTTTTCGTCGCGTCGGAACGGAGAAGCGAACCGATCAAAGCTAGCCAGCAACCGGGAATATTAACTCTCACAAATCACGAGACGCACAGCGATTCACTTGATCGCCTTAAGGGTGGATCGCTGGATTTCTCTGTCGCCCAGGTTTATCCGGTGATCTCTGGGGCTCTTCGCTCCGGCGAAGTTCATCTGAATAATGGACCGTAATTGCGTCGTGCGGCCCATCGTAATGCTTACTGCCGGAAAACACGATCAAAGACACGCGAGCAATTCTCCCGGGAAACATTCTTCGATTAAAAATTGCTAGGAGGTAAAATAGCGTCTTTCAATTTATTCGCACTCTCTAATTTTCGGCATTATCTTATTACTTTTCTTCCGATTTGTAAGAATTGTTGTTTTGTACTTTGGAATTAAGGAAAATCTTTATTGGACGTAAAAGATAATCTTTTTTCAGTCACGTTAGTCTCGATTTGACTTTTAACAATACATAAAATTTTAACAATATTTCTAAACAATAATTTAAAGCAAAGAATACATCGCAATTTCATACTTTTTTCGTCTACATGAGATTTACACAATTAATTATACACATCAGTCTCTAGTGTGTGATACAGCGAAGCTTTGCATTCGATTACTAATGCAACGAAGAAGAAATGTTACGACCAGGTGGTATAATGTGTGAATTATATCAGCTGATATCGCGACGTGAAGATTTCACAGGTCCGTTTCGCGATCGGTTTCGTAATAACAAGTCGGCACTTGGGCCAAGTACAGGTTTATGCGGATATTACACTCGGGAATAAAAAAGAAAGACAAAACCGAAATAAAATTCATGCTCGATTAGCTAACGTATAATTTCCCCAAAAGTGCGCCAAAGTAACGATAACGATCCGCTGATTTTTATATTTTACACTGCCGTTACTTACCGATCACGCTACAAGTTATGCATTTTAATATATAAAACAACTGGATATAACAAACGACTGTCAAACCTTTCGTCTGTTGCAAAATGTAAAGTATTTCGATGTTTCGACGAGTATTTGAGCTTTTCTGGTTGTACCAACACCGATTAAAACGCGACCCTTGAATCTCTCAAGATGAAAAAGTCTCGGCACAGATCATGCGCGATGCAAATGTAAAAATTAAGTTTCTGGGCACGCGCGTTCGCGTCGGCGCTGCTTCACGGTGTCTGAAGAGCGTAAAAATCTTTGAACACAAAAATACATTCTCTTCACCTGAGAATAACGCTGCCACTCGGCATGGGGCGTCCCTCCGTCATTCGTCCGTTCCGTCTGTCAGCGAGATTCAGGCGCAGCCTCTTCCTCTTCCTCTTCCTCTTCCTCCTCCCCTTCCTCATCTTCCTTGTCAATAGCGCACAGAGATCGAGTCTCGGCTTATCGTTAGACACGGTGCGCGTTGTGCCTGCATCTCTTTGTAACTTGTATGTACCTACAGTATAAAGGTGTACGAAGGTTGAATGCGCACCTTTCTTCGCGCGCTGCGGTACTAAACTTACGAGATTCATTGCGTCTCTGAGTTGTTGTCACCCTGTGTGGTCCTGCAACAGGAATCGAGCTTTGTTGCACTTTTAACGAATCCTGCTGAAAGCAATTAATTTATTCCTCACGCCTACATGACCGAGGGAAGAGGATAGAGAAAGATGCGCTTGTTGTGCGTTATAAGGTGTGAATGAATGCGTGACTGAATGCGCGAGAAGTACCGTAATTGATGAAAAAAATAAAATAAAATAAAATAAAATGAGCCACGATTCAAGCAGTGCAATAGTTTATACATACATGCATCAGAATAATCATCGTGGCAAAAGGATTCTGAATTTTTTATACGATACCTTTATCTCTTATTTCATTTCCTTTCATCTGATTGAAAAATCAAACTTCTCAAACGGATACACAATTTGACCAAGATAATTTTTCTCTGTCGAATACAGAACTAAATTTACATCCCATTGAATCGTAGGCCTTCTTAATACTGGCGTAATACTGTAATAACACAGTTGAAAATGAAAATAATCTTATAACCCCTGGCGAGATCATCATTATTACATAATACGAATGAATGGTCGAATATTAATCCTAATTTAAAATTTAACGTAGGTAGATATATTTATTACGAAACGCACTGTATTACTTTAGAATATCTGCACGAGTTCAGTCTAAATGTATTACGAACACTTTGAATCCACCCGATAGTTACATATTTTTGCTTGTATATTTTTACAGAGATTTCTCGGGGTGTTTTAACCGCATGTCTCGTATCCTGTGCTCGGGTGTAAATCCCGTGTACGAAAGTTTATTTAAAACTCATTTCCCACGTTATCCGGTTCCTGAATTCCGAATACGTTCCTGCGAGATTCTACTTCTTCTTCTTTCTCTCTTACTTTTTCTTTCTCTCATATAACGCAGTTCGTGTACAGCTTAGATTTCAACTAGGTCATGATGTCATTTCTTCCCGATGCACAGCGTTTCAGAAATCGAGAGTTCAAACGTTTACTAACGCTAGATTATATATACAAGTACGTTTATGCCGAAGAAAGTTATAAATATACCGATGGCGACGCGAGCTGCGTTTTTATGCAATCTCCTGATATATAAACCCAGTCTTGAATATAAAGTCCAGACTTGAAACGACCGTGTTGCTGCAATAATCTGCATGTAGCCAGCTGGCATAAACGACTCGGTTCTGTTCGTTGAAATGTTTGAAAAAACAAATAACTCTAAATATACAGGGTGGCAATGATCACCATGGAATGTGATAAAAAATTACGTTTGTCCACGCGTTAATCTCAATTTTATCGTCGAAAGGTTCTCCAACATCGATAATAATCGATTCACGGATACCTAGATGAGAAAGAAAAAAAAAAGAAGGAGGAACAATATCTATCACAAATTCGTGATGCAGTGAGCGAAGTCATTGCGGATGTCACACCCGTATTTGAAGCTTCGGATCGCATCGTGATCGTGACGCGAACGTATTTCTTTACACCTTCCGGTCGTGTAGCGAATAATTTGCATATATTGTAGGTGCCTAGATCAGCGTTTCCTCGTCTATTTATATCACCTATAAGTTCCAACGTATTATACAACCGGTGAACAATTTTCGCATATAAATTCGACGGTGCGACGTTCGTTTGAAATTCGTTATTTCAAATGTTACATTATACATTATAAGTATTTTCATTTTTCCTTTCGTCATTTTTTCCGCCGTCTGTCTCTTTGTAATCGACGATGAGGAGGATTTTCGTCCACGTTACACTGTGCACGCGGTTTTAATCCCTCGATTATAACGAGCGGTTAAAAATTCAAAGCATTAAAGTCACGAGGGTGCCATTAATGGACCGGGGGTGGAACATTAGAAGAATTCTATTGAATCCTTCATCACAGCTGGCGCGAGTAATGCCTTGAATAATTATTTCTCACCAAAGAATTTAATCCCAGAAAATTTCAGGCTCCCTGGTCACCGCGGGGCTGTGAAATTCTAATCGCGACGATTATCACGGGAAAATGAGTCCGTTATGCCGCAATAAGAATTTCGAAGAATTAACGATTCGCAGATATTCGCCTAGATCTTGTCACAATTAATCAGTCGTATGGACTGAACGAATTTTTCCTGTAATTGTCACAGAATTATCATGTACAAAGAGAAACGGAAATGAAAAAATTATAATAACAGTCAATTCACGCGTAACCATATCTCAAGTGCATTAATTATCATGCGATCGCGTTGTGAAATAGGAAAGAAAATAGGCGAAACAGAAATAGTTGCAAACGTATCGCTGAGTTCGTGTTTATTGATACGAGCAATTTGATATCGCCCAATTGAAACGCTGACCTAATAGAGAACTTGAAACGCTTAGCACGTGTCTGTGCGGAACATCGTCTCGAGGTTGCTAACATCTCGATTGACATCGCGATACCAGTTGGGCTACTCTTATTACCGAACCTCGATTATCATCGCAACATCGTGTTAATCAATGTCAAATAACCGCAGTATTCTGCGTTGCCTTATTATTTATATCGCTGTGCCAGGAAGACTGGAAATTAACTGAACAAATTTATACTGGATTGAGGTGCTGGTTTGGAATTAATTCACGTTGCGTGATTTTATTTTTTAAATGATAATAACTGCGATCAAAGACTTCCGGGATTCACGTCTCAGTATTTCATAATAAAATATTAATCATCCGCTTAAAATAATCGGCTGCATGTTTTCCAGTTTTAGATTCCCTCGATCATATCTACGCAAATTTTTTCTCGTTTTCCCAGTGATCATAGAATTCCTTTATTTTCATTACCAATTCACAAATGATCATTAATCCCAAATATCGGTTAAATGAACCGATTTTCCGTCATCATAAATGATTCGATCCTCACATTAACTCGGTCTTTGACTATTTCGGGAGTCCTGAAATTGCTTCGAGTCGTCCTCGGAGCTTTTACAAGATTATTATTCACCCCCTAAAGCTCGTCATAATGCATTTGCTCGAGGCGCCGTCAAAATACCTCAATCATTTCATCGTCAGGAAGCGTTGGAA
Source organism: Diprion similis (assembly GCF_021155765.1). Lineage (NCBI taxonomy): Eukaryota > Metazoa > Arthropoda > Insecta > Hymenoptera > Diprionidae > Diprion > Diprion similis. Next base: position 25,337,599 of record NC_060108.1, read on the forward strand.
CCCCGTTGCGCTATGGCGTTCTCCATACAGACAGACGCGATCTATTTTTGAGTGTCGAGCGAGATTCAGTCGGCTGCGAGTGAGGCGAAAGACGCATTCTGTGCGTGCAGTAAAATCTTCGTTGGTAATAAAACGGAATAAGTCGTACTGAGCAGCCGACTCTCTGGTTTCTCCAAAAATATCTACACCTTCTCAGATCGGAGATTGCGCGATTCACACCATGGATGTGCAGTTTCGTTATTTTATATTGTCGGTACACGTGTTCTAGGTAAGGAAAATTCAAAAATTTTAATACATGGTCCGCACTTTGCGTTTTTAACTCAAATTCAAATCTCAGAATATTGACTGTGCAAGGAAAAGTTGTAATCCTTCAATCCCATAACGCTGCTCGTGAGTGAAAAAAAAACAAACAAAAAAAAAAGTCCTACTCCGATTCAATCGCGAAACTTACGTAAAATGTAGTGGATGGATGGACATCGAGATGGCGATAAACGATAACAAATGTTCGGTTCGCTAGACTGGAAATGATGAAACTTGACGGAAAGCAATCGATACCAGACATCTAGTGTGTAATTCGACCATGAACAAATGAGTATAGCTGTTCCGTGGGATTTTTTTTTCTTTTTTTTTTTTTATCTCGAATTTTATCCGAAATTTAAACGATCAGACAAGCGCGGCATTCTTTTCCAAGCGGTGTAGTATGTCGTTTGAAAATCAAAATTCATTATAAAATTATAAAATAAAATTTCAACCGTATTTGACGTTGATTTTCTGAGTCTGACAGTAAAAAAGGAAGAAACGAAAGAGAAAAAGAATTTTACAAGAAAATTAGGAACATTTTCTGAAGATGCAGACGTTTTCAAACGTCGTGACCGGATTCGTTGGGTTTCGTTCGAGCTGGTAGCTCGGTACCAGGAATGCATCATAGCGACTCGTTGCGCATCGGCGGTAAACGAAGTCAGACTTTCGTCTCCTGCGGCTTCTGGTATCCTGCTATTACTCGGCTCGTCCGTTTCCTTAACTTTGGACGCCAGCGAGCGAGCTTAAAAGCGGCGCTGCTTCTCGGGCGGAAGCTGATCCCCGGCTTTTGGAGAAATCAAGGATCCAGCGAGGTTCCTGGGACTCGCAGCCTCGCGGTTTCCGAATCCGCGATTCGCCTCCCGGCTTTCATGCTACCCGAGGACTTGGCGCCTGTCACGTTTTTCTGGCCTCGGCTTCGACGCCTCCGGCACCTCGCGATTTTCGAGAATCTCGCAGCGACCGGCTCTCGCCAATCGATCGAGAACGCGTTCGGCCGCTCCGTAGATCCCAGGATCGCAGATCCGCTGCGCACGGTGCGCACGCACGCACGCCTGCATCGTGGTCTCGTTCTACCTTGCACCTTGCACGTTTCCTTAACGTTCCCCCTTCGGGAAACTGCCATACCGCTCGTCGCTGATCGTGAGCTGCAAGTCGACGCGCCATGCAGTCTGTCGAGACAGACGCTCAGGCATCTCTTGCTTGGCACCAGGCGCATAAAATTGCTCGACGCGTCGAAGCTCATGCGCATCGCGTTTACCGTAAGTACTCCTCTGCATTCATCGGGAGGCGGCCTCGAATTCCATTGGTACAACGCTCTTCGTGATCCAACTCAAAAAGGCCAAGGGTCGTCGTAATTTCTTTCCAAGGTCTCTGTCGAGTGGAGAAAAAATAAAAAATTTCAAATCTTCGAGACGGTTGTATTACGGGACCCTTAATATTGATCTTCGTCTCTGAAATCGAGTGCTAATTTTTTTTTTTTTTTTGTACTTTTTTAAAATTCAAACATATTCAGAAACGTTTGACAAGCATTTCTCAAAGTGTAGATGAAACGTCGTACGCAAAAATTATATTTCTGTTAAGAAAAGTTTTAGTACATATCTACGTTTTGCAGTTTTTCAAAAATGTTTAATTAAAACCGATCGAGCCAGAAACTTGTAATATTTCTGACCTGAGAATATCTGTGCAGCAAATCTGTTCACGTATTTACTTTCATGTGTATTTTTATTTTTTTTTGCTCGCACGAGACTGCAGGATGCAGCTGCACGTATTTCATTTCGGAATGTGGGCATCTTGTTGTACCTACGCAGGGCGTCCTGGTGTAGAGCAATTATAATTGTCAGATAATATTAAATTATATTACGTCGGGAGAAAAGCACGTGTGACCGTATAACAATCGCGATAAGCAGTCAAGAGTAGAATTTTTATTCCGGCGTTCAAGGAGGGGGGAAAAAGCTTGTGAGATGAAAACAGCCTTTGAAAGAGGACAAAAAGGCGCATAAAAAATGACGAAAGAAGCACGAGAAGATGTATTGAAAAAAGCGGAAAAAACGTGTAGGACAGAAGTCTTATCGCTTAAAGGATTGAACGGAGACGGGTCAACGTCCGGAAATGGATTTAGTCAGGTGTTCCTTGGAAATCTTCTGCCACCGATCTCTTCGCCTTCCTCCAGTGCAGGCTAATAGTAAAGTATGATTTGGCACGTTTCGATGCAAAACCGGCCCAACGATGTCGTTTCCCCGATATGACTGTTTTGGTTTAATCGAATTCGCAACATCCACCAACAGTAATACGGATCGTGCGGCACGTGCAGATCTACGTCCGAAGGCAAGGTCTTCTCGCATCTCATTCCGCAGGGCGAAACTGTAGCCGCCATTGTGCCGTTCCCCTTTTTTCCTTCGACTCCGGTGCTATTAAACCGTGAATTATAAACTACAACACGCTCGTTTCGTAGACGAGTAATGGATCAATCAAGCAAGCAGCTGAGGCCCGCTTTTGACGCCGAAACAAAGCCCGTCTCAAGTTTGGGAAAAAATTAATTGCCTCTGCCGAATACTTAATCTGTTATCCAGCACCTGGAATCTTGGATCGCTCATTTTTGTACTGTTTATCGTCCAGTATGTTTATTTATATTATCTTGAATGTTTGAATAGAGGAGAGATGCTACTTCATGGTTTCAAAATTTCTTTAAAAACATGCTTTTAGTTATTGTCGCCAACATTTTGTTGGTAGTGTTTGTTAGAAACAGATACGCTTCTGGGAAGACGGTAAACCGACATATTTGCTCAGGTCCAGAACGATTTTTACTCTAAGGCCCACTTTCCGTGTCTTAAACGTACTCAACAAGAAAAAAAGCTTCACGGTTCTTCGACGGTATTAAATTGCTCGTATATTCGCTGTCTTTTGCTGATCGCGTATTGTGCCGAGAAAGTCAAGGCTGCAGGCATGAAACACGTATTTAAACTGTGGAAAACGTGCTGCCCTGATACCGGAGGGTCTATAAAAAGGTTCGAACCCCAGGGGATACATTAATCAGGCCGCGAAGCACCGCGGAAAGAATTTTAAAAAATTTTCTTCTATGGCGGGCGGAAACGAGTCCAGCTTTAAATATACACGTTACTCTAGTGTCGTTTTTCTTCCATCTTTAAATTGCGCTCCCAGAAGTTCAGGGGACGCGGCCAGATAACCGAGAGAAACTAGACATCGGATTGGAGGTAAAATTTCTATCCACATCTTATACTCACAGGGTTTTCAGTATTTCTTTTTGTATTTCAGCAGACAGCTTTATCTCGGTGTAAAGAATATCTTTTAGTTCTGTAAAGGATAGGCGAGTCTAATTGTCGAAGAGAAATTATTTTACAAGTAAGGACACATCACTTGAGTCGTAATCTTAAGTGTGGTCTTGGGGCCCTTTTTGATAGAGTGGAACGACGAACGAAACTTACATGATGGGTACGAATGAGAAGGAGAAGAATAAAAAAGGGCCCGACTGATCATTCAAACGCCCGGTTCTCAAGCCACACGCAATATGCAGGGTGTAAAATCGGTTCTGCAAGGTTCGTCGTCCCTTGTATCGAAAAACCTCTAGCAGGATCCACCGCCTCCTCGGAAATCGGTCAAACGGACTCTTTGAGGTTCCCTTGTATCAACACGAGTCTGGTCTTCCTCAGACGATTCGCGATTCGAGATTGAACAGTCTCGAGTTCCCCGTAGCTGATCTCCAGGGTACGTGCACTGAAAGGAAAAAGAGAAGAGTAAAAAAAATGAAAAGAATGAGGATAAAAGAAGGAGAACCCGTTGCAATCAGTATACAGTACACGCAGGGCGAGGTGTGGCAGCTCGGCGAAAATTTCGTAATTGTCAAGAATTTCGCCGCTTCATGCCCTCGAGCCATCAGCTCGCACGTGCACCGTAAATTCACTGCGAAGATGAAGAACACGGCCATTTTTGCAGCGACGATCTTGGCGCAAGAAGTACCTTTCCTTTGTGCCTCTTTCGATTTTAGCAATTTAGCAAAAAACAAAAAAAAAAAAAAGCAAAAAAACAAAAAATAAAAAACGAGTCGGACATTAATTTTTTCTCGTTTATCGTTTGGAAAATTATCGCTTCTGCCGAATGATCGCAGAAGTGTTTGACGGTGCGGTGGGAATTGTGACGCACCGGAAATCACGATACTTTCTTTCCCTCCCTCCCCCCCAAGAATGACAAGCCCGTGAAACCTCTTCCCAATCTCCTTCTTTCCTGCTTTATTTATGTCTCTTTCTCAACAAGCCTTTCAGCTTTTATCTACAGCCTGGTTCTTACAGGTCCTTGTTATCCCGTTCAAGTGGGCACAGAGAATGGCCACCGATTAGCAACCTTTCCCCTCTTCTTCTTCTTCTTCTTCTTCTTCTTCTTCATCCCGACTAATTCCACTTCACTTTTCAGTTTTTCCATGGTCTACGCGTACTCAAGACATTGCAGGGTTACCTTGCTCTTAAAATCTCACAGCGCGAGTGCGGATGACCCAACATGTTTACCGATGTAACATTAAATTGCCAAGTTATTTTCAACCTCGTTTTTACACGCGATGGAACAAGCCGCGACGATATTACTCGTACGTAATTTTTCCCGGTTAATGATTGAAACCGAAAGTTCTGAAAGACCTTTCGCTCCGCGGGTGGTCGCCTCCACCTCAACCGAAGACATCCTCGCTAATACCCTGCTCGGGTACAAGGTATTAAGGATGATCTTCTCGAATGTCCCTCACACCGCACAGTAGGCAGAGAAGACATGAAGCTTCCAGTGCCGGGCTTAGCCTGCTTTCAAAACAATCCGACCAATTTAGGCCTTTTTACAGCCGCCTTTAAACCTTTCCAGATACCAGAATGACCCATATAATCCTCGTCTCTTACTGTGCATTTTACAGAATGATCAATCGAATTAAACGTCGATGCGGACTCTGAATCGAAATTAGAAATATTCACATTGATCAGTATAGTGAAAAGGAATCAAGTTAAGTGGATAAGGACAAAAGTTTGTAGTAATCGACGGGATGTTTTTCAAGTCTGGAAAAAGCCTGGCTAATTCCAGCAGGTAGCTAACGGCGGTAGATCGTATCTGGACAAGATGCGAAGCGATGATTACTGTCAAACATTGCTTAGCCCTTCATCCCAGTCCCCACGCTTCTGGGGTCTGCCTATCCTTAAATCCGAGAATATCCGACAGCGAGCTCAAGTCAGAAAGATTCCTCGAGGTTGTAAAATGGCCCGATTTCCATCTGAAATTCCATAGAGAACGGAGACGAGGTTGCGGCTCGCCTTTGACCTCTTCGGCGCTCCTTATTCGTATTCCAGTTCTGGTTCATCGTCATCATCGTCATCGTCGTCAGCGTAATTCCGAAACACCGGGTGATGTCACCTTCCAAAAATAATCCCTCGCGTCCCTGTTAAGTACTCTGCTATTTATTAGCAGCTACTTCACGTTTTATGGATCTTCAGGGAGCACAATTAGCCCATTGAAAGTTGGCCCAATGAACGTGAGCTCGTTTGCTAAAATCGTATACTGAATTTAATGGCTCATTCGAGGACAACGAACACGTCTGCATACCTTCACCTATATCGCGGTGATGTAACCGTGGGACCAGTCGACAACTTGTGGATCGCACAATGCCGATCGACAAAGCTCCGAAGAGATCTTCCGTTTTCGTCACCTATTGGCAAGTCTATTCTCCATTCGTTTCCCGGGTTGTACGAACGGAATGCGCAAACGGAATTTCACGCTGGTTTCAAAAGCGGTTTTTGGCGAATCCGAATTGCAGTTCCTGCAGGATTGGCTTGACGCGCGCCTGTATTCCGTGAAGGAGCACGTCTCGCAATTAACGTATACATCGTAAAAACTCGCTTGAATTATTCATCGAGTAGTTTCGCTCGCGTATACAACCGGCAAAAACACAGTCGTTAATTCGAGTTCACTCTCTCGGAGCTTGCAGCGGAGCTTCGAGTACTAATCGAGTCACCTTTTAAGCGGCAAAACAGACGCTAACGAGTTTACGTCGCGGTAAGTAGTTGACTGTGTAATAAATTAGGCAAACTAACGCGTAGGTATTAGAACCTGGGATGATAAAAAGGCCGGAGTGTCAGCTGCAATTTTTCCCTCTTACCGGAAATTTTCGAGCTTACGAGCCTTTGAGCTTTCGAGTACTACCGGAATCAAATCTGCAACGCGATACCTGATAATCACATCATTGATTGTTTACCCATTTATTTCCTCACCACTCGATCTCCCCCTCGTGATAGGTAATCCCCGCAATTAATCTGCCGAGCGAAATGCCGATGATAACCGGTCCAATCATCCCGGAGCCTCGGCTTGTCCAAACAACAATAATCTTCGGGGAACGAGATTGTAAAAGAGTTGAGCGATCGAGCTCGAGTAAATCGATCAATTCTTGAGCGGTGAGAGCGAGCTTGTGAAAAATGGGTTTGTAAAGAAGACCGACCGGCGCAAGTTACGATCACGATCAAGGTGATAACATCCATCGGATCGAGGTACGGTTTTTACTCTAGAAATAAGGAACGCGGCCGATTCGACGTGTCGCCGCTCTCTTCTTTTTACTTTTGGCGAACCATGACGAAATATTTGTGGTGCTATATATACATACATACATACATATATATCCCTCGTGTTATTGTAGATATTGCCAATTTATTCTTCGATCTATCATTCTTATCCCTCGAATGGACCATTTTTTTTTTTTTTTTTTTATTATTTCTTTTTTTCTTCATATATCTTTATATATATATATGTATATATACAATATCAGGAAAAAAGTACGGCTCTGTTGTGATTCATCGCGCGATATGACGATTCGCTCTTCTCGCGTATTTCGGGTCCATTGGCCCGCCGCAGCCTCTCTCACGACTCGCTCAAACTCCTGACATCTGACCTCCGGATTCCTCTCGACAATAACCACAAGCTGCGAATCAGCCTTTTCCCAGATTCTCGTGCAAAAAAAAAGAAGAGAAAATAAAAAATAAAAAAATTAGGTGCACTTCGTTACGTTACGCGACTTCGCGTGTTCTCCCGTTGGCAAAAATTTCATTCTTCCCCCCCCTTCTTCGCGGAGAGCAAAAAGTAGTGAAAAATCACGGTGCAGATTAGCGCTAGAATCGTCGTCCTGATCCTCGCCTCAAGGAACAGCGATGGGGCTGCAAGTGTATAACGCGTTTTGACTGTGAGGGTGGTAAAAATCTTGGAAAATAATAACAGGTCTTCTAGATTGCGGTTAAACGTCTAACACGCGGCGGCGGTGATGAGACCCCCTAATTCACTGATTAACAATTAACTCGAGACGAGACGCGTCGATTTTAAGCACCACTTACAATTAGCGCCGACGCCTATAGCTTCAATCCCGTTTCAAATTCCATTTCCTTTTCACATTACTCGACGAACGGCGTAACTCTCATCCGATATTTTCATTCATAAATACCGAGTCTCAGTTCTTCGCGTGGGCGTTTCGTTGCCGTAGCTCGTCGAATTGAGTCGAGTGCAAGGCACACATTTACGTTTCACCAGCCTCACAGAGTTATTTCTCGACGGAAGTCTCGCGGCGACGAGCCTTGTTGACGTTTCTTTTTTCCTTTTTCTTAATTTCGTCATTTTTTCTTATTCCTCACCCACCTCCTCCGTGGAAAATTTTTGACCTAATCTCCTGCTAACCGGCCAATCGGCACTTTTATATACGTAAACATACGAAGGAGAACCTGACTTGATAGATTTCTAGGATTACCGCTTTGCGCCGCTCCCAGGACGGTGGAAGTGATCCATGCAGATCCCTGAATCGTCGCCTCCAGGTTATTGCCTTCCGTCGAATTCGCGACGCGAGTCCTTCGGTTCGTAGACATTTTGACTCACCAGAACCGGCATTTTTTTCTCCAATCTATCAAGGATCAAGAACAATCGAGAGTGATCTTAGAAGAATGGTGATCTTATGGATCAGCGGCGCTGATCGAGCATCACGGATTAGATAGTTTTTATTATTTTCAAGCAGAGTCGCCTACGGGCATGAGGATCGTAATCATCCGATGACATAACGATGTTTAATGTATGAGTTACACCGTCCGTACACAATGCGTCTGATCTCCTAACGGAAGCCGTCGTCATGGACCAAAATACATGTCCATCAAACCCGCGTACTCGTGCCGGTTTTTATCGCTTTTTCTCATCAAACCTTGTCGCGCGGTTCAACGTCTTCGAGTGAAGGATGTCGTAAATTGTTGAACCCGATGCAGCGCAATTCGGAGTTGTAAATTCCCGGATCATTACAATCCTCCGAAGGAATTATCCATAAATATACATTCCATTCTCGATGAATGACGAGCGTCAGTGCTACCAACCATATATACTTAAAGTATAGGATGGGAATAGATATCTCGAGTAAGGAGGCGGGCTTCTTTTACCTTCGAGTACACGACGTCTAAGAATAGTTGATCAGTTGTGGGTACAAATAGCCAGGCACAAGCCGGATGGCTCCTGCTGCGAGTCTTGGAAATATTTTTCACATACGTGTATCCATCGAGCCACGGCAACGACCTCCGATAACATATTTCCCGCGACATACGGACGGACTTGAAAGACTTTTGATAGCTAATGGGCGGATGTGGCTTTAAGGAAGCAACTTTTAGACCTATCTTATAGCCTACTAATCATTTTACCGACGCGATCAAATCCGAACTCCTGTAATTTTCCTTATTTGTCAATGTGTGAGCGGGGCTCTCGTTCCTCTTTTAATTTATGTCCTGAGGGAAGATCTTTCCCGCCCCTTTGGCACCCGTTATTTGGTCGTCGGATTTAATCGATTCAGGAAGTATGGGCGGTACAGTCCGTTGGAAAAATTAGGTGAATCAGGAAATGATAAGATCGAGGTTCAAGAAGTGAAACTCAGGTTATAAGTCGACTTTGATTTTATGAACAGTTTCTTTTTGATGTAAAAATAAATTCTGGAACTGCTAATTCAAATAGAGAAACTTTAGTTAACAATTTTCTAAAGAATGATTTAAATAATTCATACTTGCAAAACGATTTGGCCGACAAAAATTTATTCGTGAAATTATAAAAAGTTAATGCCACGGCAAAACGGTGTGAATGCCATCATCGTGATTTTTCAGGAGAGCAAAAAACTGTCCCAAAATTTAACTGATTAATTTAAAACGAAAATCAGAAAGTATTTTTTAGAGTTTTTTTCTTTTTTTCCTTGCCAGTGTAAGCCCGCAGTTCATCCCAACTTTTTTTTTTCTGTTCTTCGATGCTGGCTAAAAACACAATTGCGATATAAAAATTATAAAACTGATATGAATTCGTCTTCCTTATCGATCAGTCTTAAAGTCCGGTGTTATAGAAGAAAATTCAATTTTTCCATTACCAAAATAGATATATTGAATGTGTCTCTGATCCTAAATTGCTAATAACTGAACTTACTTCATATGAATTTGCAGTTTTCAATTATCTTTATGTTGAGAATAGATCTGTTCCCTAAAATTCACGTCAATTAATCATTATAAAAAATAATTTGACTCGATCTTCAACTCAGCTCTAACCGTTCATAGATCCTTAAAATCATCTAGATTTTTGAATAGGTAAGTGTTATCCACGTTATCCAACCACGGATGTAATCGGTGGAGAACCGGGAATGCAGGCCAGCCTCAGGCTCCCCGAATAATTTGCAAGTCTTGGCGGTCTCGCAGAGCCGGGTTCACTGCACGTAGCGAAAATTAAAGAGAGATAAAACGGTCTCAGTTCGCCCGGTGATTCTCATTCGGCGACGCTTTTTTATTCGGTATTATATTTACACGCGATATGTGATACACGTTTGTGCAGTAATCGCTCGCGTGATGCGTGTAATGTAAGATCGACCAGCCCGAGGAGCGGAAGACTTATTTCTCGGCTTGTTGCTCTGGCTAATGTGCGATCTTCATTGATATTCGCGCGACCCTCCCGACATGATTGCAGCGTCGCCTTCTTTGATAGATTTTTCACTTACCAACTTGTAATAATCTATGCATTGAACGAGGTTTCATTATAAGCAGCGGCTTGTATATTAAATGTGTTTAGCGTGTACTATATCTACTATAATAACCACAAGTTAATTGCAATAGCTGCTCGAGTGAACAAACGAGACGAAAAAAGAGAGGACGTTTTTGCGATTTTTTTAATCATTTTATACCGTAGCTAAAAAAACATGTATAGAGTAGAGATATTGATGTCGTGTGACTAATGGGAATTTCTCTTTGTCATTCGTCTTGCGAATAGATAATAAATATGAACTATACATATTATATTATACGCAGAAGATAAATTCTATTTCAGCATCCTCTCCGCTGTCAGATGCAGGTTTCAATAATTGTCGATGTTGGTGTGTACAGCTTACATAATTATAACTCACCTGCACGTGAAGTATTCGCGAAATTATTACCCGACATTCATATAATATTATAGTGTAATAATAGTTGCAAAATAGACGTACAGCGAGATAAAAACGTTTCGTATAAACTTGGGCAAAAACGAAAATAAATGCAAGGGATTTGTTTTATGCTCTACTTACGACGTCGCAGGTAGAAAATTGCAAAACTGCAAATCTGACAAAAAAAAAAAAAAAAAATTGCCAACTAAAAACTGCAGATGAGAAACGGAAGTCACAGGTTACACGATTGGCAGATGAAGAAGCTCCCGCTGCGAACGAGCGAACGGCCACTTCGGCCTGGTGAAACGTGTTATTTTAGCACGTTTCAGAGATTCAATATATATATATGTTTAATGCAGAACTCTGCTGAAGCGATTTGCAAACAAGAAACCCCGCTGTGTGAAGCGACGTGTAATTTTTCTCCGAGTGAGTTTACGCAACATTTGAATACTCGTTATCGCATTGTTTTCGTACAATGATTTTTTTCTTCTTCTTCTTCTTCCTTTTTTTTTTTCTTTTTTGCCGAACAGTAATTCGCGCAGCGAATCTACGCTTCCTGCAATATTGCTATGATATTAATTTTGTCATATACATGTGTTGAAGAAAAAGGAACATATCCAAATCGGACTTCGCGCTCGAAGATTAAAAATCGTTTCACTTATCCGCACACGTCACACAAGATTAGCGTTTCTGATCACTGATCGTGACTGACATAATTGACGTTTGTAACGCGTATTAAATATGGGTATAATGATTAGCAATCGATCACACCTTAAGATCATATTCGGAAATACGATATCGAATGATTCGTCGAACCTCGCGGGTAAATATTTTCGTCAAACTTGGCCGTTGTCATCTCGCGGCTTTAACATCATCGTTCACACTCCGTGAGAAACGGTCCAGAACATAAAAAAAAGATAAGAAAAGAAAAGAGAATAAGAAAAAACCAGACAGAGAAAAAAAATTTCACAAGGAACGAGAAGGAGTAGCAGGAAAATAAAACGGATAGATCAAAGCTATCGATTAGAAAAGTTAGCCGTAGCTTCTTCGACGCGAATTTCAACCCGTATTAGTAAAAGTAAAACACTTCCATTCGTGACTTCACTTTTACTTTCATCATCACGAGCCGCATTTAGCGTCAATGATGACCCAATAATGAAGCTATTAGTTTCTGATACTCGCATAGACGGACGTGTGTGTCACGCATAATGGAGTATTACATGCATGTCCAGTAGCCGACAGACGTCAAACACTATGAACACCTCAAAGTTATTCATCGAATCGTTCGTTCAGGTAAGGAGAGAAGTTCCACGATGCAAAGCAAGCTGCCGAGATGGAGCGATGAAATTATACCACAGCCGTCTGAATAATTCAATCTACTCACGGGTGGTCCGAAAACTTTTGGCGTGTTAGATCAATCGAAAGTCGCGGATGATCAACCCGAGCTCAATTTTTGTTTCAGCTTTTTTCTTGATGACAAGTGATTAGTTTGTTTCTTCTTCGTCGTCTTTAATCCTATAATTACCACATTCGGCATTGAATAGATAGCACGAAGCATCCATTTATTTACGTACGCGTATGATTAAAATTTGCGAAATGTTTTGATCGAGTTGATTCATCGGTGGACCCGAACTCGCGAACTCTTTGAACGATTAATAGACCGAAAGCAGTCTCATTAATTGGCTAAACGAACACGAGACCTCGTTCACAGTAAAAGTAAACGGAATGCTCAAGCGGTCCATGACGGTCGTTGCTCCATCGAAGTGCTCAACTTCTATACTCGAAGACCCTGACTTTGTTGCTGATCAAGGTTAAGGAAAATCTGAGTCACTTTGGATTGGAAATAACGTGCTTAGGCACCGTGCCAATAACAGACACGTGAGCCGATTTTATACGTCCGAATAGAGTTGCACGAACGGCATTAAGTCTCCGGGTATATATACAAACGATTGACCACCGCAGCTGAATTATTACCACGCAATGTGTGGGCAGTGATATGGTTTCTGTCCGGTTCATAGATAGGGATAAACACACTTCCAGGATGCCAATAAGATATCTCTCCCCCGCACTTCCTTGGCCTCATTTGGCGGAAGAGATCTGCAAAAAATCCATTATGGAATATAAGCGAGGAAAATAATTGTTTCAAGGACTTTGATGTTCTTCCGGTTCCTGCCGGGACGAAGTTGCCCTGACGTTGGTTCTTCCGGTACTTATAACTCGAGTCCGCGATTCGGTTATTCGTGGATTCACGTGAGTACTAAATATAGCCGCACTGGGTACTAGGAGTGGTTTACAGTTGGATTAGGGCAGGTTAAGGTACACTTCTGAAGACTAGAGGTTAGTTTCCGGTTTATGTTCATTTTTTATGCCATCGTCTCTCACGTTATGTGCAGTAAATGAGTAAGGCTGCACCTGGCAACTTTAGATGAAAAGTTATTCCTCACGGAGTGACATTGGAAGCAAACTTTGGTCAATTGGAGATGATGGGATGGCGCCAATAGCGCAGCGAATCGTTCATAAGAATCGGTTTTTCATCCGTAAGGCAGTAAGGCAAGGCTCGTTATGCGAACCTGTTCGCCAAACAGAAGGCGACGAGTGTCGGCCAGTGAAGAAAGAAGGCGAAAGGAGGGACTGGACGAGTCTCAGACTTGATTTGATAGTTTCGTGGTTAAGCTAACAAAGGAACGGGCATGGCGTGGTGGACGGCCGAAACCTTGGAGGCGATATCGTTAGAAACAGAAGGAGTTCGTTGATCTTCATCCTCCGAGTGCCGCAGAGTGGCCTCTGAGATGTCAGACCGCACCAGGCAGAGCAAAGCCAACCCGAGCCAAGCTCGACTTACATTATTCCTTTTTAAAGTCTCTCTTTCTCTCGGCTTCTCACCCCTCGCTGGTTCCCCGACATGCTATCATCTCGCCGGCAATTCATTACTCCAAGTTGAGTCACGCCTCCTCCTTCTCCTCCTCCTCCTCCTCCTCATCCTCATCCGCGTCTTCTTCGTCTTCGGGTTCTCTCGGCTCGTGGAATATTATCGTGTCAGAGAAGATTGTAAAAATTCAGAAAGCTTCTCTCTTTGGTAGTTACTCAAGGGAGTCTTTACGACCGAGTGCAGTGCAGTCCTGGCTCAGTCGGCTTTTAAAAATCGTCAAAAAGCTGGCGAAATTCAAGTGCAAACTTCTGCTCCTTGGACGAGGTCAAACCTTCGCGCTTCTCTCATTTCGTATACAGCTTCTGTCCCCACAGCGTCTTGAATATCCAAAAAGCGCACTGCGCACACAAGGGATGCGTTGAAACGAGATACCTGCCAGAGACAAGCGACAAGCGGCTTTGGAATCCGGCTGGATTGGGTTGAATAGAAAGAGAGTAAGAGATGCCTAGTCGCGGCAGAGTTCGGGGTACTCGCAAAAACGTCGGCGGGTTCTTTGAATCGTCCGAAACTAATTCATTCGCCTGGCCTCGCGTCTCGTCGCGAAATCGATCCAAAATTTTTCTCCGATCCATCGAGAGGCCGAATCCTCTATGTCTAAGGAAATTCTCCCGTCGTAGAATTCGGGAGGGGACCTTGGATGGCAAACCGCGCACTTCATGCATATCCTCGATCCGCAAACAACTTAGGCGAGTGCATTGGACTGACAATGAATCGTCGTTGTCACCCCCAGAAGGTGCGAATTCATCTCACCCCCAACCACCTGTCATTACAACTCCGACCTCGTAGTCTGGAGTACCTTAGACCCTGGAACGTGCGGTGCTTTTGTGTCTCCTGAAGGACTTTGGGCGAAAGGCTCGACGATGATCAGGTCTGAATGTGTCAACGTCGATTTGCGCGTTCTCTGACAAGTTGACGAGGCGCCTTTTCCTCGTCGACGTGCAGCAGCTCTTGGCGCCGGGCTTCTCGATCATTGACCACAAAGTGATCATCTTCGGCCCTGCGGCATGCAATGGCCAATCACCGGAACACGTTTGGCTGTGTCACGCTTCGTGAGTCGTGTCGCAATTACTCGTAGAGAGTGTCTTCGTGCGCACAGCACAATTGTGAATGTATTTTTTCATTGTGCGCTGCAATTGTCGCCGTGACATGATTGCTTCATGTTCACGTGTCGTTTAAAATCGTTGCCGACGTCGGACACGTTTCGTCCACTGTATATAATCAGGTTTCAATTGCGCAATTATACTATAACCCATTCTAATTGGAATTATAGGTCTCTAGGAAATATGCATGCACACACATATATACGGTCACGCGATGAAACTAACCGTCAACGTTTAATCAACGGTTTCTAAGTACGTATCTATGCACGATTTTTTAAGGGAGAAGAAGAGGCGGTAACTGCTGCACTGTATAAAGACGTTGGAAAATAAATCTCGTTATTGTTTACCTATGGAATAGCGTTCAATTAACAACTTTAGCGTCGCATGCAGGCAACGATTAGATTCACCGTGAAATGTCGCGTGTGAATGAACGCTTTGAGGTATGAAATTATCGTCAACCTGACCCAGTGATTTAGAAATTTAATTTTAACCCTCCCATGCAAAAAGGGAGCTCAAGTAAATTTTCGCGATTCGCTTAAAGGTAATGCTAATTTCTTTACCCTGTATTTAAAAGCAATTTCTTTCGATTAGCAACGGACTCTCACCTCAAACATGAACCTTACACATCGGACGATGTGCCGCATAAATGTATGAACATCGCACCGGATGCTCTTTCGTAATGCAATTCCTCGTAAAGATACTTGCATCAGATAACCGCATAGCACAACACGTGTCGTAAATATGTTTTCTATAGTTAAAACGAAATAATTATGATATTGAAGGAGGCCTACCTCGTCGTTGATTGTTGCCCCCTGCCGAGACTTCGAGTGACGTCTGTGTAGACGTGTTTCGTAGCCGACTATCTTCTTCCGTCGGCTTTCGACGACGATACAAACGGCTTAGGGGATAATGCCGTTAATTAAGGTGCGTGTCGCAACCACGGCTGTGTGACGAACCTAATTGATACGCTTTGAAATCGATGAATGGACCCTCAGATGCGGGGTTCATACTCAACTCACTTCCCCGTTTGCGACGGCAACTCATACCAAGAGACATCCGGAATGTTGAAGGTCCTAACCGCGCCGCAGATTCGCGGATCTGAATCGGGCCTCAGTTCGGATATTTTTACGAGAGGACTTGGGGCCTCGGGGCCTTGGGTCTGCTGCTTAACGGGGATAATGAACGCGAAATCCGTAATGAAGTGATTAAAGTTACCGCATGGCGATAGTCTGCAATCCCGATTCCTGATACCGAACTGCAGAACAGGATGCTTTATTTTCATGTATGGCGTGCCGTGCCGATCTTCGGCCACAGACTCCGTATTTTCTAAGCAAATAGCCTCGGCTGTAGATTGTGCCTTCCTCACTCTTTCAGCCAATTTAAAACCCACGAAGAAGACCAGCCCGCAATCTCTCGATCCACGAAGGTCTTCGGTAAATAGACGACTAATTTCGTGCCTCAATTAATCGGCACGCATCTCTAATCTGGAAATGGGATCTGGCTAACCCAAAACGAAATTTGTGCCAATTAAATTGACCAAAAATGATCGATGATCGATTGAAGCGATTATTTTTCAAACTCGATTAATCGACGGAATCGATTATTTTTCCCTGCAATCGGTATTTGGTTTTTATTCCCATGAACGACGGAATACGATGTCAATTTATGTGATTAACATTACATTTGATATAAAACGTGAAAGATGAATTAATATTATCACCTGAAATTGAAAAATGTTTTTTATGAAACTATAAATCATCAAAAAACGAAATAATCTATCAATCGATTCATTTTTATCGATTACATCGAGTCATGTTCGACTATTTTTTTCGACTCGGTTGATCGATGCATCGATTATTTTGATCCTTGGTTCATGAGAAGCACCTTCATTCCAGATGAGAAGCGTCTGATGTATTGCAGGGCTTCTAATTGTACAGGAACTCCGATAAGTGACGGTCTCAAGCGGATACAAAGACATTTTTGGATTCGAGCTTCACAGAGCTTTCGATAAACTACGGGCATCCTGATTTCGGTGAAGTTTCTGTACAAAAGGAAAGAAATAAAAAATATCTATACATTTCCAGACGGTTCAACATGGTTGCAAATGAATCAATACTGCTAAAAAATGGTTGAACTCGTCTGCAGCGATTGGACTTTTGATAAAAAAAATTGGGCAAAGTGAAGAGAGGAAAAAAGGAAGAAGTAGCGTTATCTGGTCAGCGATCTGCAGGCTTGTTCACATGTTATCACGTGATAAGGTCAATTGCGGTGATCTCCAGAAACGAACGGGGCTCGTTTATGTACCTACAGCTTGAGTTATTACCGGTTGGGAGTTGAAAGCCGCTTAAAGTGGTTTCTCGACCCTTTTCTCATCCTCCGATACCCGGAATAAAAACGGCCAAAGTAACAGCTGTGCCTGAGGTGCATGTAAGTAACGTGAGTGAGCCGAGCGACGAAGGACGAAGGAAGTGTGAAACTTTGGAGGAACTATTTTTACCCAAGCCTTATATGCTCACGCGACGCGATTCCTAAGGGAATTCACTCACTTTTCATTATTTTAGTATTCCCACGGGACGTTCCTCCGAAGTTCGTGTCACGAGTCACGTTCATTCAGGACGTAGAATTGCAAGTAAATTTAAACTAATATATTTCAGACCGTTGTGATAACAGCCTTATATCTCTGCATGTTTAACTATCGTGTGATTTTACTCGCGTGTAGGGAAATTTACGATTTTTGGATCACATTTTTGAGTTACGCCGAGTCCTCAATCATACTACGAATATGTATCCTTGACAGCGTTAATCGACGCCTGGAGGGCACAGATTTGTCTGAGGAAGCCCCGATGGCTGGTTACGACGTTGTTGGGCCTCATGAAAAATTCTTGCCCCTCCCATGGGGCCCAAAGTGTAGCGCAGACTGCCTTCAGAGGGAAAAAATAAGAGACGAGGAAAAGCAAAAGGAGGAGAAAAAGAGAGAGTGAGGAAATTATAAAAAAAAGCAAAAAAAAAAAAGCTGAAGAAAACTGTGATTTACTACTATCAAGTGATTTTCGTAGATTCAGATTTATATCCTGCGTATAACCGCTTTTGACCTGCCCAAGATGATTTCAACATCCCGTATATTACAGACCTTCTACGCTCGCGTGATCATTCCTTTTTTAATTTCAATTTTAATTACTTTTTCACCTCGTACTTCCCTGGTTGAGCAATCGTTGCAAGCTAACAAATATCCTGCAGTTTAATCATTCCTATCTTATTCGTAACTATACACGTAATTAAGGGTTAATTACTCAAGTACCGCAGTGTGTATACTTAATGCGAGAATCGGTAATAGATTGATTAATTAATCAGCTAATCGAAAACGGTGTGATACTCAACCTGAACCACAATCACCCGTTGAATATTTATTACTCCAACGTATATCTGATTAGGAGTACATTTCCCTCTCGGTAGGTAAAGTTTTTCTCATCCCATCTTAACAGCGAAGCATAAGAAACAGGATCAACCTACATAAAACTCAGCCTCCGTCACTTCGGTCGAATTTAATTCACTGAATTATTGTTTCTCTCCCTTTGTTTGCTTGTCAATACCGCTAAATAATTTTCAGGAATCTCAGTCCAGGGATGAAAGTGCGATACTCATTAATAGGCAGATGTGGAATTTCCGGGAGGCTGAAGCTACGGATCATTCTGCGAACCACAACAGCATCTATTGTTTGTTAATATTCCAATCTTAATATTAATAAAAATCACAACCTCGAGAGAATCGAGTGCATTATCGAGCCTGCATTATCCGTGGTTAGGAGTCTCGGTAGAAGCTTATAGTTTGTTGAGCACAATCAGATACAATTGACTACTGCAAAGCTGCCCGAGGCATTGTGAGCTTGGCTCTACAGCTTAGCCAGCAAGTGCTTCGCGATACGTATCTAGGTAATGCTTGAACGCGATGCACGCTTATGCACATACGCGATACGAACCGTCATCGAATTGTGTCCAAGCCCGCGCGTCGAGGCTGGCCTCGATTGGTGCCAGAATCAATCAAGATTCCAATGATTAGAGTTACGGCGTAATGTAACCCGTTAACGACGTGCGCTCTATCGCCCTCCACTCCCCCATTGTTACATGGCTGCAGCAGTTTATCCCGTGTAATCTTAAACTGCACCCTACGAATGAGAAAACGTTGGATTCCTGAACTGCTATAAATAATTATCGATTTACACGCGTGGATGAATTGTCATTATTAATTAATTTCATGCACTAATTGACATCCATCCTCGATACCTGATCGACATATTTATAGTATTTATACACTTACAATTTTACAATACAATTTTATCTCGTCAATATGAAAAAAAGAACAAAAAATAGTTTGTGCAGAACATCAATATCAAAACGTGACTGAATCTTAATCATTCGAAAAGTTGAATCACGCTTGTTCCCTTGGTGAGGAAGACGCGTATGAGCGGTGTTGAAAGGAATTGAAAAAAGGAAACGTACAAATTCGGTCTTGTAAACGAGCGCCCTGTAATCGGGTCTAATGTGCACTCGTCCGAAGTATTTCTTGATTAAACCATCTGCCATGGATGGTACTACAGGGACGTTAATTAGTCCTTGGACAAGTTGTTAGGCGAATGATTGCGGCGTCGCGGTCATTTCTTTCCAATCGTAATAATTATAATTGATCGTTGATTACACCGCATTTCTCTTAGGTATATCCTGCACTCGATAACCTCTGCATGGGCGCTTCGTGCGAGGTAATTGTATGGTTAGAAATATTCGAAGCTCTAGTCAGTGTACCGTTTCCAACAGTTGGAACTCGTTTCGACTCACAGGCATTTGAAGAGGCTCGTTAATGCGACGTGACGCGTCCTTCATGGAGATTCCGAAAAGCAGAATTGCGGTAAAATCGCGTGTCGTCACTTTCAGGATAAATGGGACTCATAGTCTGAATGAAAAGACTAGAAGAGAGGGAAAAAAAAACGTTAAATAACTCTCCAGGATTGTTATTTGATTTGATCATGAACGAAATAACATTTCTATTATGAGGTGAAAATAAATCTCAGCAAATTTGAATTACAATTTGTTGTCAAAAAGATTTTATAATTAAGTTTCTAATTTCGTTGTATTTTTTTTTTTTTTTTTTGGGTTAATTCCCCTCGCTTACCAGGTCCCCAAAAATTTTCTGAAAAACATTAAAGAAATCTTACACCTAATTATAGTTATAAATCAACGTAGTGAAAACCTCCGTTTGAAACGCCCTCGCTTCTTCCTTACATGCAGTTCAACTTGCAACTGCACCAAACATCTGGCTAGTTGCAGGTTTACATCTGATCTTTTTGCACTTCATTAAGCGCAAGAAATTAGTCGTAAAAACGCCATTCATTGCGGGAGAGATCGCGTCAACGGAAAGAAATACCACCACAAGTTATCCGACTTCCAGAATGGAATTATATAATATAATACTAGCCAGGAATTCCTAGCGAGATATCGGTGAACAGGAGCGCAGGATATAAGGACGGATAGGAAACGGATGGAAAAGTTTCGCCCCTTTAGAGTCTCCGGGCGATGTAACAGCAGCCGTTTAACAGTAATTGACTGAGTATTTTTCACGGATATCCGAGCACCCAGTAATATAATTGGAAAATACTTCGTTAATTCTGAGTCTACGGTGATGAAAAAATGGGAATTTTTATCCCGTCCGTTTTGCTCGAGGCGCAGTTTTAGAAGCTTTTAGCTTTTCCTATCTCGCTTATGTTTCCCGGGCTTTCAAGTCAAGGAACTGAAAGGAATGGGCGTCGAAGTTACCAGATAAGTTGATGGTGGACACGCAGGACTGTTGCGACATCGGTAAACACTAGCCACAGAATATTCACGCGTTTCACGCGAGTTTCTGATAACCATTAATAAACCCGATGAAAAATTGAAGATGATCAATGAATGACGCCGTTTAACGATCTACCACGCTGACATGCCGGCTCAATTTTCTCCCAACAACGCATTCCAATAACCATCAATAGTTCCTTCGACTCTAATCCACTTTGCGTTTTCGTTTCTGTTCGCTTTTCTCCCACAGCGAAAACGGCGATGATATGAATCAAGGATGCCGCAGCTTCTATCTCTCCATCACTAGTTTACGCGAGTATATAAAGCTGCTGACTAAAGGCTAACAGATGTTTTCTTTCCGCAAGGAAGAACCGTCGTCACGCTTGAGGAGCCGGGTAATCGAAGACTTTATTCAGAGTCCTGACGGTTCGGCTCAAGTACTGTTCAGAACCCGAAAATCACGGTGTCCGATTAGATTACACGATTAGAGGTCGATGGCTCGGGTTTCCCGAGGCTTGATCGGCTCTCGATCGGTCCTGACGAGTCCTCCAGTCTTCGGGATTAGGCTCCGATCATGGATAAGGAAGGTTTTCCTGGCCGTTCTTCCACGCATTTCGTTCCGGGTAAGAATTAACAAGTGGCAATGAACCGCAGCTCCATTCATTCCCCTTAATTCATGCGGCGACTCTCGGTGATGACGTTGTTACAACGCAGGGTCATCAGAAATCGCTCTTCAATTAGCGGCGTTCATTACTATCCGATCCGTACTTCCGGCTCGAAGCTATGAGCAAGTATAAGGTGTGCCTGTAACGTGTTTGGAACCACTTTTCGATCAGTTTAAATTTTCTGGCGTGGGAAGCCGGCTAACCTGAGAACCGATCTTCGGTGACCCAATGACGTTTCGTATCGCGTTCCACTCTCCCCGATTCGCTTTCTTCGGGCAAGATCATTCGCTCTTGAGTATAACTGTCTGTCCACGCTGACGTAAGAACCCGTAGAACGACTTGAAAGTGGAACTCGAACACGTCTTGCCTTAACGAGTCAGATTGATACCTGGACGTGGGTCAATGCTATCTTGCCAGACGGGAGATGCGACGGTCCGAGGAAGGTTTAAACACCTGGTGAACAGAGTGTAGAACGATTTAGACTCGGCCGTTTACGCTTGTGAGAAAGGCGTTTTTATATCTTTCTTTTCTCCTTAGTCATCGGCAAACACTGTACGTATAATGAATTTCCTGATCAAGGTAAACCAGCTGCGCGTATAAGCGAGAGCACGGAAGTTGCGCAATCTTTATTGACTCAGTTCAAAGACACGAAATTTATTCAAACTGCGCACACTGCGCACACTTCGCTGCACTTGACGGATCAAAGTGTTTTGAATAATCTACCGTTTGGTAAATACACACGAGTCAAAGTCAGAGTGTCACCGCAGCTTCCAAGGCGCTAATCGACTCCGCTTTTCTCTTTCTGTTTCAGGTCGTTGGTGCTTCTGATATTTATACTAGCTTCACACATCCAACATGCGCCAGCCAGACACGTGAGTATTTAGATTATCTTGCAAATTCGATTACTGCCAGTAATGGTAGGAGCGAACAGCCGCTATCACGGAATCCGCGGAATCTCTCCCCGAGATCCTGAGACAGGATCAGCGGTGCACCCGATCCTGCGTCCTTGAGAAACACAGCTTCGTCCTCGCAGGAGCATCAACTTCACCCTTGGACTCCTCACATCACCGCATCCCTGCAAGTCATAGGCTCCATTTTTTTATTGCAAATTTACGATTGTCATTCTCCATCGCTACTCGTGTTAGAAAAATTTACATATTAGTTTCTAATTTTTGTTGGAACCGGAATTCCGAGTAGCAATTAAGGCGACGCGTCTCGACGTCTCACCGTCCAAGTGTCACCTTGGCTCGCACAAACCTTCGTGAAAACGACGGCCAAGCTAGTCCTGCGAAGCGTCAACCGCAGCGAGAAACGGCTCGAGAATAAAGATCAAGTTACCAGTGTTGATCGGGTTCTTAGGATACGTACACAGGTACCTACCTGCCGCTTGAGAGTCCTTGAACCCTGCACACCGCGATCATCTACGCAATGTAGTGTACCTATACACCTCTTGATTCGCACTCTGATCAGCTCAGGTTTACTCGCTCTCTCAAGTATCAGCAGATCATTCGCCAAGTGTTTTCCAATTTTCACCGAACACATCGATGCCAAGTATGTACTACAGCCTGTCTCAATAAGTAACGGGTTTGCAAACTTGCGTGATTCGACTGACTGATTATCTGTCCGATTCACTTTCATCGCTACTAGTATGTTAATCGCGTGTTTGAGAGCCGGTTCGTGAACCTTGACGTTGTATGGAAAGATTAAGTACCGCATGTTGCAATCGGAAGATCTTGTAGGAGGATCAATGCCCGCAGCCTTCAGGCTGCATCCTTTTATTGCAGCGTCCTGATCTGTAATTTGCATGCGTGTAATTCACGTGCGAATTCGATAAACTCGGCAAGTTAAGTCACAGGACAAAAATGATAGCTGGATTGGTTTTATTTTTTTTTTTGTCAAAAAATGAGGGAAAATGAATTCACTTGCAGTCTGACCGTCTGGTTTAAAAATAGCTGCACACACTGGCGTGCGTATGAATAAGGTCGCGGTTGAATGATGTTACAGTTCTTTGACCAGCTGCCATGACTTCAGATCGGGGTAAGTCGGCTCGCGGTGATTATTATATTGTTAGTCACCGTTTAAGGTAATTAGTTGATTTGCTGTTGCAAACTCGTGTGATTGCTGAGTGATGTGAGAACTAAAGCTCTAATTTCGGAGATATGTTTTATGGAAGTGACTGTGGCGACTACGAGCCGCCACCGTGGGCTGAACGCGTTAAAATTCTTTTCTTTTCTTTTTTTTTACCATTATTAGTGTTGTTGATTTTTTATTTTTTATTTCACCAAAGGAATTTAGGGTCTTAATTGATTTATGACTTACTCAACCAACCAGACAAGACTGCTGGCGATCCTTAAATATTACTGCCAGATAGATTATTGACCTACTTTTCATTGATGAGTTCGCTGTCCGTATGTATAAACAATATATATACGTGTGCGTTGTAAATGGCATTTATTTGGGTACTTGAGGCGTCGATGAGTACAGAACGTTAACTTAACGATATTTTTATGCGTATGCAAATTTTTTCACGTAATCCCAATTTGTTTCAATAAAGCCACTTTTCTAACGATCTTCGTATTTGAGAAGAAAGAGAGAGAGAGAGAGAGAGAGAGAAAAACGTAGGTAAAGAAAAATGTTATACAGTTGATAAATGATTTCTCTATTCGTTCTACGGAATTGTTTTCGCATAAAAGTCAACAGGTAAATCTAAATTGATTAAAAGAGCTGCAATCGTATGAAAAACGAATAGAAAACGGGTGCTATAAAACTGCTGTAAAAAATATGCGTTAAATATGGTAAAAGTATTTTTATAATTTAGAGATGAATTGAAATTCAAGTCGGTATTAAATATTGAGAAATCTTTCGTCGTTGAATTCGACTAAAAGGAAAAAAAGAAAGATTTTTTCACCGTAATAAAAACCCGTCAAACTCAACTCCATTAAATTTTACAAGCCCACTATAAGTCACGCTTAAGTAAAACCAATAAATAAAAAGTCTAACCCTAGACAATTTTGATTATTTATTACAAGATCGGACGACCCTTTTAACGCGTGAGACTCTCTCTCGGGATTTTAAAAACACCTTAAACCGTATCAAAGGTGGGCAAATACGCTCAAGGTGTACGAACTCGTCTGGCGTGACTCTATAACCCGGATATTAAATTTGTTTAGAAAAACGGTCAAAGAACGAAGCAACGGTGCACACGAGCAGCAAGTAAACTTAGCCACAACTCGGCGTCACGCGACGTTATAATTCAACGTGTGAGCGCGTGGCCTCGAATAACGAGACGTCACTGGGGACCAAAGAACTCGGAGACTACGTTGTTCGCAGAAATCACGAATTGTCACGCTAATTGATTACCCGAGGATTAAAACGCGTCTGTGTGTGTGTGTAAATCGCCGAAGCTTGGATGTACCGCGGTACCATCATGCAGTTGATCTTTATCTCGGCACGCTTACAAGTCTCTTTTTGTACGGTTCAATTTAATTCATTTATCAGACGTGCTCCTGATACCGTATGGCGATGGGAAAAAGAATTCGTGATACAAAGGCGTAGATAGTAAAATAAATACCTGCGTCACTCAGCTCGTATGCAAATTTGTCGCTGCACTTACGGCTGAATGAGCTTTGCAGAGAAAAATTCGCGTCTGTAAACTTAAGTGCGTTTTTATTGCACGAAATTGCGTTTGTTGGACCGTATAACACACGCATCATTCAACTAGCGGGTATCCCACGCTTGATGTATAAAGTCCCGTCACCCGAAACGATTAGACGAGAAGCCTTGGCTAATTGACTTTTGCCTTGATGAAATTTATTTATCGGAAATGGAGAAATGCGCCACAGCTCGTAATTCTACCCCTCGAGTCTATTAAACCCCGCCTCTGGGGTAATTTACTGTTCCTCTTCCCTGCAAGCGTCGGTTCCGCTGTTACGGTGAAAATAATGTCGTTAGAAACCGCGCGGCTGATGCTGCACGATTTTACAAACGTGAATTAAAACTGTTCTGGACAGCCGCCAGCTAAACTTGGGCTTTCCGTTGCACGTTATACGAGTTACCTTTCGACTTTGGGGGCGGCTTCACGACTAAATATACAGAACCAGTGCAGAAGTGGCTGTGGCTGGTGTGGAATTAGTTCCAAGACGTTTCCCACCTTTATATGTATACATCCACCTCTTGCAGTCTACGACTTTGCGAATTTGCGTCCAGCAATTGCTTTACGATGCAATTTTCACCCAGGTCTGCAGGTAATTACAGCCACGGTATAATGCTATTCCGAAAATTTCAAGAGGCAGAACCATTTACCTAAACATTTTTACCAGCCAAGTGATTCCGGCTCCAAACGCGAGCATATTTTGTCGAAGCTTGAAGCTTGTTTTTCCAACTCCACAAAATTACGTACTGATATACCAATTTTAATGACGCAGGGATGATTACGGTTGAAAGATGTGACAAACTGCCACATTGCGTTCGTGACGAAAGGAATTTTCAGTCAACTGATCGTGATAAACGAAGCATGTGATTCGGATTCCGTGATTTGGTGTGGTTATCGCTTCTAGCACTATTAAATTGCCGCGATTACTGTTTTCAATTCATTTCTCTAGCATCATATAAAATTGAGACACGAGAGGCACAGAAGACAGCATGGCGAGAGCTACCTGCCGCCGTACTTCGTCTTGGACAACGAGGACGTAGAGACGGGCACCTGGGGTTCGTGGTCCACACCAAGCTCCTGTTCACGTTCCTGCGGTGGAGGAGTTGCCCACCAAACTAGACGCTGTAACGACGTAGAGTGAGTTGTACCTTGTTACTCGGTAGTAACATCTTCCTTCGACGGAACACGCTTGTTGAACGTTGAGCAATTTTCCGTCCATCGAACCGAATATAATCATCGCCACCTATCAATTCATCCATCGTACGCCTTCTCGTGGCGTAGTTATATACACTGACATGATATATTGGACAGTTCGTAACCGTAAAAGGTTGGCTTCGATACGTGAGAGTGGATATAAGCAGCAACCGCACATCGAACCCTAGCTTTTTCACTTTATTTTTATATTTCTTTGAAAGCGATATCTCGACTGAAACTGACTGGGTTTCTTTGAATTTCAGTCCAGACGGAACAGAGAGGTGCACCGGGGCGAAGAAAAGGTTCTTCTCCTGCAACATTGCGGTATGTACACGTAAAAAAAAACTCTCGCAACGAGCTAGCAGGATAGAAATTGAATCTATTGGTTCTAACAGAATGTAGATAAATTAGTAACAATCAGCAAGTGGCAAAACGTCTGTAAACAGTTCATGTCAAGCTTTAGTAACGCTGAGTAAGAGGCCCAACGGCGACGACAGACGTTCAAATCGAACTCGGTGATTACAGTCGATCACAATCAAGCACAATGAACAAATTGATCGGCACGTGGTGTATATATCACACTTTGCCTACTCGATGGGGTACGGATAGTCAGGGTATTCGGGTTCGGGGGGTCACAGAGCATAGATTTATCAACAGTGAGTTATGCATCGGTTTTCGAACACCCCGACCATCCTCGATGGTGTTCGTGCAGTTGAAGTACACGTGCTGGCTCCACGACCTCGGCGAGAACCAGGAGGCAGGCATGCCCGTGAAGCCCGATCGTGACCTCAGCCTGGTTCGCGTAGACCTCCTAAGCTATAAGTCGGAAAATGCAAGTTCAATAGCACTTGATCAGCACCTTTCTCGCGTGCGCATTCCTACGAGGTTCAATTGCCGATTGTATACATTGTGCCCACGTTACGGTCCATGCTGATGTTACGGCTAGAGTATCACGCCGTTCTAGTAAATTTATTTAATTATAAACAACCGCGTTCACATTATTGTATAATTGTGACAAGTCTGAGGATCTAATCCGGAACGCGATACGCCGTTTGTTATACTTCGAATAGTAGAATACACCGCGGACTTTGTGATGGGTAGGTACTCGAACGAATGACTTGGCTTGTGATTCCAAGCGTTTCTTGCCACTGGCTCCACTTACCCTGCAGCCACGTACAATAACGACTCTGGACTCTGGGCCGCTTCAAGGTCCTACCTGAGCAGTCGACATCGATTTTAATAGTTCTGGTTGGACTTGAAAAGACCACCTGTTGGCTTCGGTTTCCTTGTACAGAGTTGAAAGTGTGGGAGGTAAGGGCAAAAGGAGCCAGTTTTTTTTACGAACGAAGTGCAGCAAGCGTTTTTTTTTATTTTACCTTGAAATAGAATTGAATTTTACACTCATTATTACAAGCCATCAAGTACGTATTTGCTATAACGCGACTGCCACTGATAAAAAAGAAACAAAGCTTGAGGAGGAAATAATCGATAATCAAGTCGTAAGATTTAAAAAAAAATTTCGTCTTGCTAAAACTGACAGTCATTAATCGATTCTTTTTAATCATCCGATACATCAGTTAAATGTACCGTTTCGCGGAAATTAACTCTGAATCAATTATTCATCTATCTTGAAAACGAAGCGTGAAGTATATACGTAAATAAAAATGATCAAAACGCGCGATCAAGGCGCCTGTTAACGCTTCTCCAAACAACCGCGTCGATCCCTTCCTCCGAAAGAATGTTACTCGATCTTTCAGGACTCGAGGAGGACTACAAGGGTCCTAAAGGATGGAAGGGTTGGGGAAGGGCGGAGACGGTATAATAAATGTAGCATCACGGCGTGAAATGAGAATAGGTGAGTTACTCGGTCGTATTTCGGTACCTATATCTCGAATCTAGAAACGGGGGTTGCTAGGTGTCTTAAAACTGGTCCCTCTGGTCCTTCAGACCTGGTCCTAGGCATCGAGGGTGTACAGGGCGTGGTGGGCGTGGGTGTGATGCTTCTTGAGATTAACTTGTCTCTAGGCGATATAGCAACAGCTTGTAAAACTGATTTCTATTCAGTGGTATTCACCAGGGCGTCACGTTCTCGTTATTACCACGCGGTTCTTCACGGGGTTGTCAAACAATCGGAGGCGAAACGATTTCGTACAATACAAAATTATCAACATGCACTGCAGACCTTTTCACATCCTTATATACACAGCGCGATGGAGTCACGAATATTTTGCTTTGCGTCCCATCGCTTACATGATAATTTATCCTCTTCCACGGAGATTACGTCTAAAATTCCCACGAGTACACGCTTACACGTAACAACATAACGGGCCGGCAGCTCGAAGCTTAAGATGGCCCAGCTACATTCGATTCACAGGAGATAAGGTTATATGCCTATATTTATAGATTGGAGATATTGAACCTTCCAGCGTTACGACATTCGACATGATCAATGGTCGTGAAATCATTCGTAAAATCCTATTCACGGTGGACCAATTCTATTCTCATTTATATAGTATTCACGGTAGATCGTCGTGGAATGAAAACTGTTCTTTATCGGTTACGTTGTAAGTACAAGCAGCCCAGAATTCCATTCGTAATGTATAATCTTGAGCACTAAATTGACGAGAATTTTTTCAGGTGGTTTGTATCTGTTGAAAAAACGAAAATTTGGTAACGATGCCGGTAAATTGGTACTTGTGAAAATTTTTATCCAAAACTGTATTGCTATTTCAGGATTGTCCAGAGCCAGCGAATGACTTCAGGGCGGAACAATGTTCAGCGTACGACAATACGCCATATCGCGGTATCATCTACGAGTAAGTTTCATCTTCCTTCGATTTCATTCTCTCTCAACTGTTTTCTTTATTGTGACTCGACTGAAATTCGCAGTAAAAATTAACTCCCATGGGAACTTGGAACTTACTAAACAGCTTTCACGCATTCGTAAGGCCCTTCACTTTAACGCTTCACCAGCTTCACCAGCACCAGGCATAAATTTCCACAGTGAGAATCACCTGAGACTGACTGGTACATTAGAATACCCTTGTTAGAAAAGCGAACCACCCCTAAGCCCTGCGTCTCAAAGGAAACCAAATACTGACGTGTATAAGCTATCATCTCGAGGAACGATCGCGATGATCCTGAAACGCCGAGTCATTTCCTGAATACGTTTCTAAAGAGTTAATAAAAAATTTTACACGAAAGAACGCGCTGTTGAACATCTATTTTCTAATTGAAAAAACAACATCGTGCTCAACTGATTAATACTGTCGAATTATTTCAGATGGGTTCCTTACACTGGAGCAAAGAACAAATGCGAATTGAACTGCATGCCGCGTGGCGAGATATTTTTCTACCGTCCAAAATGGCATGTCACAGATGGAACACCCTGCATCTCTGGTCAAAATGACGTTTGTGTCGAGGGTAAATGCATGGTGAGTTTAATAGTGACGATTAAACCTCGTTTATGTCTTACCTTGATGATAATATTCAACGTATTCAACATTCGTGTATTCGTTGATAGCCTGTGGGATGCGACAAGATGCTCGGCAGTGGTGCTAAGGAAGACAGATGCCGGGAATGCAGTGGAGACGGTTCGGCCTGCGATGTGGTCCAGGGAGTAGCCGATGCGACTGATTTGGAAGTTGGTACGTATTGCTTTGCTATTTATCTTGTCTGCAGAGTTGGATTTGCATCAACGTTCTCTTTGATTACCTCCAGGGTACAACGATATTGTATTGATACCTTCCGGTGCAACGAATATTGCTATCACCGAGAGACGTCCTTCGAACAACTACTTGGGTATGTCACTTTGTTTTATAACGTCATCTACAAGGAAAATTTTTTATCTATAAAAAGATTCTTATTAATTTTATAGCCATGAGGAACATGTCGAATCATTATTATCTAAATGGAAATTGGAGAATAGATTTTCCTCGAAGCTTGAAATTTGCTGGCACCGTTTTTAAATATGAGAGAAAACCTGAGAAACTTATGGCTGCTGAGGTAATCACCGCGCTGGGACCAACCAACCAGTCAATTTATATCGTGGTAAATATTTTCACTCGCAGGGTGATTGAATATATTTTTTTGTTTATCATTCTTCTAGGTCTTTTAAATCAAACGATTCTTAAGAATACTGTGAAAATAATTAATCGAGACAATTTTTACAGCTGCTAACACAAGAAAAAAATGTCGGCGTTGATTACAAGTACAGCATACCAAAAAGATTGGCTCATTACGTGGACTCTAAGAGTTATACTTGGGTCGCGGAAGACTTTTCCGATTGTAGTAGTACTTGTGGTGGAGGTACGTCTATTTTCTTTTGTTAAATGTCCTTCGCACACTCGTTCATTCAACTAAGTTTTTTAAAGTAAACGCTCTAATAGCAGAATCTGATGCTATTGCAATAAACGAAGTTAACGAAACTAACGAAGTTGTATTATTCAGGATTCCGATCAAGGCTGGTCAGGTGCGTCAGACGTAGTGATAACGAGGAAGTGGACGACAATCTATGCGATCAGCAACTGGAACCAGTCAGCAACATATCATGTGGCGAAGAGGCGTGTCCACCTGTGTGGGTGATCGGGGATTGGGGTCCATGTAATAAAGCCTGTGGACCCGGTGGAGAACAGACGCGAGACATAAAATGCGAGCAAACTATTTCCGGGGGTATCCCATCGCTTGTGGACGACGAACGTTGTTTGGAAATAGTCGGACCTAAGGACATTGAGATACAGGAATGTAACGCGGATATTCAATGTCCGCAGTGGCACGAAGGCCCATGGAGACCTGTAAGTGAGAAATATCCATCCTAACGAGTGTGGATAACCTGTATCGTACAGTCGTATTAAATGCATAAATATAAAACTGTTTTTTTATTACAGTGCGATCGTCTCTGTGGCGAAGGAAAGGAGAGGCGTAAAATAACTTGCTACAAAAAAGTAGACGGAAAAATAATCGTCCTACCTGATTCCGCCTGTCCGGAAGAGCGTCCGGAGAGTGAAAAGGATTGCGAATTGGGTCCTTGTGTTGGGGTTGATTGGGTTGTGTCCAAATGGAGCGGTGTAAGTAGATGTATACAAATATGTAAGACAGATATTCTTCTAGGCGAAACATAAATTGAGAATAAACTTGTGCGTAATTGTGTGAAACATTAGTGGACTGGCTGATTGCATTTTTTTTTTGTTCAGTGTGACAATAAATGCGGTCTTACTCAAGAGACTAGAACAGTAAGCTGCGTTTCATTGAAGGATAAAATATATCCTAATGAACAGTGTAACCCTGATACGAAGCCTGAATCAGTCAGGAAATGTTCGGCTCAAGAAAAGTGCAATTACCAATGGTATGCTACGCAGTGGAGCGAGGTACGTGCTAGTTTATAGTATTTGTGAGATTACGTTCTCGTTTAAAGTATTTATTTATCCGTTTCTAATACTAATGATACACTAATTTTAGTGCTCTGTCGAATGTGGCACAGGAATCGCAACTCGCAAAGTATTTTGTGCTACATCGGACCCTGATCTCACTTGTATATCAAAGGTTGAAGATGAAAAATGTGATCCAAGTACAAGGTATAATGACACTCAAGAGTGTACCGCTGAGGTGAAAGAATGCAAGGGTGAATGGTTATCGGGGCCCTGGAGTGAGGTGAGCAACGTTGTGATTATACAACCAAGTTTGGAAATATCTTATCGCAATGTCATTGAAGACTTGTCTGTTATTTACGTATACTTAAAATTTACAAGGAAAATGTTTGGTTTCAGTGTTCCAAGCCATGCGGTGGTGGTGACAAGACCAGAAAGGTGATATGTATGAAGGATAATAAAGTGGTTCCGTTCAAGGGCAATTGTTATGAAGACGACTTTATGCTCAATAACGAAAATTGCAATGAGAAGGCGTGTGAGGAAGGTAATGATCGCTAGAATCTCAAGATCAATAAACAGTTGAACGTGGCTTTCCATTCACTTTCAGATGGACTCATACCAGAGGAACGAGGGAAACCCTCTGCACCAACGGATGCCGAAGAAGAAGAATGTGAAGATTATGAAGACGATGGATTCATTTCTGTTAACCAGGATCTTGGCATTCAGGTACGAAGATCGACATAGAAATACGGAGTATTAAAGAATAATTTGATTTAAATTAGTGATAAATATTCACTCGCTATATTTATTATTATATCACATAATTCCTAACTCAAATCTGATACATATACGCATATCAAAATGATAAATTGGAAACTTCTGCAATCAGCGGCCTAGGATCGATGACGAAATAGAGTCATCAGGAAGTGGCTTAGACGATATGATGATGGGCGATGACGCTGATATACTACGCACAACCGTGGACAATTCCAACGACACGATGGAAGATTATGACAACTTTGAGTTAGAAGGAAGTGGTAGCGATTCGTCATCCAAAAGTACATTTAGTACAGATGCGACCGACGCTTCTGAATCTACAGATGTTCCCAGTTCTCGTGAAACTGCATCCACTGTTACTTTAGAAACATCAACTTCAGGCACAAGTTTGGAATCGAGTTTAGTACCCACTAGTCCAGATGTATCAGGACCGTCAAACTCAGAGACGACAGAATCGCCTAACACAGGTACAACAGCTTCACTGAGTTCCGGCACAACCAATGCTGATACAGGAACCGTCTCTAGTTCTGTTACGACTTAATCATCAGATAATATTTAACATGACATAAATTCTGAGCTCGAATATTTGGCACTGCTGTGGCCATGAGGTTAAACTATAATAATTTTATAATTCTTGTTATTTTTATTCTATAATTCTCTACTTCAGTAGTCGCTACAACAAAAGCGAAAAAACTAGATTTTCCGGCTGTCGAGTCAGAGCAAGAAGAATACGATGAACGACCTGATCCCGATACAGACACTTTGCCTGATCCTACAACATTGTCAACTGGTACAGAAGCAGCAATATCAACTCAAGCAGCTGTTACGGATGAATCATCAGGTAATATTTAACATGGCTTAAATTTTGAGCCCGAATATCTTCTTTGGCCCTGCTGTGGTCATGAGACTGAACTGTAATAATTTTATGATTTTTTATTGTTATTTTTACTCTAGAATTCTCTACTTCAGAAATCACTACAACCGAGAGCAGCTCTACAATTGCTTCCGATTCTGTGTTAATTGAAGAAACGACCGAAGCTTCTGATTCTACAACCTTAGAAACATCTAGTTCGGAAATGAGTCCGGGGTCAAGCCCAGAAACTTCAGCGACTTCTGATGAAGACGTAAAAACTCCTACTGCCTCAGACACGACTGTATCGTCTGATTTAGATACATCAGAACCGTCTAGCACAAGTCCAACAGAATCATATGACACAGATACAACACTTTCACCGAGTTCTGACCAAACAGGCCCTGATGCAAGCATACCAGATTCTACTGTCTCAGAAACGACTGAATCGTCGGATTTAGATACATCAGAACCGTCTAGCACAAATGCAACGCAATCATCTGACACTGATGCAACAGAATCAACTAGCGCAGAAACAATGGAATCATTTGGTACAGATTCAACATTGTCATCAAGTTCTGACCAAACGAACACTAATGCAACGGTAGTGTCTAGTACAGAAATAGCAGCAACGTCTGATACAACCATAAAGACTTCTGATAGTTCAGAAGTAGCAGTATCCACTGTCTCAGATAAAATAGAAACGTCTAGTACAGATACAGCATCAAGTGGTACAATCTCAATAGCATCAACCAGCTCAGAATCGTCAGCAACATCTGATTCAAACACAATCGGTTCTGCCGGTACAGAAACGACAAAATCGTCTGATTCAGACGTGATCGCATCAGCTAGCATAGATACAGAAATTTCAGCTAGTACAGTTTCAACGGTATCAACCAGCTCTGAAACGTCAGTGGCATCTACTTCAGATATTACTGAAGGCTCCTCCGTAGAATCAGACATGACTGTATCGGCGAAGTCAACAGAACAAACAATATCAACTGAAACATCTGTTACGACTGGATCATCAGGTAATAATTAACATGACATAAATTCCAAGTCCGAATATATTATTTGGCACTGCTGTGGCCATAGGGCTGAATTATAATAATTTTATGATTTTTTGTTATTTTTATTGTAGGATTCTCTACTTCAGTAGTTACTACAACCAAAGCGAAAAAACTAGATTTTCCGGCTGTTGAGGCAGAGCAAGAAGAATACGACGAACGACCTACCCCAAAAACAAAGACTTTGCCTGATACTACTACATTATCAGCGAGTACAGAAGAAACAATATCAACTCAAGCATCTGTTACGAATGAAGAAGCATCAGGTAATATTTAACATGACATAAATTCCGAGACCGAATATCTTCTTTGGCACTGCTGTGGTCATGAGTCTAAATTATAATAATTTTATGATTTTTTGTTGTTATTTTTATTCTAGAATTTTCCACTTCAGTAATCACTACAACCGAAAGCAGCTCCACAATTGCTTCCGATTCTGTGTCAATTGGAGAAACGACCGAAGCTTCTGATTCTACAGTCGTTTCCAGTTCCATTACAACCTTAGAAACATCTGGTTCGGAAATGAGTTCGGTGTCAAGCCCAGAAACGTTTGGTACAGATGCATCTACGTCATCCAGTACAATCTCAACGGTGCTAACCAGCTCAGAAACAACAGTATTATTCAGTTCAGATACAACTGAATTTTCGAGCACGGAAACAGTATCATCGTCTGGTTCCGACTTGACAGAATCCTTGAGCTCAGGTGCACCTGTATTATCTAGTTTGCAGACAACAAGGTTATCTGATAAGGAAACAACCGAATCGTCTAGCCCGGACGGAACTACACCTGAATCATCTACTTCGTCGAGTGAATCTATTACCGAATCGATTACCGACGGTACAGTTACTGAAAGATCTGAAACTCCCAAACAATCTACGGGAACTGTTGAAACGTCGGAATCTGATAGCACAACCACGTATTCAGAAACAACAGTCCCAGGTGAAACTGACATCACAACGGAGGGTGATACCACAAGTGATACTACGGAGTCAGGTGTCACTGAAACAGAATATGATCTGGATACAACTGAACAGTCCCACGTTACTGACATTTTCACAATTGTCGGACACTCCGATGGAAGCACACGGAAGCATCGTAAATGCAGGCCGAAAAAACCGAAGACTTGCAAAACATCACAATTTGGCTGCTGCTATGACGGTATTAAATTTGCTACAGGACCATTTGAACGAGGATGCCCTATTCCCAAAACCTGCAACGAAACAGAATACGGATGTTGTCCTGACGGCGTATCACCTGCTGCTGGAAAGAACAATAAAGGCTGTCCCGATTCACACTGTAGGGAAACACTCTTTGGCTGTTGCCCCGATGAAGTTACCGCTGCGGAAGGAAATGACTATGAGGGCTGCGAGATACCATGTAACGGAACTGAGTTTGGCTGCTGTCTCGATGGTAAGACTCCAGCTGCTGGTGAGAATAATTTCGGCTGTTGTAATACTACCACATACGGCTGCTGTCCAAACGGAACTGAACCAGCATCTGGTCCAGACGGTGAAGGTTGTAAAGAAGGAGAAGCTAGCTCTACTATCACCACAACAGCAGAAGAAACTACTACCGAAATTACGAGTGAAGTCACCGTCGAGCAAACCACTGTACTTACTACCACTATCGAAATTGCTAAGAGTTGCAAAGAGTCAGAGTTTGGTTGCTGTCCCAACAACGAAACAAGTGCAACTGGTAAATACTATGAAGGGTGTAACGTCACTAACGCCGAAAACTGTACTGCATCTTATTACAAATGTTGTCCGGACGGAGTTTCCGCAGCTTTGGGTCCAGATAACTACGGCTGTCCTATTGCTTGTCTGAACAGCAAATTTGGCTGTTGTATCGATGGATTGACGCCAGCCCATGGCCCGAACGGAGAAGGCTGTTGCTTGATCACGCCCTATGGATGCTGCCCTGATAATATTCGAAATGCTCAAGGACCCAATCTCTATGGTTGTGGTTGTCAATATTCACGTTACGGATGCTGCCCTGACAATAAGACAACTGCGATTGGATCAAACAATGAAGGGTGTGGATGCGAATACTCACCTCATGGTTGCTGCCCTAACCGCCTTAATGTCGCACATGGACCAGACTTTGAAGGATGTCCTTGCGATTCCCATCAATTCGGATGCTGTCCCGATGGAGTTTCTATTGCTAAAGGACCTCACACGCAGGGTAATATTCTGCTAGATTTTTAATGACTTTTACTTTTAAATATTTGTTACTTAAACGCTTCTATCGATGGTAGGTTGCGGGTGTAAATACAGCGAATTCGACTGCTGTTCCGACGATGTCACGCCAGCCAAGGGTCCGAATTATGCTGGCTGTACTTGCGACGTGTCCAAGTATGGTTGCTGCCCAGACGGTATCGAAGAAGCACAAGGAGAAAACTTCGAAGGGTGTCACAAAGTCCTATTATCTCGCGCTGCCATTTGTACTTTGAATAACGACACGGGTCCTTGTCAGAAATACACTATTAAATGGTTTTATGACACTTTCAACGGAACGTGTAAGCGATTTTGGTACGGTGGCTGCGGCGGTAATGAGAATCATTTCGAAAATCAGCAGGAATGCAACGACACCTGTGTTGAGCCCAAAGGACGTGGTTAGTCTTAAACCTTCAATTTAAATCATGTTTCTGTCTCAGTGCTACAAGTTGTACGATCTAATAAATTTTCCGTGTCTTTGCAAGATGTCTGCCTGCTACCCAAGATCGCTGGAGGATGTGACGGATATCATCCAACATGGTATTACGATACTGATAGAAAACAATGCGCCCAGTTTATCTACGGAGGATGTCTTGGAAATGCCAACAGATTCAAAACTAGAGAAGACTGTGAAGAACTTTGTGTTGCTCCTGACGATGCTGGTGAGTCTCACGTGACGGGAGAGTGTTTCTAATATGAAATAATCTCCGTTGTCCCAAACAGGGTGTGAATTTTTATTGGATTAAAAACATGGACATTGAATAAGGTCGAATCGTGGTTTTCAGATCCTTGTGAGCAGCCCAGCGAACCAGGCCCATGTGAAGGTAATTTCACCAGATGGTATTTCAACACAGAAAGCAGTAGCTGCGAAGAATTCAATTATGGTGGCTGCAAGGGTAACAAAAATAACTTCCCAACCGAAATCTCCTGCAAGCAGCAATGCGCAATACCTGCAATTAGACGTGGTAAGTAATCCAAATCTGATCTATAAATGTGAATTCAATATCAAATGCTGAAAAAACTATTGTGCTCCTACTCAGGATAGTCCGTCAGGAAAAAATGCATGAGGTTAATAGGTTGCTAATTGTAAGACCGTCTTCACGGCATACTTGTAGGTTAGATAACGGATGAACGGGAGTCTTCAATCGACTCATAGTTGTATCTGTGCTTACAATCAAATCATGCCATAAATATATACCACAATACATCAGGAAGTTCAGTTTCAACCCAGTGTTGACAGAAGTTAATTTTCAAATGGAATCAATTGGTTTCACGACATGCTTTGATTGTAAGCTTCATGACTGTGTTTTACTTTTCAAAGAACGTTTCAACAAATAATGGCATGCGTCTGGTCTTTTTTTTTCATTTAATCGTGTAATCCAAATTATTGCCAACTTGTTAGAGCTGAATTTCTCCCGGGTGTTGATTGAAAAACGTACCTTGGTTGAGGAATGTTTTGATCATGCTAACAAGTGGAGTAAAATTAATAGAATCAAGTTCGAGAGATTACAATTTATTGGTATATCTCTTGTACCCCTTCACGTCAGTAAGTCTACGGCATGCCCGTGTTGTCAAATCGGTTGACAATCCTACCAATAGTGGAAGACTCAAAAGAAATAAAACTTAAACTTTTCAGTACGAGATGTGTGCAACCTGGAGAAAGAGCCTGGACCATGTCCCGGCTCTTTGCTACGCTGGTACTACGATGCTAAACATAAATCTTGTAGGCAATTTGTTTACGGCGGTTGTAAAGGCAATGGCAATAAATTCCGAACGTACGCTGCATGCGAGCAGCGCTGCCCCCATAGAGGTATAGCCATGAAAAGAAAGATAAATGTGTCAAAATTGGTGTCGGCCGCTAATCAAGCATATCGAAACATTGCCAAAGCTCTAAGTAACTATATGAACTCGATGGTGCTGGTTTGTCGAAAACATATGGGCGTAATAAAATGGAATGTTTCTATTTTCCAGTGTTTTTTCTCATCCGTTATCGTATTAGTGAAATATTTAACCTGACTTTAAATTGAACACAAACATTCTGTAATATGATGGTGGAGAATTCATAGAGTCCTATAGAATGAAAATGACGAAAATGAGATCTTGATAACTGACAAAGCACTGCAGAATACTTACATGATTTTATATCATACATTGCCTTGCACTTGACCAGCATTCAATGTTGAACATCTAGTAATCAGTAAAATATAAATTGCTTATGGCAGTGTATTATCATTGGACATTTTGTCATGTTCGCTTTAGATGTCGTCAGCTCATAAGTCCATAGTTTATGTTCATCACGTGTACCCATAGTGCGTCCACTAATTCTTCAAACAAAAGACAGCAGAGCCTTACTAAACGAATTTCAGTCGTATACGTAATTTTATGTGTACCGTGGCATTGAAATTGCTCTTTCGCAGGTTGAACAAATTAACAAATTTAATATTGCTCGAACGAGTATATCTCCTTTGGGTATTTAATGTAAAAGTATATAACTGGTGAATGGTGGAATGGAGTAGCTTACAATTTTATTGTGTGAAGTAATACGTGACTAACATCGCATGGTTATTAATATGGTGATAGATTTTTGTCCGCTACCATGGGCAGAGGGTACCTGTACGGAGAAACTCGCTCGATGGTCCTTTAACCAAACAGAGAATCGTTGCATGCCCTTCTATTACACTGGCTGTGGTGGAAATAGAAATAACTACGAAACTAAAGATGCATGTGATACTCACTGTCCAGCAAAGATTGGTAAGATTTCGACGACATAATCATTTGCATTCGTCATTATTGTACAATGTTGTGAGAAGGTGGAGTGACGTAATCGATCATACGTAACCTGACATCGTATATGACCTTAGGTCATCAATTTCACATTTGCTAAGCTCTCACAGCTACTTAGGGGATTAGAAAAATTTCTCAAAGCATTATCTCTCCCATGGGTTGAATAAGTAGCGCGTATAATCAGCACATCATCAAGTATTCTTAAGAACTTTTTCATTTTTGTAATTGTTCTCATTCAACGCACCATGTCCGTGTATGCACTTGAAATGTTTAATTACCATTGTGCTCTTCATTTTCGTGCTACTTATCGAATAACATCAAATAAATATTAGGCACCCCCATAAGGAAGAGCTCAGTAAAATTTTCCAATTCTTCGAAGCTGTAATGCGACGTTAATTACACATTGCAT
Source organism: Diprion similis (assembly GCF_021155765.1). Taxonomy (NCBI): domain Eukaryota; kingdom Metazoa; phylum Arthropoda; class Insecta; order Hymenoptera; family Diprionidae; genus Diprion; species Diprion similis. Next base: position 25,377,163 of record NC_060108.1, read on the forward strand.
ATTGTTTATTTGGTTCTTCCTCGTTCGGTTGTCGACACTTATTGCATTTCTGAATTTGAACGATTCTGTAAGTCGTACTTATTTCATGTAACAGAGCAAGACACTTGCCTACTGCCAGCTGTAGTGGGCGAGTGCTCTAATTACACTACACGGTGGTATTACGACTCGTACGAAAAACACTGCAGACTGTTTTACTATGGAGGTTGCGGTGGAAACGATAATAATTTCGAAACTCAGGATGATTGCACACATAGATGCGAATCTTCAGCTGTAACAACCGCACCTGCAGTTCCTGCATTCCGAAGAGGTGAGTGATAGCAAACCTCAACTCTTACGTCTGAAGGTTTCAGTTGTCGCCACACAGTTCGATGAATCGTCAAAAAGTTGAACTGTTACAATCAAGATTCATTTTTTAGAATATTGTTTATTGCCTGCAAGCCATGGACCATGCAATGCGGATTCGGTTAGATGGTACTATGACAGTAGGTATGGTACGTGCCAACGATTCAACTACGGAGGATGTGAAAGCAATGGCAACAACTTTGAAACAGTTGAAGAATGTGAAAATCGATGTGGAAATGTGCAAGGTGAATCAGTTTGTATTTTAATGATCAGTAGGCAAGTTAATCAGTCTGCTACAGTCATCGAAATAGTGTAATATACTTTTTACGGCACGGGCATTGAAAAACCCACTTTTTGTGGCAGTTTTCGTTCCGTAAAGTGACGCTTTATACGGCAGCGAACAAAGTTTGCGGAATAAAGTAGCTTCGTCAAACAGATCACGACATAACCTCATTCTTCGTTTTGCTTTTCCATGCCCATACCGTAAAAATATTGTATGTGGCATGCCCGTAAACCGTTTTTTGGCTCGGATAATTTCAGTACTCGCTTCCGGCTCGCCTTCAGCTCATCCTGAAATCTTTATCCTTGCCAAAAAAACAGGCAGTTTACGGGCATGCCATATAAATAGCTACTCTAGTCTAATGGATGTGAAATATTTTCAGATCTCTGCGAACTTCCACCACTTGTTGGTCCCTGCAAAGAACGTATTAGGCAATATTATTACGACCGTCGTACTGACTTGTGTTACGAATTTGCATTCGGCGGTTGCCAGGGTAATAAAAATAGGTTCGAGGACAAGAAATCTTGCGAGCAGAGATGCAGGAAAACAACCGATGCCACGAGTCCAGTCCCGTCACCTACAACACCTCGTATCAGTGTTGATCCTAAGAGTGCATCTTGCTTTGCACCACTTGATTTTGGTCCTTGCAGAGACAATGTTACGGCATTCTATTACGACGCAGAAAAACAAACTTGCCAAGCATTCTACTACGGAGGATGCGAAGGAAATGCCAATAGATTCCAATCACTAGAGCAGTGCGAACGTATTTGTGGAAACTTCCGAGGACAAGGTTTGAATTAATTCAGTGATACTGATAAGTTTTTTATTTTTCACTTCAATTTTTTCATTTTCACAATTTCAGATATCTGCAATCTTCCGTTGGACCCAGGCCCCTGCCGTGCATCACACGAGAGATTCTTCTACGATTCAAGGCGTCGGGAATGCCATCCATTTATATACGGTGGATGCCGCGGTAACGGTAACAGGTTCACACATCAATATGAATGCGAGTCTGTTTGTATACATCGCAAAGAACCTCCAGCTCCTGGAAACAGAGTCACCTATGATAATACAGGTAATGCTTATTACATCATAAAACGAACAATGCAAGGTGCTGAAGAGAGACGCATCGGGTAACTTACCTATAGAGTTATGTCGCACTAAAAGCTCTCCTACTCGCTTCTAAATTAACCAATCACTATCCTCGTGCTGGGCAATTGTTTATGTAATAACACAATGTATGTGGTAATGTTATAGCTATCTGCCGAGAGCCTGTAGATATTGGACGTGACGGCGGGTCAGGTCAAGACAAGCGTTTCTACTACGACGATGAGCGCCAAGATTGTATTGCATTCATTTATAAAGGTTCCGGTGGAAATCTTAATAGATTCGTGAACCGTGAAGCTTGCCTTAAGACTTGTTTGAGTAAGTGAAAGTGGAAATAATTCTGAAATCTTGCTTGCTTGGACTTTCCGATATTTGTCCGGACACTCAGTATAAATGTCTTGTTCGCAGGCTTCAAAGTTACTTCGAAACAGCTTGAAAATAGAGGATTTAATTGAATTATTTTCACAAGGCTAATTCATCGATTGGACATTTTTTATTGCAGCTTTGATTAAGTGCTCTTGGCTTTATTATATTACACACAACTATCAGATCCATGTGCGTACAGCTGTGAGGCGAACAGTATCTGTTTTATCTTCGCTTCATATGGTTGAATACACATAATCTTCATTTCAGGTCCAACCTCACCTAAATCCCATACCTCATATTGCATCCTTACAGAAACATATAGGAACTACTACGAAATTCGAGAGGACACTCAACGTTTTTTACCGTCAAAAATCGTGTCATTAAACTTCCAGATTTTCAGTCATTTCATCGCTTAGTACACACTTGTACATATACATACTGCTTAGTTCTTTCATTTCAGAGGGCAACAAAATTTTTATTCGCGTCAACATCTGTGCCTTTTTTGAGTATAGCGGTTGTTTTAATTTATGATATTACAATGAAATTAAGATTCAACATTTCGCCAACAGAAACGAACGAAGTAGGCCCACAGAACCCGTGCATAGAAGCACAAAAAGAGTGCAACGAGATTCATTGTCCCTACGGAATGGTGGCTCGCATCGATGAACAAAATTGTGAACGATGCAGCTGTGCGGATCCGTGTCTCCCAGTAAGGTGTCAAGAAGGATCGAAATGTGTGGTTACCTCAGTTCTTCGAGAAGACGTAGTCGTCTATCAAGGCGTTTGCGAGAGCCGTAAGTTTTAGTACAGAAACTGACGAACCGAATTTTTTCTACCCACTATATTTACTTAACACGATCTGACAATTTTAGTCCCAACAGTACCGAAATCAGGAACGTGTCCACCAGTAGTGAACGCAACAAGTTGCGAGGAACGTTGTTACTTGGACGCTCAGTGTCCTGAAGATCTAAAGTGTTGTCCGAGCAGCTGTGGCTTGTCTTGCTTGAAGCCAGCTACGGCAGTGCAACCGGTACCAGTTGAACCAGTACCTAGGGAACCTCTACCAACGCCTCCTCCAGTGGAACCAGTCCCAAGGGAACCTCTACCGTCCCCTCCTGCAGTGGTAGCTGTCACTACTGTACCAATCGAGCAGTCAGTACCCGCTTTCATTGAACCACCAGAAGCACCCAAACTTCGCGCCGAAGAGGGTAGCTACGTTATTATGAAATGCGTTGCCATTGGAAATCCACGGCCGGTAATCTCATGGCGAAAGGGTGTGACGTTGGTAAGTATTGGAAACAAAAATTTTCCATAAAGTTGACATCAGTCTGAGACTCTGGCATACGTACCTGTATTAACTTCACTACATGTGATCATAGATTGACAACACAATGGGTAGACACAGTGTAAAAGATGACGGTTCTCTCCAAATTGTTGGTCTGTACTCAGCAGATGCGGGAATTTACACTTGCACAGCCAAAAATCGTCTGGCTGCGCCAGTCAGAATACAGTACGAACTAGAAATCACTGGTGAGTTTAAAAACACGAACGATTTGACACAGATTCATTGACAGGTTGTTGGTAGTTAGTTTCACTAGTTTTATCAGTAGAGTGTCCATTAGGGTGGCGCAAAAAAACCGACTATTTTTTTTTTTTTTTTTCGAGTCTCGTGTGACAAAATGTTAGTTTTTGATCTTTTAGGAGCCCACTCCAAAGGACAGTTCAAAAAAAAAATTGTAAGAGGTTGCTCCAAATTTAAAAAAATGTCAATAATCGTCAAACATTAAATTAAAAAAATTATATTTTCAGTATTTTGTTTGATTTTTAATTCATGTAATGGTGTATTATTATTGATTCTTTCTTACTAAATGAAAAAAAAAGTTTATGAAATTTTAATATGAATATTAAAAGTTCGCTCGAAAAGATCTAAAGAAATGCACCAAAAAATTGAAAAAAAATTATGAGCGACCTTTCAAAATTCAAATTTTGAACTGAATCTTTCGGAAACTTATTTTTTTTCGTCTATAAAATTATACCGTAGCGAGAAAAAATTAAAAAAAAAAAAAATCGATTTTTGACGATTTCTGACGTTTTAAAAAATGTGGAGCGACCTCTTAAAATTTTTTTTTGAACTGTCCTTTGGAGTGGGCTCTTAAAACATAAAAAACTGACATTTTGTCAAACGAGACTCGAAAAAAAAAAAAATAGTCGGTTTTTTTTGCGCCACCCTAGTGTCCATGCATCAATGGATTAACTGATGCACTTACTAATTTTATTATAAGGCTCTGCATGTTTGTGACGACTTTTGAAAGAAGTAACAGGTGTATATGTTCACTCATACAAGGTTTTAGTTGTGGAAATGTCTGTTGTCTCTGTTAACTATTGTAACTCTATTTACTCTATGGTTTTTCTATTAACACTCTTGTCTCTGAACACACCGCACGCTCTTTCTTATCTCATATAGACCCTCGCGGACACAAGAGTTGCGATATTTTTGGCGAACCAAACTACCGCGTAACAGTGAACATGGATGCCCCGGCATACCTAAAATGCTATGCAATGGGCTGGCCACGACCCATCGTTGAGTGGTGGCACGAAGGAAAAACGGTTCCGGTGGATAGCAATGGGTACGAATTACAGCGTGACTACGCACTAAAAATACACCGAGTATCTCTGGTTAATCTTGGGGTTTACACTTGCCGTGCTTATAACGGTATCGGGAAGGAAACATCGTGGTCTGTAACTCTACAAGCAAATGGTCCAGTTGTCAATGTCATTCCCGAGTATCAAAAATATACCCAATACATCATTGATCCTACACATCCTAGTCCTCCATCAGTCTTCAATAGAAGACCAGTATATCCAGTATCTCGGCCACACGTTGCTTTCTACCCTCAAAGTCAAGCGCCTTACATCCTACCTGTAACTGAACCACCTCGTGTAATCGCGCCTGCCACATACAAAGGTGAGGATGACTTCATACTAATCTTACATGCCTCATACGGTCCCACCGTCAGTTTCATTACCCAATTCAGCTCATGATAAGCTTCACTTTCTTGACTTGAGATTTTATTTATTTAAAGAACTTATTTCTTTTCAATCGCAATTAAGCGATTTTTAACTACGCTGACGGTTGGTCTGAATGAACCATATCGTACTAATCAAAAGAAAGTATGCACTACACTAAATCTGCTACCTATTCTACAACTGTACTGTCTTTGCTTGAATAATTTCATTGAAATAATCTCAATACTAGTAACTCTTCTAAGCTTTATTGCATATGTGTTGTGACGATAGTAACAAAATAATCTATTCCAAGATATCCCTAATCTTAAAAATATCTTCAAAACTAGAGTTGGAAAGGTCAAGGTGTTTTTGTTCAGAGTTGTTTCAAAGGTTGTATTGGACCAGAAATTAATACGGATATTCGTAAGTATATTGAAAGCAAGGCTGAAAAAGTTCAAGCACTGGATACAGATTCGGTTGTTAAAAAATCTGATTCAATAAATTAATAACAATCACGAACAGTTCCAGTGAAAGTGAACGTTACGGCAGAGGGTGACCAATTCCCAGTGGGTAGCGACTTCAGCATACTCTGTCGCGTTAATGGGTACCCAACGCCAACTGTACAGTGGTACAAAGATGATAGTCTTATCCAATCGAACAAAAGAATCAAGATTTTCGGTGGGTATCTATACCAAATCAATCGAATTCACTGCGTCTGAAAATTCAATAACGCTGATCTTTCACATATACAGAAGCGGACAGACTGAGCATTTCGTACGCCCAAAAGAATGATTCTGGAAGATACCGATGCGAAGCTGCTAATCAGTATACCAGTGATTCGGGTTCTATAGACATTGTGGTATCTGGTAAGCTTGGCTATAAATAATTCCAAGTAATATTGCTTGCACAGCTTTTACTAGGATAAACAAGATTTTTATTTGACATTGTCGTTTCCAGGTATCTACATTCACCCAACTTGTCAGGATAATTTGTTCTTAGCAAATTGCGGTCTGATAGTGAAAGGAAAATTCTGTCAACATCCATGGTACGCCCGATTTTGCTGTCGATCTTGTACAGAAGCTGGCCAACTACCTCCAAGAGGACCTCATATTAATGAAACCAGTAGAAATAAAAGATCTATTCTTTCTATCACTTAAACGAGAAGACGATTATTCAACATTCCAAGGAGTGGGATACAGAGTATTCGTATCACATAATTCACATAGTCAGCTTCATGTAGTGTTTTTCAGTAAAAATTCACAAATCGAATCGTCCCAAAGTCAATAGTCGTTCCTAGAACGAAATCAATATTTTTGCATCCACCTACGATGCACAACTTCTTGATCACAATGTACATATTTTTAAAGGTGATAAATTTCACCATGATTTAGAAGTTGCCATGACATGAAACAGTATGACTGTGAAGATAATTTTTTTATCAAGTTTCGATATTGTGAAATAACAAACCATTCCGGTCATTGGTCATTAATGTCATTGAAATGTTTTATCCCTCATCCCAGTGAACAGTGCCGTGTCCCCAGAAAAGCATATTCCGCATCCCTAGATAACAGTAGTAAACTGACTTAGAAATCACACATTTTCTAGAGTATTTCACCGATTGGATGTTGACGGAAAATCGAATGTCGTTCACTGCCAAAGCCTTAGAACGTTTATACATAGATAAATAAAATATAAACGTATTCGAGTTAAAATAAGGTATTTTATTAGAAATCTTGAAACCGAGAATTATGCCATCTATGTTTACAAGCATGTTCAGATAAGTCAGTCAATTCATTTAATGAAACTATCCGTGTATACACGATCTGACGCTGAAACCTAGTCCGTTGGAGCCACATTGTGTACGGAGTATGATCCAACATGGCAAATAGTGTCTTATCAATATTGAAAAATGATAACTTTGCATCAGAATATATTTGTCACCTCTATAAATGATGACGCGCGTGACATGCGTGAGTAAGGGAACATCACATGATCTTTAATTATTACGTCAAATGTCGGGGTATCGACACATGTAACGATTTGGAACGAGGCTGACAATAGAAAAGTATGGAACAATTGATTCAACGCTTTGGATTATTTTTCAAATTTATAAAGTAATGCTGGTTCGACATTACGAGGTGCCAACAATTATTCGATGTTACTGCTGATGTTGAAAATATGTTCCGATACTTGTTGCATGCGTGAAAACTGATAGATACGTTGGATTGTAAAATATAGTTATATATGACATTACTAGTTTTCAAGTGAATATTATCAACTACTCACAAATACTCATTACTACGATATTAGAATAACGAACATACAAACGTAAACTTTCTAAACATATTTAAACCTAGGAGTACATATTAAACTCTTTACTTTAGAGGTCCTACGCTTCTTAGGGATTGCACATCAGGTTTCCTTTTACTGCCTTAATTGTCAACGTTGGGCATTTCAAGCAGGCGATGCAGCTGTCCAATTTTCTTACACTTCCACAAGTTATAGCCTGCCTTGCCTCTCAAGTAAAGAAATGTTTAATATATAAATGTACAGTTATTTTTTTATACCTTGTGTACCAGGATAACTACGATCAATGCTTCAACGTTACTCTGGCTTTCAATTAAAACATGTTACATCTATATGAGATACTTGTTCCTGAACTATTAATAGTGAATCGTTTATTAAATTTTATAATGTTTTCTTTTTATATTGCCTGTATACTTATCTCGACTTATTCAAATTTCTATAAAGAAGTTATAAAGCGAGTACACAATAAGATATTACAAAAGGTACCAAATGCATTTATGTACTTCATTAATTGTTGTATATTTATATATGTATACACAAATTGAAGACAATTTATTAAATTTCTCTCCACGATGCTTGGAGCTCATGATATATGAAGGAATGAGATAATTTATAAAGATATTCTAATGTATTGTCCATACAAGATAATAATAACCTTAAGATCGTTTAGGATTTTGCAGTTCTGACAATCTAAAATACATATGTAGCATTAGTATATTCATTAAAGTAAGTATAATACATTATCAAGTAAGTATACACAATTTAACATATATATCTAGCATAGCTATTACTGCATTTTTCTCGAAGGTAGGCGGATTGTTTCTTATTCCTCTATACCAAGTAGTCTCACTGGCCCAATTAGAGCAAAATCCGGTGCCTTACAAGGAATAAGCTCAGAGTGTCTGCGTAGGATGGATAGATACTGAACGACCACTGGATTATTAAGAATACGTAATAAACTTATATTTTAATTCGAAATTAACGGGTGTGATTACCATACTGGAATGCCATCTATATCACGACAGTATGTCACGAGAAATAATAATTATATTCTATAAATTTATATCAAATTTTTGCAGTTTTAATCATACTGCTCTTTCTGAAACCGTAATTTGTTCAAATTTGCTACCTTTCACACTTCTACCTTTCAAATCTGTTTTACATCATTCAATTGTGTGAATCCGCTGTTCGATACTACGGACGCTCCTTTTGCAAAATTGCATACCTCCGCTCAGTTCAGACCATAGTTACACTCAAATTGGCCAGCTGGTTTTCTGAAGTAGCACAATATCTGCGTACCATCAATATTCTGTTAATTTTTCTTCATGTCGTAGATTTTTCCAACATATGATATAATAAACAAAGGGTGGGACATAAAAAACGATACAATTACTGACAAAATATCGATGATACTTTTTTTCTTCAAAAGATAAAAAAAAAAAAATCCATACGTACGTCCTTGCAAAACTATATGACTGACAAAAATTTATTCGTGAAGTGATAGAGAGTTGGCACGAAAAAATGGTGTAAATGCCATCATTATGATTTTTGTTGAGAGCAAAAAAACATTACCAAAATTTGATTAATTAATTTAAAACAAAAATCATGAAGTATTTTTCAGAGATTTTCGAGCACTGTCAAGTGTCCCAAATCCCGATTCAATATACCAATTCGTTTTCGAGAAAATGACGCGCCAAAATCGATTTCTTCCATGCCAGTGTAAGTCAGCAGTTTTTACTTTGGATTCCATTAGAGCTACATTTTGTATTAAGTATGATCCAACACAGCAAATAGCAGTAAAAATGACCAATCGATCGTTCTTGCATTTTCAAGAACAGAAGATTTAATTACTCCTTCATGTCAGGATAGAGACTCTTCGTGTGAAGGTTTCGCATCGTAGCGGAAGTTCTGCGATTTGATCGCTGGAGCAAGAACCGCTTGTGCTGCTCCTCCATGAGAACCGTTTTCTCCATGCGACTTGTCGCGAGCCTTTCAATCTTTGCGAAGAGATCGGTGTGCACAGCGACGCATCGTCGGAAATCTTTCCGCTCGAGGCGAAAGACGTTGCAAACTTCGATGGCCATGACACTCGCTACCCTCCTTTGGTCAGGAACCAGCAGCGCGACTTCACCAAAGTGAGCACCGTCCTCGAGATGACAGATCTGCAATGGACGCAATATCATTCTCTTTAGGATGAGCCACGCTCTGAGCTTTGAAAGAATTGGATATACTGTATTTCCTGCAATCTAAAACTGGCCTCTTTTCCCGTCGGCGTTAGAACCACGACCGTCCCGCTGGCAAGAAAGAACATGCAATCTCCTTGCGTTCCTGCCTTGATGATAACGTCATTCGGTAAGTACAATTCCATCTTTAAGTTCACAACGATCGACTCCAAGACATTACTGGGCAGGTCTCTGAATATCACAACATTTTGTATGAAGCGACGACTCGAGTGAAGCGCAATTTCTCGACGAAGATTATCTGCGAACAGTTACAGTAAACAGCCTTTGTATCGTCGGTGACTATCAATAAGAGACCAAACTCATAGTTAATCGAGTCCAGTGGGTATTCATGTCGAAGGTTAAATCGAATGTTCAGACTAGCCGCTAGTGACGTCATGTATGGCCTAAAAGTGCCTGATGGTGTGGCATACTGAACCTGATAGAGATGCAGAAATTTCTTTCTCGCGATAGAAGTTCTTGACGAATCGATAGTAGTAGTAGGCAAGGAGACGACGTTTCATATACTCTGGCAGTTGTTTTTGGCGCATGTAGGCACGAAGTTGATTCATGATCTCTTCATACTTCGTTTCTGAGATGAATTTGTTTGACTTTGTACAGAGAACAAAGACTAAAGAAATATAAAAATAAAAATAGTTAACTGTTGCAAGCAAAAGTTTTAAGGACAAAATTTGTGCTAAAAATTCAAATTATTCAGCAATGTACCTATTGCGTAGTCTATAAATATCATGCCGCTGATCATGAGAAGAGTGCACATAGCGATGTGGCCTACCGTTACGGGGGCCAAAATTCCGTAGCTGCTGCCCGTAAAGTTAGAGACTGCCATGAAGATGCTGTTCCTGAACAACACACTTATGGGCGGTTGTCTTAAGCCTAGTTCAGCCATCCAGCATCCACAGTTCTGGGAGCAACACAAAATGACGACGCTAATAAACTTCCATTTCATTTGTTTGGGATGAAAAAAAATCCGATGACTTTCTGTTACGCTTACGTGCAAGTTCTGCTTCTTAAAGTTTATCACGAGGGTAGGAATAACATAGCATAAACAAGCGAACCAGTGTACCAAGTACAGTATAAAGATTGCACTTATCCAGCCCACTGAGATCTTGATATTCAAGTACTGCAAGAGAAAGAAGATTAGACGATTGAATGTGAATTTGACTGTTGATCAACAACAACATGGTCTTTAACAACACTGGCAAGGTCACCTGGAATGACCGTTTGATGTATGTGGCCATACTCGAGAAACGGAAGAGCTTCAGATTTGGGAGAAGGTTGATAAGTGGGATGTAGATGTTTGATTCGGGTCCTGGAATAATTCGCCACGGCATCGTGAGTCGGTCGTAGGGAAGCGATGAAAAAACGTCGATGAAAAAGAAACCCTTCAGGTAGATGCTGGAAAAGCAGTTAACGTTCGTCTTCGTCGTTCCAGTCGACTTGGTATCTCGAATTCGTCAGCAAACAATCTGACTGGATCAAGGCAACAACGTACCTTACTATTCTTTTCGGCTCGAGGATTATCTCCGAGGTTTTGTTGTCGTGTACACCTGTTACGCAGTTCATCAATATACCCAGCCAAGAAAAGCCGTAAACGTATAAGTTAACGTCGTCGGTATAAATTTGAGAAAAATGAAGAACCTTGAAGCTCGTAATGAATGGAATCGTGAAGAATCCTATCGCAAACACCAGCAGCGTCACATTGTCCCAGACGAACCTAGATGGTGGAAGTAATCAGGGGCGTATTTATCGAGGTCCATAATTATATAAATGGCACAATGACCTACCGTACCCGGCTAAAAGGATGAATGATCCAGAAGGGGCTCATTCTCAAATGGCGTCTTTTTTCCTGGTTGAAAACTGCTAAACTTGAAATGTATTTTTTCGTCTGTGGATTCGACGCGTCGATGGTACTCCACTGCTTCCATTTGTTTGACCAATGTTTCCAGTGCCAGAAACTGTCCAACGGTATATAGTCCAAATCGTTTGCGCTCAGTGTGCAATTATGCGTGGAATTCATCGTTTAACGAATACCGGAACTAAGATGAACGCTAACTTGCTTGTTCGTTCAAATATTGCGAACTGGCACGTTAATCGTATGGATTGTAAACAACAAAAAGTATTTTTACGAAGACGTTACGCAATGGTGTTGCTTTTTCTGTGAAATGGAAATTTATAATGAATGAAAGAAGTGACTGTTTCAAATGATAAACGATAATCTTGCGACTTGCAGCACACTTCTTGTTCGTCACGTGATCAGATACAGGTAGATACGTAATGAGTATTTTCACATGTATTGATAAATTTTATTCCAATTATCCTTCTCTCAAGTACAGCAAATCAACTTGAAACACCCTAAGCCTACTCACTTTGTCATTTGTCACTTTGTCTCTGATAGACAGTGAAAGATAAAGGGCTCGGTATGTCTGAGGTAAAGCGACTGTTTAATCACCCCGATATATATCATTCACACAATTCTCATGTCATATGGAATGCACATTATAATGTACCGACCATTGTTCTGCAGTTAAACGATAATTTAGTTTAAAGAGTATTTCGCTCTCTTTATCGCGCTACTACTGGTACAAAAAATGTCATTCATTTTTGCTGCAGTAATTCAATGAGTGCTTCAATGAATCCAACTTGCAATTTTAGTATCGTTCCTCCCGTCAAACTCGGTTACAGGAGCAGATAAGAATATAAAAAGCTAAAACCATTTGCTTGTAATCCGATATCTTTTGAACGCCTTGTAATCATCAGTCTTTCTAGAACTACGGCAGGTGTGTATGTAAACGAATCCAATCATAACTTGCAGTTCATATAAATAACGATGCAAAACTTTTCGCTGAAATAGCGAGTCGAAGATGAACGAACCGAGCGATGCTTTTTTGGTCAATTGTGCCAATTTCTCACCGTAAAAACGTATCTCTCGTCACCTTAAGTTTCCCCATTTATTTCCCGGGCGTACTTCAACCAAATGACAATACCGCAAAGCAGGAAGTTAAACGTTGATACCAAGAAGCTCGCGGTTGTCAACTCTTGAGAAACGATGTCAAAGGCTGCGGCGATGAAACTCCTTCCATCAGACAGACGCCCTCTTAACACGGAGGCTGGCTGTGATAGACGGTGGTCTGTATCCTTGATAGCCCGACGAGTCAAGCATCTCGGAATTGGTTGTGCCCAGGCAAGTGCAAGAGCAGACACTGACGCAGTCGTCGGTGTCGTGGATCATCGGCACGCGACCTGCCAAGAGCTTGCCGTTAACTGCCACCACCTCACCATCCAAGGTTAGAACGTGATGCGAGGCTGATTGAAGCTCGTTGTCATCCCTCCTGACGTCCTCGGTGTTCCTGCGGTACGATAGTGTTTCGTAGTCACAATGAAGTAGACTCGCGTCTCAAGGCAGACGGAAATACTCACATTGTCATGAAGCGAAGGACCAGCAAGTTTATACTCGCAGCAACGACGGCCAAGCCGAACAAAATGAAGACCAAACTCAAGGCGACGTAACCCGGTTTGTTAGACAGCGCTTGGTCATTCTGCGAGTAACGTTTTCATCGTGACACGACGATAATATTGGTATGTATTTAATTCGATGGAGGCTTACCTGAAGCGCAACGTAGTCCCCAAAGCCGATAGTGGTCAGGGTGACGAAGCAGTAGTAAAAACTGTCGAAGTAACTCCAACCCTCGTAGCGCGAGAAGACTGCAGCCCCAGTGGTGATTATGATGCTGGACAACATGCCTGTAGCCAGCATCAGGTTCATCTCTGTAGCCTCAGTCCTCTGGCACTTCAAGTACCGCTTCGCTCTTCTGATCACAACGCTTGCGAACTTGTTGAGACGTTCACCGATGCTTTGGAACATGACGAGACCCAAGGGGATTCCCACCATCGCGTAAGCCATGCAAAAGGCTTTGCCTCCGATCGTCACCGGGGTCGAATGACCGTATCCTGGAAAGTATAAGAATGTGTCAAGTTTGCTCTTCGCCTTGGCTTGTTCCACCTCCCCAGTAATTCTGTATTTACCAATCACAGCAAGCACAACCGTTGCAAAGTAAAAAGCGCCTGCAAACTTCCATTGCGGACCAGCCTTGTGAGGTTTGTTCTCGATTATCACAATCTCCACCATTCGGTAATCTTCAGGCGTGATGTTATACTTCTTCATCATGTTTCGCCTCACCTCTGAAATGAGTCCGAAGTTCAAATAGCCGATTGGGACCTACTATTGGGATTGTAACTACTCACCAGATAAAAATTCCCACCGTCTTCTTTCGGTGTCGGATTCGAGTGCATCGAAAACAGCAGCTCCGATCAGCAAGTAAGTGAAGGTGCATACTACCAGTGACAAAGTCCTAACGTTCTGTCTCTTCATGTTTCCGGATGGATGGAGAAAACATCCGCTGTCCTGATGTTAATCTGAAATTGTGAGACGTGCATATTATCAGTTCTCAAAAGACGAGCAGCTCGTGTTCGAACGAAAACCTTTTCTCACCTTCGGCATAAGCTTATGATTTCTTATTCAAATTCCTTGATTAAGAATCCCGAGAGCTCATGCTGCAGCTGGACCAGCACAGCAGCCACGTTTCATACACAAACTACTCGCCAGAGTCGGAGAGAAGTGTATTGATCTGAAAAGCTGCGCGGAGGTAAACTCCCCGTTTGCGAAGGGAGTGAAATCGAAGAGTACTCAGTCACCAACGAAGGGAGCCAGTAGTAACGGTCGGTAAGGATCAGACGAAACAGAATTCGAGTTTAGCAGCCTTCTCTCTCATCGATCAGACGAAGCAAAAAGCAGTCTGCGAAAGCTCCGTGGCTGGCGCCACTTGATGCGGAAATTTTTCACAGTAAAAAAAATTACTGTAATTATACCGCAACAGACTAAATTATCACCTCGAACTTAAATATCTATTCACAAGGTCATGAAGGGTGAAAATTTTGTACAAGATGCAAGATGAGCTCATGTTCAAGTTTGAGCGAGTACTTATATCCCGAGCTTTTCATCTCGTTACTAAATTGCTCATCCCCAATGACGTAATGATCCGTCATCTGCCAAGCTGTATGTCGTAACGACATTCTGAGTGAAGAGAATTGATTGGCAAAACAGTGTTCCCTTAATCTCTTCGTAATAGGGTCATATTTGAGGAAATGCATCAAGTTAAGTGCCACTTTCTCGACGCGATGAATACAAGTTCCATTTACATTCTTCCCATCTCATATTCGAAGTTATACAATCGCGGTTCGCAAACTGGTGAGATCCTACGTTCAGCGTATTTTTGCATGAGAAGGTAGAGCGAATCGCGGTAAATCCGGCTGATCCGCATCTCGATGCTGTTTCTTTCCTCCCTGCACGAAGACGGCTTTCGGTTATATGGGACAATCTTCACATGAGCCAAAACTGCTGCGTGTTTACAGAATTCCACGTTGTTCTGCGAGTAGGTACACTCACCTCTCGGGAAGAATAATATTTGTCCTCAAACCGTTATATTTTTGCATCCAAAACCTCTTCTTCCGTTTCAGCTGAGCTCCTCAAGACTTCTTTGCTTTTCGTTGTCACACGGAAGTCTTACAAGAGGTTTTTTATCATGACGAGACCTTGCCAAAGGCTTTAAATTGGACAACGACGTGAAAGCTTCAGCGAGGACAAGGCTTTGGCTAATCCCTGAATAATTGTCTGAAATTTGATGTCACTGGTGGTGTAGAATTGTTAGGAGCTTAATGTAGCCCCAATCGAAGCACCGACTTTGCCTTAAGTGGCCCAAAAATATCTGGTTTCTATTTTCCCTCTCTGTTCAACTTAAAACGAAATCTTTAGATTCGTTGCAACGAATCTGTATGAATGAGGATTCGTGAATCGCTTACGTGGGCATGGTGAGAATACGGTCTCATGCCGGACATCTTATTGCTAGTGAAGACCAGGGTTATACGATACTCCGGCTTTTTTCCACGCACGCACTCCTGAAAATGTACAGGAAAAATGAAGAAAACCAACTTCGACGCATTAGAGATTGAGACCGTCTTTCACCCGGTATTTTCGTAGTGAAGAAGAGGGGACGCTAACGGTGTACTCCTTTACAAAGAAGTGCATTTTCTCATTTTTCGAGCTTCAGCTACACATCCTTTTGGATCCTAGACACATTGATATTAATATTTATAGACGACTAGACGGCGACAGCACCCGACTTATACAGAAACTATTTCAAGAGCTCCGAATACCGCACACGGCGCAGTACTTTTCTGGCAGAAACGTGATTTATTTCCTAGTTAAGAAAACAGTCTTAAGCACAGAACCACAGCTTAGTCGATTGCCTCTTTCAGGGGTCAAGCACCTTCGATACAAGCTCGCCAATTAACCTCAGGTTTGGAGGTAAACGTAGCGTCAACAAAGTCTAATGGATCGCGGCACGATATTTTACGTTATAAAAAGAACTGGCACGAGAAAACTGTCTTTCGAGTATCGTGCAGGTGAGTCGAAAACTTTGTCCTGACGATTAGTTCGTTGTTTTATTTTACAGACTTGGGCAAAGTGTTTGTCTTGCATTAAATTACTTCTCAGCATTGAGTTTCAGCTACCCTAACTTGATATTATAGAAGCACTGATTAAAAAATAGTAGTGCAGTCCAGAGCTATGATTTGTTGTTACAAGAAATAGACAGCTAAAAACTTTACAAGTGTGTGCATCCATCGAGGCGGAGAATAAGCCGAAAGTTTTTCAATCTCTCGGAGCAAAAGGTCCTTTTTTACTTTTATAAATAACATCGCATTGCATTGTCGTTCTTTGGTGAAGGGAAAATATTGCTGTGAGTTAAAAAATAAAAACAGCTAGCTGAACTACTGCGCCATTAGATCTCGCAGTATTTGACAAACGACGAAAGTGCAGAAGGAAGGATTAAATAAGAGAGACGACTAAAATTATGCGAAATTCTGAAAGTCGTATTTTAATCTTTATCTCACGATATTATTACAGACAAAAATTTATTTATATTTTTATTCAACTCCGGCATAATTTCGAATTTTATTTTTGTCAACCCAGCAACGTTAAGATTAAGTGATTCTATTTAGAATTTATAAAAGTCCTATTATTTATTTTTTATTATTAACGCTCAATGCTTTCTTCCTCTTTTCCATAATAAAAAAGGTGGTTCACCCTGCGATTAGTTCAACTGCGGAAGTTCCAAACTTGGCACACCTCAGGATGATATTATACGAAGTCGAAGTTTTAAGACCTTCGCAAAAGTTATTAGAAATGTTTTCCTCACCTGGAAACCCCATATTGAATTTCTCGCAGGATGGTGAATACTTGAATGGTTGCGAATGTATCGCAAAGCACGTGAGCTTTCCTGCAAGCTCGTCTAAAATTAAGAAACGTTAATCGAATCTCTGCAGGAATTGGATATTCATTGTTGAATGATATGCTATTTCATTCTTACACTCGGTTTCATCTTCTACGTGGTCTCTTGATGAGTTTTCTCGCTTATTGTTGGATTATCGTTCGCGCAAGTATGTTTGCCGTTACGCTCAAGCGAGCCTCTACAAGGCTCTCGGATTTGCGCAACGATTTATAAACCCAGCCTCTCATTCGCCACGGGGATATCCTAGGCTTTCATCTCGAGTATATTTCCCCTCGCCTTTTCGCCGTTGTTGTATCAGCTGGAGAAATTAACTCATCCCACGTAGAACTGGCTGGCTTTCTTCCCTCGCGAGCACGTGGTCCAGGCAATTAAGCACGAAACGTGTAACAATGCCAACCTGGCTTTGGCGCAACTCGTCCAGAATCGTAACCCGTATTTCAGTCTATACAATACAATAATATTCTACCACTGCTCGCTCCTAGTCCCAACAATATTCTCCTCGGCTTTGAATTGTTAATAATTATCCGATCGATGGAGAGTGGAAATAATTTTCCGTTTGGTAATTTCCGAACATCTTCATCCAAACCTCGGATCTGAATCAGTGAATGGAAGAAATCAGTCTTTCAAAAATATTCAGAGATTATTTTAGATACATTTTGCAATAATACATCGCCAATTATTTATTATCGTGACCAGCACCAAGTATCTGAACAGATATATTGTATTTGTTAATTCCGTTAAACGACGATGAAGTAATTGTCTTAAAGACAGTCAGTGGCTGCTTCGTCTCGTTGAATTTCGGAGACCAGTAACAAGAGGCTCACAACTAATTGGGGTTTTGCGTCTGCCTTGGGGACAAATTCCTTTTATATTCACGTCCCAAATATACATTTTAATCAAGAATCCTAACTCATACTTTCCATCGGATGAACGAATACAATCACGTTGTTTAATCTCAATTTTCATTTCCACTCCACGACGTTGAAGCCGGTCAATCCCGAAACTCGTGTTAGCTGTAGAAAATTGTTCAGCAACCACAGAAAAAGATATTTTAACCGGAGGATATTTATGATCTCATTATTGTCGACAACAGATATCAATCAACAAAAGAAGAGTATAACATCGCTCGGATTATTAATTTAATACACCGACAAGCTGGTATCGGTAGGATCGTAAATAAAACCGTTTTTGATGTAAAACTAACTGATACGATTAACGAAATTAGAGTAACGAGGCGTCTGCCAATTAGTAAAAGTGAATTATAGGCTGTTGTAACCGTTGTTATAACATTATCCAGGCACAGACGTTGTTAAATCATTTACCTTGCCCAATTAATAAGCCCTGATCGTTACGAGTGCCAGTCGCTAACCTGAAACCTGATGAATTTGTGAATCTCTGTAAGTATGTCAGCGGCAGCAAAATGTACGTAATCTTCTTGTTTATTCTTCCCGCTTCTTTCAAAGTTCTATATTGTTTCACGCCGCGAGATGATTCGCAACACCATTTTTCCTTTTATTATATACTTTCACAAAACTACCAGGACTATAAGTTATTCTAGTTCGAATATGAAAGTCGTAATAAATTGGTGACGCAAACCTTTAGTCCACTCTTCGAAGCGTGTATGTATGTGTGTGTGCACGCGGTATAAAACCGTGAAACCGAATAACGAAGTTTCCGTTCGCCATACTCGGCGTCGCAGTTTGCAGGATGGGGAAAAGTTTAATCGCGAATCCCTTTGCCAGCCAAGTGACTCGACAATCCGCACTGGCCAATGCGCGTTCCGACTAAGTATTATAAGAACCAAGTCAAGCAGAAGATCTCAGCTTCTGACTGAAGGTTACTTCCCGGGCTGCTCTTCCCAGGATTGGAATAGGGAAATTGGAATTATATCCATTGTTCCCAAGGCGCAGATATTTCAGCAGCTGCACTGTTTCTCGGTGAGATGGAAGCAGGTTTACAGATTTGCGAGAAATACTTCGTTAATTCTGTTTTCAAAACCGACTTCAGATAGTTGCATAATTTTGCAATGTATGTACAGTGCGAGGATCTAATTTTCCCAGAAATCTAAAACTCGACAAGCAATTACAGTAATGTGAACAGGTGGTAACAAGTTTCATGCATAGAAGGATTTCGAGAGGCAAGTGCAAGAAGTCAAGTCTTGCGGAAAACTTTGGTAACAGTTAAATCCGATTTTAATGTAACTCAATTGAAACTTCGTCTCGTGCACACAGCGTCGACTTTGAATTTCTCGAATTCACTAATAATTGTATCTGGTTCACGCGAGAATTCGAACAACACTACACTTGCTAAAATAGCCTACGTCAGAACACCGAAAACAATTCTATTGTTTTGTCCTCGTTGATTAATCAATTTCTTTTTTTCTACTAATAATTGCTGCTT
Organism: Diprion similis; assembly: GCF_021155765.1. Lineage (NCBI taxonomy): Eukaryota > Metazoa > Arthropoda > Insecta > Hymenoptera > Diprionidae > Diprion > Diprion similis. Next base: position 25,396,557 of record NC_060108.1, read on the forward strand.
GTAATTAATGTAACCCCAAAAAAAACACAGAGAAGAGTTTATCGCGATTTATAATCGATGAAAATGGCTCCAAACGACTTTACTTCACTTTACAACGAATGTAAAACTGCCAGTAACACTTTCTTCACCGATGAATTTCATGAGATTAGCTAGATTAGGTGCAAAATATGTTATCATTGGGCGACGAATATGTTGTTACAAATACTCGGCTCCCGTCGTTACTTTTTACGGGATTTCATCTATACGTTTAGTCTTTGTTCGTGGGTTTGCATCGAGACGAATGAAATTACAGGATCGAGGATTAACTCGGATTTAAGGGCCCATAATTTACCAATAATTGGCATTAACACCTCGAGACAAGGGCGTGACCTCTTCTCCGCCTAGATCTTCATAAAATTAGAAATTTCCCAGCCAAGCTGCGACCGCCGCGTTCCAATATCGTTGTCAAAATTCGTGTATGTAACGGACGTTTAAAGAGGGTTACGGTCCCTCGCTTGGTTAACGGAAATTCCTTAGATTCGGGAGAAGCTATTCATGTCATACACAAATTCCTGGCCGCGTTACTTCGCGTCAACTATCCTTGGGCCACACACTAACCCATAATTCTCAATTCCTTATCCCCTGTTATTTGAAGGGTAAATTGCGTATAGATGAAATTCCAGCCGCAATTATTTACAGAAAAATGCATAATGGGTTCATATTTATTTAATCCGTGATTTCGTCGATGTACAGCAATGAAAATGAGGAACGGACTCGGTTCTTGTTTCTCTCTATTCAGTGGGCTGCAGACTTGCCGGAGTTGAATAACACGGCTCTGCAAACTCCGAGGCGTGTTGCTACCACCGACTATTGAATAATCCGGAGGTACACGTGCCCTGATATTCCTGACAGAAGGCGACACGCGAATCTGGGTTGAACGTACGTGCGTTGATTGCTGATCGCAGGTGTGTTTGTCTCTCCATCTCTGCCGTGGACCAGAGCCACGTCGTTTCTATCCGTGGTTCTAATGAATAATAATAGAAGGTAAAGGAACCATGCGTGAGGACAGAAAATGAGAAACAAAGAATTTGCATGTCTGAATGAGATTCGCAGAGTTTCTGTTTCGTTGGATTACAACAACGAACCGAATTTCTCTCTATATTTTATAGAGCTGTAAAGGAAGGACGAGAGAAGAATTATATTAATTAATGCCTCTATTGATCTGGAATATCGGTTACTTCATTTCAAAAAAAGTCTCGTTCGTTTGACAATAAAAATTAACAGAGCTTCGGGGTGAACTCGTTTATTTATACCTGTCGACTGGAATAGACCAGTCTTTAGAATTCGATTAACGTCCGTGACATTTCCGGAAGTGACGACCTGTCGGAATTTCTAAAGCGTCGTTGAAGCGTTACGCAATCAGGTGGAACCTGTCGAAGAGCTGCAGTGATAAAATTTGAGAGAGGAAAGAGAAAAGTTGAAAACAGCTACACAAGGCAGCGATAGAAAAACCCACTTAACCGAAGCATTTCGCGATGTCAAGCTTCAGGGGGAAAATAGCGACTCCGAAGGAATGGGAGCCGTGGAATGGAAGGGAAGGATAAACAAATATCTCCGCTTCGATCGAACTCGTTGCTCTGCTTGAAACCATCGAGTTTCCACCAACGAAGCTCGGCACTTGCACCATTTTGATCTCGAGAACAAAGGCGTCCCTCTTGAGAGGAATGACTACGAAACACAAACTAGAAAATTGCATCCCAAAGTCCAAAAAGTGGTAGCACGTGAGAAAGCTGCGGATAAATAACGGTTTCGCAAAAGAAGACTAAATGCTTTTCTACGCGTGTTTCGAAGGGTAAATAAATCGAAACTCTGCCGATGACGGGGTCTTTTCTAAGCCCTGAATTGGTATAACGCTTTCACGACAGTCCAACGAAAGCCGTACGAAGCGCTATTCAATTAGAGCCTGCGGAGTGAGGTGAAAAAGAAGGTGGAAAACGTGATTGGTTTTTAGCGGAGTCGATGTCACGACGTTTCTCTGGATTGTAATTGACTGGAATTGTAAGGCAGTCTATTGGGGGATTTCTGCAGGCTGTAAAGCGAGACGGAGGGAAATGAAATCTTTATGCGTTCACGTTCAAAGTCGCGGGTAGATAAGTAAAGGTACATAAAAGTCATCGGAGAAAGTACACTGCCTTGGAATAATGCCTGAGTTCCGTTCGATTCCATCAACTCTGTTGACTCTCGTTGATTGATTTCGAGTCCTCGATGCTGCTCCAAACATGCGGGTCGCGTATCGTTCGATATAACTAAAACGGGCGCTTTTCCTTTGGTTGAAACACCAAATGAAAGTGTAAAAGGGGTGGTTTTATTTGCTCGTATTTTTTGGCATGTTTTTCTATCCGTCGATGTTGCCAATTTGTGAAAAAGGCAAATCCATGGTAATCCTGTTCCCATTTATAGCAGGCTTGACAACGCCACTGATTTGTACTCGAAGAAAATACTACGAATTTGTAAAATGAATGTCGTTTTTAGTCTGTTGACAAACGACATGAAGCGGTGACGAATTTTTGATTTTTCCATTCGATAATATCGAGAGTAAAAATTCATGCCAAGTAAAACACCTTATTTATCAAGTTATGCAGTGAACTGCAAATGAATATTATACATTCGAATTCAGAACGCTGATTTAAACGTCGAATTTGGAAAGAGCTGATATCTAGTTCTTCAATGTGAACACCGAATAATTAACTGATCGTTTGAACAACGATGAGGTGAAATAATCGTTATTTTTTATTTTCACCATATCAAAGTTACCTAACGATAATTTTGCCCTCTCTAAAAATCACAACGAAAATATTTACGCGCTTTGACGAAATGAGGAGAGCAGAAAGCGACAAGGAATCACTAAATTATTCCTTATACAACCAGCGGAAAGAAACACGTTATTTTTATTAGCTTGTGAACTTAGCACTCTGCAAATCTGAAACGAAAAATTTTTCCCGGTGTATTTCAATGTCGAATTTAAATAATGGAAAAGACGTTTGATATACCAAAAATGTCGTTGGAGATGCTCAACCCATAATGTTTCACATCGTAGTTAAATTCCACGGAAAATTCTTCCGCCATTCATAGTTGTAAAATATTAACAAATGGGAAGTTACGATTGTCTTTTTCTCATTTCGCCCCCATCTTCACTGGGACTCCTCAACCACTTCAGAAGTTTTTCAAAACTCTTCGCGAATCGATTTTTACCTGAACAATCGGAGTTGGTAAAGACAAAACGGAATTGGGAATTCCTAATGAAAATTGTAGCAGGTATAATTCAGCCGAGTATTTATACCATCCCGCAATGATCTTCCCGCGGGATCACCGAAGCGACTACGTAATCAGAAGCAACCGCGATCCGCTCTACAAGCAGACTAGCTTTAACGAGCTTCCAGATACCTGCACGTTGTCACATATCTCTCACAGAACTTTGGATCCCCTTCTAACAACCAGCCTTGACCCAAATCCTTCAGTGCAGATTTCGCTCATGCAGGAAGCAATAGTCACGCTTAACTGGGTCTTTAGCTAACGCAAGAAGGCCGCACCTGCACCCTCCGATAAACTACTCATCATCCTTTCTTCTTCCAAGATCTGCAGCTAAACGAGGAATTTTTTCGCGAAGTCAATGGCTCATTCCATTTTTGGAAATGGTCGTTGGACTGACTCAGGCGTACCTGAATACTGTTTCCCTTTCCAACGAGAACGGATGGGCAGAGTTGGATTCCCATGGATCATAGAGCCACGTGGTCGGTCATGCGACCGCAAAACACGTGTGCCTTGAGGGGTTGGACATTGTCCTGGAATGGACTTACAGCTGCATTTCCAGCTTGAACGTGTCGCTGGTCGTATTTAGCGAACGAACCAGCTTGAGCATTTCTCAAAAGACAATATGGTCGTTGTATCTAACCGATTTGCAAACTTGTTGTTTCAGGTATAGAGCTGGTGGCTAATTTATGTGCAACAACAGTATGAGTCAGCTACAATATAACGTCAATATTGGTCTTGCTTATACTAGGGATCAAACTGTATTCAGTTGCTGGGAATTCGACAAATTTCGAACGGAAGCGAATCACTCCCGTTTTCCGAGTGACGAATGTTTTCTATAATTGGCCTAAAATCTTACTCAAATTTTGAGAAAGGGACTGTTGATTTTGTCAAATAAAATTCCCGCTGAATAAACCTGGTGCGATATTTCGGCAGTCACGTGAGCTGGTACAAGAGGTTTGAATAGGATTCTGTTTTAACAGAGGGGACAATGGGCCGAGAGCAAATACTGCTTCAAGCTCTACTTGGCGGAGTCTGCAGTCGACGGTGAACTCGAAAGTGTTGGCAATGAATATTAAAACGACGTGAGAAACGGGTGGATGTATATAGTAATTGTTAACGAGCTGGTTTTGCATAATTTTCGAAAGTATTTTGCACCCTCACCTTCTACACGCCATGAGTCTCAGTAAAGTGAATAAATAAACTGATCAAAGTGTAACAGAACGGAAACACGAAATTAGTTTCAATCGCAAACGACACACACGATGCATTTAAATTCTACGAAAATCACCTCACGATGCTTTTTCAGAGTCTGAAAATTTATATTGTACTAGCAAACGAACCATCCGCCCATCTATTCGCTTGTAATTAATTCTTGGTCAAAATAATTACGATGTGTCGCGCCGTCGACAAATAATGAAATTCACGTCAATACAGTCGAGCACAATTAATTTCCGGATGAATAGCAATTAATTCCTTTTATTTGCATCGAGCGGTTATTATTATTGTTAGAAGATTAACAAATTTCGATACCGTCAAATTAATTTTTCACCATACGACAATGATTAATTAACTTAAATTATTTTTTGGCCCCTCAATTCGGGCCTTTCTCAGCTCGCTGACATCAGACTTTCTCAGCTAATCGTCACCGCTACGCAAATTTTAATAAACTCAATCTGATGTAACGAGTTTCCTAGTCAATTCGAGGGATCCAGTCGATTCTATGATCAACAGAACAGCGCTATATAATCGTAATTACGAGGCAACGAGTCTCCGCTTCGCTGTCAGAGGCTTGTGATCATCGGTTCGTTTGTACTGTCGGCGCTACAAGCTCGTTGGAGAAAAATAATACAGTCAATATGAAGCTCCTCTGTAATGAGGAGAACCTGACTCGTGGAATAAAAATGGAATCACCTCTCCTTAATCAAAGAACCGATCGTACGTATAGTATTACACCTCGAGAGATCTTTGACGTGGTCCTAAAATTTGTCGGAAAAATTCTTCGTCGATCTTTGAAAATCTGTTTTGCAATAAATTCCGAGGCTATTCACCTGCGACTTACTTCAAACGTCCCTCACGTACTTTTGAGACTTGAGCCTGTAACTTCCAGCGAGATAATGGAGGAGCTTCTCAACGTCCAAAGGAGCTACGAGACTGTATCAGGATTACATTCTTTGTTCGGAATAAGCCCGCGGTGAAGTCTGTCTTTTGACTCACGCGGAGAATTTTATAAATATGGTACGTACGTTCAAAGTTTCTATAAGAAAAATTATAATTTAACTTACGTGTAGCAGATACGCGACGTCTCCTGAAGGACGAAATGCCCGCCGGTATTCCGAGAGGATTATAATTTCGTGATTCGAGTCGTCGAGTTATTCCATTCTGATTTTATGATCCAATGGCACTGCATGCTGTTGCTCACTATCATACTCGAATCAATCGACACGTGATCCAATAAGGAACTTTTTTCCTGGACCCCAAGGATATCGCGAGAGAAAGTCATTGCCGTGGAATGGAAAAACTATTTTCTCCTATCTTCACTCTACATTTATTCCCAATCCGTATACGAGAGTTAATGTAGCGTTAAGACGCTAACGCTGTGAACAACGATGCATAATCTTGATCTAGAATTTCGTAGACGTTCCGAGAAAAAGTGTGAGGTATTTATTAACAGGTCGACGAACCTTCGAAATTTCGCTGTGTTGGAAAGCGAACGAAAAAGAAAAAGAAGAAGAGAAACTCTCCTGCGGCAGCTGTACAACAAACTATGGAAGAGTTTAGCGATTTTTTGTGTCATTTTTATTGTTTTTATGATTTTTTCTGGGAAGTTGAGAAGTCGGCAGCCAAATGGAGTTCGAAAAGTATTCCAAGTGCCGAGATAACCGCGTGGTAATCGATACCACATGCGGCAAACGTCAGTATATTGATACGGCAGCTGTTTTCCCCAGTCAGTGATCAGTTTCAGCTTTAGTCGTCGAAGTTAAGTGTCCAAAATTTCTACAAATCAGGACTAAAAATTTCCGGCGTAAGGCCCTTCGGCACGCCTTTCCCCCATATGCCGGGGTAAATTTCCGCGCGTCAACCGCGTCATCCGAGGCCCCGGGTGCAGACGAAATGGCCCCGCGGAAAAAAGTTCGTTTATGTCACTCGCAGATGACGTATCGCGCGAAATACGAGAGAAATTCACCGAAACGAGGCAGCCTTCCGCATCGCGATTACTCCGAGTCTATACTTCACCGTCTTAGACCGCGAACGAAACGCGCCGACGGAACTTCGGAGAGGATGTACGTGAAGAACCAGGGTCCTCGAACGCGCCGGAAGCGGACTCCACTTTTGGTGAAGAGGTGTTTCACACGCAGGAAGCGTCGTTACCGGAATTTATCTCTGAAATCAACGGAGGACCGCGGCGGTCCGATTCTGCCTTTGAATGCGGCGGCTGGGAACCGGAAATCAGCGTCGTTTCTTAGGATGATAAGAGACTACGTCGCTTTCACGTTTCGAGAAGGTAAATTGAGTTTGAAGAAAGCTTGCCTGAGCTTTGCTGTTTACTCTGCTGTTTTCAGGCACGAGATGGGCCGCGGAATGGGTCTTCCGGGCTTTTGGATTCGTCGGAAAGTCCCAGCGTGGTTTTAGGGCCCCGAGGAGAGGCGGGGATGCAGCTTCTTCCGCTTCGCGGATGGCGAGGGGACGAGGGCCCAGAAATTTAAACAGCCATCAGGGAGACGGGTTTTCCGGGGGTGTTGGGGTCAGAGATTGTTCGGGAAATTCCTACGGGAAGAAAACCGCGGGTTTCATGACTTCCAAGGAGAAGGATCAACGTTGGTTTAATGGAGCGAATTTTACCGGGACGCGAGGAGCGAGTGAAATTGCTAGGAAGGTTTTCAGAAAACGAGGAAAACTCAGGTCACCCTATTCGAGTCGGAGGAGGAGGAGGAGGAAGAGGAACAGGCTCTGGAGCAAACGGATACCGCGCAGTAATAGCAGGTGAAAATTTTTTCGTATAATATAAAGATTCGTCGTTGAGTCGAAAAGCTTTCCTTATCGCTCAAAGAAGTCGTGAATTTAACGGTTTAAAATCAAATTGTAAATCGCAGGATCAGGTGAGTGACGGGAATGTGCTTCAAAATAACGAGAAATCAATCGTGATTGCTAAAGGTATTAAAAATCATCGCGAACCGCTCAGAATTATGTAGCAATGGTAAGAAATTACGCTGCAAACGTTGGAAATCATGAAAATATTTGCAAGTCTTGCGGTGAACGCCAAACGGCTTCAAATCATTGAAATTTTGTTGATTTCTATCTCGTCGTGTGATTTTATTGATTTCTATACTAAAAAGTGATTTCCATTGATTTCGAATGATGAAAGCAACATTCTAGAGGATGTTCAGTGATTTGTTATGATTCCCTGTGATTCTATCCAATTCGAAAATGTTCTAAAATCAATAAAAATAATATGATGAGATGAAAATCAGTACAATGCAATCGAAATCAATGTTAATTATTTGGAATCATTAGTTTAATTAGCAAGATACCGGCATTGATTTCTTCGAATCGCGCTGCTCGACCAGCTCATTTATCTTTGTCCTCGTTACCTGCAGATTCGAGGAAAAGATGGAAAAAACTGTTCGTCACGAGCGTGATTATCAAGACGTTGGAGAAAGTCGAGTGCTTATGAGCTTAGCCAAGCCTCTGGACCACGATGCTTCGAAGAAGAACGAACCGAGCGATGAATGCTGTCCAAACAGAATCGAAAATAACGACAAGCAGACGCAGTTCTGCCAGATGATAACGCTGGACGTGACGAGCGTCCCGAAATCAGGCGAAAGGAACGAATTCACAGCATCCTTTAGAGGGGATCAAAGCAGTTCCGAAAACACCATTGAAAATAACTAGCGAGTTCGATAAGCGGAGAAGAAGGGACGATGCAGCGTCGCTCTTGAATTACGAGACTTCCTTTGAGGATTGGCTTGATTGTAAGTCTGGCTTTGTCTCAGGTTCAAGTGCTGACCCGAATCCAATTCAACTCAGTTTTAATTCTCGTCCAAACCGAAAAAAAATGTCGTTTCCTCGTGTTCACACTTTCGTGTCGTTGTATAAACTTGTTCGAAAATGTGCAATTCGTTATTTTTTTATTGTACTAAGAATATTTAAAAAAACAACGGTTTTTGCCGTTAACGTGAACTTTCGGAAATTTATCGAGTCGTCAAGTCTGTGACGTAGAAGTCCGCAGACTCCTCGTGAACGCCGTTCGTTATTTGATTGTCTCGAAAAGCTCGAGGTTCCCTCGGACAATGATTTCAACCCGACTGAATTCGGACCTTCTCTCCACCTGTCAAACCTAACTGATATCGGTCTCCCTAATTCACCCTCGACGTTTTTGCGTCAGACGAACACGCTCGTAACTCCAAGCATACTGTGCAAACGTCAAGCTTTTTGCCGCAGGCTTTTAATTTAAATTCAAGCTTGTTCAGCCAAGTAGAAAAAAATCGATGACAGTCGTTACGTGGTCTTCAAAAAAGCGTTTCGCGGTCTCTGCAAAAAAAACTTCTGGAAATCAGTGAATTTCTCGGTTTATTTCGTATCTACGGTGCTCCGAACCTCCATCTAACAATTTCCACCATTCCTTGGTGTGAAAACCACACGGAAATTGCGGACCCTTGAATTTTTACAGTGTACTGGAGGGGATTTTATGAGCTTTAGCTGCGGATCGTACGCACGATGTAGGTAATAAAAGCATCTAAAAGCCATCATATTTGAAAGCCAGATGGAATTCTTGCACCATTCTAATCTAAACCGTTCTTCGGCTCCAGTCACTCTTGACGAATTCTTCTCGACTGCTTAATCCGGACATGAACAGTGCAGTTTATTATATTGCTCAGGCCAGTTGAGTACAGAAAAAGCTTCACATGTCTCTATTAGTTTCTACCCAAAGCGCAATACCAACACAATTACGCCGCAGCTTCTGCAGCACCTACGGGAACAATGAAAAGTGAATTTTCGTCTGGGGCGAATTTTTCATTAGAATAACGCTTATAGGATCTGATGTGCAAAAAATTGCATTTTAACTTCGCCTAGGTTTCGGCTGTGCGATTACGGCATCCTCTGCAAATAAAACAGGCGTGTGTTTATAATGTGCCCAGACTCACGTGCAGAATGATAGATTAGACGTTTGCATAATTGAACGAAAATATTTTATCGCATATTTTATACGCTTGGTGGAACGAATTTCATCAACGATTGTGTAGATTCGCGCGAATCAGCTGACTGCACGTAATATAAACTTGATATGCATATTCTTCACTCTATAAAGCTCGAGAATAACGAAATTCAACAAGTGATAGGACCTTTGTTACATTTTTTAACGGGATAAAAGTGGATAATCGTACCTTGAGAAGACCTCTCATCGTCCAGCGATAACGAATTCTGCATACATCTGTCGGTCAAATGTCTGCAGAAAATTCTTGGGTGCTCGCAGCACTCGATGAGAATAAAATAGTCGATTGTTTTTCGCCAGAATCCTGTATCACGGCCGAATTTTGACGGAATCTTAGCAAACTCGTCAATGAAGAAACGATAATAAAAATCTCCGAAACAATAATCGTGTCAATGTTTACGTGAAGCTGGGGGGCTTGAGTGAGGGGTTTAAATTTTTGTAAAATTCTGCGAAAAAAGGGCGAAAGCCTCTTTGAGAAAGGAAGCGGATATACAGAGCATGCGGTGAAAAGATACGGTTAAAATGGCGCCGAGAAGATATCATCACGCTTTCGGATCGTGCAGCAGAAATTCGCACGAAGAGAAGAAGCGTGCGAAAAGAATTGTCGAGTCCTGCGACTCGACCCCAAAAATTCATCGGCGAAAAGACCGGGTTCAACGGGTCAAATCTCGCGGTAAAAACCTCAATATCCCAAAGCTGGTATATAAGTTTTTGGGAAACGTGGCCAGCCTCGAAGCTGACGACGTTGACGAGGAAGAACCTGCGGCACGTATCGCTCGTAAATCCTCCACCGGAGGCGGCAAGAAATCCAAAAAGAAACAAAAACGGCATCCCAACGCTGTTCGCGTTGCCACTAAAAGCATCGACGAGTCAAGCACTTCCGTCACTGCCAGAAGCGAGGAGACCAATTCTACGGCGTGCACCGTTCCCTCAACCCCCGCCAGCACCGCTTCCGGTGTTGGAACGAGGAAGAAATTCTCCATACAGGCCATCAAGGATTACATCAAGGCCGGGATCGCTGAAGGTAAGGCGATAAGTAACAAAAACGGAAATTGGTGTTCCCATAAAGTCTCGAAAAATTTCCAATACTTATGCAAATGAATTATTTCTTATTTAGTTTATTTTTTTTCTTTTTCTCACACAATTTTCAAGGAGTTTGTACAAGATGTAAACTTCAATCATTCAGGGTTGTTGATAATAATTTATCGGGATTTACGTTTCAAAAAAATTACGCTACATTTTTTGGAACAAATATTGTGCGCGTTAATTTGCAACTATTTTATGTTAGTAAAGTTAATGAATTTTTTTTTCCTCGGCAGGTAAACGACGCGCCAAGAAGTACATGTGCAAGGCTCTCTCCTTCGGCGTGGACACGGGTTACTTAATCCCAACGGACTCCGAGGGTCAAATCCTGCGCGTGTCCTCAGCCCTGGCGAGTTTTAACGCCCAGAAGGACGACGGTGAACGGGGAATGAGGCAAAGGCTTCGAAGGGGTGACGCGACCTGCACGAGCGAGGAGCGAAAGCTTCTTCGACGTCGAGGAGTGGCCACTCCTCAGAAGAGAAGGAGGTCTCCTTCCTCGGTGCCGAGCAGCACTTCTTCGACAAAGAGATCTCGCCCCAGGACCAAAAAGCCGAAATACGCGAGGAGAATCAAGAGGCACAAAACGAAGTAGGTCCTCTCGTTTGCTTATCCGAAGGGGGAAAACTTTCGTGTCCTTTGCCTTTGAGCAATAAGCGAGAACGAAAACTCTGAGTAATTCGAGGAGCTTGCATGTCAAGGCATATCGTTAGGATTAGTAGAAACAGAATTTTGAAAATGAGTATTGTTCCAAAAGTTTACCGTTCAGGCATTTTATATCCTTGCGGAATTTTTTGATCAGGACTTATTTTCTAATCCGTGTCTTCTGCAGAGGCGGCAAGAAGGTAAAACAGAAACGGCGAGTCGGGAGGCCAAGGAGTCGAGTAAACTCGGCAAAAATTAACGAGGAGAAGTCTAGTCCTGGGGTTCAAACGCAGGATAAGAACGAGGACGAAGCTGAAGGTGAGGAGGCGAGCTTGCAGGATAAGCCGTCGACGGTTTTTGTACAGGATCGGAAGGATACGAAGGGAAAATGCATAGAGAAGGAAAAAGCCTCGGACTGTTCGATCGGGGAAAATAGCTCGGAAGGAGCAGATGCGAAGGAAAAGTAAAATTCAGTCGTAGTGACGTCACGCCTGCATTGTGGAGCTTTTTTGTCTGCTTATATTGTTATGTGTGGCGTCGGATATAACCTGGATATCACTGACATTGTATCTGCGCAGCCTTACAACGATATATACCTACGTATAGAGCGGAATATTTTGCAAGACAGATAAATTCCGCTGCGTAATCGTGACAGCATTTGTAAAATACGACTTTGGCGATGGCCCGTGTTTCGCTCGTTTCTCCCCACACGGATTAATCTAAATTTTATTTTTCATCTCACTGCTGAGCGTCCAGTATTTCCGATTGAATTAATCACTTGAAAACTCGGGCGGCAGATACGCCGCGTTCAACGCGTGCAAAAACAAGCTGAAAATAATCATAATTGATGGAGAATCAGGGCTTTTCAACCCCTGGCGGATTTATTTCGCCAAAGCTTGGACCTTGGCTCTGCGGGTTTCCAATCGAAGGGCGATCTTAAGACGAGAAAACCCTCGTCTGGCTGTCCGTTGCCACCGCATCCTGCTCTAAACTATCATTTTTATCTCCCAGAATCCTGGACGAGGTATTAAAGTCGGCCCCTCGTATGCTGCAGACCGTAATCCTCGAGTCGCGAAAATAAATTCGCGGCGTTGCAGTCTCGATACTCAGGCAACGGCAAATTTCTTATGTACCTGAGAATTTATTACGCAAAGTGGTGAGCGTCAAATATTCACATTTCCACTCAAAACCAGAAGGGGAGGAACGTTTCTGGTCGGTAGTTTCCTCCTCCTTTGTCCTAGCGACGTTGCATCGGATGCATAAAGCGGGACGAGAATATTGAACAGCCGGTTAAATTAGATCAGCTTTACCTCAAGGGGTCTTACCTTGAGAATTTTTTTCATCATGTGGCGCATCGCGGAAATCTCAAAAACTATATACTAACTCCAAAAGATTTTCAGTGAGTGGGTTTTCTCTCGGCAGTTTTCATCGTATGATTTTTTTTTGGCGAAAGGTTGTTTACTTTAAAATTGAGATCGCATTGATAGGAGATTTGAAAGGTAAAAAATTTCTCAGATCACCGAAAGCTTACACGCAAAAAATAAATAAAATAAACGCAAACATCCGCTACACAATCACCGACTGCGCACTTTATCCTCTGGGCACGAGTTGCTTGGTGAAAAACGAGTATGTACTTTCGAATTAGCCTAGGTATCGTATAAAAATCGCATTAGCCCCCATAATTCGATCAATAAAAATATGCAGCGAAAATATTCTTTTATCCGATGGAAAAATTTTACAAGATCAGACCATACCTGCCAATAAGAAGAAGATTCAAACCATTCAGAATAGGAACAATTGGGACGCTTCAGAACTCTGTATATACATATATATTCTATTACCTGTAACAAACCGATATTATATCCACCGAGGATTCAAACTGTTTTGCCCGAAGGCATACGTGGCGGAGAAATTCGAATGGTCTAAGTTTCCGAGGGTAAACCGAACGGATATAAAACCGAGATCTTGATATCCGGAATCCTGACCTGCACTCGTCGTCAGCGATCGCTTGGAAATGGGGCCGAAGGCAAGGGAAACACATCTCTGTTTGCACGAACGGATTCGGGGTTGGATTGGAAAAGAAGCTGGAAATCTAATCCTGCGGATACCCAAAGCTTATCCCCGCATATCTAGTAAAAAGCTATTAGGGATCAGCCGCTCGATCGTACGGCTGCACCACGTCCCATGATGCATCGCACGTTTCATGGTTACACTGTTAAAAAAAATGGTAAATTTACTGTTTAAAAAAGTTATCAAATTACGAAATCAAGTTGCACGTTTACGAATTCGATGCAGTGACGTAAATAATTGAGCTTTGCTATAGGATAAAAATTTATCATTTCACCAAAGTTTACCAGGAGAAGACAACAAAGTAATTTTAATTTGCTAAATTGTACGGTAAATTTATTACATTTGTAAACTGAATATGGTAAATTGACTTTTCCATATACGAATACAGTCTAGGAAGTTGCATACAGAAATTTTTAACAGCGTACGAAACTTACGAATTATTAAGCTAATCAGTGTCCAATCGACCTCGTTTTCTTTTCTCCTTCTCCTTCTTCTTCTTCTTGATCTTCATCTTCATATTCTCATCTAGTTTCCGAATCGCCCACTGACGTCAGAGGCTCTTTATTATCTGCCCAACGGCTGATATCTGACCCTTTGCTCTTGGCCTATAGACTGACCACACCCACGTTTTCATCCCCGATGTTTTTCTCGCCTCTCATATCGACGTGACGTAGGCGAACTACGGATTGGGTTTCAACCGATGAAGATATTTCGTTGTATATTATATACTTACTTAACCCTCGTAACCACACGACCACGTCTCGGGAGTATCGATTCTTCTAGAGAATTACACCAGAAGTATATATACATATAAAACACGTTATATAGTCGAGTCGTGATATACCACCGGTCATAAGTTATCCCCCTCCCCCCTCCTCCACCTCCTATCTGCGAAAGCGGTCATCCATCTTTTTTTTTGGTATTCTTTTCAAGCAATCGTTGCAGAGGAGATTTTTTCCTGCTAAATATATATAGCAGAGAAGGTTTGAAACGATGTTATTCCTAATTTACAATCGAGGGAAAAAAACAGCTGCTTGGATACTGTAATTAATTATTAGAATTTTTTCAACAAACCAATTTCCCCAAATCTTACAGAAGTTTTCGTAATTATTTTTTCAAATCAATTTCTCTACAACATCTAACTCGGTTCTGAATTTTAGAATAAATGATTGATCAAATATGGTTGAAAACTTTCAGCTTGATCATAATTTGGCAGATAATCGAGTGACCTGAAAACGGAATAAATAATTTAAACACCGTGTTTGTATCGCGTTGTTGTGAAATTTACGAAGCTTCTCGTTGTGTCGAGCACAGCGAAAACATCTACCTACATTTGGGTGTCCATGCATAGGTGCTACCTGGACCGGTATTCGTATACATTGTAGGAGGTCTATTTGCTCGGGGAGTTTTAATTACGGCGGTGGCGACTGTGGATTGGCGGAAAGTTGCTAATGAACGCTTGAAATTATTCACTCCGTGCGTGTGTTATGCAGGGAAACTCCTAATTCCAGTATGTTCTGAGCCCAGCTTCTGTTATATTTTCTCTTTACGGTAACCACGCGAAAGCGGGAGCTTTGCGGCTACGGATCATTCCTAGAGTTTACAATGGTTCAAATGTATTTCCGACTTACCATAATTGGCACTGACTGTCGAACTGAATTTTCTTTCGAGTTCACGGTCGGTTGTATGGATCTAAGCGGGCATTTATTCAATCATCGATCGATGTGGTGCGTCGCTAATCCTGCAAGTCAAAAACGAACGGGCAGGGCGGCGAGGGGGAGAGGGGGAGGGGGGAGGGGGGGGGGTGTTAAAGTTCCGAATTTGAAAAGCACCGGAAATGCCTGACTCTGATTTATTTGGTGGCGAAATTTGATGAAGTAAGGTAATCAAACTTTGAAGAATCGAGAAAGTTTCAAATGGTCTGAAAACCGACGACTTAAAGTTCCGGATGCTTGCATTCCGAAAATTCAAGTTACGATCGAGGAAAATTTCGGAAATTAAAATATGATTACACAGTGTAGTTTACTCAATGAGTGGGTGTAATAAATCGGAAAAACCGAAAATCAGAATGACCAGGATTCCGAACGCAAAAAGTATCGAAAATCCAAAACAAGGAGAGACGAGAATGATGAAATTCCACCAAGCCAGAAATTTACAGAACTAAAAGTTTTCTAATTTTCTCATTTTCGTGCTTTCGGAACTTTGCACTTTCCGAACTTCAAGCGTCGGGTTTCGGACCATTCGAATCTCTGATGTTTCGTCAAAGTTTGATTTCTTTACTCGAAGTTTAATTACCAAAAAATCCGAAACTTCGTGCTTTTGGAACTTTTCAAATTTGGAATTTCAACGCCGTCCCAAAACCGAGGCGACTAACTGAAGCTTTCCTCAAATTTGCAGGTCAATTTTCCGATTCTTTCGATGTCTACTGTAAGTAGATTGATAACACTGCCAATAACTGGAACACCTCTCACAATGGGGACAGAAACCGATAAATATGCTCGGTTAATCCTCAACCGACACGACCTCGTGCTCCAACTCTTGATCAGGGCTTGCGGTACAAAACTGCAGCATGCGGGTCGACGAGATGTGTTAATACCAACCTAAGTACTAATTGTTCTTCGATACTAACGCATAATCCGCGTCCGTCAGAGCCTAGTCCACTTCCTAAGTGCTCGACGTATTCTACCTATTTTTTTTTTCTTTTTTTTTTTTAGAACGTCGTTTCTCGTCATTTTGAGCCCAAAATCGAAAGGCCAGTACAGAACCTCGCTAGTATCCAATAACTCAAAATTTGTGTGACAACAATGTGGTTTCACTGTACTGTTTACACGTTGAAATTATTCTCAAAAAAGACTTGATTTTCCTTACCAAGAAGAGCGAAAATATCTGTTTTCCTTTGCTGACTTCCGTTTGTTGAAACGAAGTTATAGCGTTGTTGAAGTTGAAAATTGAAGGAAGATTCTTACTTTCTGCAAGAAGAGTCTGAAAGAAGGCTTGCCTGTATCCGAATTTGCGCTGAGCATAAAACATTCATGGTGTCTGGGAATTTCAACGGCTGGGTTCAATCGGGAAGAGCAAGCACCGAGTTCTAGGGGTAGATACACGTATGTATATGTATAAGGTAGAAACGCTTTTCACCGTGGTGATTCTTGCTTCAGTTTTACAACATGAAGCTGAGCTTGGAAATTACTTTGAGCAGAAAAACGACCTGAGAAGACTAAAACTAAAAGCTACCACTTTCACGATCATCCTTGCGGTATATCGTCCGGTTGGTTTGGACAGACAGGTAAGCCGAGGATCAAGCAGTACAGCAGCTGCCACGTTGCTAACGGATGCCAGATTACAATCGGCAAAAACGCTGAAAGAAACCGCACTAAAGTAACGGACGAAAGCTTTTGCGCGTCGTCTTAGCACGTTCAAACAATTTAAGGTATTTAAGAGACACAGTTAGGTTGAATTTTTTCAAAATTATATGGAATGCAGAATGCACATTCAGGAAGAAGAACATCCAGGTATTTTCGCCATTGTTAATCAAAATATTCCAGATATGCTCTGTTCGAAGCGTTGTTACATTATGTAACAAAGAAATAAATTCGAAGATTATTCCCGCTGGTTCGCTCGGGCAGTAATTACCCGAGGGAATAATCGACTTTATTCCTCTGCTACATGTAGGACTTTATTCCCGACTCAATTCTGGCCACATTATTGTCTTAAAAGTATTTTCTATCTATCAGTTTGAAAATTATGATATTATTGAAAGTTTATAATTATACACAGAGATGCAATTTGAAATGAAGAAGTAAGAGAGGAAAGCAGAAAAACTGAAAGATTAATTTGAGGGAAACGTGACCTCATATTTCCCGCAAAAGCTTTAAGAGGGAATAATATGCTACTTTCGTCCCGTTTTCTAGGTAAAAAAAAGTCAACTTTATAGTTGAATCGGTAATAAAGGTTTATAAATTTCTAACAATTTTCGACTCTCGCTGATGCCTTCAACTCCTTCTAAAGCTGGTTAATAAAAATTTGTCAGGAATTAATTTTCGGTGATAGAAGAAAAAAAAATTTCAACGGAAACGTCAATATGGAAAACGGGTTCAGCTCGCTAAATTTTTCCTCACAGATCAGAACAGAGAAATACTGTGTTTCCCTTAAACTAAAAACGGCCTCGAGACCTTCGTGGCCGGATTGAATGAGGTTTTCCTCGATGGGTGTTAAAGCGAGCAAATAGCAGATCTGCAGCCTCGAAACCGAATCCTAGGATAGCCGGCTAAGCCCGGATGCCTGCCTAGGATTATCGGGGTTCGGTGCTTGGCAGTGTTTCCGAATGAAACAGTTCGCGGTCACCGGGATGTGACCCGACCTTGGCAACCGTGAACTCCCAAAATTTATGCGGGCTTGTATATACATAGATCTGGCTGTGTGTGCGATCGCATCGACGCACCGCGTCGGAATAAAGTTGCGGCGTTTCTCTCTGCACGGATCGATTCGACGCGTGTGCAAAAGCGGCACACGTTGAGAGCCTCGGCGTCGCGACGCCGTGCAATTTCCCGCTCTTTACGCCCGGCGTCGCGACGCCTGCGCCACCTCGCCATTCAAATTCGTTCAAGGGGCGCGAGGCGTCGGGACGCAGAAGCGTCGCTCAGTTTGCACGCGGATTTTCGAGCGATGTGTCACGGGGTGCAGCGCAATCCTTCAACCCCGATCACTCGGACCACTTTGAAAATCGTCGCGTGTGCTCGATCAATTATTATAAATCGTTTTTCAAGTATAAAAAATCAGTGAACTTTCTTTCGTTTTCTCTCGGCAAAATTTTCGGCTTACAAATTACGTTATACCTGCGCTGTTTGAAGTGAATTTTGACTATACTTTACCGCAACAATTGACTGAGTAAATAAATACTGTGCGGTTTGCTCGGTTTTACTTTTTAAGTTCGTGTGTTTTGGTTATCTTTTACATCACTTTCCACCCTATTTGTTTTCTACATTTTTTGCATCAACAATTCTGATCAGAACTTTACGTTATATATTATAGTGGTACCTTTGCCTGAGGAACTTCAACTTCGCGTTAAATCGGTGAGTTTCTTTTAATGTTGAGTATCTATAAAACATAACTCGATTGCAATCAGAATATATTACTGCAAAAAGATTACGCAAGATTTCTCATAAGTTTTGTAATATTAGCGAAGTATTGATTTTAAGTAAATCACGAAATTATTATGCGAGAAAATTACAAACGATTTCGACATTGAAATCCTCGATCTTAGCAACATTTGGTTGTGGAATTACAAGACGGATTCATTTCCAACACTCCTTCAAAAACGATACCCTAACTCATCTAACAAATGAATTTTTTGCGTAACAATAATACGATGAATAGCTAACAATTAAATAGTAAACAAATTTCTTGGCAATAGTTATATATTCTGAATATCGGTGTAGCACTAAAAACACTTTGCAAAATAGTTTTCAATAGCTGTTTTATGCATAAATATGATACATATATAAGGTACGTATAAAGTAAGAATTTTGCATCAACTTTTTCTTAGGATTCCAATTCATCATGTTTTTTTTCTCTGAACCATTCTCGTTAAATTGGCGAATGAAGAAAGAACAAATGTATCTCAAAATCGCGACGACTCGGAGCTTGAAAATTACACTTGACTCTCTTTCGTTCACTCTCATCAACTCCAGCACATCAGTCAGAGTTAAGTAAACTTTATTTCAATCTCTCAATTTAGCTCACGCACAGAACGAAACTGTAGACCTCACGTAATTTCGAATGAAGTAAAAAATGCTGTGAACGTCGATTGCATGTAATAGCGTCTTCAGATTATACATATATCTGCCATCAGTGTTAGACTAAAGTAAAAACGCTTCACTTGAAGAAAAACAGTCAATGTCAGTCTCTAGGTCAATTTAGAAATCGCGATTAGAGTTGTGGAAGACGAATTTGTCCGACTCTTCACCGATATTACCACTGGGCGCGTCGATACTTGGCTAGACTACTGCGACCAGTTATAGTCACGTTAGTTTATTTTAGAAAACAGCGCTTCCCCTCCATTATTCAATTCCAGTATTAAGCATAACCGTTCAAAGTTGACAGAGATTACCGATAATAAATTCTTAAACAATTAATTGGTTTAACACTGGTTTTCGAAACGTGACACAATTGAGAAAAAAGAAAAACAATTTTACCGGAAAAACGGTGACGATGATCGTAGGTAAATTGCAATAAATAAAATAAAATGAAAATGAGATGAAAAAAAGAAAAAAAAAAAAAAAAACAATTCGATTGCAAACGATGGGTGAACGAATTCGCGATAACGCAGATTTCCTGAAAGATTACAGAACCGCGGTAAACATAGAGCCCTGAAAATATTCTACACGATTAAATAACTCATCGAGTGTTTATGGACAAGGTTGAGCAATTACCGAAGCAAATATAGGATCGTAAACTTGCCATAAATCTCAGACGATACACCGCTGGGCGGGCTATTTATATGGTGCTGGAAGCTCGGGCTTGACGTAACACCGAATCGATTTGATTGGCATTTTGGAGCTTTGCTTAGCGGAGGATCCATTGAAGGTCGATCGAGTTCCGGAACTCAAGGACTTATCCACGTCCCGTAGAAATCCTTGTGTGCAAAAACCCAACAACGAATAAAATGTCAAGCTAAAAACTTTTTCGTGTGTTCATTATACAGTCTGATAATAAATGACAATTTCTCCCACCCCCAAGCGGTTTGACAAGATTTTCAACCCCTATTGTCGGAGTGGAATTCTAGCTTAGATCAAGGAATAACGCAAAGCGATGCAATCTTGATCCTCGAAAAATGATATAACATGAGAAGAATAAATTGCCTCAGACTTCCGCAAGCCTCGCTAAGCTCGAGGGTGAAATTCGCTGATTTATGAACGTCTGTTTGACTAATTGACAGACTTTCACTGATGGAACATCGGCATTGATCACCCTGAAACCCGAAACTCGATTAATGCATACAATTTCAAGGCATCGCAAGACCCGGAAGCTTAAAAATCGCGGGTAATTAGCGGTTGCCTGCACGTAATTCGAAGCTCCGAATCGTCGAAAGCTTGCAGCGTATATTTTACACGGTTGTACCAAATCGTTACACTCTAATTTCAGTTAACCTGTTGTGCTTTTTTAAAATAATTAAAAGAATTAAAAAAAAGAAAAATGTTGAACTTACCGAACACAGCGGTCGAATATGGCAAAAGAAATGTTTTTTCAACTCGAGTAAACGTTATAGTTTCAATTGATAACACAAATTGTCGTTCTGACCGATTTTTTATTCATTGAAAAAACATATCCTTGAATCGAAAAAATTTGTGCTAAATTCAACAAAATTTTTTTCTCCCCTCGATACAAGATCTCAAAAATGAAGTTTTCAAATATCTGTGATAAATTTTTGGAAGATGTTACTTCATATCGTAATCCAATCATCCGGGGTTGTTAATTTGCGGTAAAAAAAAAAACAAAACATAAAAAAAAAAAAACCTGTTACTCCATATTTGTTTCGTGTTTATTCGGTAGAATAAATTGTTATACTTTTATTTCTGCCTCGTTTTCGTTCCATGGTGTGTTTGGCGAGTTCTAATTAAACGAGAGATAAGCACGTCCTTGTTGTATACATATATCTATATATCCATGCACGGGAAGGAACGTCAACGTGGGTGATAAGGATCGTTTTTCCCCGCAAATTATGCGAAGCGCAGGTTGTTGTTTGTGTGTTGGTATATGTGTATAGTCCAATTTGTCAGCGGGTTGACAAATGCAGCTCTCGCACCTCCCTGAGCGGAATGTTTAATTCGTATATCGAATGTCCGACAGAATGTAGGTACATGTACGTATAATATATGTATATAGGTATAGGCGAGTGTACAACACACCCACCCACAGCGGGCCAATTTGTCGGCTCGGAATTCACTCCGTGACCTCGAACTCTGACACTGAACTTGAATCAATACCTCGAATTCTCGCCCCTCGTGTTAGCTTGCTTTTCACCCTTGTATTGATACGTATACATATATCACTGATCCTCAATTCCCAACCCTCGCAAGTTGAATTTTTCAAATACACCCTGCGCATCGGGGGTGCGAATAATTAATTTGAAGATGAGAATGAAGGAAGTCTGTAAGCGCCATTATTTTTTCAAAAAAGATGCGTCGATATGTGTGCCGAGGGAAACGTTTTCTTAAGAAATTTATTTTTTGTTTTTTATTTTTAACAGCTCTTACAACCTTTTTGATTCTCTTCTTCGCGTGCAATTAATACCGCGGATACTGCAGGGACTACTAAAGTATAAAATCCCAACTAGTATATATATCGAGTCATTTCGCAGACCAGCAGAGCGTGAACCCCGTTTCCTGTCCAATCCCCGAGTTCCCGAAATTTCACCGAAACATTTCTCGGGGAGAAATTGTTTCTTCTATATATTTTCTTTGCAGCTACCCGCCCCTCGATTTCGAAAATACTTTCGCCGGTCCGCCGACTTTCTTATACATCCACTGTACACTTTGAATAACATTAATACTTTTCACTGCCTTGTATTCCGCTAGCGGAGATACCCCCACCCCCTTGGTAATAAAATGTAAACGAGCTTTTACCACTCGGGAAAATATGAAAAATTATTACCACTCGCCGAAAGTTTCAACTCTCGTATTAGAGCTTTGCTGTAAGACGTTCGTCGCCCTCTTTATGAGTCCTCACCCTTGGGACTCCCGTTATAAAGAACCTGGATGGCTGAAGAATTTTTCCACCCCAGCTAGTTAATCGGGAGAATAAACGAGTTGGGGGCAAAAGTGGACACTTATTGTAACGGAAGTTCTTAACTAAAGAACGAGGACGCTTTGAAGGAATTTCGCTCAACGAATCACCAGGGATTTTTTCCAACAATCATCCCCAGGGAATGTAAACCCATTCGAATCCAATGCCAGACTCTGTTTGTTCCTTTCCTTATTTATACAACTGTAGGGTAAAACGTTCGAGACTGTATATATATAACATAGTTCTATATACAAGCGTTCTGTTTACGGGAACCCCTGCAGGCTTCGACTTGTGTAGATTGCTACTCGTGTTATGCAATAAAAGAGCTTTTCTTCAGATCCTGGCCGTATATAAGCTGCAGGACTTTTTTGTTCGATCATCGATTCTAACCATAACGTACGTCTAGGTGTAAGGTATATAAGGTATGAAGTGAAGATTCGAGATAAATTAGTGGATGGAGACGAGAAAAGCTTTCGCCATTGCAGAACCTGCGCGTGTTTCACCCTCATCTTTGTCCTCCCTCCCTTCTTCCTTTTGCATCTTGTAATTTTCGGGGCAATATTAGGCGGGTTGACGGCCGGCAGACACGTTTGCCTGCCAGTAAATTTACCTGCCAGTTTTCTCAAGCCATTCCGCTACCAGCAGGTCCTCCGAGTCTTTTCACTACCGGAATTAGGGTTATTCCATTCCCCGCAGACCAACTCGCGAGGCAATAAACTTTACATTATTCGGCCAAGAATTCGCGATTGCACTGTTGCTCTGGTCGGGAGAAAATATGGCTGACCAGCAATCCGATTCTTCTTTCATCCTCTTATTCAATTTAGATACCTATACCTACTTCTTTCTGGTCTAGACCTTAAAGTGTATGTAAATAAAGTACGTAATCGCAGCTGCAGCTGCAGGATGGCGTGATCAGTTCGCTTGATTCATATTTATCCCTTTTGTTATACAGACACATTTATCATTCGGGTAACTCTCAGCGTAGCCATCTTTTGCCACGAATTCGTAGTCCTCTGCCATCGCGATAATGCATATAAACAAAAAAAAGAAAAGAAAAGAAACAAAGGATATACCTACTCAATTTTCTTTTTATTCGTCTGGACTTGCGAATCGGAGGAAATTTCGTTTTCCAATTTTCAATATTTCTATAATCTGTTATATACTTTAGCGGGGCTTTTTCCCGGAGAATGTTATTCTTGGAATAGTGGTAAAAAAAAAAAAAAAAATGCCCTCCGGGCGACGCGCTACGCCTCGCTTTTCACCCTCACGGATTTTTAATTATATACGCTTGAAAATGTTGATATTTCTCTTAAAGAAAATCGGGTAGATTGAAAATGGGGGACGTAGATGCCTTGGAATAACTGCATGCAGGAGAAATACGGGGAAAAAAATTCATTCAACCCTCCACTACCGCGTTCAGCTCCTTAATTACAGTAACGAGGTCCTTACCGCAGTGTATCGGAGACTCGTACCGAAGGATGTTTCAATTTTATTTACATCCTTGCACAGTCACCTTGTGATCCTGGAGACAAGAGGATAATAAAGTGATTAAACCGGTACTCCGTTACAACGTTATTCAGTCGTTTCATTAGGCGGGAACTCTGGAGCTTCCGTCGAAACTTGCGCTTAGAGAAAGCCGAAGGTTATGCTTTAATCAAATATTCATACGCGTGATATCGAGGCCGGAAAACTCGCGCGTAATCCCCCGGCTAAAAGAGACCGTGCAGGCGTTAAAAGCTCTCTGGTATTCTCCTCCTGCAACAGACGCAAGTAAAATGGGTTCGCGAAACGTTATTATTACATGGAAAATGTATAAGGAGTTGTAGGCAGCTTCCATAATCCGTGATAGCGTGCGACTCGAACCTGCGAATTTGAGAGCTTGAAACTTGATCCTGGGAACTCGAGTAGCGGAACTTCCGCAGGAATATTTTTCCCGCCACTGACGCAAGATTTCCGATCAACATAACGTACCCAAATCGAGTTTCATCCGGTTGCTTCCCACTTTATTTTTACGTCATTTGTATGCTCCCGGAAAATGTAACGCCATCGTGTACTCCGTTCGTTATCGCATGTCGAGAAAATAGTCGGAAGACGATCTACAGCATGAAAAGGACTCGACTGCTTCGCTTTCAGAGCGGAGAGTTGTTACGCGGTCTTTTCCACAACACACATATACACACATAAGATAATCCACATCTATGTAATACATAGAATAAGGATTACTAATAATATGTGAACACCGTAAGGCAGTGTAATATAGGGGATGATGGGACACGACGACCTCCCTCAAACATTTGGCTGAATAATTTTTCTTTTACTTCTGCCAAATTATCGTAAAATTCATGTATTTAATTATTTTTATGCCAATGTGAGATATCTGGAGCATAATGAACCACCGAAACAAATTGGATTAGGAAATATATTTTATGTTTTTTCATTGCTGTAAATTTAGAGTATTCATCCACTTAAGCTATCTCAGGCCAATTTACCATATTCTAGGGAATATGGAGCTTTAAAAAAAAATTGTTATCATAAATGTTTTGCTTCTTACCATTTTTTAGAGGGGAGCCGTCGTGCTCCAGAATTCTTTTTTTTCCTGAGTTTTGGTAAAAATTCGGTGAATTTGGTCAAAGTAGAACAGATATAAATTAATTTAATGATAAAAAGCCACAAAGAGTAATAACCGCCTTACGGGGGGTCGCCGAGCCACACCCTCCCCTGCATCTGTATTAGGGTTTTGCAGAAAAAAATTATTTCACCCCCTAAGAAATTTGTTCAGGTTGAAACAAAGGTTTTCATGATTTTTGTCGATTTTTCACTTTTATACATTTTTTTCAATTTATCAAGGATCGTGAAGAAAATTCTTTTTATTGCTTACATCAATTATAATCTCAATATAGGTTGTTTTCATTATCAATTCAATCTCATAAAATAGCTATAATTTAATACGAACTCTTAATTTAGGATTCCCGGTTGATATATCGTTGCGTTATGGATCGTGATCTTTGGGCGGAATATAAATGTCAGAAAAGAAATAATAATTGAAGTGCTACAACGTGTTACTACAGAAATTCAAAAAAATATGAAAGAAGTGAAAAATCAAATGAGCGGGATTTTTCACGTAACGTAGAACACTCATCTTTTTTGCAGAATATTTATTTCGATCTATGCAAACTTTTCAGGGGGTGCTGCGGTAGAAAATCGCAAATTATTTTTTACACATATATATGTCTACAGTTATTATTATTATTTTTTTTTAATAATTTTATCAAGAGATAGTCGTACAGTGAACTGATACCTATATGTAAATAAAAAATCAGAAAATTCTGGAAGTATGAAGAAATGCTTGCATATTGATACTTCGTTTCAAATCCCTTTAAAATTGTTGAAAATCCGGTAGACTCATTAGATTCCACTCTTTAGTAGCTCATTTTCTACGAACTTTTTTTCTTTCGCCTTTTTTGGTAACATTGGGATTGTTGAATATTTAATTTTGCAATTAAATTCGTCGCGGCGATTGAGAGAGTTTGCTTTATTGAAATTAATAAAGAAACAGTAGTCGAATCGTTCGCGTATTTAATTTTTCACAGACACCCGCAACTCCCACTTCTCTTCTTTGACATTTCAGAGCGAGAAATCCGCGATTTCGAAATTGTAAATAGAGGTGAGTATTTTCTTTGCGCTTTTTGGGGTCAATGCAATCCTCTCAAGTTCAAAGTAATGATTACGAAGAAACGAATGAATGCGAAGCATAAAAGATCGGAGGCTTGGGGATGCGAAAGAAATTACTTTACATCGGGAAAATATAATTGAGGAAACCGGATTTTAGCTGTTTTCAGAACTGCGCTTGATGTATTGACCCGACGTTATGAATACGGCTTACGTGTATTACAATTGTCGGCCCACAAAGCCAAGGAAACGACGCGTGGGGTGAAACTGCGATAAATGACCTGACGTATCGCTCTTTTGGTAGGTACGAGTTGTGTCGGGGTTCGTTGAACTCGTCAAAAGCCAAGCATAACGAAATGAACAATGAATCAATGTCGTCAGTCCGTCGACGCCCACGAAATTTCGCAAGCCGATAAACAACTTGCTGCTGTATATTAAATGTAATAATTACCGAAGTGTGAGTTTCGATTGATGGGCTCATATCGACCCAGAAACCCCGGAGAAAGAACTTGGTGCAAAAAAGAGCCGATTGTGAGTGGAAACTTCACTCTTTTACTTATACTTTACACTCAGAGAGAATTGCAAGCTCGCTTGCTTTTCATCTAACTGAAAGATGTAGAAAATGGCAAGAATATCTCATTTGCTGAGAACCTGCAGCACGTAATGCAGTCTTTGATGCATAAGACTCAGGCTCCCAACAGACTGCATAATTTGCTCATTACGATTCATTACCGGACCCGTTAAAATACTGATTGTCTAATCCCACGTACAGCAGAGAATCTCAAGCAATTTTATGACGCAGGCTGGTAATATATCTATCACGTCAACTACAGAAACACAATTAATTTATCTCTTGTCTTTCTCTGCCTCTCTTACTTCGCGACCGTTATCAAAGTTATGACAGCACTGTGGCTCATTGTCAGTCTGCCAATTAACCATCTCACTTCTGTTCCCTATTGTTTTGAATTTGTAAAGAGTTAAGGCGAAGAATAAAGGCAGTCAGACAAAGTCTTGACAAATTTCAACTCTCGTTGTTTTCATGGGATGCAAAAAAGACGGAACTGGATCGGAGAAACACTCATTCGAACTTTCAACAGATCATTTGAAAATTTTCTGATCCATCACAGCTTAATTTATAGAAGTAAAAAGCTTGTGAGTTCAAAATTCAAGTATTCTGTAATAAAACTCTCCGTAAAGTGCGTCGACGTGTTTTAGGTTTGAAAAAAAAGTCCGCGTCTCGTGATATTGAATTTGACAAAGTAAAAAGCGACGTTAATAATGACTAACAATAAGTTTAGAAAAACAGGATTCTCGAAGGCTGAAATTGAGTAAGGCTGAATATTCACTAAAGTGAATAAGTGAGTGCTTCGTACGTGAAAAATATATCTTTAATGAAGTAACTTTCGGGTAAGAACAAAACGCGTGAAAAGTATGAATATTTGACATTAAGCAACGACGAGCCTCACTTTTTCTGTGTATATTATTACGTTGCTTGCAGAATTTTTTTTTCATAACGCACTTGGCGTAATTAATGAGAATAATGATGAGCAATCAATTGGGGGAACAATGATGTTACTTTCACTGCCTCGCAGCTACTCACTTTAAACTTTCTTTGGGCGTGCATAATAACGTGACAAAAGCAGCTGTTACAAAATTTGCAGACGACGAATCAAAGGCAGGCGTGTTATACCTACTAATTTCTAATGCTAATTTCGTGGGATGAAAAGTAGTAACAAAGAGCTCTTCATCGCGACTCGTAACCGGGAAATTTATAAGCCAAAGTCTGTTCAAAATCACGGGTAAAACTGACGACCCGCATTTCCCGGAGCAATCAAACTGCCGCTAATTAGTATCCTGTCTAGATTAACTCCACCGATGTTATATCCATCAATTAAATGCAGTGTAATTAAGGGTGAATCATGGCGTCAGAAGCCAAGCTACTCGAGGGAAATGACGATTCTCTATGCCTCCACTTTCTCTGTAATCTCATTTGCCCTGCAGGCATTCGCTCGAATTCAGCCCAGCTTCTGTCCCTGGCTAACAATTTTCCAAGACGAGTGTTTACCGCGATGGCTGCTTTCTCGCCAGTTTTATCGAGCTTTAAAAAGTCTTAGTTCGTCCCTTTCATCTTGCGGTATAATTCTGCAAGGTTCTCATAACGTATTTAGCGTCTTCGACCCGAACGCGTTGTTGCATCACATACGTGAGGGCAACTTAATCAAGGTTTCGTTAAGAATTCGCGAACTACCTACGAGTGGAATTCCAAATGAGCAGGTTTAAGGGTGCAGTTGAACGTGAGGAAAAATTCATGACGCTTAAGTTTCAACGTTTTTAAAGTGACCGAAGCGAAGGAAGCGCTGCGCGAGAACACAGTTTAAAAAGTAGGCGTCTCAGTTCCGGATCCGTTTCAACACTGATGGAAGCTTCTTTTCATTATCTTCTTTTTTCAATTAAGCTATAATTAAGGGGCTCGGCAAACAGCTCCGAAAATCTCATTACAGCTGCCAGTCTCATGCAATGAACGAAATCGATTTTTCGTCACGATTTGAAAATCGAGTTCCAAGACCGTCTCGTGATCACTGGACGAAAATCAGGACCGAACTCCCGTTTGGCTCTTCAAAAAAATTATGAGGGGATCGTCACGCGCCATTCAAAGCTCTGCCAAATGACCCATCTACTGGATAACGACTATAGGTCACTGAATTAATTTTGCCACCCTTTGAGAATAAAGACTGACCTTTATGCTCGACATTCCCGACTTGTTCGAGACTGAAAGCTCGATAACGCTGATCAAGTCTTTTTGCATCGAAATCAGGCGTATCGTTAACGATCTTCTCGGTATTACGATCGTTAATTAATAATTATTAAACTATTATAATGCACTGGTAATTTGTCAAGTAGTCAGAAAAGACGTGGAGAGAAAATCGATATTGAGATTTATTCCTCCTGGGCACTCACAAATTTTCAAATTTTTTCATTTTGATTAATTTTGACGCGTTAGGAACAATCTGAGCTGCAGCTTGTATTCAAATTTGCAAAATTGCCAGAGTTAGAGGCTGAAAGTATAGATCTCGAAAACTATAATCGATCCAATTGACTTAAAATTTGGAAACAATAAATATTCAGACACATTATCAACAATGCATCGTAAGATTTTTGCGATTACTTGATTATAATTTTGTTTGTTTAATATTTTTTCCTGAAATATCGGTGAAAAATACGGACTTTTTTTTATCTCCGACTCAGAATACTTTCCTCAATGATGGAAAAGAAAACCCAAACGCTTTACTTTGGCGAAACTATTCACGAATGAGTGGATTTTTTTCAGCCGTAATATGACGGTGTTAGATTTAGGTGACTAGACCCCTTAAATTCCCATTTCTTCTGTACTCCATAACTTCTTTTTTTCCTCCGAGCGATGGGAACTTGAAGAATTATTATACTCACACAGGTCTGTGAGAGCTGTTCAGTACGTTAATGTAGGTATGTTCTTTTGGGGGATGATTTTTGTCTAACATTAATATTTATCCTCACGTAGTGCTTGCTTCGAATCTATAGATAGTGGAAAAGCGTGTCCAATCGTTTTTGTGAATTCTTTACCCTCATATACACTGGTTTTTAAATGTTGAACTTATAATTGTAAGTGCTTCTCAAGGCATTTACTAAACCAAAAAAAACTTTCATTGCTTTTTCACCCTGCCAAAAATTCTTTACTTTTGTTTTCTTCTCCGATTCTCAGCTCATATTTCGTATTTATATACGAACATGATGGTACTTTCTGTGGATAAATATTTACCCCATTTCACGATTCCCTGCACTTTGTATCGATTCAAGTTTTTTTACATCTTGAGGCTTGAAATCAAGCCGAAAACTTCGTAACTCTTCAAGTCGAACAGTAAACGGCGAGAAGTTGAAGTGATCCAAGTACTCTCGAAGTCTCAAGTCGTCACTAAGATTGGACCCGTTGGGGATTCGATTGAGGAAATTATTTGACGATGAGTCGTGTAATTAAGCATTATGCGAAAATATTAACAGACCAGAATGGTTGCCTTATACTACGACTGCATGAAAGCTCAAGGCTTAAAATCAGTTAGCGACAAATTTAGGAAATAAATTACATGTAAGGACGAGGAGTGCTAATTGGAAATTAAGGAAAGTTTCACTAGACTGCTCAAACGGTCGAGCATTCGTGATTAAATTAGTAAATTAATGACTGGAATTGTTGATTGAACTATTTTAGACCGAGCTTTGAAGGGTTTATAATAACAAGCACTTCGCACAATTTCGTTGGCATTAAGGAACTGGAATCGTGAGTTCCGTAATCTGTAATCACAAGCTAATGCTGGTATACTCGGAAGAGAGTCTCGAGCTTTTGATAATCTGTGAAAATACAGCGAAAATTCAAAGCTACGTTGAACTTGCTTTTACTGTGGAAGTAAATCGTGGAGGAAGATCATGATCAATCAGCTGGGCACGCGCTGTGGTAATTTTCCATGAAACGTAATTGGGTAATGGTATAAGCTAGTCCTTCGAAACGGACACTTGCCATCCAGCTGCAAAGTGAAAACCCGAAAGCTCTACCCTGCTTCTATGAATTTCATTTATCAGGCGGCAAAGATTCCAGAGACTTAGCTAGTCGCACCGTCGAGTCCAGAAACAAAGCAGCCTGGAATGTCACAGGATCTGAAATTGCGGTAGCAAATAGAAGCTCAGATACTACTGCAAGTCAGCGATGGCTAGGTTCACGCTACTGGAAAAGATTTTAATTTTACCACACCTATTTGCTTTTTGCCTCAAAAGAAACCGGCTTCGATCGCGCCATTTTGCATCACATTGGCGCAGTTGCAAAATCAAGCAATTTATCACAGCTGCAGCAGCAAGCGTGTTTCTAATTTCTGTAATTTCCCAGAGAGAATGAAGGAGTTACATTTGGAAAAATATTGTGGAAGGCTAGCCGTTTGTAGCTGCGACGGAAAATTCAAATGATTAATGAGGCCGTCAGCCCTTTGAGAAGGTTCTGGCCAAGCTTCACCGACCACAAGCTCTAAATAATCCATCAAAATTTACGGAGCTGCTTCTCGTACTGTCTGCAAACAGTAAGCAACGTATTAGCGCAAAGGTGAAGGGGAAAATGGAAGCAGACGAACGGGAGTGCAGCGTGTGGGAATTTCCGAGAACGGTTTTCAAGGGTCTCGGATTTTCTGGTGACCAGGAAAACCTTCCTTCGGGATGAATTAATATTTCCGGCGTGAAAAATCGTGTAATTGGATCGAAGATAAACGAATCGTTGAGAAGAAAAAAGAAAGAGCGGAAAAACTCGTGCCATATGTGCGTTGATTGCATTATACATACGTGGGTGCGAGTTCTTTACGGGTCTGGATAGGATCGTAGAATGTGCAGGGATATCCGATAATCACGTGGACGCATAGAATTGACGAGTGAATTGATCTGCACGTGCATTAAATTGAGACGTGCAGGCTTTAATCCCAGACTTTGGCTAATGAAATTATTCCAGACGAAGGGCCGTCAATGGACCCAATCTAGGCTGCAGGGTTTGACGATCTCATGGCGTTGATTTTATTAACTGGCAAAAAGTGGACATGCGAGGGCCCCGAGCAGCAAAGCGACGATAATTATGACAGCACGTGCTTTCTCTGCTCCTTTCACGTGTCTTCGACCGTATTGAACACTGTAATGCAGTGCAAAAACGAAATTCCGTCGCAATTTTCTTCGCGCTATTCGAGTGTAAAAGGGACTGCAGGTGGATACCAATTTATACTGAACTCTGCAAAAGAGGCCTAACCTGGGAAATGATAATTGCCTCCGTCCCCCAACGTACAAGAGTTGTGAAAATCTGAAGAAGGTTCAAAGAATTGAAGAAACGCAGAGAGAGATCAGGAAAAGGACGCTTGCAACAAACGTGCTTACGTATTGTTGGTGCTCACAATTGGAACGACGCGCGTTCAATTTACGAGCCTGGAAAAATTCGAAAAGGAAAAGATGCTTCGAGGAAGAGAAAATCTGAAAACGGTACTACAGTTGCTTTCAGGAGCTGAAAAAAAGAACGAGGTTACGTGGAGTCAATTACTGCAGAGCTTCTGATTTGACTGACGCGTGTGTTTCTCTCGTCATGCTCGCGAAAATTTCTAGCGGAAAATTGGCCAATTACAGTGTCCTTACTTAAAGTACGTTTTGCATGTCACGTGTGCTTAATCTCACTGTACGAAAACTGGTGTTGCGATATCTCGACTAGTGAGAAAGACGAATTGTCGACTTGACTAGATTTTCTTTACATTTTCGACAAATCAGAAGACTTACAATCGATTCGTACCAAACGGAAGATTGAGATTGACGAGATTGTATGCCGGGTCATCAAAGTGAGGAAAAAAACGAGCTTAGAGGATGAGCGATTTTATCACCCTCGATAAAATCCGGGTAATGGCCGTGTCTGTATCCCGAGGGCCGTTCATTTGCCGCCCATTAAATTCCGCTAATTGCAAATATGGAGCTATCCGCGAATCCTGCAATACTCGACCGTGACCCCTCGCGAAGGCCGCATTTCCACTCGGGGCTGAAAATCCCCGATAAAGCGCTATTTCCGGTTCACCTTGGACGCGCAAGCCGGCTGAGCAAATGCGCGAAATCTCTGGGCTTCGTCTGATCGGCAAAAATACGATCACCTAGATATTATATGCACCTGCACCTATGGAGCCTAGGGATGCAATGCGCGTCGGCCAAACATCGAGCCGATGATCCTGGACAAGCGATATTGCTCGGTGACCCTATTATCGTGACCCATATTCCATCCAGTCCGCAGGTTTTCTCCGTTAACAGGCACCGCGCGGTCAAAGGATTCGCTGAATGCCTCCGTATGTTCGCAATGCATTCGATGTGTGCTGGTACACAGGATTCTACAACTCGAACAGCCTATCCCGAGCTGAATGGCTGAAGGCTCCCGTTAATTGGAAGGTTCTCCGGGTCTTCCAGCTCTCCTCTTGGCCGTCCTCACAGCCCGACGATCGCTGATTTATTGTGGTCCTATTCCGTGTCAAACGAGGCCAAGGTGCAAACTCCTCGACTAACCGAGGGGCCGACTTCCCAGGCTGATTGAAATGAGTAATTAATTTTACAGGATAGAAGGAATTACATATTCATTCGCAACGCGGACTGACCATTTAGGAATAGATCTTCGAAGTCGAGGAAGTGACGAAATGTTGACGATTTGTTTGTTTGTCTTTGTGTTTAGAAAGCGAATAATCATTTTCATTCCTGCGATACGAAAATCTTGGGATGAATTACTGATGAGAGTGAAAAATTAGCGAAAATTTTTCCGAATCGTGAGCTGAAGAATCGATCGAAAATGGAAAAGATTTGGTCCGAGTTTTGTGTTCCTCTTTTTACCGGATACGCTGAGCAAGCGCTTCCTCCCATCGGCACCAACTTCCGCCAGTCGAGACTGATAATCAAAGGTGCAAAATTTAATTACGGCATCTCCGACCGCAAGTGAATTAACCGAGTTACCGGCCAGCTGTGTACGCCCTTCGTGTAAACTTGGGTCGGTGAAGTTCTCCGACTACGAGAGCCACTCAGGCATCGAAGAGCAGCTCTATGCTGTGTGCAATGTGCTGTCAGATTCCTCCGGGTAGGTTGAGGTGAGAATTTGTACCTTCGATCGGCCCGCAAACCGACGCTAATGCAAGCCCTAGAACCCTGACCTATTTGCCGCCAATTTTTCGCAAATCACACCTGATGATATCCGGATATCCCCTTCGCCCAAACAATTTTACCCACTTGGCCCTGCGGGTGGCCCGAGAATCAACGGACTAACTCGAAAAACATCACGTTGTAACCCTGACCGAGATTTTTCCTTCTAGTATACGGGGTACTTATTTTATGCCCTTACTCCAGATCGAGGAGACGCCATTTTATCTGCGTCCCTTTTTCGCGGGTTTTGTATCACATGATGTTGGGTAGCCAGGAAAAATTGTTTAAAGAGTCTACCAAACTGACGAGCAAAAAAAAAGGGTTTTTTCGAGAATTTTTTTAATAAGTTTTAACTGTAAATATTGATTTAGGCTTTGTTAGGCTTAATAAATACACTTTCGACTTACGTAAAAAAAAAAATTTAATATTGATTTTAATCACTTTTTATACACGAACATCGTAGTTGAACATCAGTCTGAAAAAATATTGATGATTTCTCGGAGATGGCTAACCTGAAAGCAAAAAATCGAACGGTTTTAGATTCAGCATGTTAATGGCTTTGGAATAAATAATCAATTTTTTGAAATTTTGATTTTAACGATGTTTTATTTTTTTTTTTTTTTTGCAGGAAACGACACAAAATTTTTCAAATATGAAAAATCGTATGATTCATTCCAAGGCCATTAACATGCTGAATCTAAAACTGTTAGATTTTTTGGTTTCAGGTTAACCATCTCCGAAAAATCATCAATATTTTTTCAGCCTGATTTTCAACTACGATTTTCGTATATAAAAAGTAATGAAAATCAATCAAAAAAATTTTTTGATGCAATTTGAGAGTGTATTTATAAAGCCTAACAAAGCCTATATCAATATTTACAGTTAAAACTTATTAAAAAAATTCTTGAAAAACCTCATTTTTTTCTCGTCAGTTGGGTAGACCCCTGAAAATATTCGAAGACCATATTTTTGGAACAAGAGTCTCGATAAGGAGTTTATTATTTCTGCGAGGTTGAAGGTAAACAGATTCAAACAAAACCAGATATCGGAGAGTAAACCAAGTAAAATTGTATGTTATTCAGAGATACAAGATCTCGGGGTGTAAAATTGGAATGCTCCTTTTCTCCTGCTTTTCATGAAAAATTCAGCTCGTTTCATTAAGTATTTTCCTTTGCGATAGCGGGGTACAAACCCGGTGAGTTGAAAGAGATTACACGGGGTATATATATGTATAGATTTTACAATCCACGTCAACGGTACTTTTCGATAAAATCAGAGAGAAGAAGAGGAAGAAATAAAAATTGCAAAGTGAAAAAACTGCCTACCTACCTATTCCATGCTCGTATCAACGGCTGTACGAATGATTTACGCGACAGATTTCGGAACCCTTTGAAATCCTTAGTTGCGTGTTTTGGTGCCAGCCAGTTTTTGCGAAAAAAAACTGGCGTCATCAGACTTCGCGTTTTCTCTACCCGCGTGATAAAAAGTCGTAAAAGTTTCACTGTTAACATTGAATTTCGCGGCAGCAGGCTGAGTTATGTTATATTTTTTCGCCATATTTTATACCCGATGCCAAGTTTATTTTATTCGCTGAACTTTCGGTGGTCGTTTATGTTACACAATAATTACAGAAACAAAATTCAAAGTTAATCAGATTTTTTCACCCGCACGATTCTCTCTTCTTTCTCATTGTACAAAAATATGGCTGCAGGCAACCTTTCATTTATTGACAACATGCCAGATATTTTACAAACGTAATTAAAACTAGTCAAAAGAATCAGTTTGTTTCGTGATATCACGTTATATTCCGTAGAATATTGTTCTTCTGTTTTTGTTGCGCCGCTCGAGAATGTCAGTATCGTCAATAACGAAACGAGGGTGATTCGGGAAGTTTGCTTAATTAAAAATTGTTCAACACCGTTGGCCACGGAATCGTGATATCTCGATAATGACAGGGATTTTCGAGGGTGAAAATAAGGTGGCCTCAAAATGTCGTTAAGAAGTTGTTCAAGCCACTTTGAACAAGAGGCTCGATTCTCCACGTGCCCGAGTAAATTACAAAAAAGTAATTCCTTCATCGTTTCGACAAAATTATCCATCTAATTTCACGATACCGGAAGATGACGCCCTTCCAACTTTTTTAACCCGACTTTGGAAAGCTTATTATCCATATAATCATACAAAAATCTCATCCAGCATCGCAGAGCAAACAGATCGCTATACAATTTCCGACAACAACAACAATGATCTTTAAAAATTTGTTCGAAAATGTCGTGCCACCTGTGATAATCCTCCGAGAAATGCTTCAGGCAAGTCAAACTTTCCATGATTGAATCTCCAGCCAAAGGTCAACGGAAAATTAGTTCCTCGACCTTCACGTCTTGTTCCTTAATTCGCCAAGCCTTCGGGGAACTTGGAACCTTTTCAACGACACACTGCCAAAGTGCAGGGTGCAATAACGTCAGGTACATTACACGAAAGGACGGTAAAATTTTTACAAGGAGAGGAGTCGATCCTGCGTGTGTTTCTTTCGGTTATAAGCAACGCGATCCCTCTTATGAACTCTCGTTTGATCAAACAAAGTTTCACGTTGATGTAGGAAAGGTTATCCGGCTACAAATCATTCAAGACCAAATATTACCTAACCAAGGTACGCGTGTGCCAATTCGTCAAGAACAAACTGCTCCGCAAATTGAAATTTCAATAACTAACGAGGCCTGACTCGAGCCTCCTTGGGTTCCCCGGAAAAATCATTCATGATTTGATCAGGACCACATCTGTATACATCGGTATACATGAGCTTAAGGAATGGGTCGATTTCCACCGTGACAAATTCATTGCTTGGATCAAGTTGTCGTCAAATTAATTTCAGACTTCTGCAGCAGACTGGCTCGACCCAAGTTTTTCTTGTTTCCATCCTTATTTGCTCGATCTCCAGCTGCAGCTGATGAGCGTATCCTGCAGACAATGCAAGAACGTGACAGCGCGTGTGGATGGGGCTCGTAACTTGCAGGGGAGGTAAACGAGTTTGAAAAACTGCTTCGCCCTTGTCGTAGGGTATTTCTTTGCGAACGACATTTGGCGTCAGGATGTCGCGAGGTAAGGAGCTTCCTTCGTCTTCCGTCCCGCCTTTCGCCCTTTTACCCCAAACCATTCATTCAGTCGCTAACGCGTGACAAGACTCATACGACGTTCGCACCAGACTAATAGTATTTGGGTATCAGTTGACACCGAGCTTCTATACGAAAATGTCAATCATCTAGAAATCGGGTTCTCCTCGCGTAACTGATCTCGAAAAACTCTCACGTCTGCCGTGCAGTAACGGAAAAGAATTCACGAAACTAATTGGTTTTTCTCCTCATTTTATAAAACGTGCATTAAAACTAAGGGCTCAAAGGGTGCAGGTATACTGCAGGGTTCAGAAGGACTCGCAGGATCATCCAGAGGCGGCTCGACTCCTGACCGCAGGGTTCACCAGGTTTAAATTCGCATCTGCAAGTTAGTCAGACGTCCGTTGAGTACGTTTCGCACTCTGTGAAATTACATGAAAAAATTAAGGAGGAATGTCTTTCCGTAATATCAGCAAACCTTTGCTTAAGCGATATCGGATCGAGAGGATCTTAAAGCTGCGATGAAAGCTGTTTACGTGTAGTCAGACACGATTTGTGCATACGTCAGGAGACGAGAAGCATGTTATAAGACGAAGCCATTGGTCTTAACTCTGCGTCATCGAGCAATTACGAACCACCGGATTACGGGGGTCTAACGTAGGCGTTTTCCGGTCAATGGCCGAGCACCGTTGGGTGTCACGTTGTCACCCCCTTTCAGTGCTGGTCGATATTCCAATTCCGTACACCGCGTACCGATTAATCTGATTTACCAAAATTGATCCTCGGGCAAAACAAGGGTCGCAAACATACGCTGCTGCATACCTTGAGCTGCCACATTCATGCCAAGAATCAAATGATGGCTGGAGTCCTACTCTCCATACATGACAAATTCCTGCAACGAGGTTTTCCACACATTCGCCTACAGCTGCATTTAAATTCCGAAATATTATCTTCTGGAATCGAACGTGCTGCTTCTTGGCGCAGCGAAAGTATACTTACGAAATGCAATTCCTTGGGGCCTTGGTGTTAGATATCTGAGTGAACACAACGCGGCTAACCATGTCGATTTCCCCAGATTCCATCGCGTGATATACATATAGAAATGCTAGAAATCCTCGCAGCTGAACGCGATGAGCCCGTGAAGCACACGAGGTAGCCGATGTGTGGGGCTGGTGCTGATACTTCGCTTGACTGATAACGTGAAGATTCATTTTGTAGGTCAGGGCTGTCCAACGTATCCGTAGCAACGGATATACCTGGGCAGGTATAATACACGACGTAACGAGACGCACGTTTGCACACCTGCTCCTGTCCGAGTCAGAGCCAGTGTCACATCACTTTCATGTCATGATGTAGCAGGCTACCTGCACATTTACAATCGGTATCAGCGACGAGAAATGCCTCGCTGCTTCCATTGACACTGAAATAAGTTCGCAAAATAACGATCCCCACGTAACACCTTGTTTCATAACAAAAAACTCTCACTGTGCAGTACTTTCTTCGAGTCTACGTGGATTCATTCCTTGGATCGCATGAATGCACTCACGATGAAATCACATCATCTTCACCAAGGAAAAACGAAGAGCTTGAGATTATGCATTTGACTTCTCAACCAAAGCTGTTGTCAGTATACATGTGATGGGCCTCGATGTTCTAATTCGTTTCACGAAAATCTGTAGATTACAAACGCCTGGAGAACAACAATGGATACAAGAAAACGATTCACTGATTTTAGCCAAATTTTTCTCTCCTATTTTAAGATTGATTTCTGAGTTTCAGCGTGGTTCCAAAGTGACAAGCTGATGGTTACACACTTGGATGTATATTCGTTCGTTCGTTCGCGTTGAGCTGTAATGACTTTGTAAACAGGTAGATGTAGATGATAACTAGCTGCCTCGTACCTGATCCCATAAAGTCGTCACGGTCGTGATATAGAAAGATTATGATAGTATAGTGATTCGAGTCTTTTGCGGTAAGTCAATATGTATCGTATGATCGACTCGTCTCGTTTGGCCATCTCGTAATGTTACTATATTTGTATACTGCAAAGTTTACCAATCTGCTCGTGTATGTCTTCGCCCATATATGTCATATCAGAAATGTACTAGATCCCAGGGATCTTGTCTATATACTATGGACTCTCGTTTTTCGAGTGTTCCTTTTTTCGTCACCGACTTACACGCTGCAAACTGAAAGCCCCAAAGGCCTTCGTCTGGATAGTGAAGTTTGCAAAAAGTGTAGCCAGTTAAATATATATTCGAACTCGGCAAATCGACCCCGAGTTGAAGCGTCGTCCAATACAATTCGGCGATCGTGTATTGGTAC
Source organism: Diprion similis (assembly GCF_021155765.1). NCBI lineage: Eukaryota > Metazoa > Arthropoda > Insecta > Hymenoptera > Diprionidae > Diprion > Diprion similis. Next base: position 25,435,446 of record NC_060108.1, read on the forward strand.
TATAGATATAGTATATCATGCATATCCCATGGATAGCTGCAATCCGAAGCCGCACATTTTTTGCCACTATATTTTGCTGTCAGCTCGAGTGCAGACTGTCTCTAGTGCATTTGGTACGTACATATGAATTAACGCATGCAATCTGAAACCCAGAATGGATACAAACTTTGCCACGTACATTATGTACCCCTTATATGTATAGGTAACATGTCTCTGCTGCTTCCATTATTTGTGCAGTCTGAAAGCTAATATTGTGTGCGGTCACATTATCTTCTCTCTTCTCCTTCTCCGACCCGATTACTTTCAAATATGTATACACGCCATATACCTTATATACTGCGCCATCACGCGTAACGATCGAAGAGTAAAAAAAAATGGAAGAAACGTCTAAACTTATTCCGGATATCCGGAAAGACGCCAATTATTTACGGGGATGACGTGTTTGCGAGCTTCCACCGATGATCAATCGTCGCGAACTTGAAATGAAATTGTTCTTGCTCCTTGGCCACCACCTTCTTCTTGAGGATATCAGAGAAATGTCCAAGGACACGAATAACAAGTCACATATTAATGCCTTGTGCCCCTAAAGCGATTCGAGTGATTACCTAACTCGCTTATATTGATCATGACAATTTTCTCCTTATCGAACCTATACAAGTTAGCTGAGCTGTTATCCAGCAGACGTATATCATCCCCGTTCCTTTTGCCACGGTTTTCATATTGAGTAATCAATCTCGAGGTGTTGCATATATCGTTTAATATATCCCGCAAGGAGCTACCTTCTGTTTGCTTATTTTTGTGCTCAAATCCGTCCCCTGTACACATCCACAAGCGAAGGATAAGCTTTAGAAAAAACATAAATAAAATACGAACTGAGGGTGATAAAGCACGAATATGTGTGTGTGTAATAACATCTAATGAAATTCTTGTTTTCCGAAAATACCCAAAGCCCGCGGGTGCTTTAAACCCCTGTTTTCAACATCACCGTGAAAACAGTGTCTCATGTATATTACGGACTGAAATATTTACCACAAAAACATCAACCGTGTCCAGTATCGGCAGTGCTTTTCTCATCACTTTTCGCCGTGTTTCACTGCTTTGATTTCATGCTGAACCTACCTGTTTCCACCCCGCCAGAAGAGGGTTGTGCCAACTGGTAAAATAATCAGTCCGAAGGTACTGACTCGTGGATTTTTATCCCTTGGGAATTATTGTGGCTGAAATTACGTACATTTGATGTGTACATAAATCTGGCACCAGGGTGGGAATGAAGAGAGGTGATGAAAAGCGAATAAAAATCCAGTACATTTATTAATAATAACTCTGACGTTGTTGGATATGATATTTTCATTTCATAAACGCGAGAAAATGTTGCGCAAATTTGATTTTTCGGATTACTACTATTCTTCTCTATACGATTGATGACTTCATCAATCATACTCAAGTAACTCGCGAGCCATCAATACACGTAAACGTTTCTTCCTCGGATCAGCGCCATGTCAAGGAACCAGCAAGAAACTGTTTTACTATTTCCACGTGTCCATGAAAAGCCCAACGGGCGACGTTTGTGTACCATCACCTGCCTCACCGACAGTCACGAAATCCATTTTCGCGTTGACAATTTGCCTCTTCTTATTGGCAGTTCGAAAATCATCATTTGTCAAACTTTATATACGATGAGAAAAATTCGGGACCGAAAACGTGAAAAATCGTTTCAATTATCGTATTGCGAGCAAAAGATTCTAGACGTTAGAGAAAAGTGTTACGTGATATGACAAGTCTTGATGTAGACTAATGGAAATTAATTCTGTGAACTCTAAGATTGAACACGATGAAAGAACGAATCCAAAAAATTATTTGTTAAAGACCCACGATGATATGCTATAAACGCTTCTATTAACTTTTGTCAAAAGTGGGAAAGTAAGTGAGAAAAATTGCCGAAAACAGCTTAAGCGGAAGCGATGAAAATCGAGTCAAAAACGTCCCAACCTAACATTGGAATGGTCCTCGCAAACTCATCACGCAATTATGAATCCACCGTGAACGAATTTGCAGGCGTAAAAACAGCCTTACGATCCGTACGCGCGTCACCAACGGCTGATACTGACGTAGAAATTCGCGTGGGTTTATATAATTATACATTTTTACAGGTCACAGGTATGATTGAATGAATGCAGATGTTCCCTGTAATCCCCATTATCCAGTTCGACGCATGTGCATCTCTCTTTTCTGTGAAAGAGATTCTGTGCAGCACCTGCAGAATCTATTGGATAGGCGAATGAGCACGATGTAAGAATTGCAATATCGAATTTCCTAAGACATGAAAATTCTTTGCTCCATAGAATTTTGAAATGCACAAATTTATATCGAAAATTCTGTACTTCCGCTTTCTATGACTCACGCTTTAAGAAAGACTTTCGGCGTTTCAAAAATTCTCTTTATGGCGCGCTTCAATCTCATCGGATCAAAATTCGACGAAGCAATTTCTCTGCAAGTGCGTATGACGCTTGAAGATGTGACTTGAAATCGAGGCGGGTATCATTCTCGAGGAACGGCGTCGGAAACGAGGATTGGGGTAGAAGGGCCATTACGCCAGAGGCCATGCGCTCAGACAAATGTAACGTAAAACGCAACGTACCGGAGGACGTACGTGGGCATCAGCTATGTAAATGTATATCCAAGCTACGCCACATTTACGGCCAAGGTCACGTGTCACGGACATTATACCTTATTAGAGGTTCTACGCTCAGGATGCGTAGAAATTATGGGCCCGAGTGCAGGGCCATTATTAAGAGTGTTAAATCCATTTCGGGGGTTAATTTCAAATTGCGAGATGGAGCTCGATTATAGATAGCCAGCCAAATCCGACCTCGCCTCTCGATACGAGACCTGAAAGAAGAAGAAAGAAAGACACGGGATTTGGATTTGGTCCCGAAATAGAAAAGGCAATCGCGCGATATGATATCAAACGGAAGTTTAATTTCACTTCTTCTGATCGCGGCATGTCCTCCTCCCCCTCTTCACGCGTCTCGATCAATTGGTGGAAATCAACTTCCAGCAAAGCTTGCAGCTTCTGACTTGAAAAACTGCGCCGTTTTTATCCTCCTCCTATTCTCCTTTCTTATACTTAGATAGGAACTTTCAGAACTCCGTAAGCATCTCTTTGCTCACATAGTCAACGCAAGTCACGTGATCGCCGTCAAGTAACCCATGGACCCGAGCTAAGTCTCGACTCGACACAGAAATGATTACTTCCCATTCGTCATTCAGCGGCACGTTTTTCATTCGTAGGTTCTCAGACGGTACTGTTATATTTATTAAACATTTTTTTTTGGTACGTGAAGTTCGATATCTCGGACTGATCGCAAAATTTCAATCAGCCTTTTTACATTTCAGTAAGACTTCTTAAAATCTCGAACCTCTTCGTTTAATTTCCATAAATTCTCAAGCTTCTCGGAAAATTTTTTCCTTCAAAAAATTCGAGTTTAGTTATAATTTTCTTCTACAAAATTAAGAGTTATTATAAATGAAATGTATAAAAAACAAGAAATCGCGTTTCCTCACGCGAAATCCCGAAAAGCTTCAATTCCACTCGTTAGAATTCCTAAAACTTTGAGGCTGAATAAAAACCGTCGTAGCATTCACGTTAACGGGGTGAAATAAACCGACACGTCAGATGCAACTATCTACGTAAACCTCCATTACTGACGCAGGATTTCCCCAACGCTTTAACGAGAATTTGAATGTGGGGGTGGATGTCGCTCTATTTGAAATGATTACTGAGGCGACACCGCTTTGGAAGGTGGATCGATCAACGATGTGCTTATACATTATATGTGTATACATATACATATAACGTTTTTACATCGAGATTCAATCCTTAGCCTTTTCATCACGTTCAATTTCTCTCGCTCACGCCCATATCACGTAGTCACAAATTTTATTACACGTTCTATATATGGAAAATTCTATCGCAAATAAGATTTTCCGTCAAGACTGAAGGACGTCTGAACCGGTGACTTAATATAATCCTGGGTCAAAGTTGAACACACCTCGAAGTTACGAACCGAGTAATTTGTAAGTTCTTCCTCGGCTTCTCCGTTTTTTACATTCAACGTCCCTGTAACGAGTGGCTAGGCAAGGATCGAAGAAAACTTTCTTTCCCGAGAGATTTCACCAACGATACCTACGTTTTTTTTAATTTTATTTATTTTTTTTTTGCTTTTAGTTTACCTAATCAACGTGCAAATTCAGAAAACTGTCGGAAAAATACGAGTATCGTGGGCGGGTTTGCGAACGGCAGATAATCTCTTGTTTCTAGAAGTGATTGAGCGAAATTATTCTCATGCATATACTGTATAAAACTCGAGATTGTATCTTCAGTTTCCAATTTGTTTTCTATTCGTTTTTTACCGGTTTAAATCCCGTGTTTTATTTGAAACGTCATTGGAAGCGTTCAGTGGACAAAAACCCGACAAAAGGGTGCGTTTAATCAGACTATCGGAATAAAATACGAATTGACAATAGCCTTTGTTTAATAACCGTAATTAACACCCGGAATTTCATATCTATACGCGAATCTCGCATACAATGCAGGGAATAATTTTACGATCGGTTTAGATATGACACGTCACCAGTCGCAGATCGGTGACTAGTAGAAGAAGAATTCTGTGTCAAACTGTCGACTCTTCTAAGGATCGACCCGACAAATCGTAGCCTGCAGTCACCGTGAACTAGATGCATATAACTATATACACGTAGGTGAAAATAAACTCCATATATTAAATATTGTCACGCATCAAACTCGGCCTTATCATCCGTGCCATTGCCAGCCGTTGCGATAACATCAGAGTGCAGAAATGATGTTAAGGTCAGCGCTGCGAGATGTTAAGAAAAATAAGTAATTGCTTAGGGTCGACGACCTGTGCGGGGTTGGGGTTGAAATTCCGACTTTGAAGAGTTGCAAAAACGAGAAATTCCCAATTTTTTCATCGCGAAACTTGAAGTAAATAAATCAAGCTTTTTCTCCTATAGAAACTTTATTTTGCGGAATTTTTCTTTATTGGAATTTTACTCTATCGTTACATGAATTTTTGGAATTTTGCATTTCCGAACTTTGAGCCCTCGGGTTTCCGACCATTCGGAACTTTGATGTTCCGCAAAAGTTTCATTTCTTTACTTCAAGTTTCGCCACCAACAATTCGGAATCAGGCACTTCCGAAACTTTTCAAATTCGGAACTTCAACCCTATCCCTGGCTCATCTCCTGCTCTAGTCACTTATCCCACAAAACTACTCCGTACTTTCCTGAACACTCGAAACGAGCAGCGAATAATCGATGACGGGTGATAAATTCATGATTTTGTATTTCTACATCTGGATGCAGCTGCGGAAGATCTTATAATACAAGCAAGAGACTGCAACGAGAGACGATTACTCGTCGTAAAACGGCGAGTGATTTTCTTCGAAACGTTGTAGGGTTTACGAGTCTGTTTACTTTACCATTTTCACTTGGCTAATAATAATTTTGAAGAATTTATTATCGTCGTCGGGTCCGTTGGAGCCGAGAGTTTTCATTTGAAGTCTGTGGGGCGTTATCTTGCTGCTGGGGGAGAGAAAAAGGTTCCAAAACGACCAACGCGCTCGGTGAAATAGTAGGAAAAATGAAAAGAAATCCAGGCGGAGAAAGGATATGAGATAAAAGAGATTTGGCCAACGGCCAGCCGTGCAATCTGGGAACCCCAATCGGCGTTGTGGCACTCGGACTCCGTACCTTTATCACTTTTCCTCACTTATTGAGGTTGAATTAATAGTATAATACTGAACTCCTGAATATGTGCAGCGTATGTGAAAGTGCGAAAAACAAATATTTATGCGAGTTGAAATTTTCTCTTGCAAAAATCTTGCAGACGGTATTAAGGAGTGAAATATATAATCGAAGTGAGAAATGTGTTCGCAAGTTTTCAAGACGAATTTACAACCTTCCTTCTATGCAAAATCTTCATCGCCTCTGAAGAAATATATGCGAGTCAACCAGCAGAGAAAAAACTCTCGTACATTTTCATAAATGTAAATCACCTCAACCGAATTGCATAATACCTAGCAATAAAAAAAGGTTCCTTTGCACTCCCCCAGGTACAAAGTTATGTAATTACATTCAGCCCGCACTGTCAGATGTTCAGTTTACTGACCGACTGATGTAATAAACCGAGGAATGATCGATCAAGTGGATTGAAAGGCGAAAGAAATTACTGGCATTTGAATAACATCACGCAACGCGTGAGGGGTGAGAAATATCTTGGCCAAATTTTAGGATGGAAAATAAACGAGGCTTAATGATCTCGTCGGTAAAAAAAATTTTGCGACAGTGGAAAAATACTTATTCAAATTACGTTCCGACCTCCTGTACTGCGTAAAAATCTTTTGAATTACTTTTAAACGATGCTGGCTACGGAGTTTTTCGAACATCGTGAGACTTCACTGCTCAGCTCCACAAGGAAGAAAAGTGAAACGTTAATCACTGCAGCGATGAGCTTCGAATTAGATTTTGTGAATTTCTAACGAACAATTCACAATTCTTGAAAATGATGTATTGAAAAATTCGCTACAGAATCTGCGACTTTTACTTTCTTTATTTGTTTTACACAGTAAAGTTGGACGTTCGTTTTTTTCTCATCACCATGACAGGGAGAAATTTCAGCAAAAGAAAGTTCGGCGTTCCTCTGTAAAATAAAAAATGCACGTCCGGTTGGTCAGACATTGATCACGTCGATTCCCTCGCCGTCGAACCGGAATTTTTTTCTCATTTTTCCAATTACCAGACCAAATTTCAGACCCTTCGGAAACACGTTCGGAAGCCTCGAGATGACTCCGATAATTTTTCAATCTCCGCTTTCCATTTCATGCTTGCGACTTGCCAGTTTTTGGCCAGGATAATCCATGTTTGGTAAAGGGGATGAGTACGAGAGTTTGGTTAATAGTATCGGTAAATCCACAAGCAACCCCAAACCGAGTCTCATTACATGTTACGGACTTCTGTAGTACTAGTAAAAAAAAGTCGCTGAGCAATATCGAGGCGGTAAATCGAGTCGTCGACGATGATGTAATCGGTGTTGCTAACGGGTAGAAAAAACTAAACGACGAGCATAAGGTTGACCCTGGGTGAGCTGCTCGGGTCACCGGAGGACACGGGGTCAAGTGCATCGGGCAGCTGGCCAACTCTGGACTATACATCTTCGGGCGAGAGATGAAATTTCGCATTTTCTTTTCGTTGACCTCCGAGACCATTGTTCTCTTTGCAAAAGCTATTTTCACCCTTCGCTGCATGCGGATAAGTTAACGGTGCGAAAGTTATGGGTAATTACCGGTTGTTCACGGTTTGCGACGCTGATCCTGCAGCCTCAAATTTCTGTGCATAAACTGGTGTCAGTAGTTGGATTCGCGATTCGGAATGGAATTATGCAAGCTCTATTGAAAGAAGCTTTCGATTGGTTAGAAAGCTTTGAAACACGTTCACTTCATCATTGTGAGGTAATCGAAGTTCTCTTCTTGGAGTACTTTGAGGTCTTGAAATTGGATTTATACTGCGAATGAAGATGAAGTTGAGAACTAACGTATGTAATTGTCACTTTTGACGTGCTGACAGGCGTATAATAATCCTGTGTGACATTTTCGTCAAATCCTAAGGTTATCGTATTGAGTGCGTAAATTAAATAGAAGTCTAAGCGTCAGTCTCTCCCCGGGAATTACCGGGAGTTCCGCATTGCGACAGAGATCCCGCTGAACATTCCCCTTGCTGGTGGGGAACCCCGTTGAAAGTGAGCTAATCGAGTTGGCTGATCGAGGCTCGATGAATTCAAAGCCACGGTTTCGTTAACGGGACGGAACTTATCTGAATTGTATTCCAAGATCTTTGAGGGTCTGAACGAAATCCTGGATCGCTAATGACTCGAGTTACTCTGCAAGTAATCCTGCGGATGACGACTCGCCTTATTTAACCCCCGAATTATCCACCACTGATGAAATAGCCTCTGGTTGTAAGCCAGAGCCATATGCAGGCGGCAGCCATGGCCTTCGATCGAGCCGGAGACCCAGTGTAGTTCAGAACCAAGAGCAGTGGTGCCTGGAGTTCAAGGCTGACGTCGCGACGCTAGGCGCCGCCGGGTCTCCACGTGCAAGAAACGAATAATCCGCCACGTATACGGAATCGTGCAATTTTCTCCTTCTCGCAATTTGTCGCGAAATCCAAAGTTTACTTTGTAATAAGCACATATCGCGTTTCGAACGAGAAAATATACTTATCGCACCACGATTTTTATGTACTGATAATAACGTCCAAAATTACGGTCGAAAACGCTACGTAACAACGAGGGAGGGATCGTTTTTTAATTTTTTGAAATTGCTCGTTTTGGTACTGATTGATTAACTGGACGGCTTATGGCGACCATTATATGTCGTGTAAAAAGTGTAACTTGTGATCTGCCATCGAGTTCGAATTTTTTTATTGTGTATAATCGGCTTTTCAATACTTCAATGTGGTTACGACTGCCATCGTATATCACAGCGTCTTGATATTTTTGTCGTAAAATTTTTCCACATTTTTATAATACCGGAAAGTATTAATTTTTTATGGCCACAAAGACCAGAGTCTCTTCTAAATCCCACTACCCAACATTTTTTACTTTCGTCTGTCATCCCTCCGGTGGAAGTTTATATTCTAAAAACAAAATCTCTCGACAGCCACGAGCAAGATCAAGAAAGATGAAAACTTTCTACAAATCACATTAAAGTGTGCGTGAAGTGAATTAATTCTTCAGTCACCTACCAAGAAGCCTTTACCAATCGCGTAAAGCGCGCCCGCAAAGGAAATTATTCCATCAAGATCTTCCGGGCGATAAGAGAGCTCGAAGAGCTTTGAGAAATCGCGCAGCAGGTCCTTTCTGTCTCAGATTACGTAACTTGTGTGATCAAAGAGCGGAAGGACTGAGAGAGAGGATGTCGACAAACGGAGGTAATCTGCTGACTCTACCACATCAAATTATTACGTGACCAAGATGGGAAGCGAACAGGACGGTGCGAGAAATTCGAACTTATCCCTGCCGTTTCTTGAATTCAATTCCCTCGAGAGCGGAAACACGTCTTGCAGGACGCGAGTCCTTTCGTGCTTTATTCCTCGTTTCAATTAATACCCTTTTATCACCAAGCCACGTGATGACTGCGCAACCCGTGGCCTTGAAAACAGAAAAGCAAGACCAGGGGTTGAAATTTCGTACATGGTTATAAAGAGGGGAGAAAAAGTGTTTAGGAAAGGTAAACAAAGGAACAAAGGAGGACAGAAATAAAAGCTCACAGCATCATCGCACAAATTTCTGTAAGCAGAAATTTATTGGCACCCAACTTGAGCTTTTGACCCTGATTATCGCTCCCCTTTGCCATTAGATACTGTCTGCACGATTCACAGGGAAGGATAAGTATCGTGTAGATGATTGATGATCTGTACAAACTTTGTACTTATTTGTCCTCTTTTTTTCCTATTTATTTGTTCGTCAATGTAGATAATTTTATTTTTTTTTTTCTTTCTACATCGTTTTGAAAATGACAATGTAGTTTTGACCATTCATTTGCAAAGAAAAAAAACGATTCAAACCATTCGATAATTAATTGAGTCAATTTGGAACGAGTTCCATGGAAAATTATAGGATTTGAAAAAAAAATCATCAGTCATAGAATATAAATCAATCCGACGACTTGAGTCACTTTTTGCATAGCCACAGCTCCGCCAATTTCATTGCAAGTAGGATCGAAAGACCAAATTACTTTTGGAATATCTATAGGATAAAATCGATTAAAATCAATTTTTAAGCCCACTGGAATGGTCTAGTCGGGCGTTTTCACTGTTTAGAGCTGATATTAAAATTGCATTCTAACAACAGCCGGTTCTCGGTTATTGAAACGGGATATTACTGAAGAACCTGCAACCGACGACTGCATGATGCTGTCATAAACGGACGAGTACTGCGTCACCTGCAATTAAGCTCCTTACCGTTAAATAACGAAATTACCCAGGCGAAGACGTTAGCTGCGAGTATTACGTACAAGCATTTTTCTCTATTCTTCACCTCGTGTTCTGCTGCTTCTCTTTCTCTTCCATCGTTGGTTTTTTCTTCTTGCTTGTCCTCTGCTACTGCTCGACAGGCTTGAGAAAACCTATCTTGCGCATTGAGTGACCGGTTCTTTGAGCTTTTATAACAAGCCTGCCAATTTCATTACTCAAACGGTGCTGCAACGTGCCTTTATAAGTCTTCGGTGGATGGCTGTAATCGCTATTAAATAACGACAACCTGTAACGTCGACGTCCGTTCCTCTCCCGCTGCACTATGTTCGACCCATTTTCCACCAGTCGCCGATAGCTAATTATCCCTGCTACAGTACATCGATAAATTAAATTCTACTCACATCGCCATATCTGATTCACTAATGTTTATTTTTTTTTTAAATACTACATGCAATATTAGATTGGAATTCTAATTGTAAGTCTCTTTTCTCCTTCAACCGTTATTAGAGTTACTTGAAAAGTAACACAAAGTATTCACACATTTTTACACATGCATGGGATCTTGATTGCATAAATGTCTGAATTGCGAAGGCATTTTCAAACAACTATAAGAGTCATTTGATTTAGGCGTATATCTCCCTATGAATTTACATTTTAGGCAAGTTACAGGTAACTACATGTAAAGCACCTGAAGTGGAAATAGAAATTGTAAAATATTGACGCTTTTTATATACGACCATGCAAATGCTCTGGCAATAATTTACATCCACTGGAATATTCAGAGGCTTTCCTTTCACTTGTGCATCGCCACGTTCCTCCGAGTTTATGCTGCAGTCTATCGTCGAGCCGAAGGTACTTATTTCGCACGCTTCGTAACTCGAGATAACTGCCTTGCGACGTGGGAATACCTACAAAAGAAGCATGAAAATCTCATGTAGGCCACTCGGTGTTCCTTAGAAATTAAGGATGTAGGGAATCGAATCTGGCAACGATTCCTCGGAGGGGCTGAGATAAGTAAGATCGACGGATTCGCCCGCATTCCTTGAAGGGGACTTCTTACTTTTTCAATATTTTGTTCTAATTCACCCATCCTTGGAATTCGAATACGCCTATCACTTAGTTCATAAATTTGCGGAATCTCAAATTAGGCTCGTTTCTACTCAAGACTTTCCCCTCCTTCGACTGTTGGAATTCTGCATCTATTTCAACCCCCGCCAGGCAATCTGAGGGTGGCCGAGAAAGGATCGATCTGCTCGTTCAAGCCTCGATCGAGTTTCTCATTCTTCTATTGCAATGAAAAATTCAATGCGAACTGCGGTTTTCCTCAGCCTTTGGTGATTTCCTCAAATGCCTTTGTCGGACACTGCGAAAAGTAAAGATGTTCGAACTTTGTTTCAGTCTTGTTTCTTGCATTGAGACAGACTTTTCATGATTAAATCATTTTTTCCCGCAATCCACAAGCCCCCAGGCTAGCAGTGATTTGAAATTCGGTGGAAGTTTTTGCCCTGGGAACGAGTACGATAAAAATCACTGTAGAGGGAGGATAAAAAGTTTCTCAAGAACGTGTCAATATCGACTCCGGAAAGGCTGCAAGGTCCATATTTCAGGGTGAAAAGAAGCGTGAAGAAAACCCGTAACTTTTCTTCTTTTTTACAGGAACATATCAGTGCGATATGGGGAAGAGGAAATATTGGCGAAAAATTTAATCGAATAAGTTCCTCGGACTTGATATGTGGAGATATCGACGCAGACCCTCTTTGCGTGTTCAAAATTGAAACGAACCTCGAGCGATATTCTGCCAATGAGATATCGCACGGCATGCATTATACAGCACATTCATTAGAGCGAACTTTGACTCGTCTCGTCGACCGCTGAATGTATCGAGCAAACTTAGGCATGCCCTATATCAAGCTCAGATCTAACGTCTCGAACTAACTTGAGCCGCACTCTGTTTATCCAAGAATCCCGCAGCCAGGATCACAGAAGTTTTGATCAAACTTGCTCAAATTCCGTCGCCATAATCGATTGCTGGCTAGTCGCTCCGCGATTTATGCGACTGCAGATAATCGGCGATTTCGTCCTTTCAGAACCGGTCATCGGATCACTTCGCCGAATCCTGTCTACCTGACGCAAAATGGTATTCAAATTCGCAATCACTAGCAGACTTAAGGTGTCAAAGTTTGATCTGGATCATCCTCGGAATTAGGCACGCAATAATTCTCTTTGAGGGATTGGAACATGTGATGATCGTACTTGTCCCGCTAATCCTGAAGTCTCTTTTACGATGTACCCACAAGCGTTTGGAGAGTTGATCAGAGAGCATAGTGGATCGAGAATATGCCAGCTTATAATTTGACGGGTGAAATTTCAAAGCGAGAAAGTCACAGTAACGTTCGACTGTCTGCTGGTGATAAAAGTGCGTGGGTTATATGCCCGAGCTTTGATGATTGATCGAGCAACGTTCGAACGCCGTCGAAGAAAGGAAACGTGTGTAGCGTGCGGTGTTGAATTGCAAAATGTCCGCATTTTCCTGCGACCTTTTATCACGGAATACCAGATTCCTCGACGCACTTCACCGCGTCTCATCCACCCACGTATTGGCACGTACTTACACATCCAGGGTTAAGGAGAAATCCAGCCACTCGGTAACGTCGGTGTTCCGTTTCAAAAGAAGCCTGGCTACTCGTCGAAACGTGCTCCACATCTCACCCATAAACTTAGTGTTCCCCGCAAAATTTTTCTTCTCAATTTATCCCCTGAAACAACCACTTGACCCCGGTCAGTATTATGCTAAAAAAATCCAATCGCTTTCCATCTGATCGACACATTACGACTTATCTGAAAAAAACGCTGTTGCACTGTAAAAAAGATCAGTTATAAAATGGTTTTTTGTTCTTTTGACAACGTTCAGTCAATTCATTTGTCAAAGTTGAAATCAGAGTGCGGTTTTGTGTACGGTGAAGCAGCACCAGATCCACGTATGTCGTAACACGAACGTTAAGCCTCTCGTCAATCGATATAAAGCCGACCTCTGACAATAGCGATGTATGTACTCGTACAACCAATACGAGGAATCGCTTTTCAAACTCATTCATTTTTCAGCCCGTAACTAGACGAACGGAATCGCGTCGAGGGCTGGCAGTGTCAGTGTAGAAACCTAACTCCTTAGACCCGAGACGTAGATCTGACTTTGCTACTAGAGCCACTGCTCAATTATACCTACTCTTGATGGCAGTGTTTGATGGTCCTTTCTCCCTCTTACCGCAGCATCAACAGTAGTTCGTGTTAATAAACGGTGATAATTACTCCACGTGGGTGGGTCCCGTCATTACGGTTCCGAGCATTATTACTGCCTGATGCCTGGAAGGCGCGTTTGAGTCTGATGTAACCAAAGCTCCGTAAACCGTTCAAAGCTATTCTGCATGCAAACCCGAAACCACCCTCGAGCCATGCTTTCCCGCATTCCCCTTGCAGCCCCGAATTTCCCTTTTGACAAGACTCTGGATGCACGGTGTCAAAGTGAGCTTGTCAAGTTTTCCTACTCACGTGGTGTAAAGTCGCGAGTGTAACGCGTTGGATGAACTTTGACATTCATTCGCCGCACCTCGGGCAACGGGTAATAATTCTGTTAGTTAGCTGCCAGCGGTGAATAATTACGATGCAACGGCCAAGAGCTCGAGACTGTACTCATCAGCGTATCGTCTGCGAAACCCCAAGGCTTATAAATATATATCACCCACAGGATTACGAGCGAGCAGGGTTTTATCTGAATTTAAATTGTCCGTGCAGAGAGTGTCGTCGCATCGTCCCATCTACACTACCTCCACATCCATCATCGACGAGAAAAACCATACGCAAGCCTCACTCCCCATCTTCGTGGACACGTACGTTTTATTTTTCATTTTTTACGTGTCATCTTCCAGCCTACATTACGGTTTGTATCCGTCGAACGCTCCCGGCTTTCCTTTCAAAGTCAGTTTTCCGAATCGGCATTGACGCCCTCTCTTGAGACCAACAGCGCCACGACATTCAATAGTCAATCGATTTTCGTCCTCCTTTTTACTATGAATATAATAACGTTGGACGGTGGTAAAAATTGGAGCGAAATTCTCGTCGGCTGAAATTCGAAATATATGAACATACCCTCCGCGACCTGATTCTTGAGAACCATCCGTCGCACCCAATCTTCGTCTTTCGCGTCTTATGCGTGCCCAGCTCAAAGCTCGTGCTTACGGTGCTCTCTCCATTAAACGAGAAGACGAGCTCGGCATTTTCGAAGGATGAGGTATCGGACGTTTCTGTATTTCACGTGTATACGTACCACTGAAATAACAACGTCGAGCGACGTATGCTCGCTTCGTGTTCCCTTTCCGCGTGACACCATAGATGAGAATGAGCATATATCCTGTCTGGTAATGTGAAGTACTCGTCGAGGAAAGCCTCAGGATTAACTGGATTTTGTTCATCGCGTATCAAACCCTTCTCCAAACTCGCAGTTACATGTACCGATATAATCTGAAACACCCGGAAAATAGACCGACTCGCGAAAAAATTTTTTCGGTTAGAAAAAACCATGATAGACTCGCTACAGGATTCGATTACGGATTTCTGGAGCACCGTGTTGTCCAATTTCAGTTGACCGGGTCGAGTCCCTTAGGATAATAAGCTCCTGGTTTTCTCTGTCGGCAAAATCCGAGGAGAACCGAGAAACAACAAATGAAAGAAATGAAAAAGGAAGACGAGATATTACGAGGGGTTCAGTAACTCGGGATGGGATTCAGCCGGTGGTCTAATTGTGAGGACAGATGGAAAAGCGTCTCCACGGGTGGCTACCTCTACAGGTGGAGTTAATTGCACTGTCTGCCCGGTAGCCTGGTGACTGTCGGGGTTGAATGACCATAGCTGCTCTCTCGAACTCGTTATTTAATTTTTTTTCTTCTCCAACAATAAGGTAAAGTGAGAAAAAGTAAGAGAGAAATGAAAAAAATGTCTGCGCACTATGCTCATAATTTATTTATCTTTTGAATTGACAAGGGCAATGCCCACTTGCAAGTTGAATAGGAAATCCTATCTACCAAACAGACATGGTAGATTACAATGTTGCTATGTATGACTTTTGTCCGAAAAAGGAACGAGTCAAAGAGACAATCAAAGGACTTGCCGAATCAGTTGCTTTCCAAGAGTACGTGGGATTTGAATTATGCTTTCCTCCTCACTTGACGGTAAAGCGAATTTTCACACATTTCTTTCTACTGAAGTGATCCTATAAAACTTTTCTTCCTATCATTTCCTTTGCTGGGTATTTGACAGGAATTTACAAGTCAGGCTGTGCTGTTCTTAGACGAATATCTACAAATTTCTCAACATCACAACATTATTATTTTATTACCATTACAAGATAAAACTGTCCTGAATTTGATCAACATTTATTCGTCATGATTAACTCTTATCCTCAAAGTCATGTAGAATAAAGTTTGTTTAAAAAAGGATGTTTCTCGCAATTTCAGCGTCAATCGAGGCACAAACAAGGCTGGTAAATGTTGTTTCTAGTTCGCCGGTGTTTACACTTCGACATATCTATTATGTGTATTCAAATACTGATCTATTAACAATGTATGTACATATTTTATGCGATATGTACGCTTGACATGCAAATTCTGTATACATATGTATACCTACGCGTCTTTCCCGCTGCTCACACATGTCCTCGTGTATTTCGTATATCTACTATATTCACCCGTCGTATATTGCACGGACGGAAATTATCACATGGAAATGACACGTCAGGGCAGGCGAGGACGACGACGACGACGACGACGAGGACGACGACGACGACGAAAAACGCGATGTACCTGCCCGCCGAACATCCTCAGTGTCACCTTACTCGACACGTCCCTGCGACGATGAATTAATTACCAATGCATGAGACTCCCCTGCACCTCTCTGAATATTCATTCCACTAATCACTATCTGATAACAGTGAGGCTCGCTACCAGCGCTCACGCGATTGCGCTAACCACTGGTCGACACTAATGGTGATCACGATGACAATGACGATCATGATGATGATGATGATGATCTTCTACACCCCGATTGTCGGGTCACCTTGACTTTCAAACGATCAGGGTCACGCAGTGCTGTCTCGCTTCTCGTTTCTCCTTGGACTAAAGAAGCGGGAAAATGATACGTTTCTTTTATATGAACGAACAAAGTGGTCGGACAGGTGAGTCTTGACGCTATTTGTCACCATTTTTCGATATTACGATGAATTCGAGTGAGATGGTGATCTGTTCTCGGTGATCTTAAAAAATCACCTGCATCGATAACCGTCTGAGAAGTGAATTAATGGACAAAAGGTGCTCTTTGTAACTCTTCTTTTATCTGTCAATTTCAACGGACATTGAAATCGCATAAGATGTCAAATGTCCACAACATAGTGAGGTGAAATAGACAACTGCAAATAAAGTTTCTACGTATACCTGCTAACTTCGCACTCACTGCACTGAGAATAAGTGTCACTTATATTCATCCAGACTATTATAGACATCGAGAAGGATTTCCAATTTCGAGAGGTGAGACGTGTCTAAATATGCTGTAGACGACGATAAGATGGATCGCACTTCTGATAAGTGCTGAATGTTTTACCATACATCAATAGAGGATCGAGGTCTTCTCAGCATGATCAATCCACGGTAAAGTTTGTGCAAAAAATAACGATCGCACTGTCAGCCGATGTTATGAGAATTAACG
Source organism: Diprion similis (assembly GCF_021155765.1). Classification (NCBI taxonomy): domain Eukaryota; kingdom Metazoa; phylum Arthropoda; class Insecta; order Hymenoptera; family Diprionidae; genus Diprion; species Diprion similis. Next base: position 25,452,249 of record NC_060108.1, read on the forward strand.
TTACCAGGATAAAACTACGTAATTCTGTAAAAGGAAAAAACCGTGTTAAGTTACAGCAATTTGTTTATGGATTCTTGTTGTCATGGTCGTTGGCTTGGCATGTCAGAAATCCTTGCATGTCGGAGCGATAGGAATCGAGATCGCTGATAAAGCCGACCCGTGTTGCATGGTTGACAGTAAAACTACCTGGTATAAATCGTCTTGGCCCATCTTATCGTGCTAAATAACTTTATACGTGATGTAACTATATCGTATCCGTGAATCCGTAATTTGCAAATGTGCGTAATCCCGCTCTTCTACTTATTATATCTACGAAGCTCACATTTAATCGCCGTTAATGCATGCCAAGAGAAGCTGTTACAGTTAGAGAGGAAATCTGCAGCTTACTAACTTATCAACTCGGGAACTAACTTGCTAAATTATTCACGCTGTGGAGATGACGAGAGCCGAAAACGCAGCGATATTTTATACCTCAACTGGAATCTCGGAAACGTGTCCTACGCATATTTTCACTTTCGGAATTTGGAACACCAAGTATACGATAATAACGAAGTTATTACCTAGACAAAAAATTCTGCTGCATCTTTGGTTATCTCTGGTGAAAATGATTTCCACGATTTTCACCAATTTTTAGTGAAATTGAGACATTTCGTGTAACTATTTTGCACATAGTTTTTCCATAGCTTCTCGTAAGAACTTGTAGATTTTCATGAAAATTTACATTTTTCAGTAAAAAATTTACAAGCTACTAAAATTAAAAAAAATTAACAATTCCTCACTAAATACTATGCATATTTACAATTTTGAGTTTTCCTATGAGTTTGTAGTAGTAGAAATTTTCACCAGGATATTCATCTATAGACCCTTACCACGAGATCTGTTATGGTTCGTCGGTGTCTCGTACTTCCGGTACACTTATAAACGGCCCAAAAACGAAAGCCTAAAATTTATGCCGAGACGCGAAGCTGATTCGAAAACTGGCGAACGTTACGGGGAGTCAAAAGGGTCGGTTGAACTGGAAGTTTTGATTTCCTCTGGCAATGCACCGCCTGGTGAATAAAAAATTAGAATTCGTGCCCGGGGGCCGGAAGGTGAGCCGAATACAAAATGGCCGGAAATGGCTAACACGCCGAAGCAAAAACTGCGAATGTTTATAACCTGAAGACAAACTCTTGAACCTGGTGAAGAGAAGGGTAAATTTCCCTGAATTTCCGGGGCGCGAGTTTACACGAAGTTTTTTTAGCCCTTTGATGCACCGCCGTATAAAAAATTTCATTAGCATTTTTTTAGAAATTAGAGCAAGCAGAAGCTGATTTTCATGACAGTAAGGGATCACCTTTTCCCTTTACACAGTAGATACCGTTAATTATAATACGATAATACGTTTGAGATTTCAAAAGCTCGTTAAATTTGCCGAACCAGGGGATAGTCTTTTGCAGAAACGAGTAAACTTTGTCTCGCTATTCCCTGAACGACCGATTTAATAAGATCGCAGACAAGAAAAACCCTCGACGTACGGTCCCAAAAGTTAAACTGCGCAACTTTGAAAGCTTTTCGTTATTGGAGCCACAACTCCGACCGCGCTTACTACTCACTTCTGGACAATCCGGGATGGCACACATCCGGGAGCTTAAAAAAAGGAAACAAAAGTTTGAAAAGCTATTTTGAGAGAAAGCACTCCGTGGCTGCCATTAGGACGGAATCAAGCTCCTTATTTTCTCAATATGAAAGACACCAGCTTTTCCCTCACTTTCGTCGATCCCAAGTTGGAAAAGCTCTCGGGTATATAACGCGCTGAAACGACAGTTTCGGGTAAAAATGGTTGTTTATTAATTCGTTAATATTTAGAGTCCCGGAGGCTTTGCGCGGTTCAATTTCACGGAACTCGCGTAATTTTCTACCCACGTTGTTTTCGCGTTGAAGTCGCTAAAAAATGTAAAGGGTTGATTCTAGTCACCCGCTTCACAGCCATGCATGGAAAAAAATGAAAAAACCGAAAAGCTTAACGGTAATCGCTGCGTCCCGCGTCTCGAGTATCGTATAAGGAAATGTAGTTCCGGGAATGGACGATACTCGGGAGTGTCTAGCGTCGTAAAAATTAAGCAGCGAAACCACGACCAGCTCAACAGAGGTAAAGACGCGCCAAGTAGGTGCTGAAAGGATGCAGGCAGGGGACTGGAGCACAGTAAACAGTGGGCGGAAGCATCCTTCGAGGAGCAGAGAATGTGGAACAGGATACTGCCTGCATCCCCTGCATCGGGGTGGAAATTGTTATGCCCAACTTCCTTCTTCGGTCCTTTACCCTTATTACCTATCCCCCGTTTTTTGTACAGTCGTGCAGAAAGTGTTTACTCGCATCGGATGCTATTTTTGATGAGATGCAAATTGAGGATCTTCAGGATGATTCAAAAGATACGAAAAGAGAAAACTACAAGTTTCAAAAATCTCAAGTAATGTTTACTTGCGCTAGTAATCGTCAACACGAATTATTTAAAAATATTTATAAATCTTAGCTTATTCGAATAACACATGAAAAGATATCATCAGTTTCAGAAGAGGGTTTATCCTTGGAACGTTCTAAATAATTAGACTCTGGTGTGTTTGATACGATTCTAATGATTTTCTACTCATTTTACTCGTTCACCAGATGACCGAAAGTTCTCTGAAAAAGATAAACGAAATCTGACATTACAGTATCGTCGTAACAGGTGAAAGATACTGTTGTAAATGTTTTTTGAAGACTCTTTTCCTAACCATTAATATTCATCCCTAATCTGCTTATTGGCTGGTTATCGAACGTCTGTATCGCTCTCTCTCTCTCTCTCTCTCTCTCTCTCTCCTACATTATTATAACGACGTTGTATCGTTAAGCAGTGTGCATGCGGAAAGAGGTAATTGGTTAAGTTCCCTATAACGGGGAGAAGTACGTTGTATACCTGTATAGGTGTACCCAAGGGGAACTCGGTCAAGGCTCCGGCGTATAACTCAAACCAATTAGCTCGTTACTCACGGTTCAAAACTCAATTTATTTCCAACCGAGATGCAGCCACTGATCTCAATTTTTCATCAAGTTATCAGTTCAAGCGAGCGAAAGCGTATCTAGGCTCGGATGGTGGCTGCAGCTAGCTAGTCTCATTGCATCCGCCGCCCCGTCGACCGAGATAATCGAACTCCGATCCGCCGAGACTAAAGATAATCATCCGATTCATGGAAATATCATGGAATGAAGTTATTTCAACGCTGGTCGGACGTCAATTTTTCCATACTAATATCGCGGTTTGCCACGTTATAATTGAGAATTCTCACGAGAGAAACAAGCGTGTTGCCTTAACGGGACACGTCAGTGAAACTCTAAACTTTTTCGATTTGCTTGAAACCATGAAAATTGCAATCCAACAAGTTACCACCTAATTTTTATAATAATTGGTAATTGATAATATTCAAAAGAATTCATAGAAATTCACAAAAAATGTCAATTACCAATTATTGGGACAATTAGCTGGTAACTTGCCAGATTGCAATTTCCGTAGTAACTTTTGTTCACTACGCTCGTCTAATAGTTGTGGAATTTTTTCAGATTTTTACAAAGAGAATTGTGGCGCAAGGAGCTTTTTTCTGACGTTATTTTAAATAATAACTGGACACATGTGGAACGGAACTGATTGGAACCGAATAAAAACTACTTGTTTTATGGAGCTTTATTATGAGTTTAAGTTTCAAGCAAATCGAAAAAGTTTAAGAGTTTCACTGACGTGTCCCCTTAAAATTCATGGATTCTTGTTAGATCCATGATCTACGCGATTAAATCCACCCAAAGCTATCACTATCCGCCATCTTGTCCAAAAATGATTGCAGCGATAGTGAAAATATCAATGACTTTACTCCTGCTCCCATTGAGGCGATCATCGTACGATAATTTGGAAGCTGTTCTAACGATCAGGCTCAAATCCTCCATTTGGTAAACAATATTACCGGCTTAGCAGCTGACGATGTTTGAGCCTCAGCTTTCTTGACTGCTGCAGGCAGGACGATTTAGACTAAGTTGATAAGCGCGGTATTATCGCAGGGCACGCGGTATATAATATACGGTTCATTAATCATCATGAGACATTTCGCCGCAAACCGAAAGCGGTTTTATACCCTAATTGGTGGATCTCAGGGCCGCAGCTGTTTCTTGGCAATAATTTTCAATTCAACGCGTCTAGATATCTTTATTTTCCCTGACCTTCACGTTCGTGAATAAAAACGAACTTGTTTTTCATTCGTAATCTTAATGGTTAATTTTCTTCTCTAATTTTCTATAGTACGTTAGAGCGTATATAATTAAACCTACAAGTTCCAACCTATAGCCATCTTAAATGGAAATCATCTAGGGGTTAAACTTTTTACTGTAGGTGATAAAACTTTCTACTCGATTAATTGGTAAATGGGCGTCACTGCTAGGTCTCGCCACTCTTGACTCAGGGTAGTTCACGTTTTTCAACTCCACATTCTTCGTCTTGTCAATTATTTTCCCGGCCATGTTCCGCCGATAATCGTTGCGATTATATTCGACTAACGAACGAAAATACAACGCTAATAATCATGACACACTGTATATGCTAACCGAGTTAAAAACTTGATTTTTTGCTGATTGCAGAACCAACAAAAGATTGAGGATGAACCCTACAATGGACGCAAGAATTCTAAGGCGAAGATCTTACAATTCGGAGTGAAAAATTGAGATGACGATTAAAATACGGAAGTGAAAAACTACCGAGAACTATGAAACCGAGGAAAATGTCATCCCCGAAGTTTCTCACCCACGACATAAATCCGACCTAAGAAAAAAGATAGCTATTCACACATCGCCCCACGCCTCTGAATAAGATGGAAACTCTGGCTACGGAGACGCTGCCTACCTCCGTAATGGCCGAATTTACGACGAGCCTCGTGCCAGCGGTGACCAGGGTTGACACTCGACCGGAAACCAGCCCGGTAGCAGTGATCCTAGCGGTTTCCGTCGTCTTTATACTGTCGCCGTTAACGGTCAGCGGGAACTCGGTCATTCTCGCCGCCTTCTACAGGTACAAGAGGCTCAGGACAGCGTCAAACTGCCTCCTCGCCTCGCTGGCCGTTAGCGACTTTGGGGTGAGTTCCAAAAGTTAATTTTCAAATCCGAGAACAGAGTCGAGAAACCATGCAAGCCTGAAAATCAAATAAACGATTCGAATTCATTGATGTTGATTTCGGGTGATTTCTGCTGGTTTATACCATATCGTGTGATTCTTTCATTATGACTTATAGTCCGATATGACAATTAGTGATTGTTTCCATTAATTTTGCCTATTACCTCTGATTTTCAACGATTTCCATGTGCTCTGGGTGATTTTTACTGATTTTCTAGACTGGATTGAATCACAGGACATTATCTAGACGATGGCGAATCATTTTAAATCAATGAAAACAAATTGTTAAGCTAGAACTCAACGGAAGTAATGATTTCTATGATTTCAGTTATCCCGATTGACTACTATTTTCAAATTACATTTCAGTCATTCAAGTTGCTTTTATTATAACTCGATTTCCAAGTTTTAAATTTATCATTTACGCAGGTCGGCGTCTTCATGCCCTTCGGAATGCACCTCGAGCTTTCCAGCATGCCTGAGGACGGTGTTTCCTCCCTGTGCATCGCCCCTTACTGCATAGTCATCACCCTCTGCAGTGTCAGCGTCCTCGTCACCGTCGCCATCGCCGTTGACAGGCTCACTTCTCTGGCCCAACCTCTACGGTACAAAAACATCATCACCCATAGCAGCATAGAGAAATACATTGCTGTATTTTGGCTCTACGCCATTGTCGTCGGCCTATCGCCCCTCATTTACGCCAAAGTAACCGGCAGCACCCAGTCGCACAGGTAAACCACCTTTCTGAGCTCGGAGAGTATATGAAATATACAGATTTATCCATATACATTAATTTTTCATCATAATCTGCAGGACATTCCATTTATACTTATACTTATACTGCAGGGTGTTTCCGAGTAAGCGCCGCAGTATGTGTGGTTGCCTTTGCCTCAGGGGAATAAATATCGGTAAAAACTGTTATCAGCAAGAAGAGCGTTTGAAGTTTTCGCGATCGAGCTGAAACTGTCCCTGTTACCAAATAGTGTGGATTTGGCCAAGTAGTTGTTTCGTTGTTTATAACGCATGTTAAAGCGTTCAGCGATCGCGTTCCGAAGTCACGTTAAAGTGATTGAACGGTGACTTGACTCAATTGGTAGTGACTCGGTAGCTCTGTTTTACCGATATTTGTTCTCCTCAGTGGTAGGCAAGCCAACATACAGCGGTGCTTACTCGGTAACAGCCCATATGCAGAGTAATTAAATACCTGCTAATATTTTCAAGTTATATTTACCTACTTCGCATGCGTACATCGAAAATCGTCAAGGAAGTAATTGTTTCATTCTTATGTAAAAATTGTAACCTGGAGTCGACGGGAATGCTACTTTTGTCGTGAAAATCTTTCTGCAAGGAATGCAACGCGAAGAAAAGGTCCCCGGCAGTAATCGACGCCAATAATTTAAACCTCTTAGGAATTTCATTCCGTTCAAGGTGCGAAATGGTCGTCGATGCACCCTGTGAGAGATCCTATTGTCAATATCCTATTTTCCGATTCCCCGAGAGCGTATATACCGAGAGAAAAGAGGCAGGTTTCAGGTCAGGTCAACGGCTTCGAGTCTCAGAGTGGGGCAATTTTCAGGAACATAGCAGACAAAGTAGGTACGTGCGATGCAGAATTTATCGGCTTGTGTAGACGTGCAGCATCCCGTTATCGTGTATTGTAGATATCTTTGTATGTGTAAAGTCTCAAAGCCGGAACGTAGATGTACTGAATTCCGGAAGCCGCTGGAACTTATCGGCGATACGTGAGGTGCAATTTCAAAGTGCATTTTCCGGATCTGTTCTTTTTTTTAAAAACAGCCATTCAGTGGGTACAGCGGAAGTCAGCATTGCGCCATCCGTTCCACGGCTTGTATTGAAAATCCTGCGAAACTGGCTGGCGAAATTATACCAATTTTTCAAAATAAACCGGAGGAAAAAAGAATGCACCAGTATTTATTAACGAATAAATTCTTACCAAGTTAGGAACACGGCAATAAGCAAGGAATTTATAGCATTCTCAAAGATGCCTAGAAGCCACTTTATGCGGAATATATATCACGAATACAATAAAAAGACACAGTAAGACTTCCGCATAAATTGGCTTCTACGCATCTTTTAGAATGCTCATGACAATGATCGATCCTTTGGCTTACTGCTGCATTCCTAACTTCGTGAGAATTTATTCGTTAATAAAGTGTGGTATATTCTTTTTTCATCATGGATGCACCGTTGTGAATTTTGTAATCTTCTGTAATTTAGATCCACGGTTCACAAGACTTTGGTAAACCCGAGAAGAGCAATTACCCCTTGAGAATTACTCTTCTGTGATCTGTAATCATCCTGGAATTGAGACTAATTTGAGAAACTTGGGCCCGCAAAATGTTTCCCTCAAACTAGAATGAGGATAACTCTGGTGCGGAAATCTTCTTGCATTACCGATAGCTTTCCACTGTTCGTAAAGCCCAGGATCAGTAGTCTGCACCACTTAATTGCAATTTGCATTCAATTACGTTATAATTAGAAATTACATGTGTAATATAATGGAAGGAAATGCAATTTACATTTTCTAATTAAAATGTAATTAATTACAAATTGTATCTCACCTCAATGCACGTGTAATTTTTATTTCATTTTGTCGTAATCAGAAAGTATGAATGTAATTTCCCGAATTCACATTATGTTGCCATTTTTTAATTAAAAAATCAATACCACCTACGCTATTCTGAACGAACAATGAGACGATTCATTTATAAATAAATTCTTCACAAAGCCTCCGAGATTGACGTTGAATAGCAATTAAACTTATTTCTTGCTGGGTTATAAATTTCTCGTCGATAAATTACAACGGATGTGTCTTATCTGATTTTTTCACCTGCGACTAACGAACGCAAGAAATCTCTCCGAGAAGATTCATCCGACGGAATTAATCAACGAATAGAAAGATCTATTTATCACAAAAATTGGATGAACAAAGTGGATTTACATGTAAAAAAAATAGTCAAGTTATTTGACGTACGAATTTTTTGATAACAAGACGTTAAAATTTAGTGTTTAAAATATTTGTCCGCATCACAAGAACTGTTTTTTTAAATTGCACCTAACTTGGTGAAATTCAGTCGGAACTTGAAAGCTCCTTCTCGGCATATTTTTTTTTTTCATTATTCTTTCCACTTCTGTTCCGGCAGATTTTTCATCTCACCGTTCGTCTCGGAAGAATATATCCGGCGATTGTTTGCAGCGTTTTACAAAACGGAATCACGTTCAGTAAAGTTGAAAGGCCACCCGGTTCGCCCCTCACCATATTCATCAAACAATAATGTTTGTCCACGTGATTCGCCCCTTCCGCTTTTCCCTGCAAGCTTTCTTCGAACACCCCGGAATCGAACGGTCGACAAACCGCCCTCGGGGATATTGTCAAGGGAATTTCCTACTTCCTCTCATTTTCCCTCAATCGGCTCGGTGTTACACGTCGATGATTTCCTTCCACGTCTCGTTCAATCAGCGTCACGGGATAATATGTACCGGGAATGAATAACGCCTCGTGCACGCCGTGATAATCTCAGAAATATCTAAAATTACGCCCGAAGCTTATTTCATTAGAGATTAGAGCTTGCAGAAGCACGCCACGGCCATGCTGGTTTTCGGAACTGTAAAATTACAGACTTTCACACCGTTTTTGTAAATTTTATCTTGATTTTTCACTCAGAGACGCAAGTGCACCGGTCGAGCTTTCCCATTTTAATGAACTCTCCGCGAAGTTGAAGAGTTCTTTGATGAGCAAATAACCGCGGCCAATTTTCAAGCAGAGAGATATTAAAAATGATCGACTCGCTGCACTCGTAAATAGCGAAGCAACAGGTTAACGACGCGGTGCAAGCTTTCGTACGCATTCGTACATCGTTTCAATCTCGTTTACTCGTCTTCGGTGCAGATGAATCGTAATCAACAGCAGTATTAGTTAAGTGCAAATGAGAAACCGAAGCCATCCATTTTTCTCACCTTCCATCAACGGTCCAAAAGTTAAAAGCCCGCGTTCGATAAGTCGAGAGTCGAAGGCCTAAAAGCTGCTGTCAATCGGTTTCATCTCTTTACCGTGAAGATCAAGTGGGTTGGCAGGTTGTATACAAGCTATTTTTAACTTGGTCTGAGCTCATCGATTTCGACTTGAAGCAACACGCTACCTTCCACCTTTCACGCGCTTTTTCGCTCCTGCCGTTCGGTCAGGGTATTGTAAGGACGAAACCCCTTTCAGAGAACGCCTTCAGCCATTTCTCTTCTTCTTTTTCTTCTTCTTTTTCTCGGTCTTCTTCCCTGGTGAAGGATTCAGCGTCTACCACCGATGCGACAAGCTTAATACTACCTGCCTAAGTAGTTCTTTCAACTTCCGCGTCAATGAACTTACAACCTCAGCACAATCCGAGAGTTCACAGAAGCGACTAATTATTGTCAATCGTATGATTCCAGGATATTTCAGTCAATGAACAGACGTCGGGAACAGTCTTTCGTCGTACCAATTAAGAAGGTGTACCCAGAACGTGAAAATTATTTACTTTTCGAGTTAGCAACGTGATTTGAAATCTAATAAGAATTAACCTGAGCACTGGTATTATATATATACATCAAGTCAAGTTTTGCTAAATTAAATGACAAGCACCGTATCTGGTAGCTGTAAAGAAGGCTCGTTTTCTACGGCAATAGAAATTCTTATCTCCTATTTCAGTAGTACCAACACTTCTTCTCATTCTTCTTCGTGTAATGCATACCTACATACCTATAAAACAACTCAACGTTCCACCGAACTTCTATCACCAGGTTAGCTCGAAATTGCAGGACGAGGATCGGTTATTTCCTGGACATGACAACAGAAGCAGTGGATTCAAGCTCCTTCCAACTCACTTCACACAGCGCTTGCACCACTTCGCAATACCTCGCCAATATATTTTCACAGCAGGATATATTCCAGTACCGGTTATTCCCACGTCTCGACGTAAATATTCCTATCCATTATACGACATGTGCGATATACCGGGAAATATCACGTAGGTATAACCCACTCAACCGATAGTGAATGAACTCTCGAAATGAACGCAACTTTCACTACAAGATGTGTGCTTGAATAAATTCGCGATGTTTCCTCTATAAATACAAATTACTCTGCAGTATAAAGTTGGAAAATGAAACAACGAATTGAGTATATACCTAGTTTCAATTCTGGGGTCTGTTGCGATGGTGATAATTTTATTCAAACGTTTCTTTGTGGGTAAAATTTCTTTGCTGCTTCACATTTGTACCTTACCATAAGGTAATATTACAGCTCTGTATACATATATTTGTGATATAAATACAGCCATTTCATATGAATAAATTCATGAATATAAATAAATGGGCAAAAAATATACGCCGATTTTTGATGCTGGTCTCGTCCTTCTCGAGTGGTAGTTGCGAATTTTTTACCTGTCTACGTTTGCATGGCGTCTCCGACACACCGTCATGAGCTTGAATTAATTAACAAAAATCTTTAAGGCTTAACTCGAAATTTAAATCTCTAGACATGCGGTGACTAAAAATTTTCTTCCACTTCGACAATTTTGCTAATTCGACGTGCATAAAGGCGGCCAAAATCACACGCACAACTCGGCTGTGAATAATTTAATCACTGTGCACGAGCGGTTATAAAGAAGTGGGAAGAGCTTGTACGAACTGAACCTGGATCACGAGCAGTTGTGACGTATATACCGGATACGCAGGATGAATAATTTTATCATGTTGAAGAAAAACTGAAGCTGAAGCGATCGGAACCTGCGAATTCGCGAACTGAAAGCAACTTTTCAATACCGCTGAAAGCTCCTTTACCGAAGGGATGGGGGCGAAGTTCTGAACCGAAAGAAACTATTCCAGACTCTAATACGTGCGACACAGGAATAATTGAAATTCCGCACCGCCTGAGTACGATTAATTTAAATCACGTGAGAAAAAAATCACGAAACTTACTCCGCGCGGATCGAGGGAATCACGAGCAGCGGATCATCCTTGGTGTTTCAAATTCCATCAAGACTATACCCGATCCGCTGGTAATTCTGTCTTCGATTGATCCCCGACGTAACTTTTTTTCCTATTATTCGAAGCTGGTCTAAAAACGCGATATTGAAACGGCTCGTAAAACTCTCTCGTTATTACTACTCGCAAGTTGATTTTGGCACAAGAAAAAACTCGACGATTTTATGGAGAGTTTGCAAATAACGATAACAATTTCGCCCGCCTAGATGCACCAATTTGCGAATTTAATTCGTAATGCATTTTTGGAGTGTGAAGAAAAAAAACTGCGAAAGTGCCTACAAATTTTCCTTCATTTCTTACGCGGCTTAATGAACTCGTGAAAAGAGCGAGCCGTAGTGGTATATGTGTGTTCGTAAATCTAAGACACAGAAATGCTCTTAGTAATTTTCACACTATAGCCACGCAGCCCTGTCTGCCAATTATCTTTGCCCTTGGCTCAAGTTCGTAGCTGGTAATCACATTTCCGGGTACATTTACTAAACGATAACGCTTTCCAATTAGCTAATTGGCATGTAGTGACCCCGCCTACCTTCGCCTATCAATTCACTGACAAATATTTCATTTATTAAGTATACCTACTGAAATAGATATCTTGAAATTGAAATTTTAAATATCATTGAAATTGGAGGAAAATGTCTTCGAGTAACTATTCAACGTTATTATACAGTAGTCGATGCTAAATTTTATGATGATGAAACATGAAATCCACTTGTTAAATTTACATCATTTTTTCTCGTTACTTAAGCATCAAATTTCGCAATTATAGTTATAACAAGAAACTATAATACGAGTGACTATATTCAAAAATAATAGCAACACAAGTATACTAAAATTTCTGTTTGCAGTAAAAAAAAAAGTCGTTTTCATTTTGAACCAAAATCTATAATATTCGTTGGTTACAGGAAATGATCGACCGTATAAATATTATAACCACAACCGTAAATTTTCTGCGGTGTTATAAACCCAAGTCCCATCAGGACGTATAACAGGCTCGAATGAAGACACAAAGGTGATCGGTTTTCGCCATAGAGGACAAAATTCAATTTCCACCATCGCGTAAACTCTTTCTCTCTCTCTCTATCACTCTATAATCATATTCCGATCCAATTTTCCCAAAATACTCGGAAAAATACAGCGATAAATTGAGCCTCGTAAAAACTTGTCACGATAGGTAATCGACAGGCGATAAGCCTCGAACAAATTTTTTTACATCAAATTTTTCTATGTTACAGTGGCAGCTGCAGGTTCAGCGCTGCGGTTTTACCGCCCGTCAGGGTTTTCCTCGTCGTCGCTGTCTGGGCGCCGAGCGCTTTGGTCCTCCTCGGGTGTTACATGTACGTCTACCTGGTGGCCCGGTCTCACGCCAGGGCGATATACACCGTAGAATTGTCCTTTCGACACCAAACCCAAACCCTGGCCTTGCCAAGATACGGCCAGACGCTGGCCCTGACGGTCGGCGCCTTCCTGGTGCTCTGGTTGCCCTTTCAGGTGAAATTATTGAAATTTATTAAAATTTAGTCCATTTTTTAAATAAGAAATTACTTTCCTCAAAGTCGCAGCCTGATGGGACTTCCGAATTTACGTTACACAGAGAGTTCTTGGCTTTAGCTTCACTTTTAGCTTGCGAAATTACTCGCGTTTCTTACGTCAATTTCGAACTTTACACAGCCGTTTGATTTGGTTAAAATATCCATATATACTCCAATACGCGAATGTTGAAGCACGTCTGTACTTGCCTTATATATTTCAGAACCACTTTTAACTTTACAAAAAAAGAAAAACAGTAAAGTCAAGAGCGAAGGAGGAGAACAAACCCCAATCTACTATACTCATTCCTGTGTAAAAAAGAATTTCGCTCCTCTTGTTCGGTCACGAAAGAGATATAATAACTTGGAGTAGACTCGAAGTAGAGGACAGAAATAACACCGAATTTTTGGGTCGCGAAAATACGGTCTATATATATATTTATGTATAATATAATATGGGGCATTCCAAGTTAAGTGTAGGAGTCATTAGCCTCATGTCATCAGATCCTTGAATTAATTTTCTCGCTAGAAAATTCTTTAAAAAAATTAGGCTTCTTTTGAAGTGGAATCAATGCGAAAAAAAGTTATGCAAGGATCTGATGACATGAGGCAAATTCCTCGATTTCACTTGAAATGCCCCATATATATAAATATTGTACAGGAACTCGAGATTTTTCAATTTCTTAAATACAATTATATTCGGATGAAAACATTGCAACGAAATTTCTGATTAGAAAGATTGCCTCGTTTTACCGCAAGTGAATAAGTCTGATACATCGATGTTTTTAATATTAATTTTATATTATATAATCAGATGAAAAAAATATGAGATTATGTGAAAGAAGAAGTAAAAATTTTTTTTTAAATCTGCGGTAAATTTCTAGTGAAACTTTGCAAAAACACAAAGCGCAGAACTTTTAATGGAATATTAAGTAACGCACAGCTGAGAACGTGAGCATACATAATGCGAGGGTATGAAACGTTTCGTGGCTATGCGGCAGCTCAGATCAAGGCAAATGTATGCTGACGAATATTTTCATTTCCTTTTCTTCTCGCGTTAGTCTTCTGCATATACACTCTGGACATATATGTAAAGCACCTGAAAACGTATAATATTACGTACGTCTCGATCATACCGCCGCGATATTCGTGGGGGCAAATAAATTTTCAATCGCCGCGGGACAGAGATAGAAATTGATTACGCATTCAGACAAAATTTACATCCACTTTTATGGGGAATTTTATTCAAATACTAGAAGATCGAATCCATTACATTGTCGGGAACTTTTATCCGTCAAAATTTATATATCGTAGAGACAAAATCGAAGCCCACGTCCTGTTGCTTATACAGGGTGTCCAAGCTACAAGTGATCAAACTGATAGGAGTTACAGAGGAGGTCCAACTGAGTAAATTAACCCAAAGAACACGTGGTCTCCGAAGTTGCGTTCACGAGATACAATCGATTTAAAAATTGTCGCTAAGCGCCGGCATGTAGGCAACCGAGCACACAGCTCAACGTGGATAAATGATAAGGCTATTTCCATCGCACGTCCTCGTTGTTGGGATTGGCGAAAATTCAATATCAAAATTGTTTTCGTTTGAAATTCGTGAATTTGAAAACGTTATGTTTCGTATTAATAGTCAAACGCGCATCCACAAGACCGCTGCCTGCTGTGTACTCGGTTGCCTATATGCTGGCGTTTAGTTTGCGTGATTACCTACTTGCCGGCGCTTAGCGGGACTTTTTTAACCGGTTGTATCTCGTGAAGGTGACTTCGAGACCACATGTTCTCTGGGTTAATTCACTCACTTCGACCTTGTCTATAAACTCTATCAGTTTGGTCACTTGCAGCTGAGACACCCTGTATACAAATATTAAAAACACCTTCGTAATCCAATTTCAGCTATTCTTTATACGGTACTAAAAACATGTGCCGCCAAAATTCAGAGACTGGGTGCAGTAAAGGGATGAAAGATGAGAAGGTTATACTAACTCGTGAAACCCACCTGGGTATATAGGGAAAGTTGGCGTACATGAAGAAACGGTGCGAGCAAAGTTATATAATAAGCAGTACGTTTTACTGTATATTGTATATAATACACACGCTGTAGGTAGAAATAAAAGCTCGGCACGCATATGAGGGACGTAAAGTTGTGCGGTTCCGTTGATAAGCCGGTATTTATTATACACGCCACTGCAGCCTTTAGCAGCCCTTGCAGTTTACACAGGGATATGTGTTGTTGGTCAGTTTCACCCCTGCGTGCAATTATCCGCCTCGATTATCTATCAGCGTGTGAAATTCTGCCCCGAGCTGCGATGTCAACAGAATTATTGGTTCAAACGCAGGTGAGTTTAGTGCTTTGTATATAACAATCCACGCGAATCAAGTTTACAGTACAATTGATTCAATCGAATTTGGAGTACACATTTTTTCAATTTATATTCTCTCATTCGAGTCTACAAACACGGACGTAAAATCGCGAAATTGTAAAAATTGAGCTCTGAACATTCGTTGATAACTATACGACTACTCGAAAGAAATACAGAGTTTTAGTAAATAGAAAAACGCGGCCATTATGTCCTAAATGCGTCCACGTCTTGCGGTACACGCGTACCCACTCTGGGGGAGGGAAAAAGGAAAACTTGGAATTCGGCGAAAGCACAAGGGACAGGAATCTCACACGATACCTACACCATTTGCCAGTCAATTTGACAACGGAGAAAGGTTCGGGCAGGATCTCGACGAAGCGCGACAAACGACTCCAAGGCATGAAACCGCGTCTGGAGCCGAAACCTCGAACATTCAGAAACTCCACTCGGATGAAAAGGGTGGCTACATAAGCGAACTCCGCTCTCCAACTAACTAAATATATAGTATGGAGAAAAAAAAATGTACATAAAAAACATTTCTTCCACATCTGTATAAATTCGAGTTACTTATATTCATACGTATGTCGCATGCTCGTCGTTCTTCCATGGGAAACATTTTTTTTTTTTACATAACCAAATATCTTTACGAATTCTTTTGCAAGGCAATGAAAAAAGCTTTTTTGTATAGAAATGTAAAATTATGTACAGGTTTGTTTTGTACTTGTTAAAAGTACTTTTACAACAATTTACATTTCTGTATTTTTATAAAAAATTAAAGTTACAGTTGCTGAATAGAATGTCAATTTACAGGATTCTGAAAAATCTTTACAATTTTGCCAGTGAATTTCACAGCTGAACATGAAAATTTTTACTCGTCTAGATATGATCGCCTCCCTGGATTCGTTGTATTTCAATCTCGGTGTAGATTCATGGCTTTCAGATCTTAAACCGATTTCCACCAGTGGGAAAAATTTTCAGACATTTTAACGCTCAAAGAGACTTTCGACACAAGACACAAGAGACGAATCGATAGTCACAATGAGTTTTGTAGCGACGTAAAGCCGAAATTCTGCACATTTAGCGAACGCTTTGTAGTCGATGCGTCTGAACTAATCACTGAATTTGATGTTTAAGAGCCGTTTATTTTCGTTCCTTTATTTCATAGTACCACTGGCTATAAATAATAATACCAATTCACGGATATTCATATTATCATAAATTCGATCAACTGCCATTTAGCCACCGAAGGATCCTACAGACTTGATATTCATTTTTACGTTAAATTCCGTAAAAAAACGTCAAAAAGTCCAAAGCTCCATGCGACTTTTCGACTTCTAAAAATACGTTCAGTTACCTCGATCTCTATTTCGTAGGGAAATCGATTATTCATTGAACCGTACGTCTTCTTATTTCCAAAATGAGTAGAAGGTGAAAGTAAAATCAAGAGTCGATTTATATTTGGTTGAGAAAAAAAGATTTCCAAAATGAACACTGATTTTTTAAGTAATCCGATGACGAGATCAGAGCAGATATAGTCTCACTCTATTGTGTGTGTGCAAATGAACCGTCAAGCTACCTCGAATAACGAATACCTGGTATTTCGAATCTGACTACGTGTAAAACGCAGCTGCTAACATTTTACCTCGTTACGTATAACTCGAGGCTGATTTTCCTGAGTATAAGGATAACAATACAAATCGATAACACCTGTGAAGAACCTAAAAAAGTAGAGAACTTACGCGAAGCTAATCGGTTGGTGAATATTTCTGTTGCAGACCTGCATGCTCGTCGACATATTCTGCGGGACGAAGATCCTATCTGAATGGGCGGTAATCTGGCTCGGACTTCCGATCCTGGCCCACAGCGCGGCTAATCCTTGGATCTACGCCTTTCATCACGGCGAGATGCGCGTGGCCGCCGGAAAGATAGCGGAAGACCTCGTCGCCCTGGTCGGAGTGACGCCGAGTCGTTACGGATGTTCGCCGACGAGGAGAGGGTCGAATACGAACCTTGAATTGGCGGAGGTGATAAACAGCAATGACGGACACAGACCGCGGCCGGAAGACTGCTTCGCAGCGAAGCACCACAGCGTATGTGCGAGCCGGAAGTGCCTCGAGATGTCGAGCAAAATGGCAGACATATCACCGGAGAGAGACGCGGTGGTTGGTAACTCGTCATTGGAGAGCAGGGAGGAGGATATAGTCGAGGAGAACATCCACGACCTGACCAAGATGCTGGACCCGAAGTACATAGTGGACCGGAACCACGTGATAGACTCCAACCACAACATCGACAAGATAAAGAACCTGAAGTACCTGCTTGATCCGACCTTCAACAAGATCCGCCACCTGCGCAGACTGAACCACAAGAAGATGAGCGGCAAGAACTTCCCCAGGTTCCACGACCCGAAGTTCATATCATACCAGAACCTGAAGAGCGACGGAACCCTAAACCCCAAGCTACTTCAGCTCAACACCATGTCCGATCCAGTGCTAAACGCCGATAGTCCCGCCGTCGAGACGAAGGACTTCAGCGAAGCGATTTGCGCACCGAGCCTCTGCAGTCAGCGGAGAAATTCGAACCTGGCTTCGATGTCGGACCCAAACCTGAAGGCGGCAGCGGCCGGAAACGCGGCTGAGGTCAATCTCCGGGTCTTTCCTGCTTCCAGGGTTGTCCCCGAGAGTCACAGGTACTCGGTACAGAGTCTGGACCACAAAGCTGATCACTGTCAACTGCACTCCCGGCACGTCATACAGTGTCGACAGCTGATAGAGAACCAGAGGCGGCAGAACGGCTACGTGAAACCGCAGCTGACGCTCCACAGGCACGCGGATTCCGTCAGCCCGATACTCGACCTGCGGTTTCAGAACAGCGTACCGGTTCACACGGAGGACGGAATATCGTCGAGGTCCTGCGGCGCTCGGTTTTGCCACCAGCACCAGGTACTGTCCCCGAGGAAAATGACCATCACGACAAACAGGTTGGCCAACTTTTATCACCCGGAGTCGAGCACCGACCCCCTCAGGCGACTAGAACCTAGTATGGATCCCACGATGCGGTTGCTACAGGCGAGGCAAAAACTGGAAATCCTCAAGCACTCGGAGTCCATAAACACCATCGAGCCCATGTCGCATGTCCGACTGCTCGAACCCTCCAGGGTTTTGAACACCTTGACGGTGCCTACGATACACTCCGAGCCTCCAAGTCCCATAGAACCGATACCACTGGACCCACTCAAGGAGGAAGAGGCCTTCAAGGGCTTGGATTCTGGCCGATTTACCATGGCCGAACCCCTCAGACCTGAACCGCCGGTTCGCCGGAAGGTGAAAAGTCCCACAAGGCATTCAGACCCGATAGTCCCGCCGGTTTTACTCAACTTTGAAGACTGCAGCGACATTCATCCTACGAACAGGATTTCCGCTAACGGATGGGACAGCGATCGGGAACTCTTCGACGCGGAGAGCCTGACCGATGTCCTCGTTGATTCCGGCAAATCGAAACTTTCGGAGCCTGTTTTTTCGGAACACAATTCCACCCGGCACAACTCCAGAAGACCGTCTGACTCCCGGTGGTCCGAGTCCTCGCGGAGCCAGGAAATCCTCTCGAACATCACCGAACATCGCATG
This sequence comes from Diprion similis, assembly GCF_021155765.1. Lineage (NCBI taxonomy): Eukaryota > Metazoa > Arthropoda > Insecta > Hymenoptera > Diprionidae > Diprion > Diprion similis. Next base: position 25,470,974 of record NC_060108.1, read on the forward strand.
TTTCCTTCGTCCTACTCGGTGAACAATTTTCAAAACTGCAACAGCGGCAGTGACCTCAACGACGTGGAGTCCATCGACCCCTTCATGTGTCCAGAGGCCCTGAGCTCGTCACTCCAGGAGTCCTTCTTCAGCGCTGAACCCTCGGTACCGGGTTCGGACATATTCACGTCCTTTGACGAAACCGACGAGATCGGATTCACCACCGATCTTCAAGTGGAGAGGGAGCTGCCGGAAACGCCGGGCTGCTTCACCTCCTCGATGTCCACGACAAACCTCAAGAAGACCGAGACCTTGGAAATCGAGACCCAGAGCCGGTCGACGGAGTCGGTTTTCAGGGCGAATCTCGTTCCTGATCCCTGCGCCGTCCTGAGAATCGAACCATCGATACTCAGGCTCGAACCGTCGATACATCGGAGCAGACCTCATATACGACCCGGGAAGGGCTACATCCTGAAGGATCCCTCCAGACGGACTCTCAGACTTGCTCCACTCGCCATTCCCACACCGACGGACATCTCGACGCCAACTTTTGACTCAGTTTCCGAATTCAATGGTGAAAATGGCGTTGGCGTTGGCGTATGAGACTTGCGAAGGTCTGATAAAGTTCCTTCATTTTTCGCCAATGCCAAACTAAGTAATTTTACGATAGCAATTAAATCGAACGAATCGCTTACTTGGAAAGTGAAAAAAAAAGTTGAACAATCTGAGTCAATCAGTATTTCAACAGAAATCTGATCCTAGAACGGGACGCCTGATAGTATCAATTTGTTGTCATGATGTCCTTGGACGCGTCATCTTTAGTTTCATATAAGCTGTACTTTTCGCGCACTATCGACCGATCCATCAGCTATTGTCAAGGGTATGATATGCAATCGTGCGACCCTATTGTAAACGGGGACGGAATATCAATTGTATACAGCCTGTGCCTGCTGGATAAATAGATAACGGTTCCAGCAGTACCGAAGGTTAATCCGGAACGTAGATTGAGCGAGCCATTAGAATACATATTTACGATAAGCGGAACTCACGATCTGATTACCAATTGATGTGAGCCACGCGAAAGTACAATTTCGTATATTTCAGGTGCAAGGACGCGGCATGGATTTACCATTATCGAGGAGAATGCTGCAGTGCCAGCTGCAGTCTACCGTTTTCTGTTGGGGCAAAATTTTATAGGATATTATGTAAAAGTTGACGTTCAATAAGCGTGTATCATGCAAAGTGAATCGTCCACTTGATCAGCGTGTCTGGTTCCATAAATACGATCATCTGCATTCTGCGATCGGTCAAGATTTAGGAAATTTAAAGAAGTTATAGTGATCTTGAGGAGGATGTCGTGGGAGGAGCAGAAATCCTGAAAAAAAGGATGTAGTGAATGGATGGACAGGCAAGAATCAAAACTAAGTTTTAAGCTGTAAAGGAGATGTTATACACGTCGGGAACCCAAAACACCAACAAGATTTTCAAAGAATCCGTACTTTGATTTAACGGTTTGACTCTCATTGAAAATCTCCTTATTTCATGTATATCATATCCCATTTGAAAAAGTAAAAACCAACGATTTTGAAAAGACTGCGCAGAATGCAACTCTGAATGGTAATTAATTGAAGAATCTCAACTCGAAAGTTTACAAAGTAATCGTGGTGCTTACAACCATTGGGATTATTCACTTTCAGAGTAAAGATGGTGTGCTTAAAGGTAAATTGCTGCGTTATTCAGACGGCAGATCCGACTTTGTGATAACTGATCGAAGTGTCTATTGTCATCACTTACCTACTCTCTCTAATGACATGCATTGGAAATTCGGACAATGGTAAAATATATGATGTTGATTTCTTCGATTAGTGATCGCGAGGTAAAAAGAATACACGCCAAGTTTTATGTATATTGTCCATGTAATTGGCTAACGTACACAAGGGACTTGTCCCAAGCGAACAATAAATGATTATCATTTTTATTGTTATTATTATCATTATTATCGCTAGAAAAATTTTACCGTCTAATTGCGGCAGTCATGCAGAATTGATATACATTATTATACCTCTTAAATAATTTCGACGTTTGACAATAAAACGATCATTTATCTGTACCTATGTAAAATTGAACAATTCACGAATGATAATATGTATGCCATATAATAACATACCATAATAATATCTGAACAACGAAACTCGATCGTATAGTGAAACTTGAGAAGTGTATCTGTTATGCGTAAAAACAGGGTCTGATATAATATCGATTCGTCAAGGAGATTCCCATTTTGTTCTGTCAATTACCACGTAGGTGTTATTCTCAAACGCTTGCGGCGGTGTAATATTATGTTTAAGGGAAAATAGTTGGAAATTGTTTGAGAAAAAGAAACAAAAATGATCTCCCAATGTTTCTCCCCATACCGTATACGTGTACTTATAATACATAGATAATATGTACATACATAAATATCATGTAGCTAGAACGTAGAACAGTTCTAATATTACATTGTTAATTATTATTACTATAAATATCAATTCTATATTATAATATTATTCAAAACATTTTTCGTATTTGGAATTGAGAATTTTTGTAAAAACATGAGTAACTTTTACCGTTACTAGCTGGAAACTATACAAATGTGTATATCCGTGTAACCCGTGTAACACACATATGTATAGGTATGGTATACATTAAATGGAGTCAATTTGTTACGAGGGAGCGTGTAAATAGCTGGAGGAAAATTTTTATCCGTGACGTCACGAGGTGTACCTGTATAATGACGTCACGACCGTGCAAGGTTGGACTGTGATAGAATAACGTGTCCTTAGTGGAACAATTGTGAATTTGTTCGTTCAAAGAAACGATGCTAATAAAGCTGCTGTAGTGTAATTATAAGCCCATGTAGATAAAGTCGTACGTCGGAATTTCAAAGAATTTCGTATATAGTTAAATAATAAGAAGCTTGAGAGAATAACTATAGAGACATTGGTATTTTTCGTGCAAAGAAAAAAAAATTGTCAACCACAAATAAATTATATCATGGTATCCATAGCGAATAGATTATAAATTGTAGCTGTTAAATCTAGCGTTCAAATGAACTATGCAGATTATACTCAAAGATTGCAAACATAATGCGCGACTGTTATAATCAAATTATACATATAAATAGGCAGATTTTTTAACACATCCTGCATCAAACCATAATTATAATTGCATTATCTTATTGTTATTATTATTATCATCGCCAAACACTTGACGATTACAAACTATGATTATTCTTTTCGAAAGTTCGACTAAAACTACACTGCGCTAATTGATCAATATTAAGCTGCCAAATATGTGTACACGTACAGTTCCGTAACTTTAACTTGTTACCGTTCCATTAAAACTCGCTCAACGATTTTGCTCTACTTGATCCCCCCTCCCACCCTCTTTCATTTCACCCTCTCACCGTATCTACGGTATATATTTCACCCCCAAACACAGTGATCAAAGGTTTCACTCTAGTCACCAAATGACAAGACTTAATATGTGCTGCAGTAGAACGATATTTTCTTTTTTTTTTTAAATATCTACTTATACCAATAACGCAAGATGGTGAAGTGTGCGTAGTGGTACCCCAAATTTCGTTATTAAATTCAAGATATACCTCAATTAAGTTTTCACGTATAATTGAAGTTGCGTGAAGACAAGAAATATCGGTGATTCTTACTTCTAAACATTTATGTTATTCACAATAATACCTGTTCAAGTATTCATTAGTTAACCTAAGATCCAAATACTTAAACTCTGTGTTATACTTCATGTGATCACACTCCCGTCTACTACTTACCTGTCATATTCCATTCCTTATACCGACATACCTTTATCTAAATTATTATACTTGTCTTACAATGAATATACTTGTAATGCCAATTCAATATGAACTACTTTTTATACTTTGTACATTGCGTATGGATGTGATTGTTTCTATACTAATTGACGTAATATATGTTATGTTATTCTGTGCTATTATACATTTACCTACTCATGTACCTAAGCGGCGTCTTAAGTTGACATAATAATTAATCGAAAAACTCTGGCTTAAACTCGATTTTTCTTCATGAACGGGGACGAATTTTTTTTCCATTCCATGTAGCAGAACCGTCCGTGTTGTATATTTTGATAAAAGGCGATAATTATTTAAAGAAATGTTAATAGGGTTGAAAAAATCTTGGTGTAATCGTACACGCATGATGGAAAGGAATGATCGAGTTATTGCTTGCAATTTGAGACGCTACCCGATTGCTAAAAATTAAACTGCGTTCGTCAAGCTATATTAATTATTTATATGTCTGTACAAATTATAACCACATAAGGTATTTTCTTGATATATTTTTTACAAAATACAATCGGTTTATTATTATTAATCAAACCCTTCTTTAGATACGAATTACTAGTGACGTTATTTTTATTACTATTATTTACCAATGAAATGTAATTTATTAAATGCTGAAACGCACTTTTATTCGAAATAGATTTAAGTCTGTGTACACGAAGCTTGAGTGATCGGAAAATAAAGAGGTTTGATACTGTTGTGCCCTGACTTGGCGAGTAGCATTCCTTAAAATGTTATGAAATCATAGCTTTGCTCCAATTGTAATTCATAAGCGTTGGATCAAGTGGGATTGTGTTCTGCATTTCCTCGATCGTACCAATCTGAGTTGTATCAGATCCCCATCAGATGGCGCATCTGTACTCGGATTTCTAACCGGAGCTGTGAGCCGTTTGTGCAGTTGCCGAAAATCGGCAGATCAGTGCGGATGTTGTTCGAGCCTCGTCGGTCAGTGAATTATGTTTCAATTCAGTGCAATTTCAGTGGATTTTGAGAAAGCGATGACTTAGATTCCTTTCTTCTGCCCTGTGCAAAATAGCAAAAATGGCTAAGTTACCTACGTTTTCAACAGATAAACTCATTCTGTTGCAGATTCTAGGGCAAAAAACTAAAATGAAATCCCATTGAATTCCCGCGGGATTCCTAACTCGAACTTCAATGATTCGCAAACCCCTTCCAGTTTTGTTGCAACGGTAACGTAGATTTCTTCTTAATCAGATGTTACTTGGGCATGAATGATAGCTACAACTGCATCAGAACTTATTGACAAAAACAATAATTTACCGACAAACGTCGGCTATCATTATTCTGTTGAGGTGAGTACGAAATCTGTGATATTGACAGTCGGTAAAAAAAATCTATAATTTACCTGACTGCAAATCGTAATGGAAGCACTGCATGAAGCGTGTCAGCGTCCTGAAAGCTCTGATTGTAAAAGCGTGCAGTCTTCAATGACTCACATGTTCACAGTTGGGAATATAACCTACAATTAGTTGCGTGATCTGACATATGACTGATTACAGAAGACCGGAGGACCGGAGTATAGCAGTATTTGATTACCAATTATTTAAGTAATAGTTTAAAGTAACGATGGGAGAAACCGAGATTGAAAAACTGTCGTTGGAGCCAGCCGGGGACGAAGAGGATGTGGTAAACCCATGGAGTGTACAAAGCAAAAACGATGCCGGAATAGATTACGAAAAATTAATCAGTATGTAAAACATAGATAAGTAAAAATGTTTATGTGTAAAAAAAATTAGTGTTCACAGTTTCCTGTGCTGCATTATGTTATTATTTACTTCTACACGATGGCTTCTGTCAAACCATAGAGTTGGATTAGTATTGCATCATCTTAATCAGATTATTTATTGTAATCAGTACACAAGTTGAAAAAAATTCACCACTTTTATATTTTTCAGAAAGATTCGGAAGTTCGAAAATCGACGAAGAGCTTTTGACTCGTTTTGAGAAGCTGACCGGGAAAAAACCCCATCACTGGCTGAGAAGGGGGATATTTTTTTCCCATCGAGATGTTCACGTGATACTGAACATGTACGAGCAAGGAAAGCCCTTTTACCTTTATACAGGAAGAGGGCCGAGTTCAGAGTCCATGCATTTGGGTCACTTGATTCCGTTCATGTTCTGTAAATGGTTACAGGATGTATTTGACGTACCACAAGTAATTCAGCTGACCGACGATGAGAAGTCAATATGGAAGGACCTAAAGATTGAAGACGCAATTAAAATGTCTTATAATAATGCCAAGGATATTATAGCATGTGGATTCAATCCGGAGAAGACGTTTATCTTTTCTGACTTGGAGCACATCGGAAATAATCCAGCATTCTATCAGAACATGATCAGGATACAAAGATGCGTCACCTTCAATCAAGTTAGGGGAATATTTGGATTCGGCGACAGTGATCCAGTCGCCAAAATATCTTTTCCTCCGACGCAAGCGGCACCTGCATTTTCTAGTACCTTTCCATTCATATTTAAAGGTGCAAAAGTCAACTGCCTCATACCATGCGCCATCGATCAAGATCCGTACTTTAGAATGTCCAGAGACATAGCACCCAGGATAGGATTCCCAAAACCAGCTTTAATTCACTCATGCTTTTTCCCTGCACTGCAAGGATCAAAGACCAAAATGTCAGCCAGTGATAGTAACAGCGCTATATTCTTAAACGACACTCCTAAGCAGATTAAGAACAAAATTAATAAGCATGCATTTTCGGGAGGTCAAGCAACAGTCGAGGAGCACAGAACACTAGGAGGAAATTGCGAGGTTGATATTTCCTATCAGTGGCTCAGGTTCTTCTTAGAAGATGACGAAAGGCTGATGGAACTCGAAAAAGTGAGAGAAGTATTAGTTTTAGCTGAACCAATGAATTTATTCCTGACCAAAATAGTCATTCGATCAATGTACAATAGTTCACGAAAATTTTCAATGTTCGAGGTTTATTTCTGACACCTAGCAAAAATTATTTTTTCCAGGGTTACACGGCTGGGGAAATTCTAACTGGAGAGCTGAAAAAAGAATTAATAGAGGTACTGCAGCCTCTGGTTGCAGCGCATCAAGAAAGAAGAAGCAAAGTAACGGATGAAGTAGTCAAGCAATTCATGGTACCACGAGATTTAGGTTTCATTGCGAAAAAATAAATAGCAAACTGTTTTGGTAAGATGCTAGCATTATGAAAACTGACCACAGCTTCTGACATTTATACATTGCAAATTTTATTTATTCCGGCAAAAAAAAAACAATAAAACAGTTGCTCCAAATAGTGCAAATTTTAATGATTTAGCAATCCTACTATGCATTAGGACTTCTACAGAATTATCGTAACAGTGCGGATAATGTGAGACACGTGTGGTAAGAGAACATTTCGAACGTGTCTGGCGTTTAAATTTGCGCGTGCTGTCATGACTCTATATAAATCAGAGCTCATAAACAGCTCTGCATCATGAATGAATAACTGACAATATCACAGAATGCGTTAATTCTTTTTATTCGGTAATGAGATTGCTGGGAATGCGCATGAGCTCAGTAGTACCACGCGTCGTAGCGAGGCTGCGTTCACGCCGCACGCGTTCATTCAAGAAGCCCCAAGGCAGCAGCTGTAAAGGAGAAGAAACCGACGAATTGGATGGCTCGAGGCGTACGTACGAGAATTTTCAAATCATCTTCACATACAATATGTTATCCCCACCGTCATTGATACGTTGCAAAATTTACCCGTTATAAATAAAGCGATAAGATAAACGTTCGCACGGTGGTTAGTCGAAGCCACGATACGGGAACGATAACGCGAGCGCGAGGTGTCGAAAATTTAAGCCCTAAGTTGTTCGGCACCAGCGACGGTTTGACCCGCGAAAAATAACAGCCGGCAAGCCGATTGGACGGCGATGACGGCATACGAGGGTCTATTTATAACCCGGGCATGCGCAGTGGCCGAGAAATAAGCATCCGCCATTCATACGAGTCGATTCCGTTGTTTCTGTGTGTTGAGCCTGGTTCGACGACGGGACATGGTGACGGTAATATTTGTGGTCCCTGAGAAAAACATGAGCCGATTCAACTAGCGACGTTTAAATAAGGTGACGCGAAAAATGCGTTGATAGAAGATCTTAAACTGTTGTACTGAACCGCTGCTTAACCCATAGGCATTAATTAGCTCGAGTTTAGTAATAATATTGCTGCAGTTTTTACCCACGTAAGTTTTCGTTGGAAGCTTATAGTCGCGAGTCGCGAGTCGGTTGCGAGTCGTTGATAGTAGCGTGTGCGAAGGAATAACAAAACTATTTTTGTCGCTAAAATCGGCGTTGCCAAATCGAGAGACTCAAAATTGCCCCAATAGAGAAACCGCTATTTTCTGTCAACATATAACTCGGCATTTTCACATCTCCGTATCTCATATTATCTAATAATTTACAGGCGAGAGAAAACGAGCTGGAAACCTGCTGCAAAGTGTTGAGTGTGAGAAAATTGATACGACGAAAAATGCTCGTCAAATAATAAAAATCTGGATTTTTACGGCTGAAAACAGCGAACCACGATAGTGAGAGAGAGAGCTACAGACTATGGGGGCATTTTTAGATAAACCGCAAACAGACAAGTACAACGAGCATGGGGCTGGGAACGGTTTGCGATACGGAGTCGCCAGCATGCAGGGCTGGCGGGTTGAAATGGAAGATGCTCACCGAGCCATAACCGGTCTCGAGGGTGGTTTGTCGGATTGGAGTTACTTTGCCGTCTTCGATGGGCACGCAGGTGCTCTTGTGTCTGCGCACAGCGCGGAGCATTTGCTAGAGTCGATTATGCAAACGGAAGAGTTTAAGGCGGAGGATGTAATAAAGGGTATTCACTCAGGCTTTTTGAGATTAGACGACCGAATGCGAGACTTGCCCGAGATGATCACAGACAAGTCCGGCTCGACGGCGGTTTGTGCTTTTATTTCTCCCAGGCAAATATACATCGCCAACTGTGGAGATTCCAGGGCTGTATTGTGCCGGTCTGGTAATCCAGTGTTCTCAACCAGAGACCACAAACCTGTTTTGCCTGCTGAGAAGGAGAGAATCCAAAAAGCTGGAGGGAGCGTCATGATCCAACGGGTTAACGGGTCGCTCGCTGTTTCTAGAGCCTTAGGAGATTACGAGTACAAAAATGTCGAGGGTCGTGGCCCGTGCGAACAGCTAGTCTCACCAGAACCTGAAATTTTCGTCAGGGAAAGAGACGACGTTAATGACGAATTCCTCGTTCTGGCATGCGACGGGATTTGGGACGTTATGACCAATGAGGATCTCTGTGATTTCATTCGTTCTAGGCTACTCTTGACTGACGATTTGGAAGCAGTCACCAACCAAGTCATAGATACCTGCCTATATAAGGTGAGTCTTATCATTTCTTCCAGTCATCATTCTTGTCTTGATAAAATGTACAACTTTATCATCAAAGTGAAAATAGATAATGGATATCGTAGTGCAAAACTCGAGCTTTGCACCTTTGGAACAAAAATAGCTTGCTTCTTTTCCAGAGTCTTAAAGCTGTCATTTTTCAATCCCTTAATTTCATTTTGTTTTTTAAACAAGTTAAATTCGTCGTGTAAATTCAAGTATTCTTGTATTTTCCATAGTACTGTGAAGATAATTATATCATATTAATCATTGGGTACACGTTTGCCAGCCAGGAACAAATATTGTTTCTAATATATCTCAGATTAAAATAGAAACAGCAATGACTTGTACTATAATGTAGCAACAAGTAAAAATCTCTCACAGAATAATGAAATATTCTTAAATTTAACGAAGCGTTCGTTACCTCTTTGCTGCTTCTAAAAATTATAGCATCATTCGTCGTTGATTATTTACTGTATTGAAAACCGAGTAAAAGAAGTAATCACTTGCCTGGGCTATAAATACTTATGAGTTGGTTAATTACGCGAGCCTGGGTACTTTAATCATGATAATAAACACTGGAAACTTTGAAGGAAGATAAAATATGGCTTGATAAACATGACCAGAAATTTATATTTCACCCAATTCTTTACTTTGAATATATTGAAATGTTGAAGGAACAGGAAATACACTTTTTGTATATTTTTATACTCACCAGCACTGCTTTTCTACAAATATATGAACAAATTCTAATGGAATTGTAGGAAGATTGCATGTGTGCCATTACATTTCAATTATACAATTTTAATGATTATGCTTGCATAGGTACAAAAATTCTCCGTAGATGGAATCTACAAAAATTAAAATTATGTGCAACTGGTTTTCCATGGAGTTGATTCGTATCTATATCGAAAAACCTGCTCACACTTTTATATCAGTTAATGTGTAATCACAAAAACACATATCTAGCTTTCCGATTTATTAATTCCTGTAAAATATTGTGTCTGTTGGTTAAGCAAGTACCAAGCTGATGGGCAAAAATAATATCGAGTGAACGTGCACTGTTGATTCCTTGTCTGAAGGTTTATTTATTTTTGGCATTATTTGTGAACTCATGATAAGAATGCTGCCAGCTCATATGCGCAAACTCTCACTAATATAAGACATTTCTACTTGGGGAAAGCTGTAAATGCTGACCCATGAAATTATCCAGCTTGATTATCTTTTGGTAAAATACTTTTTTTCTGCCTTTCCAGGGCAGCCGAGACAACATGAGCATAGTTTTGGTAACGTTACCTGGTGCCCCGAAGCCAAGCGCAGATGCACAGAAGAAAGAAGCTGAATTGGAAATGGCCATTGAAAGGAGGATCAAAGGTTCATTCTCTTTTTCATACTCTCACTCTTTTCTCTCGTTTCTATGCTGCACTAACAGACGTATTTCAAGACGTCGTAAGCGCACTTGACATACGTCTGTGGTTTGAATAAATTCTGTGCAATCGTAATCAAGTAACCAATCTACAAACCAACGTATAAAAGAGATAATTGCAATCTTTTTTAGGGGTTGTCTATTGATTATTGATCTATTACTTGTGTTGACCGTTTTATTCCGGATTGATTTAGAAAAACCTGCAAGTAATTCAATCCCAGAGAGTTCAACTGTCGTAAATTGATCTATAAATCACTAACTCTTATAACTAACTAAACCTAAATGGGTGCATGAAATTATGTCAAACTAGTCCTACCTTAACATTATGTCACCCAGTGGTGCTTTTTCTCAACTGGAATCTCAACGTAATAAGTGAGCAATAAACCAAAGTATCACGCGATAACATTTTATCACTATCGTTTTGATGAATCGAGAAATATTTCTGCTAGTCATCAGACAGTTTTAACACCTGAGTATTATATTTTCTTCCATTAGTTCTAAAATACTATTTTTTTCCCTTTTGTATCATATTTAGAAAAATAGTTGAATAACAAAAATTGGTGTCTACTTTCTAATACTTCTTACTTAAGTATAAAAAATTGAAACACCAAAATAGTCGAGAAGCAATATTATTAAATAATGGAGCGTTGAATCCAACACATAGCTTATGTTAGAAGGAGCTCGTCTACAAAAATGAATCGGAGCAAAACTGAGCAGATAAGTCCATCTTAGGGTATCACAAGCTGATCTTAAACTATGCCTTTGATTCGACAATCTAGAAAATGAGAAACGGTAAGAACCATTTTTAAAAGAGATTATTAAACTCGCGCATAAATAGGAAAAGAAGGATAGGGGCGACCAAAAGAGAGAAAAACAGGGAGAGAGAAATATAGCTGATAAATAAATTCAATCTTGTAACTGAAGCGTGTGATATGATAATATTTGTTAACATCTAAGCAACTATGGAAAGCTTCTAGAGCTTGACATGTTCAAAATTCGACCAAATTGAATCTCACGTATGATTTGATATCATATATGTAATGTAAAGACATAAGTATTAACTTGCAACGTTGAATTAATGAAGACATATTTGAGTTTTTGTCAAAATGAAAGGAGTCTTAGATTATATAAAAAATCAGCCGAAACAATATGTATACTATCGATGTTCATGGTATCTGTTTCATAGGTAACAAGAAGCAATTCTTAATAGATCTTCCTTAGATTAAAGAGTAACGAGATATTCTATGCATATTTACCCCATTATTATATTCGCTCGACAGAGCTTAAAATACTTCATCTTCACAGTCACAGCGATTATTCTCAATTCCTATTTGAATAGAATGAACGAACAAAATTGCAAATAGTTTGCGTAAAAGCTAGACTTTGTACATTAGCATCTATTTAAAGAAAAATAAGATTATTATGGTGTCAATTGCATACATATATTTACCATGCTTTCGAGATATTATCTCATCAAAGAATGTTCTAACGTAAACATATTTGTTATATAGAACCCACAAGCCTTATAATGCAAAGTAAAAGATTACTCTATACCAGTTGTTTATAGATTATCATGAAACTTTCTGTTTCATTCGTGAAAATGTATTCAACGTTTTGGATAGTTACAATACTTTTAAGTGCAACTTACGTTAATATGTAGTAATAGTTTTAATAGAAACATTTTAGTCTTGAAATGTTTAATATATTTTATTAAAATTCAGAGTTTAAACGATATATTACAAATTTCTGAATAAGCAAATTTGTACTCGGGTTCCAAATGGATGGAATGCAAATATTTTACTATCAGCTGAAATTATGTAAAATCCGGTGAACTAAGGAGCCAAACAACATTTATAAACAAACATTTTATTGACATTTTTCGCTAACAATTGTATTTGTAGAAAATAGCTATGTTTACGTGCTTATATTATTAGTGGAAAGGAGATATGAAAATTTTACACAGTATTACATTTCATTATTCTCCATTCAAGTATGGAATATATTTCCTTTCAAATATAATATTAATTAGTCGAATTTCAAGTCATTCCTTTTAGATTTCATTGTTAACAAATGTTTGAGATTCTACTATTCAGACCAGTCTTACATTATAACTTGCTATTCCTATAGCGTTGAATTTACTGTAGCATCTATTGTGCTTTCAGAAAATCAACCTATTTTAGTCGTTTGTTTGTTGTGAGGAATGTAATCATGTACTTTAGTAGTCACAGGAAGATTAATTGATGTTTGGAAAAATGGCTATTCATTTGACTTTACCTTGGCACAGATTTTCTTTTACTCTGTACAGTGTAATAGAATTACTGGGCCAGAGTAATTTTACAATCATCTAGTTTTTTCACTCCAATTTCAACTATTGTGTTATACTACATCTTCAGAGACGTATATATGACTTGCTGACATTCAGCTAAATTTTTACAAAGAGAAAACTCATCTATTATCAGAGCAAACATGCAGAGACAAATAGATCATAAATGCAATTAGCCTATGAATGCATCAGTGTAAACACAGTGAGCCAGTGTTATTATGGTATATAATGGTAAAGATAAAATCTTAAGATTCTCGACTCCACAATCAGTAGTTGGAATGAAGTAGAAAAATATTAGCTCGGAATAAAGGAAAGTAGTCAAATCCCGTCCGATGATTCTGTCAGAAACATTCTATTCCCTGTAACGTAATTTCATTGATGTCAAGTTTTTCTAGAAATGGACGTCAAGCATTATTGCACAGTGCTATTCCTGAAGTATTATATCTCATAGAGATAACAAGAAAATAGATACATAGATGTATATTATATATATTAGTCATTATTCATGTTATGTAGTCAATTTAATTATTACCAAAGATATATGTTACCACCGTAGATATGATTGGTGTTTTCAACCAAGTTTCTTAAACAGTCAAAATTGAAATTTATCCAATTGATAAAATTGAAAGTTTAGACCAATAATTAGAAATCGCATCTTCTACACACCAATATAATGTCAATTGTAACTGACTTTTTAAATCGTTAAAATTATATATATATATACACGGATCGAGAGATCATTGGCAATTGATGAAAGTCAATATATTACTGGAACAATTATCAGATAAAACGTAACTTAGACAGTTGTGATATGTAACTATTGTTAAGAATATTGAATTTGTAAGTGGATTTTTAACTTTGTTAAAGTTAGTTCCGTAAGATACAAATGACGAAATTTTTGAAGGAGCTTACGTGAGTAAAGGAATATTACGATAACATTGGATATGAATTTTGTGAAGTAGTCCAAATTGAATTTTTTTACCTGTATTCCAAGAAGTTATTGTAGTGGAATCAATATTATCGAACGCATTTCTATTTTTCCTAAGAATTAGTATTGGTACAATCCAAGTGGTCAATTCAAATATCTGTATGTTAGGTTTCGCAACTTGTCATTATTTACTGAAAAAAATTATTGAATAATATTGTTTAATTATCACCTTTGGACTTGGTCAATATGACATACCCAAGTAATTTCCAAACTGCAATAGTAATTAATCCATAGAAAACAAAAATAAATTGATAAGTATTTTCTTATATCAAAACATGCATGTTTACGAGATGAAACAGGTACGTGCAAACTCAGTTTCAAAATACTCGATTCTGTTTCATTTTCTTGACATTAAATTTTAGTTCATTTTCCACGTTTAACGGCAATGCATTTCTTATGGAAAAAATTGCGATTGCCGTTACTTGTAAAGGAACACACTTGTTTCCGAAATTTCCTGTTAAGTAAACGAAGTATCTGAAACAATTCCAAAGGTGAAGAAATTTTTTGTTTTTATATTTCACTCAAAGCAAGATCAATGTATCTACTTATGACCGGAGTATCTGTGTTTATTACTGTTCCCATAAGAAATGTACTGTAACAGTAGTTTATTCCAGTCCTAAGTAGCTGCATGTTTAGATATTTTCATTTGAATATTTAGCTAATTAAAAAATATTTGTCACTTGAAGGTTTATCACTAAACAATTACTCGCTAATCTCACCGATTATTACATCTCTATGTTATGTAACACTTAATTCTTATTTACAATGTAGAAATTTTTAAATCCCAAAGCCTTATATCAACTAAGTTTCAAAGTGTTTCTCAAATGTCGCCATCCAATGTGTAACCAGGCTCAAATCTTGACAGCAATTTCGCATATGATTATTCGAATTAAATTCCAAAAATGACCAACATTTTTCAAACATTAAATGACAAAAAGCAACAATAGTTTATATCGTCAATCAATATCGTAATAAACACACAACGAGTATGTGTTCATGATACCGAATGTTTTACAATTTCTCTGAATTCTATTTCGAATAAGCAGACACTAGAACACTTTGAGTTAATCATTGTCATTGTGTTGACAGAAATAGTAACGCAGCAGGAGGGTCAGGACGGAATCGATTTCCCACAGCTGCTCCAACATCTTATAGACCAGGAAATGCCCAATCTTCCACCCGGAGGTGGTCTTCCTGCCAAGTAAGTTGATTTCTTAATGCACCTTGAATCACATTGATGGCTGAATGCAAGAATAAACTGAGCCCTTTCACACCCACGGACAAACTCTATACAGCCTTATACTAAGTGTCGCCATTGAATCACAATGTGACATGACACACCTTCTCATTGACTGTAAACTTTTACATGAATTCATTTACTCAGGAATTTTGCCTCTTCTTCCTTTACAATTAAATTTATCCATACCAACAATTGAATCAAGTTTAACTCACCATCGCTTCGAGCGCACCTCTTATGTTTTATGGCAACCAAAAATTTTCGTTTTTTCTGCAGCACGGGAAATTTTTTCACTTTTCAAAATGCCATCTTTATTACCTTTAACTATACTACCTTTATTTGTATAATATTTGTTAACGCTACTTTGTTTGTACAAATTTCGTAACAGACACTTGTATTGTTAAGGAAATGTGCAGAATGACTTAAACGTTTGCCTGCTCCTACAGAGGCATGTCGACTAACTATTAAGTCAGCCTACCATACACGTGTAGCAGAGCGAAGCTGTTGAATGCTTATATAATAAAATTGTGTTAGGTTGGTTGTTAACGCAGCACACAACACAAAGAAAGAACATAGTCTATTAGCAATTTGGCTGGATACCAAAGTACATAATTAGATTACTCTGGCAACAGGATGATCAAGGTACCCTCGACCTTGGGTATAACTGTATCATGATACAAGTTTACTTAAAATAGGTATTTTTAACACACTGCAGAGCGATAACGACTAACTATTTACTTTTCGTCGCACAGCAGGCTGCTGTAGTGGTGTCCTCAGTCATAATTTTTCTTTTTATCTCGATAATTTTTTGTTCCTGAAATTTATATCATTACTAATTGTATACCGTTGCAATTTTCAATCAGCATTGACTAATCATCCCATTTTCTTTGTCTTCTCCACAGGCGACCGTTCATCGAACAGGTGTTCCGGGAAGTTTGCCCCAGCAGGGCGAACAGTGTAAGTCTTGGATACGATTTGCCTTCATATTAACTAACCCACGACTCTTATTCCGTGACACACACACACACACACGCACATACACAGACACACACCAAACGTACAATTATTACCCATTTCACACATCAAAATCCATTCTTTATATTCATTCAAGTACAATAAAACATAAAACAGTGGAATTTGTTCTTCGCTGAATTCATATACGCATGCATCAATAAATACCATTTGTCGACGAAAAAAAGAAAAAAAAAGTATGAAAAATCTGCCGTTACATCACAGGTAATAGTAATTCATATGTTACCCAATCTCGATCAGGTGAGGCGTTGAATGGTAGGAAAATTCTCTATGGAATGCGGTATTGTGCTAAACTTTACTAAAATTATAAAGAACATAAAAATTAAAAAATGAATAAATTATTTGAAAAAAAAAGAAGAAAAAAACAATATGAAAAAACTCAGGGAATGTCACTACTTTTTGAAAGATATATAATATATTTGATACCCTTAGTGTGAAATAGTTAGGCTAAATAACTGTTACAGCATTATAACGTACAAGTATCAGCGGCAGATTTTATCATTAATTAAAAAAAGAAAAGTTATAGGAAAAAAGAAAAAACATAGAGTGCAAGCACTTGAGGAATTATTCTATAATTAAATGGAGTAATTTCCAAAGTGATATTAAACAGTGTGTCCATTCATTCATTCGATCATTTCATTTCATTTTATTGCATATCTATACCATATAAAGGCAAATTCAGAATCAATAATTAATTGTACATAAATTACATCATATTTGTTCTCAACATAGACCGGATTGAGCATTTTTACAACCATTAAATATGAATAAATTTATCGATATTGCGCTCCATTATTTTCTAACGGCTATTGATTCTGGTAATGTTGTTTCGCATTCAAAAAACAAAAAAACACTGGCTCTTTTCCTATCGAATATGGCAAACGACAAACAATGCATGGATCAATACTATATTTTTTTTTATTTTCATCCGAATATTTTTCTGTTATTGTTAAGCTCAACTTGACTAATGTCTTAACCTTGTCTCAGTCAGCTACAACGAAAATGTATTTTTCGTGTACCACATATTCGTGCGCATATATATTTTCAGATACTTGAAAAACTTTAAAACTGCGTTGAGAATATCTCTATAATCTGAGGAATGATTATTATTATCAAATCCGTAAAGAATACATTTTCTTGTAACTATACCACTGCGAGTTCTGAAAAATGAAATAAACGTGGAAAAAATTTGATACTGTAACGAAATTAGAATTATCATTGAGCGACAATTGGTAATAGTGGTAATGGTTTCACTGCAAACTGCCATGTAGAATGAACTTGAACGACAGACTCTGGTAAAGGCAAATCATGAACGTGATTGATATTCCTAATTTTTACCTAATACCTACTGGTACCCATTGTTGGATTTTATACAATTTCCTCCCATAAATATATCTAAAGGTATAAGCAAGAAATGAAAATATATTCAAATTATTATGCAGAGTTTTGCCAAATATTGTATTGTGTCTATAAGTCATACTTTCTTATAATTTTTATTCTTCGTGAGTTACGACTTACTTAAGATTTTCCAAACGAGTTGAGGACTCGAGATTGCTTGATCTCCTGATTGTACGAATGAATTCTGATGATTCGCCCTAAAATCCCAACCTCACGATAAATGTGCCAACAATTTCAGATTTTTTAAACATCACTTTGTTTTGTAGAATTGAGATTCGAGTATAAAAGAACATCGTTAATATGGTATATTATTTTACAAGTTTCACCTGACTATGTGTTTGTTAACTTATCCGCAGTGAATAAGAGACTATTTGGTCAAGAAATGACGTTGGCAAGAATGGGAAATATTTAAAAAGTCTAGATTTGTATTTGATAAGTTGTTAACACAATAGAATATTTTTATGGCACCCTCTGCTGTGTTGAAATGCGTAATATTACAATATAATGATTATATATTTTTGTAGTTTTAGAGGACTCATGCTCAGAATATTAAATCATGACTGGTCAATTTTCTCAGCTATAAAAACAAGCAATCAAAGAAAACAAAAATTATAAAAAAAAAATGTTATGAAAATAATGTCTTGCTTTAGGCAATCTTATGGTTTGTCAGGGTTCATTTTAAAATGAGCTTGTACTTACTTATTTACTTACTTAATGGACAAATTGGCCCAAAGCTTTAAAAAAAAACGAGCAGTCCTGTATATAATATTTAGAATCGGTGTCTATGGATATCTGTACTGATGTTATGTTTATGCAATATTGGAAATCTGTCAATAATATTATAGCAGCGAAGGAGGCCTTGAATATAATTCCATATATACGATTTTGAGAAATCTTATCTGCTCACGTATTAAAAATTATCTCATATTAGGTTTGGTATCATATATTCGTATCTGAATTCGTAGTCAGGACTGAAAACTCCCCATTCATATTATTCCATTGCAGAAGTTGGCCAAATTTTTATTAGCTAAAATGAGAAAACTTTCTGAAATCTATCATTCAATTTAAGGGGGTGCACTAGTCATTTCGACGTTGATGTATACATCTTTAAACATCAAAGTCCACATATATCATGATAAATATGATAGACATTAATTAACAGCCGCATTTAATACACAATTATGAAAAAAAGAATTGAAATACATTTTTATTTGACGCAGAATTACCGCTGAAATAAAGAAATGACATGAATTCTACGAATTTACTATTACGATTTCGTAGAATCCGTGCCATTTCTTTATTTCTGCGTCAAATGAAAATTCGTTGGAGTGTTTTTGTCCAGAATTGTGTCTAGAATGTCTAGGCCTGTTGAGCCTCTTTTCGCGTTTGCAGTATGTGGACTTTGATATTTGGAGATAAAAACATCAATGTCGAAATCGATCAGGGCACTCTCTCAACTCCTTGAACTAGAATTGTACCTGTATTTAATTGTGATTAGACTTCTAATCAAGTTTCTAAAACAAATCCAGTCAAGATTTATTCCCAAGTTGATCAACAAACGAATAACATTGATTGAAACTTGTTTCTATTCATTAAATACCAATTTCAATATCGCGTTACTTTTAAAATCGAAATCATTGTGACACTAAAACTATTAGGTCACAGCAGCAGTGCAAAATTTCTACAAATATTTCCATTATTATTTGAATAATCGTATTTCACTATTACAACGTAAATTAAAAATGAACATTCGTCGAAATATTATTTTTGTGACAGATATTTAAAAGTAGTACTGACCAATTAATCTATAATATACGTCGCGACTCGAATTTCCTTCCCTTCACGATTTAATCGTAAAAAAAAAAATGGAAATCAAGGCCTTCACCGAAATTTATCAATGTAGCACACACATACCAAAGTATATTATTGTCCCTCCCCCCCTACCCCAGTAGTGAAAATAATAATAAGAGAAGTAGCAAAGCTTAGCATTTCACTGTCTTTTGGAAATAAGAATTTTAAAAAAAAACCCACAAGTGCGGTTCCAATCATAAAATTGTATTTGACAATGCTTCTTCAATCACCTCGAAATTATGCGAGTATAAAAAAAGACAAGTTGAACAGATTGATTAGTAGTTGTTCCAGATCATTTTTATTGCATTCTTATTTTCAGTTGACAGAAAATTATATTATATCAGGTCAGAGCAAGAGTAGAAAACTTCGTAAACTATATTTTTATTTCAATATTTTGAAATCTTTACAAATCTTTCTTATTACCTGCTGCTATTCTAAATCTATTAAAATCGGCGGGAAAAAATACTTACAAATTATAGTCAAATAGTAGAACTGTTTTTGATCTAACTCAAATCATCAGAGATATACGAATGAAACAAGTATAGAAGCATGGTGTATTCCTTTGGTCGATTGGAACGTTTATTTTTTACGATAACTGACTCTTGCTCTTGAGTGATGCGCATGTAGTTAGCTTGCTTTGTGCATAGTCCTATTCTGTATAAACTTGCTTCTGGCCTGGCGTTGAAAAGGATGTAATGTCGGAACTCGATTGTTATTGTCAATTTTCCTTGAGTATTATATATCAATTATGAAAATTTATATTTGTAACAGCGTTGTAACTTGTAAATACTTGTGATTGTAAGGTATTTTGTTAAGGAAAGCGGAGAGACTTGTACCTTTCAGAATAGGACTAGTATATAGCTAGAAATAAACTCATATATTATGTGTATAATCAAAAACCAAACTATTTTCTCAATGACTACGTTATGCCGATAAAACTTTGCTGTTGCTTAATTTATATATTTCTTTTTCGAACTGCCTCTTAAGACATTATACATTTTGGCAATGCATCTCGTTTAAGGAATGCTAAAAATAACAGCTCTACCAAAACGAGGACATTGCTACACATTCTTATTGTTTGATGCAGGCACTGCCTAAACCAATAAGAGTGCTCAAATAAATTGGAATTGGTATTAAAATACTGCGATATCTTTCACACATTCGTGAATTTCAGTACAGAGGTGTTGTCCATAACTTTCACCATGAATTTTCAACAGACGGAAATTATATTACATACATCTTTGTAAATATTGATAATGTTCTTTGCCATCACCTGCATCATGCAATTGCGGCCTTAGTTCTTAAAAATATATGACTATTAGTCACCAGCATTTGGTAAAAGCATCAAAGATTATATTTACATTTACATTATACAATATGATTAACAGAAGCTTGAGACAGAAAATCATGGTATAATCCATAGAAGTTCTATGATGATAATTCCACCATATTCCAACTAAACTCAAGATAATAATATAACTAACTCTTCTCTCCTTATTTAATTAACTTTCCATAATTTACTACAATATATCAAATATGCGAGAAGAAATTATTTAGCGAAAAGAAATTCGTTATGTCCAGTGAGGGTCAATAGATCATACAAGTGAACAGGAAAGTAACTATATTATCTGAAATTCCTTATATCGATAAAAATCAGAACACGTTATCGTATTGGTAACTGAAAGTGTCGTTTAATCGTGTATTTATAGGCATCGTAATATTGATTTTCAAAATCTCTTTTCATCGCTCGTACAACAGTTCAAAGTATACAAAATCCATTTGATGCTGCATTATTTATAATACGCGCTATGTTGCAAATAATTTATGTCTTATCGTAAGAACTTCATCTGAGGAATAATAGACCTTATTGATTATCTGAACCATAAAAATTTTTTGTCGAGCAAACTAAACTTGAAGTAAACAGACCTAGCTTAAACTTTAACACTGAATAATTTAACATCGAATAAGCCGATGTATTTATACCCATTCTTAATGACTAATTTTATTGAAATTCGAAAATGGTAACATTTTCTCTGCAGGATCAACGTGGAGCAAATGCGATGAGTAATGCAACAAGTGGGTACAGGTGTCATTTGTAGAATGAATTCTATATTAAAACTTATGAATTATATGTTGTCAAGAATTATTACAGATTTCAAAAAAAAAAAGAAATGGTATATTTCTTCATGACTTGCCATAAAATTATGGATTATAAATATCATGCAGGCACATTATAGGGTTTTTTACAACCTACTAAAGGTATCAAATGTCCACGAATGGAAAGTTTTTTCTGCATTTCAATATTCCTATTCCAAATCCACAATTGATATAATTTTCGCTATTATTAATTTTTTCCCTTTATCCTTTAGATTGAATTGAGCTTGTCCGTCATTCCTTTCCTTCCCGAGGAGAAGAATCCTGCTTTCAATGAACTTACTAACAGTTATTAATTTTTTGATTTATTCTAATTTTGGTTCTTCATTTTGTTTTGTTGGGTGTATCACCACACTAGCAATAAATCTTTGCCGACTGATAACAAACGATGATTTTTGTGGAAGTTCAACAAAAATATTCTACTTTCTTACATTGCTCGTATTATATAGTCATGTTGAAAAGTGATTTTTCCTGAAATTGTCATTTATGCTGACGAACTACATCTTTAGTATATTTTTTTGTCATTGGAACTCTTGTAAAAATTTGTAGTTCTGAATTTTCTGAATAAAATCATAGAATCGAAAGTTGAAATTTTTCAAAAATTTAAACAAAAAGAAGTAACGGCAATTATAGGATAACTTGACCTTAGAACAAAATGTACTTTCACATTTATTCGAGACTTAATCATTAACATGATTAAGATTATTTACTTAATTTCTGTACTTACGGTTACGGCATGCCGACTCCACCTTCAATTGTTACTTTAAACATTTATCGTTATGCGATTTTTCAAAGTTAACACTATGCCAATTGTTAGGAATTTCAAAATTCCTGTGTCGTTACTTGTACTTTTCGTTGTTCAGTGCATCACCCAGCCACAAAGTAATTACTATTGAATGTTAGCTTCCATATTTGTTTCTCATTGCTCATCTCTCTGCGAGTGTATGAATTATTGTTTGTTAACCAATTGTTTGGAAATTTATCAAAAGTGGAGTTTATATCCTTTGGCTGTAATGAACTTGTATGTGAATTGAAATTTCAGCACTACCATTAGTCCATTGTTTTTTTCTCCTTATAATTATAACTTCTTTTGTTGAAACAAGCATAATATTTTACACTAATATTTATTCGTGTAAATGAATATAATTTTTGTATGTTAATTAGTGTAATTTGGGACGTTACTTACACAATACTATATATTATATATATATATATATCCATGTTGTTATATATAATATACATAATTAAAATCATTTCGTGGAATCTACTTTATCTTTTTCGCTATATAAGTAGTAATCTTTAACATCATTCACGAAGGTGGTGAAATTTATATCTTTGTAGAAATAGTTTAATCCATTTTTTTTCCCCCTAAAACCGTTCAAGTTTCGAAGACTGCAAAGGAATTAATTTTATTGATATTAATTTTCTGCCAGATATTACAGAAGTATTCAACACTGAAAAAGAAAACAAATTCTGGTTATTACTAAATGGAAACAAGTGTACCTAATGAGCAGGTGATTAAGGATAGGTAAAGTTAATACGGAGTCGTAATCACACTTTTGTAAATACATATGTGATTTTCATTTATTTTCATTAATTCAATTCTACGGATCGAGAATTGATTATTGATTGTCTAAATGTGACGCGGATACAATAATTACAGCATATTTCTCACTCCGATATAATCGCTGCTTTTTGTTCAGTAGATAAAATTAGCGTCAAGTAAATTACAATTAATGTCTTGGCTGCGGGTTGGTAACTCTTCAAATAGTTTGACGATGCGTAGTATTTGCAACAAATTCACTTTGCATTTATTGTAATATAGAACTAAGATATTTTAATGTTATTTTTAATTTTTGCATTAATCATAGCCATCAATGACAAATAAATCTCATGGAACTACTCAGAGTGTTTTATTGAATTGTGTTTAGCCTGGCTCTAAATATTTCTGCAATAACAAATCCAGCAATCGTATTATGCTATTATAAAAAATCTATTTCATTGCAAAAATAATAAGCTTTGAATGATTATCGTGTGTAACAAATTATAATGCTTTTCATAATATTATTACGAAATGTAGCTTCAGAAAGAAAAACCAGTTTGTAGCTTTATATTCATAGCCTGGCTTATTTTCATTGTAAATACAAGTCCCTTGATAAAACTACATTATTGATAAACATATTTTTTTCTTGATATTTCTTTACTTATTCTTAGATCTAGTCACCTTCACATTTGTAACGAAATTGTCAAACATTTGTCATACCATTAATATGTCGAGCCAAATTTGGTAGATAGAATTTGGTAATTTTGATAGTCAACTTTTATAGATAGAAGAAG
Source organism: Diprion similis (assembly GCF_021155765.1). NCBI lineage: Eukaryota > Metazoa > Arthropoda > Insecta > Hymenoptera > Diprionidae > Diprion > Diprion similis. The sequence goes on from NC_060108.1 coordinate 25,494,961, forward strand.
ATGAGTCAAGGAAAGTTCGAATTATTCGTTGTATATACAACTCGATGCGTCTGCATTCTAAACAAAGCTGAACATAGAAAACTGATACAAGGCCGGCCTAAGAATTGAGCAGTATTCCGCAGTTACAAGGTAATTTACAACAACATTTGCTTTAAGAATGAAGAAATTGATTTTGCTTGTGGGCATGGATTCCCATCTGTTGAAAAATTATAATAATCAGAAAAACTAAATACATGCTCTTGCTCCATTTTTACGCCACCCTGTATTACGACTAATCGATAGGCTCATTGAAATAAAGTTTTAAAACAGACTGTTCAATGTTTATTACTGTGTAGAACATGTCTATTCGGGACTAAAAAATGAAAAAATTTTAGTACCATTTTACCTTTGACGATCGAGGAATTATGTATTCATAGAATGAAGCATTTAAACCAGACCTCACATACACATACGGAAAAGTGAAAACAATCTTCAAAATTCACAAAACTGACACATATTCTATTCTTCTATGAATATATACTTTGATAATTATCCGGCTGTGATAAAGCTGACTTATGAAAAGTTTAAGCTGAATCTAGGTACCTACTGATCTATCTACAACAGCGCTGAGACTCGTAGATGTAAATAACTGAGTTTTCTAATAATTGTGTAGAAAGCTGTAATACGTTAATTTTAAATCGTGAGCAGTAGAGAACTGTAAATAAATTAATGAATATGTGCGTGAGATGATTTCAGCCTAACAATCTTTAATCCTGTATGTATTAAGTTTTAACATAATTAAAGTATTTATATTATATCTTCTTGGCGGGACTAAAGACAGTTGAAATTTATTCAGTATGTGAATATTTTAGGAGCAATTGAATATTTATAAAAAGTGCCTCGTCAATTTCGAAATTTTAAAAACTAAACCATTATAAACTAAAAATGCATATTAATCATTAGATTTTCAATCGAAAAGTTTTTAAACGCAACAATTAAAATACTTGTATAATGATGTGTTTACAGGAGTCAAGGACTAGTTAGTGCATACAATATGTATACCATTTTATACGTGTCGTATGGAATAATCTGGCGAATGAGAGAACAGCAGATTTGAGACATCGTCAACAACAGCTATGATGGGTTTGCCGCATTAAGTCACAATTGTATAGAACAATAATTAATCATTAAACCACACATTAGTCAATACCAAACAATATACCTTGCATTACATTACACTTGTACAACTGACAAAAAAAACCTACGATTTTAAGAGTTTACTGTATAAAGCGGTTTAATATGATACTAGCCAAGGGTGAGATGTGTAAATTAAATTAAATCACATAGTAGCATATTTATACGATTAAGCCATTACCTCACAATACCTACTTCCATCACAATGTAACTTATATTAGAGAAAATTTTGGATTGTATCTCTTTGTGAAGATCCAATATTATAGATATATTTTACTTTTAAATTCAGGTAGTAGGAAAATAAAGAAACTAATTTTTATTTAAGAGTAAAGCAGCTTTTATTATTTCGCACTGTAATTTCTGTCAGTTTTCATCATACGATTTTCGTGTAACCGCTTCAGTACAAATGTGGGCCAGATAATTATAGTTTTCTTCAAGCTGTACTTAATTTAAATCATATATACCCGTATATCTCAATAATTTCGAATATTCTCATCCGTATTAATTGAATAAAATAATCTTGTTGTTAGAAAATCAATTGAGTTATGTGAAGTAAACTATTGAATCGAAATAAAGTACTTATAACTATAGTATGTATTCACAAGTAAACTGCAACCCATCCAAGATTTAATGAATCAGAACATTTTTTACTAATCCCTACTATATTTTTCTTCTAAAAAGATATATTGTCACATTGATACTCGGCAATCTTTTCAGTTTCCAAATATTCTTGTTTCCAATTCTGATAGCTATTATGGGTGATTGGGTGATGCAAACTATGGCAATTTCATTAGTCTGTCGATATTTAGTGTAAAAAAAAAATTATAAAAATTGCTGTATACAAGTTGCTGCTACAGTACGAAAATACAATATTATGAAGTCAGGAATTGTTAACATTTTTTACTACTTTTATACGTATTTTCAACCAGGTACATTTTTTTCTGTATTTTTAATTAATATAACAAAACAAGAAACTTTTCACACATGCAAACTCACCATTCATTCGATTACTCGAGAATTATAAAGCGTATATTTGACTTTATTATTCATTAATTATTGATGATCTTACCTTTGGCTACAGGTTTAGATAAAATACCTTGTTGTAAAAATAACTATTGTACAAATCAATGTACTTTGACTACTATAGCATAATTGAAAATTATTTACATTTGTCTATAGAGGAAACTTAGAAAAAATTTCTGTCATGTCATAACAATCTTCAGGATTGTCATATAAAACTGAAGAATATTATAAGTTCAATATCGTTTTGTAGTGAATTATTTCATAAGACTCTTCCGCAGTTGCAGAGTTTGCAATGTTCAGAATTCATATATCCAAGTACATTGATTTAAAGTTTTCAACTTGAAATAGTTTATAGTGATTAGACATAGGCGTAGAATCTATTGCTAGTGGATTTGAAGGCATTGTGCACTACATGAAATTTACTAAAGAACGATAAGGAACGTTTTTATTCAGTGAGATGAGAAAAAGAAGCTATACTAAACTAACAACGCTAATTTAGCTCTATTTAGCAAATTCAGCTAACATCATAACAATATTGTAGTATATTACCAGAAAGCTGAACTAAAGATTCATGGATATTATCAAATAAATTATCAATCGTTTATTCATATAAGTCTGACTTATACTTTACCCATCACTCAATTTGATCGCATTTCCAGTACTTTGCATTCCACTGCGAAATAAAATGGCAGGCTAAGCAATTCGTTAATTTCCTTTGAAACATACATGTGCAGGTCAAATTTCAGCCATGACAAGCAAATATTGGAAAGAGTCATAAGTCATAATTCATAAAGAGAGCTGAATGAAGACTGTTTTCTTGTTTGTTTTTTTTTTTGTTTTTTTTTCAATTGTATAATTATCTATTTCTTTATTTTTAAAAGTTTGCAAATTTTTACCAATTATAATAATTTACAATCAACTAATTCCTAGTAATTATACAAACCTATTAGAAGTAAGTAAGATCGCGGTATTGTACTAAAACTTACAATAAATGTTGTGGAGTATATTTTATTAAAATTTTTGAATAACTTACAATGTTGAAAAAAATAAAATAAAATAAAATAACGTACGTGGATTCGAAGAGAGTTTGACAGTGGCAAACTTACATGTCCGTCAGCTGTTGACTGAAAGAGATATGGCTGAACACATCAGACCCAAGACTTCGATTGTACGTTTAGGATTCTTTGCTTATTTGCAAGTAGCACCATTGCTACGGATATTTAAACATAGTCTCACACGGTGAGCTACTATTAATGATGCCAACGAGATAGCTCATTAGCCAAAGGCAACTGGAGAGAAATTTTTTTTTGTTTACCGAGACAAAATATATTTGCTTAATACATTTTAAAAAATTCATTAATGATCGTAGCTGCACCGTGTGAGCGATGTTGGTTTCTTAATTTAAAATTAAAAAAATCGTTTACAAATCTTAAAGACACATGTCGCAAAAGAGAATAATATTGTGCCTAATATTCCACGTGTATAACAAGAGCTGATGTGCTCGGTTATTTAGCGAAGATCACAATTTCGTAAGAGAAATATCCTCAAAAAAACACCGAGGCATTTTCTCTCAAAGCAGGAAAAACCCCTTTGGGTTTATTTCCTTCCACTCACTTATTGTGAGTCCTTTTGTTTTCATTTTATAATCTATTTATTGGTAGTCCACCCTCGCCAAAACGAGGCTATACCAGCTGCTGCACTTGTCACAAGTCCACCGGCCACGCTTTGGTTCACCTGCATGCTTGCTGATGATTGATGGCCTATTGTTCCCTCTGGAATTGGCACCATCATCTCGGGGCAAACATGTGGTACCTTGGCATACAGATCGACAAAGTTTAAAATTCAGTTTAGACCTCTAGTGAAACTTGAAGCATGGTACGAATTCATCACTCGCAACGGAGCAATACTCACAGCCTCCCAATCCCAATTGCGAGTATCTTCTTCTTCGTCTGAAGCGGAATCATCGCTAGCGTCTAAATCCGGAATCAGTTGACTGTGCATCAGCGAAGCAGTTGGTAAATCCGTTTCCAATGGACCAGTTCTAATTGAAGATCAACAAGACATAGTTATTCAAATTTACATGATTTTGAATATAAATTAATAAACGAAACTACTATGAATATTACGCCAAAATGTGGAAATGAAATGGCAATAATCACTACAAGAATTTTTCGTTGAAAAAGATTGTGATTCACACATGAATCATCAACGGTGCATAATATTTACCTTCCAAGATTGGTAATTTCAGTATTGAGCAAGTGCATAATGTTCTGCAATGTGTGGGTGGGATGTAAATACGAAAGATTTGTATTTTGCATAAAACACAAGTGCAGCACATTGCTATTGAGCCTGGCCACTTTTCTGGCAAATTTCTGGTCCGACATTTCATTGCCGCAAAATTCACTGGAACACAGTAACAAAACAAAAAGGTTGGTATAAAGAAAATTTGAAAATACAAATATGCTATGCATCATAGTGTAGCTAATAGAAAATTTATCTACTTTTAAAAATTATGAAACAAACCTATAGGGAAGTTTATATGGTAGTTTTACATTTAGGTAAAACGCGAGAACATTAACGAGTTGTGTTGTATAAGTTAGAGCTGCACTAATATTGTAGCCTGGATTGTGCATGGCGTTTTCCTTGTTTCCACCTGGTACACCATCTTTGTTGGCTGCCACTAAAAATTACGAACATCTTTAATTTCCTTCTTCTCAAAAGTCTTAAAGCAAGTTTTGTCGTTTCAGATTTGGAAAATCATACAGATTATATAAGACTGTGATTTACGTTAAACGATTGAGAATCTACTCTAAGCAAGAAATCGAAGGTATTGTGAAACGTCTAAAAATTTGTATCATTCTCCATTTTTTCACAGCTCAAAGAGAATAATTTTTTTCAATATAATGAACAGTATTTTATAAACGATATGTACATACCCCAAACAGAATAAGCAGAATAATCTCCTGTTCCTGGTAAAGTTGGGGCTACAATGCAATGTTGCATTTCCAAGCTATTCTCAGTGTCATTAACCCATCTACCCCTAACATAAGATGTCCTGGAAGCATCTGCAAGAGCGCAACTTACCAAGTCCCCACAGACACTCTCGTCTTCGCTGCTGTACAAACTTTGAAAATAAAATAGTTATAGTAGTTTTTATATTGCTCACAATTTTCACCTGAAAATGAGTGATTAAATGTGACGTCAAAGACTATAGTATCATTGTGTGAACAGTAATCATACCTTCGGCTGGGCTTTATCTGGGATATAGGAAAAATATAATCAATCAATTGTTGGCTAGCCATCCTAACAACTTTTTTGTGCAACTGCCTCTTTCTCTCAACAGCTTCCCTTTCCTTCTCTTGTTTCGCCTTTATTCCTATTACATACCGTTGCAATTTATCTACTCGGTCTTCATGCCTTGGCAATCTCAATGCCAATTGCGCATTGACATCTCTGAGGATGTTTAATCTTTGATTACCTAAAAAAAGAAGCAATAATATACGTGCCATTTCTTCCAACACTATTAAAACTCAATTAGTGCCATGATGTACGGCAAACATAGTATTTAAAATTTATGACTTTACAAGATGTCAACTAAGGAAACTTTTTAGCTCGTATTCAATGAAAAATAAAAGGTATAAATCATTTAATAGCTAAATATTTCAACATTCTATTATGGTTTGACAAAGCAACTGCTTAAACAGAATCTTTATTTTGATGATTTGATTATATCAGGGTTTTTCGGTGGCTAGACACCATGAGTCTACGACATACTTCACCTGGATCTTGCTTATGCAATACCTGTGTTTATACTTTGCTTCGTCTCATTCACCAAAGACTGGAGTAGCCTGACTCGCTCTTTATAGGTGTTTATATCACATATCTAAAAGCAGAGCAATAAGTTATAAGAAACTGTATTTTTATAGGAAATTACTTAATTTATATTACCACTTTGTCCTTGTATTTAATTTTTTCCAGAGTTTTCATGCATTTTTCTTCAAGTTGGGACTTTGCGGCTTTCAACCGTAACAGCCGTAATTGTTTATCCGCAAACCTGAAGAATATGAATAAATTATGATTAACATTGCTAATACATATACATGAGCGCTCTCTAAATTACTAGTCAATATTGAGCTACAAAATTATCCAGAACTTAAGCGATACACCCAGCAACTACTACAAGTCAATATCTTTGCAACAACAGAGATACAAGCGTTTCCATTGTTTAATTCAAGTCTAGTTAAAAGGAATAAAAGAACCCGAGTAAAGTAATTAATTCTGCTAACTAATATTGACTGCAACGTAATCATATCAGTGTGTTTTCACCCTAATGCGCATATTTTCTCGAGACGATTTATGACATGCATAGTGTGCACGAAGATTACAGGATCAGAGGAGAAAGAGTATATTTGGAATAAATAGATTAGTAAGACAAATTTAATGTTGTTCTAAAATGATATCACGTAAAATATGTAGCTCACGCAGGTGAGTCATAATACGTTGATCAGAGCCAAGTGGAGAGAGGAATTCAACATAAAGAAGATATTTTGTTGACAGCATTTTCGGATAGCCAGGAGATGATTGTTGTAAATTTATCAAACAGGATAAACAATAGTACATGAAGGATATTTGGATAAATTGATGGCGATAACAATAAAAATGCTGTTTAAAAATACAGGGGAAAAACAAAATATGATACAATAACAATAGGTATGGCAGGATGCATCTTCGCACGAGCCGACTGTACCGTTCAGAGTAAACAGAAGTTGAATGTACGAAATCCCCATTCTGAATGCACTGTCTGCAGTAGAAAATTCTACGGGTGTTGTGGCACAGCGGACACTTTAGTAAATTGATGCTCAGACGGCTGGCAACGACTTCCAATTCGGCTGAAAGCTGAAAATCTGCGGGCGCTGCACAAGATCCGTCAGAGCTGCTTGTCGCCATAACCGAAAACAATGGGCCTCGTCTGTCTGTTGCCACTCATCAGCTGATCCGATGTTTATCACAATTTAATTTTGTCACTTTTCCTAGGTTTTCTTACGGAACTGCCGTTTATCAACGCATATATTTTTTTGAAATAGAAAATTTACGTTTCTACAGGTGAAATTCACCTCGACGAATAAATGTCAGTCAAAATCAACTTGAATTTCGTCTCGCACACGCCATTACTGCATCGTGAGAGCAGCTGATTTCTTAATATTACTTACGACGCGCTCGGTCGCTAGTGTCTGTGGCCCGATGCGACACACCTAACCTAGAAATCAACACATCAAGCTATACATCTTGTTTTCGTACTGACTATGTGTTCTCGTCGTTTCAGATGACGTGAAATGATATTTTTACTCGCTAGTTTTTAAATATCACCGTTACTCTACCAGTACAAGGTATAACCGAGTTATTCGTCTATAGGAAATCGCTGTATGGTCAATATTTTCTACAGCAATTAAAACATTTCGTTAGCAGGTTATAATTATGACCAAAAGATCAAAATTTTTCTCTACTATATCTACTCCCAATGCTAGCCTGACCCAGCCAAATATTGAATTAAACCTCGGCTCATTTTTTTCCAAATTGACTTACACTTCGATGTAAATTTTTACAGCACTTCGTTCGATGTTCTGTGCTTGTCAGGTACAAGAGATACTCTGTCTTGACATATATGACAAAACGGCCTTGTTTTAGGTGCATCGACCGACAAGTCATCATGACATCGATCATCAAACTTCATGCCATTTCCGGAGCTATGGACGAATCCCCTCCGTGTTATATACTCCAAGTAGACGAGCTAAGAATACTCCTTGATTGTGGATGGGATGAAAATTTCGATCAGGATTTTATCAAAGAGCTCAAGAGGTGAAACTTGTCTTCTGATTTTAATTAAACTGTAGAATACAGTTTTCACACTAGAATAGATTTTTTTGTCGGTGACAGAAACCTGACCTTCCTCTCATACAGGTGTTAAAATGCTAAATGTTATTGCGTTTGCAAAGTTTTGTTTTTGCAACAGTCAGTTACTACCATTGTACTGTCCAAAAAGTATTCATTTTACGGTAATTTCCATTTATCTATAGTTGGAATAGTAAGTACAATTTGGTTTAATTTGTCCATTCATTGCCTATAATTATAATTTTTTAGGCACGTCCACCAAATCGATGCAGTATTATTATCATACCCAGATCCATTGCACTTAGGTGCTCTACCGTACTTAGTGGGAAAATGTGGTCTTACTTGTCCAATATACGCTACAATTCCAGTCTACAAAATGGGTCAGCTGTTCATGTACGATATGTACCAGGTGAGCATTCGACAGAACTATTGAATGTATTCAAACAATAACTTGGTATTCTGGAAAATAACACTCAATTAATTTCATTCTAGTCTCGTAACAACATGGAGGATTTCGACTTGTTTACTCTAGATGATGTTGATGCAGCATTTGATAAGATAGTTCAGCTAAAGTACAATCAGAGCATTTCAATGAAAGGCAAAGGCTATGGAGTAACATTGACGCCTTTGCCAGCAGGCCACATGATTGGTGGAACTATTTGGAAGATTGTTAAGGTTGGGGAAGAAGACATCATTTATGCAGTTGACTTCAATCACAAGAAAGAAAGGCACTTGAATGGATGCGAATTAGAAAGGCTGCAGCGTCCCTCCCTGCTAATCACTGATGCTTTCAATGCTACATACCAGCAAGCCAGGCGGAGAACTAGAGACGAAAAGCTTATGAGTGAGTAGCTTTGACACTGAGTATTCGATTCTCAAGACAACACACTTCTTGATGAAAATTTAACATTGATTTCATCACCAGCAAATATTCTGCAAACCCTTCGAGGCGGTGGAAATGTTCTAGTGGGAGTAGATACAGCTGGCAGAGTATTGGAGTTGGCGCACATGTTGGATCAACTTTGGCGGAATAAAGAATCTGGTTTGCTTGCCTATTCGCTAGCACTTCTCACCAATGTTAGCTATAACGTTGTCGAGTTTGCCAAATCACAAATCGAGTGGATGAGCGATAAACTGATGAGGAGTTTTGAAGGGGCCAGAAACAATCCGTTCCAATTCAAGCATTTACAGTTATGTCACAGTATGGCCGAGCTCAATCAAGTTCCGAGCCCCAAGGTGCGCGATAAAATATTTTGACATCATTAGGCATAAAGTTAGAAGCATATTTATATCTGAAATAGACTAATTCAAACTCATTCATTAGGTTGTTTTGGCAAGCACACCTGACATGGAATGTGGTTTCTCACGAGAACTTTTTTTGCAATGGTGCAGCAATCCGCAGAACAGTATTATACTTACCAGCAGAACCTCTCCGGGTACGTTAGCAAGGGATTTGGTGGAACACGGCGGAAACAGAAACATCACGCTGGAAATAAAAAGGCGCGTCAAACTGGAAGGTGCTGAATTAGAAGAGTATCAGAAAAAGCAAAAGTTGAAGCAGGAACAAATAAAACAAGAAGCAATGTGAGTGTAATTCAGGCTAGAAATTATTTTCAGAATACCTAGATGAAAAAAATTCCCCTACTTACCTGAAAAAATGTAGTATTAACAATGATGCAATGTTTAATATGTTTTTTCATCAGGGAAACAGCAGATGTGAGTTCAGAATCTGAGGATGAGATAGAAGTTGGTGGTGCGAAAGGGAAGCATGACTTGTTGGTGAAACAGGAAATCAAGCCAGGCTTTTTCAAGCAGAGTAAGAAGCAGCATCCAATGTTTCCTTTCATAGAAGAGAAAATCAAAGTGGACGAGTACGGGGAAATTATCAGGTGAGTAGAAAATATTTATAACAAAATACATTTACGATTAGATACATTTTAATCGGAACAGCATGATGGTTAATCTCTTCTCGATTATATTTTAGACCAGAAGATTACAAAATAGCCGAAGCGACGCCCGAAATGGAAGACAATAAAGAGAACGTTGAAGTAAAACAAGAAGACGCCACACCACAGCCAGAAATTGCTGCAGATATACCAACCAAGTGTATTCAAATGACACGCACGGTTACAGTCAATGCTTCTGTGACGTACATAGATTTCGAGGGTCGCTCTGACGGTGAATCTCTGCAAAAAATTCTTGCACAGCTCAGACCCAGACGGGTTGTCTTAGTCAGGGGCTCCCAACAAGATACCGAAGTTCTTGCTCAACAGGCTCGGAACGCTGGAGCGAGGGTGTTTATCCCTGGCAGAGGAGAAACTCTAGATGCTACGACTGAAACACATATTTACCAAGCACGTAACTTCTTTTCTTCAACACTTTGCATGAGTTGAACATTGTTATTTACATCGGTTTAATTGCTAACTACTTTGGGCTTATAGGTTCGTTTAACAGACGCATTGGTTAGTGGATTGAATTTCTCCAAGGGTAGAGGAGACACAGAGGTTGCTTGGATAGACGCACTGATGACCATTCGTGATCAAATACGTCGTGATGCTGTTGCTGATACAGATTCTTCAGAAACCGTTGATCAAGCGGACCAAATACTTACCCTTGAACCTCTACCGCTCAACGAGGTATCAGATTTATTATTTCATCAATCAAGTTTGAAAAGAACTTCTTATGTTTGACATTTATATTATGCGTTAACAATTTTTATTTATCTTGGTGGTGAAGCAAATCGGTACCTTGGGTTTTCTTCTGTTATAGGTTCCAGGACATCAAACGACTTTTATAAATGAGCTGAAACTTTCTGATTTCAAGCAGGTATTAAATCGTAGTAACATTCCGTCAGAATTCAGTGGTGGAGTTCTATGGTGCTGTAATAACACGATTGCAGTTAGAAGGGTAATTAGAGTTCTCGGCACTGAGTTCTATATGTACTTAGGTTTTACGAAAAAAAAACAAATATCTTTCATTAGCAGAATAACAGTTGTATAAAATATTACTTATTAGAATACTATGCATGCAAAATATGAAAATCAGTAACTGCCAATGGTTACAGATAGGTTTCTGTTTACAGCACGAGGCAGGTAAAGTGATCCTTGAGGGATGCATTTCCGAAGAATATTACAAAGTGCGAGAACTACTGTACGAACAATACGCAATTGTTTGATTAAAAATTTTATTTCATTTCTAATAAAGATAACGGACTGAAAATTACCGTAAAAAAATATTTTCGCTCATTTTACTTTCACGTTCTGATAAGAGCACATTCAATAGACAGTATTCTGGAACCCGAATTCAACATTGGTAATCACAAGGTGAAGTATCAGCTCAAGATTTGTTATCAGCACGCAGATATCAAAATCTGATCCGAGTCCCTGCACTTTGACTGAGGAATATACTTTATTAGGTATAATTAGTTCAGGAACTATCTGCCCAAGCATACAATTTGTGTAATTTGAGGAGTCTGTTAAAATTAAGGAGAGTAGGTCAATAGATAATGAAGAACACACTAATTCTGGATAATCTGTCATTCCTTTTTCAGGTATATCAAATTACTTCATGAAACAGTAACGGTTTTATTCGTACTTCTTCAAATTCAATTGCAACTGACAAAGATGCTAATTCGTACATACATATGAATGGTTCAGCACCCGAGTAGACTAACGCACGTTGTCTGTAAGGATCATTTTAAATGGCTTAGGATAGTGTCTAGCACTGAACCCTTCATATAAGCCGCGTTAATTCGTCCATTTGCGCAACTAGTGCCATCTCTGACACCGGCATGTTGGGTATGTTTGTTACGACAGGTCAGGTTTGCTCAAGGACTCCATGGCATGGATTCGATGGGCCTAATAGCTTTTCGTTGATACCGCGTGATACTTCCTACCAAAACACGATCCAATGAAGTACAATTTCCTATAAATGTACTTCCTCCGTTATCCAAGATATCATCATATCGTAACTACCTCAAACTTTTCAACATTGCCATTCTGATTAAGTAAATCTTCAGATATGCAATCGACATCTAGCCTTCAAGTACCGTCTGAGAGTACGTTGAGACATGCGATTCTTCAATTGAAAGAACCAGTAGTCTTTAATAATTTGCTAAGAGATTCAAATGGCAAAAACTTGTGGAAATTCCTTGATTGGAATCTCAATGATCTCGCTGAAAAACTTGGAGATTTAAAGCTGCCATTTAGAATTGGTCTCAATGCCAAAACGACGGTATATGAATTCAAACATTCATATTCTAGAATTTATGGGTGTATCAATATTTCAGACTCTTTCGTACTTTTAGGAACCACAATGGGACTTCAAATGTGATGTGAAGAACATGACCATGAGCAACTTTCTTGAAAATGTAGGATCTTTAGTTGAGAGTAACAACTGGCAGTACTTTGATTACAAGTATATGCATGAATGGTTTAGTCATCATCCTGAAATACTTTCATCATTTGATTGGCAAAGATTTGGGTTTGATCAACGGGGCGAAGATTCCACATTATGGATTGGAAGCCAAGGAGCACATACCAATTGCCATCAGGACACTTACGGTTGTAATCTAGTGGCTCAAATACATGGAAGGTAACTAACAATTATGCATCGGTATTATTGACCTTCTTTAACATCGGTTGTTTACTGACACATATAACTATCTGTGCTATGATTTTCTATCAAGTACAGAAAGCGATGGCTTTTATTTTCACCAGAGTCTAACAACAAACTAAAGCCAACAAGAGTCCCCTATGAGGAGTCAACAGTTTACAGTAGCTTTAATTTATTTTGCCCATCAAAAGATGATGAAGAAGCTCTACTAAGAACTGACCCGAAAGCAAGGATGGTAATACTGGAACCTGGACAAGTATTACTGGTCCCTAGTGGGTGGTGGCATTATGTTGAATCCATTGATTTAAGCGTCAGTGTCAATATATGGATTCCACTGTCGGCAGATTGTCATTCCAGACTCGGCGAGGCTCTTGTTAATTTAGTAGTTCAAGAGATTGGAAAAGGATTCATTCCTTCATCTGATGAAACACTTCACGCACCAAGTGAGGCTCTGCGATTGGTAAGAGCAATCTCTTTCATTATTTATGACTCGTTACATACAATAAAGCTATCGATTCTGAATTGAAACCATACTAATTCGTTGATTGAGCGCATTTGCATTGAATCTATTTGGATTTCAGATAAAAACGTGTATTGAGAAGTGCAATGTTGAAAAAGTAGATTTACCGTCAGATAAAAAATTCAAAGAAACTCGATGGTCAGTGAAGGAGTTGGTCGAGCAATATTTTACTTATGTAACACCGATTCCTGTACTAAAAAATGAAGAATTGCAAGAATTACTTTCGAAAAATCGAGACAGGTTCTCAGACATTGAACACAAATATTTGGAAACGAATAGCTCCAACTGCAAACGTGATAAAGATGCTGACTGGGTGAATCAACAAATAAGAAATGACGTAGTTAACGCCTTTTGTCATCCTGATATTATTAAGAAAGTGACGCACCTCATCCTACACTCAAGCCATCTGAGGTGATCTAGAACAACTAAATATGAGTTGTTAAGATAATAGTTGTTAATATATGTTAAGTGTTATAATTGTACTGAATAATGAACAAATACCTCTCCTTTGCTCAAAATTATACTATATACATTTATGCATAAATTGTCTAATTATGATTTCGACATCAAGAGATTTCGTTAATTTCTTTTTCGAATCACGCTAGTACATGGTTTTTGTCGACCAAAAAACAATGAGAAATTTTCTAATTAGGACTCCTAGGTCTAACGTTTGTAAGATTTTGTAGGTTTTGAAAATAAATACGATAAATGGATTGTACGCAATGCGGTCATAATTTTGCAAGAGAAAACGATTTCTTGTCGTGTAACGTCGCTGCCAACAGCAGATCGAACGTTACAGCCCATAAGCTTGGGTTTCTTCGTAACTTCTCAGCTGTTGATTCTACACCGTTTTAGATGTCTTGTTCACATGCCTGGGGGTCCAATTGGTTTGAAGATGTTCATTAAGTTCGATTTCGAGACGAGAGATTTTTGCTAAGCAAAAAAAAAAAAACACAATAAGGCTAACTCCTCTGAACTTTTGGTGAAAATTTTCACGATTTCTGAAGATGCTAAATCAATTCTTTGATGCCCTATTTCGATGTAATTTTGCGAGAGAAATCTATTGCGCATAGTCCGAATGCGCTGCGAGCAACGGATAAAGAGTTACAGTCAAAAAACATCGAATTCGTAACTAGGTTTTCGGAAAGTAGGGGAAGGAAAATGACGAATTTAGAGCTACAAAGTATTTGTTTCAATTCAGTTACAGTTTATTCAATATGCCTTGATTCTAGTACAAGTGTTCAGGTGTCTCGGTATAGTACGTCAACAAGTTGTCAAATAATATAGAAATAAATGAAGAAACAAGATAGAAAAATGATTGAACACTCTCTAATGAAGTTGACTATATATTATACGACTATTATATGCTCCAGCAGCGTAGGATAGAAAGTAGCATATAAGATGGCAATTTTTATAGTTTGTAAGTATGTATTGAGTTCTGCACTGCGCACAGGTGAGATGTATGTATACATCGGCAGGATTAGATATGTATAAAATTGTATTGTTTTATATAACTTTGGATGGAATAAATGAATGGGGAAATAAATAAGTGTGTGTTTTCCTCGTATCTCCTCAGCTGTCGGTCCTACGCTTTGTTTCTTATCTTTTCTGCATTTCTGAAAGTCCGAATCGTTTATTACCGGTCAGACAAATCAATTCAGAGACATAAAATTTTTAGATCCGAAAAAATTTAAGGCTGACCCCTTTGTATTTTTTGTGAAAATTGGAACCTTTTTGAAAAATGTTAGAAACAATTCGTCGATGCTGCATATCGACGTAATTTCGAGGGAGAAATCGATTGCGCACAGTCCGAATACGCTGCGAGCAACGTATCGAGAGTAACAGCCGAAAAACGAAAGACATATTGACACCATTTTTTTGCTGCTGGTCTTTGCGTCGTAATGTCTCTGCTGTGGGCCTACGCTCTTTTTTACGTGTTTTCTGAGTTCCTGGGGGTCGATTTAGTCTAGAAAGAGTCAGACAAATCGATTCCAAGACGAAAAATTTCCGGCTCCGAAAATGACCAGAAAAGTAAGGCTAACCCCTTTGGATTTTTGACAAAAATTTCGACGATTTTGGAAAGTGCTGCGATCAATTTTTGCATGCCCTATTTTGACGTAGTTTTGCGAGAGAAATCGATCAAGCGCAGTCCCAATACGCTGCGAGCAATAGCTCAAAAGTTACGGGCAAAAAACTGCTCATTTTCATCCTCATTTCTCTGCTGTTTGTCCTACGTTCTTTTTCAAGTGTTTTCTGAGTTCCTGGGGGTCAAATTAGTCTAGAAAGGGTCATACCAATCGATTCCAAGACGAGAAATTTCCGGCTCCGAAAATGACCAGAAAAGTAAGGCTAACCCCTTTGGATTTTTGGCAAAAATTTCGACGATTTTGGAAAGTGCTGCGATCAACTTTTGCATGCCCTATTTCGACGTAATTTTGCGAGAGAAATCGATTAAGCGCAGTCCCAATACGCTGCGAGCAATGGCTCAAAAGTTACAGGCAAAAAACTGCTCATTTTCATCCTCATTTCTCTGCTGTTGGTCCTACGCTCTTTTTCATGTGTTTTCTGAGTTCCTGGGGGTCGAATTAGTCTAGAAAGGGTCATACAAATCGATTCCAAGACGAAAAATTTCCGGCTCCGAAAATGACCAGAAAAGTAAGGCTAACCCCTTTGGATTTTTGGCGAAAATTTCGACGATTTTGTAAAGTGCTGCGATCAACTTTTGCATGCCCTATTTCGACGTAATTTTGCGAGAGAAATCGATCAAGCGCAGTCCCAATACGCTGCGAGCAATGGCTCAAAAGTTACAGGCAAAAAACTGCTCATTTTCATCCTCATTTCTCTGCTGTTGGTCCTACGCTCTTTTTCATGTGTTTTCTGAGTTCCTGGGGGTCGAATTAGTCTAGAAAGGGTCATACAAATCGATTCCAAGACGAAAAATTTCCGGCTCCGAAAATGACCAGCAAAGTAAGGCTAACCCCTTTGGATTTTTGGCGAAAATTTCGACGATTTTGTAAAGTGCTGCGATCAACTTTTGCATGCCCTATTTCGACGTAATTTTGCGAGAGAAATCGATTAAGCGCAGTCCCAATACGCTGCGAGCAATGGCTCAAAAGTTACAGGCAAAAAACTGCTCATTTTCATCCTCATTTCTCTGCTGTTGGTCCTACGCTCTTTTTCATGTGTTTTCTGAGTTCCTGGGGGTCGAATTAGTCTAGAAAGGGTCATACAAATCGATTCCAAGACGAAAAATTTCCGGCTCCGAAAATGACCAGAAAAGTAAGGCTAACCCCTTTGGATTTTTGGCGAAAATTTCGACGATTTTGTAAAGTGCTGCGATCAACTTTTGCATGCCCTATTTCGACGTAATTTTGCGAGAGAAATCGATTAAGCGCAGTCCCAATACGCTGCGAGCAATGGCTCAAAAGTTACAGGCGAAAAACTGCTCATTTTCATCCTCATTTCTCTGCTGTTGGTCCTACGCTCTTTTTCATGTGTTTTCTGAGTTCCTGGGGGTCGAATTAGTCTAGAAAGGGTCATACAAATCGATTCCAAGACGAAAAATTTCCGGCTCCGAAAATGACCAGAACAGTAAGGCTAACCCCTTTGGATTTTTGGCAAAAATTTCGATGACTTTGGAAAGTGCTGCGATCAATTTTTGCATGCCCTATTTCGACGTAATTTTGCGAGAGAAATCGATCAAGCGCAGTCCCAATACGCTGCGAGCAATGGCTCAAAAGTTACAGGCAAAAAACTGCTCATTTTCATCCTCATTTCTCTGCTGTTGGTCCTACGTTCTTTTTCAAGTGTTTTCTGAGTTCCTGGGGGTCAAATTAGTCTAGAAGGGGTCATACAAATCAATTCCAAGACGAAAAATTTCCGGCTCCGAAAATGACCAGAAAAGTAAGGCTAACCCCTTTGGATTTTTGGCAAAAATTTCGACGATTTTGGAAAGTGCTGCGATCAATTTTTGCATGCCCTATTTCGACGTAATTTTGCGAGAGAAATCGATCAAGCGCAGTCCCAATACGCTGCGAGCAATGGCTCAAAAGTTACAGGCAAAAAACTGCTCATTTTCATCCTCATTTCTCTGCTGTTGGTCCTACGTTCTTTTTCAAGTGTTTTCTGAGTTCCTGGGGGTCAAATTAGTCTAGAAAGGGTCATACAAATCAATTCCAAGACGAAAAATTTCCGGCTCCGAAAATGACCAGAAAAGTAAGGCTAACCCCTTTGGATTTTTGGCAAAAATTTCGACGATTTTGGAAAGTGCTGCGATCAACTTTTGCATGCCCTATTTCGACGTAATTTTGCGAGAGAAATCGATTAAGCGCAGTCCCAATACGCTGCGAGCAATGGCTCAAAAGTTACAGGCAAAAAACTGCTCATTTTCATCCTCATTTCTCTGCTGTTGGTCCTACGCTCTTTTTCATGTGTTTTCTGAGTTCCTGGGGGTCGAATTAGTCTAGAAAGGGTCATACAAATCGATTCCAAGACGAAAAATTTCCGGCTCCGAAAATGACCAGAAAAGTAAGGCTAACCCCTTTGGATTTTTGGCAAAAATTTCGACGATTTTGGAAAGTGCTGCGATCAATTTTTGCATGCCCTATTTCGACGTAATTTTGCGAGAGAAATCGATCAAGCGCAGTCCCAATACGCTGCGAGCAATGGCTCAAAAGTTACAGGCAAAAAACTGCTCATTTTCATCCTCATTTCTCTGCTGTTGGTCCTACGCTCTTTTTCATGTGTTTTCTGAGTTCCTGGGGGTCGAATTAGTCTAGAAAGGGTCATACAAATCGATTCCAAGACGAAAAATTTCCGGCTCCGAAAATGACCAGAAAAGTAAGGCTAACCCCTTTGGATTTTTGGCAAAAATTTCGACGATTTTGGAAAGTGCTGCGATCAATTTTTGCATGCCCTATTTCGACGTAATTTTGCGAGAGAAATCGATCAAGCGCAGTCCCAATACGCTGCGAGCAATGGCTCAAAAGTTACAGGCAAAAAACTGCTCATTTTCATCCTCATTTCTCTGCTGTTGGTCCTACGTTCTTTTTCAAGTGTTTTCTGAGTTCCTGGGGGTCAAATTAGTCTAGAAAGGGTCATACAAATCAATTCCAAGACGAAAAATTTCCGGCTCCGAAAATGACCAGAAAAGTAAGGCTAACCCCTTTGGATTTTTGGCAAAAATTTCGACGATTTTGGAAAGTGCTGCGATCAATTTTTGTATGCCCTATTTCGACGTAATTTTGCGAGAGAAATCGATTAAGCGCAGTCCCAATACGCTGCGAGCAATGGCTCAAAAGTTACAGGCAAAAAACTGCTCATTTTCATCCTCATTTCTCTGCTGTTGGTCCTACGCTCTTTTTCATGTGTTTTCTGAGTTCCTGGGGGTCGAATTAGTCTAGAAAGGGTCATACAAATCGATTCCAAGACGAAAAATTTCCGGCTCCGAAAATGACCAGAAAAGTAAGGCTAACCCCTTTGGATTTTTGGCAAAAATTTCGACGATTTTGGAAAGTGCTGCGATCAAGTTTTGCATGCCCTATTTCGACGTAATTTTGCGAGAGAAATCGATCAAGCGCAGTCCCAATACGCTGCGAGCAATGGCTCAAAAGTTACAGGCAAAAAACTGCTCATTTTCATCCTCATTTCTCTGCTGTTGGTCCTACGTTCTTTTTCAAGTGTTTTCTGAGTTCCTGGGGGTCAAATTAGTCTAGAAAGGGTCATACAAATCAATTCCAAGACGAAAAATTTCCGGCTCCGAAAATGACCAGAAAAGTAAGGCTAACCCCTTTGGATTTTTGGCAAAAATTTCGACGATTTTGGAAAGTGCTGCGATCAATTTTTGTATGCCCTATTTCGACGTAATTTTGCGAGAGAAATCGATTAAGCGCAGTCCCAATACGCTGCGAGCAATGGCTCAAAAGTTACAGGCGAAAAACTGCTCATTTTCATCCTCATTTCTCTGCTGTTGGTCCTACGCTCTTTTTCATGTGTTTTCTGAGTTCCTGGGGGTCGAATTAGTCCAGAAAGGGTCATACAAATCGATTCCAAGACGAAAAATTTCCGGCTCCGAAAATGACCAGAAAAGTAAGGCTAACCCCTTTGGATTTTTGGCAAAAATTTCGATGATTTTGGAAAGTGCTGCGATCAATTTTTGCATGCCCTATTTCGACGTAATTTTGCGAGAGAAATCGATTAAGCGCAGTCCCAATACGCTGCAAGCAATGGCTCAAAAGTTACAGGCAAAAAACTGCTCATTTTCATCCTCATTTCTCTGCTGTTGGTCCTACGCTCTTTTTCATGTGTTTTCTGAGTTCCTGGGGGTCGAATTAGTCTAGAAAGGGTCATACAAATCGATTCCAAGACGAAAAATTTCCGGCTCCGAAAATGACCAGAAAAGTAAGGCTAACCCCTTTGGATTTTTGGCGAAAATTTCGACGATTTTGTAAAGTGCTGCCATCAACTTTTGCATGCCCTATTTCGACGTAATTTTGCGAGAGAAATCGATTTAGCGCAGTCCCAATACGCTGCGAGCAATGGCTCAAAAGTTACAGGCAAAAAACTGCTCATTTTCATCCTCATTTCTCTGCTGTTGGTCCTACGCTCTTTTCCATGTGTTTTCTGAGTTCCTGGGGGTCGAATTAGTCTAGAAAGGGTCATACAAATCGATTCCAAGACGAAAAATTTCCGGCTCCGAAAATGACCAGAAAAGTAAGGCTAACCCCTTTGGATTTTTGGCGAAAATTTCGACGATTTTGTAAAGTGCTGCGATCAACTTTTGCATGCCCTATTTCGACGTAATTTTGCGAGAGAAATCGGAGAAGCGCAGTCCCAATACGCTGCGAGCAATGGCTCAAAAGTTACAGGCAAAAAACTGCTCATTTTCATCCTCATTTCTCTGCTGTTGGTCCTACGCTCTTTTTTATGTGTTTTCTGAGTTCCTGGGGGTCAAATTAGTCTAGAAAGGGTCATACAAATCAATTCCAAGACGAAAAATTTCCGGCTCCGAAAATGACCAGAAAAGTAAGGCTAACCCCTTTGGATTTTTGGCGAAAATTTCGACGATTTTGTAAAGTGCTGCGATCAACTTTTGCATGCCCTATTTCGACGTAATTTTGCGAGAGAAATCGATTAAGCGCAGTCCCAATACGCTGCGAGCAATGGCTGAAAAGTTACAGGCAAAAAACTGCTCATTTTCATCCTCATTTCTCCGCTGTTGGTCCTACGTTCTTTTTCAAGTGTTTTTTTGAGTTCCTGGGGGTCGAATTAGTCTAGAAAGGGTCATACAAATCGATTCCAAGACGAAAAATTTCCGGCTCCGAAAATGACCAAAAAAGTAAGGCTAACCTCTTTTGATTTCTCGCGAAAATTTCGATGACTTCGAAAAGTGCTAGAATTAATTCTTTAAGGCACTATTCCGACGTAATTTTGCGAGAAAAATCGATCAAGCGCAGGCTGTATACGCTGCGAGCAACGAATCGAGAGTTACAGCCAAAAAACGATAGAATCTGCTTCTGAGAGTTCGCTCGAAAACAGAGATTGACTGATGGATCGCTTGTGATGTTCTCGCTGTATGTCTGAATGCATGCTTACTTGTTCGAGAGAGTTTGTGATCGCTTGCTGAGCGATCCATTGATCGAAAGTAATGACAAAAAAAATAATTTGCAATCACTTCTTAAAGAGGAAGGAAAGATAAATGACAAACTCATAGATTCAAAGTTTTAGTTTCAGTTTATTGAATATGCCTTAATCGTAGTACAAATGTTCTGGTGCCAGTGTCTTATGATACTTTAACAAGTTGCCTGAGTGGTGTAAGACAAAAGAATGATTGAACATTACATAAGAAATCCAACTATCAAAAAAATTTTTGCTTAGAAAGGCGCAGAAAAAATAAAGGCAACTCATTTGGGTTTTTCGTCATCATTTTTACCGATTCACGAAGAGATTAGTGGATTCATTCGAAGCGTTGGCGAGAGTCGGCCAATCAGAGTCTGCTAGATCAAAAAGGCATATTATGCTTTCTTCAAGTGTATATACTTTAAGACACACATACCTATAACCCAGGAATATCTTTGTTCGTAAAAATGGTCTCAATTCATGTTTTTCAACTTGTTAATAGTGAAATGAAATCGCCAGAGTGTCAAGAGTATGAATTGATCAATGCAAGACGGGATCCAAAGAATTGGCAAAATTCACCTTCGTCTTATATTTCTAGGTAATATATACTACCCATCTTCAGAGGATCAAGCCCCTGTATAAATGAAAGATCTATTTAAACGTACAATCATTTTTATAGAAAGGTTTTCAGTTTCACCATCACAAAGATTCATAATGTTCAACTGAAATTTCACAAGGTGGTGAGACTTGATCATAGAAGTTTAGTCTTTTGAACCCGTTAGCTGACAGAGTTTCAACAAGACTGCTAAATGAGACCTATTTTTGAATAAAAACCATCTCGTCTGCCAGCAATAAGATCCATTTATTTGTCATTTTGTCAATTTCAAGCCTCAGTAAGATCGTCGTTGTAGTAGCAAAGCAGGCAAGGTATATAAAAATCATCTGGAAGTCCAGCGGCAATGAATCGATCTCTCTCATCAGGGATCCCATTTTCGGTCAAGGTGCAGCGAGAATCAATGTCTTTTCCTTCGAATTTCCAAGTATACGAAGCGCCATGGTTGTTAAAGCCCAAAAACCGTTCCTGGATGCGTTCGATGTTGTCCTCCTCGCAAACCTGTACACGGTAATTATTACCCTAGTCCAACATTGACGAAGATAAACCCCGGTTTCAGCTTTCCACTTTCTCGTCCACTCTGTCTTTTTATGCTCACCGATATCACTGCCTGGGTACCGACGAGGACGTTCAAGACCTTGCAGGGTCTCGGATTGCTAGTAAGACTACCGATCTTGTATCTTTCTTCTAGCCACCATGGGCAGCGATCCAAGGGTCGCCAGGACGCAGTTGGTGCCACAGGATTGACGTCAGGAATAGGTCCATGCGGACAGTAAGGCACGGCGACTCCTGTTACTGGATGAATGTAGTGTCGGATATCATTTACGCGGTGATCAAACCAGTGGCTTATGTCTTTGCCAGCGTGGGCGAGGATCGGTTTGATCTGATCACTGTCCTGATACATGCTGCAGAGATCTGTCAAGTCGTAAACACCCCCGAGGTAGGAAACCCAACAGTCCTTCGGGGAGTTGTGGATCACCACCTCCGTTGGTAGATAGTAACGCTCCATCATAGTCATTCCATGCAGGTTGTACCACGGGGCTCGATTTCAGCGTACATTTCGTATATTCGATCCCCGGAACACGAGCCATTGCATTGAAAAGTTATATGATTGATCGTCTTTTCATCGAAACCACATTTGTTTCCTCGTGAGCGGGAAGTAAAGAGGGCCATGAGTATGTTATATTTAGAGATCACGTCAAAATATACAACAATCTTCTTTATCGATCAGCTACAAACGCAATTTCTATTTTATTACTCGCCGCAGAAGCATGAAAGCAGGAACGTGGATAAGCCGATACACGCGGGACCTTCCTTTACCTTCTAGAAGTAAGCTGAATATGAAATTTCTACTTTGCATGGTTTCATTATCCGTATAATAGTGGCATTATTGTTGACTTCCCCACTGTGCTACCTTCAGTTAGTTAAGTATCTTTTATTCAGTCCTACCCAAAATAAACGTTTATTTTAGATATGATGTGTATTTACCCAGAGGAGGAGGCTATCGGCCATCAAATATTTGAGCTAAATCAAGTATATGGCATTCGTTTGCACACAGTAGCTGCTACCGCTTTACAATACAGTCGCAAGGTCGCAACCATGCAGTAAGAGTCCCTACCCTGAATTATGCCTACCGGCATTGAGAGATACACGCTTACGCGCATGTGTGTGATGCTCACTCCATAAAACTGTACTTATTATTAGTGGCTGCGGCACACGCACCAAGCAGTCGGTAGTCACGCCGTGCGCCTCGGATCGACTGGACTGACTGGCTGGCATTTGCAACTAGCGAGTTGCTATTTACATGGGACTGACGGCTACTCGACATTGAAAAATTCCGCACCGAGCCGACCCGTGAAGAAAAATGTCGTGGGACGACATCGTCTACGTCTTACTGCTTCTTTTCTGTATCGGGTTCGGGCACTTCTATCGAAAAATAAAAGACCCCCTAGCAAAGCAATGGGCTGGCACTGGAGTCGGATTTGCAGTGGCATTCCTAGCTACTGGATCGCAAATAATTCATCCGATAATCGTCACCCTTGTGAACGCAGTAATTGTTACTCGATTATCTTGGAAGTACGCTTTTTCAGTGTATTAGATTGCTATTACTGTGTTTATTGTTCAGTCAGCTATTTCCACCTGTAAACCACAATAATAATTATTTACATATGCATTTTTTTCTCAATCCTTAGGCAATGTCACGTCGTTAGTTTTGCCTTCACATTTTTCTACTTGCTGGGTTTCTTTCGGCTGGCTGATTGGTACGGATTGTCTTTACCATCGGGACCTGGTAATATGATACAGATGATGCTGACACTGAAATTGGTGGGACTGGCATTTGAAATAAACTCAGCTGCAACGGCCCCAGCTGATGATCCATTGGGTGCCAAATCTCCAGCTTTTGATAAAGTTGGATTCATTGATGTTTTCCACTATGGTTTTAACTACGCGGGGATATTGACTGGTAACAACTTTCGTCGCATTATTTGATAGCTTTTAACTCTCAAGGAAATTGATTGATTAAGAAAATCAAAACTAGTTTTTGAAATCGCAACTCATATCTGACAGTTAATATCCATTGATAAAAAGCCATGATATTATCAATGTATTCCTAGTTTGCTTTTCTATCATGTCTTCTCAATATTATTGATAATCATAGTTGGAAAAGTCCTTGATCCCTGCCAGGCTTAAATTATCAACTTTCTCATTGATCTCTTCAGTCAATATAAACTAACTGAACGATTAGTTATAGTAGCAACGGCTTACATTTTACCCATAAGTATTTTTTCTTTTCCCAAATTATAAACTCGTAATGTTTGTAATCTAAATTTGTTCTGATTTTCACAAAAAATCTTGCTTGCAGTATTTAATGTAGATTTAAAATTCAAATACAGTCGCCCCAGATCCGGAACTCAATATTCATTATACCAGATTATATAAGTAATATTCAAATGGGCTGTGCATGATGACTTGCATGTTGAATCAATCAGTAAAAATATGATTGTTATCCACTGCGCAGTAATGACATAGAGTCTTAACGACTTGTTATTTTCAGGACCGTACTATCGCTACAGGACATACTGGGATTCAATTTATAGACCATTTGCCCAAATCGCGGATCACTGGGGAGTCACACTTAGTAAACTGAAAGAAATTGCAGTGCATATTACAATCTACCTCCTGTTAGGGTACTATTATCCTTCGGAGGTGAATGAACCTACTTTCATGCGATGGAATGGATAACTTGATCTTTATACGAATCTTTTTATTTTATACAGCACATGTCTTCTTTCAATTTTTTTTAGTACTTTTTGGCGGATGAATTCATGAACCGTAGCTTCTGGTACCGAATTTGGTATATCTACCCATCATTTTTCGTATTCAAAATGAGGATCTACGCAGGCATGGCACTTTCCGAATGTGTTTGCACTATGGCTGGAGTAGGAGCTTATCCAACGAGCTGTACGACAATCTCTGGTCTAGGACCAAAAAACTATCAGGCATTTGAAAACTTGTGAGAATGAATGATATTTTTCACCTTCTTTATTTAGAAATGAAACGATTTATTCGATCACTACTCCTACTGTTTCTTTTAAAGGAGTAAAAATCCGGAGAAGATAACGGCTGAAGATATCGATTTTGAGACTATTCATAACATCAACACATGGGGCGTTGAGAGCTGTACAAATGTCAGGGTAGCCATGAAGATGTGGAACACCTGCACACAATATTGGATGGCTGCATATGTGTATAAAAGGTTTCCTCACAAAGTGCTCAGAGTACCAGCAACATTTCTTATATCCGCTCTATGGCATGGATATTATGCCGGTTATTACATCTGCATTTGCTCGGTCGTGTTTTACTTGCCGATGGACGACATTTACGTGAAATTCTACAAACAAAGTGAAGAGAATAGCCTGGTGAGTACAGGTTTACATGTAACAAGAATTAATTCAACGATATTTCTGGTATTTTGCAGCATAAAGTTATTCGTTTCGATGTTTATGAAAACTTGAATTTCTTACAGGCAAAGAAAGGCTGGGGTTTTATGGGATGGTTCATGAAAACTTTTTGCATGTCCTATCTAGCAGCTTCTTTCCAAGTACTCAAATTGCGAGATGCACTCAACTATTACAGCAGTGTTTACTATGTGGGCCAAGTGCTTGTGGCCGTACTATACGTGATTGGAAGAATTCTGCAACCACATATTTTAGTGAAACCTAAAATCAAGGAGGGTTGATCTCAGAATTGTTAGACATTGTTATTTTATCTCATTATTACTCTACATGCATGCACACATTTTTTACTTTTATTACAATTTTACGTTAATCCTAAAACGTATCTAATACGAATCTCAAATTATACTTTTATGTTTATGTGGGTACACATAGATATACAGAAATATTTTTAAATCTCTATCAAATCTCTTTATGTAAAATTAGATAATATATCAATTTACCTAATGCGAGGAGCAAAAAATCTCGAAATAATAATGCAAAAAACTAGTACGTAAACTTGTCAATTTGCGGAAGTAGTCCTAAAGATTTAATTACAATTTTACAAGATAGTGTGCAACACAAACATGGTGTTATTAAAAGTCAAGAAATGTTACCAAAAATTGTATTTATTGTCATCTCAAAAAAGTACATTCCACATCCCTTGAAGTCCTCGGAGAATCTTCTATAAATACGTATAGTTGTGCATTTGGGGCATTTTCAGATTTATAAATTACAGCCGTCTACTAACCGTTCGACTCTGATTGACTATTTAAAAAAAAATAGTTTGAGAAATACGAAAAAAATTATCAAAATCTTAGATTACACATCAACAAGTTCAGGTAGAAACCCATAATAAACTGACTATTGCTTTTATGTCATCGTTCTTCAAAAAGATACAAAAAGAATAAAATTGAACGCTGGCCCACCTGGGAATTTAGGCTTAAAAATGTTGATCACTGAAACAAGATTTTTGAGATTTTTGTCTCATTTTGGAACTACGCCAAAAACACGTTGGTTTTCAAAAATGATATACAAAACAAATCGACTCAACAATCTGAAAAATACCCCATTTTCTTTATATTATCACCAATTATATAAGATCTTACCTTTGCAACTACGAAAATTGTTGATTGTCGAAATCCTGAAATTCAGATACACAAAAACACATGATACCCCCAGCCTATGCCATTTATTAAGGAGTAGTGGCAATTTTCTCAATGGTAAACTACTACTCGGAAGGCGTCTTTCATATTAACCCATGAATAATAATTCCATCACAAAGTAACATAGATCAGCAAGCCCATTCAGAACGTTTACTGTTGATTTCACACAAATATAACGTTTATGGAATGTGAAAATTAGAGCAACATAATTAATTGAACATGTATCAACTCAGAACCTTGCACAAACAATAGACTTCAATAAACAAACCCATAAGACTGCTTGTAAAGATTATGCCCTTGATTATCATTTATTACAATTGAATTAATGATGATCAACAGTAAACTGTTTTCTTTATAATTTACTGGGAATCGAGAAACCTTTGTACACGTTCACCAATAATTCTTGATTTTGAGATCAATGGTTCGTTAATGAGAATTTGAGGGGGCTGGACAAGAAAAAAAAAAATTGAAACTGATGTATTATTGGTTCGGAGATTCGCTCAAAACACAGTGTTTACCAACTCTACCAAATCGCATAAATATGTAAAATTTCCTAGTCAAGTATCCGAGGAAGAAGACAGAATGGCAAGTGGGTCGAATTCATACGTTTTTACTCATTCTGTTTTGCAGCCATCCTCTCACTCAGTAAACACTTGAACACAACCACATATGGATCTCGTGATCAGGAATATTAATGAATACGTATAAAAAGGTAGACTCTGTTCATTGCTGCTATATGCGTTGCTGCTTGCGAGGTCTGGTGATTCTCGTGCTACCTGCGAGTAAAGATCGGCTGCGACAGCACAGCGTAGTTCTGGCTGCTTTCCGCAATTTCTGTGCTCGAGTGCTCTCAGCAATATCTCAGGACTCTGACCCCCCAGACTGCTTACGCTCGCACACTTTCGCCTGACTGGTCGCGAACTCGCTTTCACCAGACCACCAACCGCTCGCTCGCTACTGCACACTGCATACTGCTTACAGCCCCGCTACTCGGCTTACTGCTTACTCAGCTACCCCCATCATCAGCTACACTCGCCACGCCACTCCTTCCCACCGCCTGTGGCACCATAAAATAACAACTTAGTTACATGAAATAACTTTGCTGCTTCCATATTTGACTTTACCATTTATATTAAACAAGTATTGACGATTCAAGCGGATATCAAATGGATGTCATGTGTTTTTTCTCTTAACAAAACCTTAAATTCGTGGGATACATGAAATGAGATGGATGATCATTTAAGCCAGCATTTTCAAGATGCAATAATGATAAGGATACCGAAATCGGTATATTATATGTACCTCATAGTTTCACCCCCCCAGCACGCTACCAATTTTGTCACATACTTTTCTTTTTTACCATGTATTGTGTTATATTCAGTGTACAACTAGTGAGTGTATATTAAAAATATCATTCCTCTAAGGAACCTGTACAGATTTCAACTCTTTTACTTTGGTTCACAAATTATGAGGACCTACAAAAATGCGCGCAGTCAAACCCACACAATACTGTTTCCCAAGACAAGCACGTAGATAAATTGTATTTCCAAATTACGAAGAAAACATTGTTTATGAAACTGATGCAAACTTACAATTAATCCACATGACAAAAATAACCCGAAAAAAAAAGAAAAATAATAATCTGATGTTATCAAGATCGTCTTAATTCAATAGCTCATAATATCAAGTATGAAAGCATACCAGACATATAAAATCTTGGACCCATTGTTGCCAATTGATTAACTACATGGGAATACTTTATCAAGTGAAACTTTAATAAAGTCAGCAATGATACTTTCGAACTCATCTGAGAATACAAAGGCAACTTGTAGGCTATCCATCCATTTTACAATTGTTACGATTCTATGAATATTACTATTACTACTATTGTTATTCTTCTTATTATTATTATCATTAATGTTATGATTATGGCTGAGAAGATATTCCTATCAAATTTCATCGATCATACAATAAAAATTATGCAGTAATTATTGACAGTCAAAACTACTACAGGAAATATTAATTCCTTGATGTATCACTGAGAGAACATTTACAGTTTTCTAGACTCATACAACATTCATTTTTATTAGTTGATTCAATTTTAAGCAAAAATTTTAGCCTTTGCAGCATAATTTACTTTATTATAAATGGCAAACTTACACAAACAAACCTGTAAATCGCACTACAGAACATAGAACTTAAGTTTAACGCTCGGACATATCATGATTCTCACCTTCTCATACAAGTTAAAGAAAATTCGTATGCTCAGGTAGGGTTAAACTAAGTAAGGGTAATGAGAGCAAAACTACATTCAATATCTGAATAAGATGTTTTTGCACAAATTTAGAGTCAATCGTCAATTAGTTATGAAGGTAAAGTAAGTTCAGTTTAATGTTCCAATCTCTATAGGGTGTGGAATTACTTGTTCTAATTTTTGTTTCAATTGTAAATCTACCTGTAGTACCTGAATATATTACTGAATTCGAACGGTTTTTGTAGCTTTTTCACGTAATTGAACAAAGAAATTTGGAAACATCTGAGTTAGAGAATGTGATCCATACGATCATGTGAAAACTCAACATCAAGCAAAAACATTGAAAAGTTTCAAGAGCTATTTTTAAACACTACAAAATTTTAAGCTAGAAACAGCTTTTATTTTCTTCTACAATTCTCATGAATTTAATTTAGAAATAAGTGAGACATTAATTTCAATGACAATTTCAAACTTGTAATACAAAAATATGGAATACAGCTATTTAACTGTAGCGTAATCCACATACAACTGTAATTGTTTATTTATTTTGTTTTTAGATTTTCTATACGGTGTTAAAAAAAAAAACGTCAACATGGTACTGTTTTAGATCACAAGAACGTCGGATTATTTATATTATCAAATTTAATAACGAGAAAGAGCATGGCAAAGTAAAATCTGATGTTCATGATAAAAGCTAACTAAGGGTGTAATCTAAATCAGCAACAATAATCAACGTCTAAATTGTTATAGATTTCATTCTTAAAAACGTAGCTTTCTCAAGTCTTTGCTAATGTAGTTTATGTATATTACATTAAAATTAAACTAGGTTCTTTTTATTCAAAACCCACCCAAGTGCGTCATTGTAGGTAATATAATAAATGATAGAAAGATGTGAACAAGGTAATGTGGCTTAGGTACAGAGTATAATGGAATACCTTTATTGTTTTGTCAGAATGCTTTACTGCTTTTGCAACTGAGCACATCCATCAGTTCCCTGCTATACACTTCGAGCCATATTATCTTCAATCCCTACAAGCAAAAAGATGAATAATAGAAAGATTATTTTCCAGATTCAACTAAAGACTCAAAACTATTCCAGTGTTTGCGGCACAAAAATTTAATTGATTACAAATGGTATGAAGATACATACGTAGTACTGCTTACCTTGACTTCGAACGGCTATCCTTCTGTCTTTCCTGCGATTTGCTGCGCGAGTGTGACTTGCCACGAGAACTCTTGCTGTCCGAACGGGAACGGCTTCGGCTGCGACTGTAAGATCGTTTGCGATCTCGATCGCGACTGCGTGACCTAGACCGAGACCTGGAACGTGAACGTCTACGGTCCCTGCTTCTGCTACGTGATCTGACAAATGAATGAGGGTATTTGAAGTAAACGATCCGCGGTTGAAAATGAATCTTGACTCGAATAATTGAATTCGTTACTTCTTTCCAAAACTTGAACAAAAGGATTCATGATTTCAATTACAAAATACTCATAATAGGTGATGTATCAGTAAGAATGTCTGAACAAAAATTCATTACTCGCTTATCAGTCATCTATCCAACCTAACGGAGTTGTGAATAACTAGCAAAACTACCAAGTACGTTATCGATATCTTGATGCAACAATGAGATTCAAGAGAGGGAAATCTGCCAACAATGAAACGAGAGACTGATTTATAGAAGAAAGACCAACCTTCCACGACGTCGGCTTCCGCGGCTTCGGTGCGGTGAAGTTGGCCGTCCATAGCGAGCCATCTGAACTCTCAACTCCCTGCCGTCGAGGAGACGTCCATCCATGGCGTCAAGTGCATCTTCGGCGTCACGCTTGTCGTAGAATCTGCGAAAAGTATACCGGAGCGTATAGTACAAGAGTCAGAATAACGAATGCGGAACTGAAAATAGACGGGGCAAAAATATTGAGCGGCAGCTGCGTGTGACTGCTGACGTCACGGGTCCGTTTACGGCGTACGTACGCGTTTTATGTACTTTCAAACAATTAACATAACGCGCGACGATCGTCGGTTGGAATGCAAGGTAAAAGAGTAATTTCATGCACGATTACCTGACGAAGGCAAAGCCTCGACTCTCACGGGTGAATCGGTCACGAGGTATGTAAATATCTCCAACTTCGCCGCATCGCTCGAACACGCGCCTCAGATCCTCCGGCGTTGTTCTATAGGTGAGATTATCGACTTTCAACGACACCATGCCGTCGATACGGGGCGGCGGCCTGCCGTAGCTCATTTTCTTACTACTTTTGTATACTTTCACTGACAATAGGATAGCGTATTCACACCAAATTAAGCAAAATAATCCACCGCTCCGTCTTCCGCACCAAACGATGCCAAGATGGCGAACGACGGAAACACTGAAATTTTCAACAAGGGGAGGTGGCGCGCCGGAACCGGAAGTAGAAATCGAGATGTGCGCACGACGCGGACGAATTAATTCACTAGGAGAGTCAAAACCGTTTGCGGCGGGAAGAGCCGTCGGCGTTTGAAAATTTCCACTATTTCTGACGCGTTCAAGAACACTGCCGCATTTAACGGTTTCAGGATAAATGTAACCGGCAAAATGAAATGGCAATGAATAAATATATATGAAAATGACGAGAATGTGTCGAAGAATATTAGTTTTTTATACCTAGGAAGCCTTTTATTTAAGTTTTTGTTTTTTAAATAAACAAAAGAGAACTTTGTTGAATCATCATTGCGAGATAGAATATCCGGTTCTGACTCTGCTCTCGATTTTTAAAATCTTTTTCACCCCAAATTTTATTTCAACTTAACCTTTTACTGATAATAAAACTGCAGAAAATTCAAATAATCAAAATGGAAAAAATGTCACTGAGAGATATCGGTTTAATGTACGACGAACAGTTCAACAGAAAAATGAAGATAGCTAAATTTTTGCTCAAGAATTTAGGCAATAAGAAAGGTTGTGTACCGCATCTGAAAAAAGGCTATTTACTACTCTTGGTTGACTCATGTAACGTGTTATATCAACTCAACAGAGATACAATTGGCAACTAAATGGCTTATCAGAGTAAGCAACATAAAATCAGCCGACTTGGAAGTAAAGAAAAATAGGAACGCTTTTCTGTCGTACGTGGTGAAAGTTCTGCGCGACGGCGTTCTGCGTGGCTGTTTAGAGTCTGAGCCAGATTTACTCTGTGATCCGGATAATAGTTTGGCTTTTTTGGATTACCCGGTAAAATCTATTACAAAATTATATAAAATTCTAGAACTTTTTACCCGTGTCACGACATCATGAAATGTAAATAAAATTACTCAACATCAGGATGAATTCACTGGCAAGTCCGCGGAAGAAATTTTAAAAGACACGGTCAATCAGCCGACGATTCAGTTCCACTCAAAATGGTCTGAGGATCACAGAACGTACGTGGCGGTAAAGCCGATACCAGGACGAGGAGCTCTTGTGTATATGGCTGTGTCAAAGAAACCAGGCATGCAGAATTGGGACCTTCCTTCTCTCAAGAAAGCCCCACAAGATTAGCGTTTATTAGATCAATTTCATTACTCAGTCACCGATGTTCGCGATTTGGGAATTTATCTTAACTGATAGGTCATTGATGTAATAGGAAAAGCCTCAAGGACTTTTCAGAGATTTCAAGGTCTCAAAATTGACTCAAGGAAGTAATTTTTTTTTTTTTGTTTGTTTTAAAGAAATGGGTTTCTATCATCTTGGAATTAGTAATGTAGATATTGCCGGTTATATGTAATGTATTATAGCATGATTAAGAAATAATCATAAAATGTAATACTTGTGAAATGCTTTGACACAATGTTGAATAAAGTATAAAGTATATAGAATACAGAATTATCAACACATTATTTTTTATTGAAGATTTTTATGAAGCTGCGTCTGTGGTATCACAACAATGCCCTTGCATAAGATGCCCTCGAAAAATTCATTAAGGCTAATTTTTATAGTTACGTCAACATCATCCGGTCTCTTTTCCCATTCTCAGTTCTGTTGTAAAAATTAAAATCAAATCCTATCAACCACTATACCAGCAAACTCATAATTTTGTATGAATATTGGTCATTGACACTAAAGAGTCGTGGTTCCTTTGACTCTTACTCGTTATGTGTCACAACATCTTGCAGACTCCTGAAGTGGTGAAAAGTGTAATACTGCGTACAGAGCCAAACGAAGAGCATTAAACTGCATAAAAAGAGAAATCGCATCCACAAGAGAGCGTTTGCAAAATACTGAAGATTAATTGGCTGTAGGAGACTAAAATTATCGTGTGTTTATTTTAGAATACTTGAGGAGCTTGCTGAGAAATTGAAATGAACGCGTGAATATTTTAGGGGTGTTAGCATCGTGCGACCAAAAATATTACCTTAAACTGGTGTTAACATGTGATTGGAAGACTATGATGCTGTGATTTCCTGCGTTTTCTACATTCTTAACCTTTATTTGTTTCAATGACAAAAAAAATAAATAAAATGATTAAAAAGAAACGGAAGTAGAAGATGGCTAAAACCTAATTGTAATAAGTTTCGGCAGATTTAAAACTTAAACAAGCACAATCCAAACTCTTGCCTTAAACATTCCTAGGCAACTATCTAACAAAGTATATGATACACATCACAGGACAAACCAAAAATATTTTGATGCTTATTAATCATCATCAGTAATTACAAGAATTCATTCAATATTGAGTATTAAGTATTTAATTCGTTCTATGTGACGTATTTAATATTATTAAATCAATGCAAATAGAATTTTCATGTGCTCGGTGATTGATGTTTTTTTAGTGAATTTTTTCATTATAGATTTGATGCATAATTGACAAATTCTCGTGTAAATGTGTAACTACTTACGATGTGGGTAGAAATTTAAAAAAATAAATTTTAATAAATCACATAGTAGCCGAATAAATAGCTTAAAATCTCTAACATCGTTATATCACCTACCATTATAATACAAAAACATGATTTTTGTCATTCGTAAACCCATAATATAAGTATATAAATTAGGTACACCTGTCATGGGAGGTTTCTATCATAAATTAGAAAGAGAAAAGAAATGTAAAAAAAAAATCAAAACTTATCTTGTCACAACATTATGTATAGGAATAATAATAGTAATAATAATAATAATAATAATAATAATAAAATATAAAAACACGGGCAAAACAAAATATATCGATTAAATAGAGTAAATCATTCATGTATGATATAATTATGACAAAATTTGGATCAGAAATACTACCAACCACAGGGCATAGTATCAGTTATCTATTACCCTAGGGTTACGTTCTCTAGGGGGGAGAGGGGGGATGATTACCGCGCCCTGTGCTCTCTGCTTACTATTATTATATTACTATTCAACAATTCAAAATACTTATAATGATACACACAACCTTGAGTAATCTCAACAGCTGCTGGCATTAGCCCAAACTAACTTATTACAGTTTAGAATACAAAACTAACTTGCTTTTACATATTATTACTTTTTATGTATATGTATTACAATATATTTCCACTTCGTAAGTTAGTCTTCAGCCAATTTTAACACCACCACAGCATTGTATACAAAATATGCCAGGGCACTAACAGTATATTGATCTTTCTCCATTTAAGAAGAACAAACACGTAATACTACGTTATGATACCATGTTCTTCTTACAGTTTGTCATGTTTATTAGGTATTTCATTATTCATTTCATACTTCTGTACTCATTCATTACTATCTCTTCATGCTTTACTCAAATTTCAATAATTTTGTGACGTGTTAGTATTATTATTATTATTATTATCATCATCATCATCATCATCATCATCATCATTATTATACTTTATTATAAAAAATAATACTCAGTCAATTAGTTTGGATTAATACTCGTGTGAGAATTAAACAAAATTCAGTATGAGTGTTTATGTCATATGCAAGAATATGCAAACGGTAACTCATGTACATTACAGAGATGGATAGAACATACTACAGGTATAGCCAGCAAATTTCAATGCAAAACTAAGATTCAAAGTTCAAGTGGTAATGTCTATTCAGACTTGGAAAATTGTATGTGATATCAGCAGAGGGTGATTGTTCACTGTCTTCATTTCTGTTTTGTAAATTCATTCATTGACTCATTTTTTTATATTTTTCATTTCATTGTTTTTTTTTTGTTTTTTTTTTTTGTCAAATAGGGATACACAGTATCATCACTTTTGGCACACGCTACTTATGGACCCAACTTTCGTCATTCAATTTGAAATCTTTGAATGATCACGAAATAGAATCATAGCATATTACTTATTCCGACAAATAAATGGGACGAATGATCTAAATTTATAGTAAAAAGCCAATTTTCAAGCAATTATAAGTTTCTTCTTGAGTATTATGCATATGCAAATAATTTATGGGGTTGTGTATTTTTCACAATAGAAAAGTAAGGTGTTTTACAACGTAATTGGGGTTTATTCTCCATTGCCAGCTCACAAGTGCACATTACCACTTCGTAAGTGCTTCATTCTAGAATTTATTTTTATAAATATGAATAATAATTTATTAAAAAAAAAAAAAAAAACGGATGATATCATTACCAAGTTTTTAAAAACATCATATTAATAGAATTGGTAAAAGGCTTTTCTGTATACATTTTTCTACGCTACCTCCGTCAACAGCTCGACTACTTTGTAGTTTTTATGAGCACCAGTGCTTATAAAAACTACAGAATATTCTCGTATTTGAAAGGACATAGTGCAGAAAATAGAATTTGTGACATGTGGGCATAGTCACCTGCCACGAAAATAACTATTGTCTTACAAGTGTGAGATCAAGTACACTTTAATTGAAAAAATGATACGATTATGAAATAAGATGTTCAATCTAGTGTTAGAACTATTCTGGCCCATCTCTTTAAGTGTTGTACTCACAGCATTACCGCATTACCATCTATATCATGTGGCAAATAGTATCATCAAGAACTTGTATGCAAGGACCATTAACGCAATAGGCTACATATATGAATCGACTGATTGAAAAAAAACAAACAATTAATCATGTATAAAATATAATGTAGAATAAATTAAGCCAGTCGCTGCCAAATGTTATGCAAACGTTGGTGCAAATAAAAAGTAATAATTTACCACTTAAATAATAATTAGGGTTGTACAAATAAATGTAAAAAACTAAATAATTTAATAATTAAGTAATGATTCGTAGGTGACCCTTTTAAGTAGTGTCAACATAAAAAAGAAAAAAAAAACGAAAAACTTAAAAGTATTTAAATTAAAGGAGTGGAATACTGATATAGAAACCTATTAAAAAAAGCCTCGACTACCTGAACCAAATTGTCAAAACCATAGCAGACTTGTTACTAATTAATGATAGTAATAATAATGTTAGAATACGCTATAGTTAACCATTAATTAATTAATATAATTAATAAAATAGCAATACTCAATCAATGTATAGTTACAAAGAATAACTTCAGCTTCAGTATTAGTAGAGAGCTCAAAACTAATCTACATATGTATAATAGTAATAATAATAATAATAATATTGACAATAATAATAATCATGTATCATGAATTTATTCTGCCAACTGCAGAGACATGTCTAAAAATGCCTAACGAAAACTGTCCGCTTTATATTATGTATAGCTGCGTTACGTGCGGTTATTTATTATTAACTCAGGGTAGAGTAGTAGAAGTAGTATATTAGTAGTAGAAAGTGGTCGTTCGAATATTTTTTTTTCAGATCAAAAAAATACCTTCAAAGAATTGACCATGTATACATAGTATACTACAATATACATGAATTTAAATAATCCTGCCGACGAGTCGAGTTACATGTGCTTTCAAGTTCAAAATTCAATTCTGGACTCTGCACCTAAGTATTTTTTTCGATACTACGTGAGTTATTTTTTATTTGTTTTTTTTTTAAATTCATTCTATGTGACAACGATGAAAATATCGAACACGATCGGTGGTGCAACACCTTTATGCAGCCTAGTGAATTCATAAAGAATTTCCTTGCTCAAGTCGATTATACCTTCGTGAAATTTTAAAGTATATAAACCTTGTGGACTACGATTTTTATACTAACATGACTTGAAACAGTCCATCTGTAAATATATTCGAACTTGTAGTCAATTTATTTATTCATTTTAGAGATTCAATTGTCTTTCGTTTTAAACATTTGTGAAGTGACATAGATATAAAAACAAATTCATTAAGGTAATTGAGACCTTAAAGCCAGTTTCAAAATGCCGAAAAGATATAACGTATCTTCGAATAAATTGAATGCACTGCTTTTATGAACTTGATAACATATTACTTATTGTGGAAGTAGCAAAGTTTGAAATTCAGATCACAGTGGAAAATATACTCGTCTAATAACTCATGCATGGATCATCCGTTCCTAACTATGCCGCTACCCTATACTGTCCCTATCGCTTAGCTAATTATCATTTATATATATAGTAATATAGAATAATATATATTTTGTATAATATATATCTATAATCTATACACGTGTGTTTATAAGGCTTCTTGAATAACAAATATATGTATGTATAATGCTAAGCCACTAGGCAGCTGCTGCCAATACTAAATTTCCAGTGTGTCAAAAACTTCCGCCGATATGAGTTGTTGGTGAGAAACAGTTAGAGAGAGTGAGAGAGTGAGAGAGAGAGAGAGAGAGAGAAAGAGAGAAGTAGAAAAAAAATTAAATTATTTAAATAAAATAAAAAAACAAAATACAATGACGCGATGTGAAAAAGAAAATACATAAAATTTTTATGCCCTTAACTATATTCTATGTTACAAAACTAAATCTATTTTTGGCAAAGTTATTTAGGTATACAACATTAAGTATAACAATACGCGAGTAGATGCACTGGCCACAATATTATGCACTATTTAAGGCTGCTTATCTTTGTGTTTTATCAACATCAGTTATCTGTACAATCTGGAATATGTTTATCAACGATTCCTTCTGCATCTCTCAAGTGCTTTGTTAAAAAATGAAAATGCTTACAATGAAATTCTTCATTTATTAGTTACTAGACAACCAGGGAACACTGGGTTACTTTAGTAAGTTCAGAATTTGATACATTATTAGTTAAAAACTTTCGAATATCCGAGGTTTAATAATAATTTACAATCGCGGGCATTCCCTGGAGGCAACCAAAACCTATCTGGAAGTCTTTGCATGAAACTTGGAAGTGGTCGTATAATTGGCAGCAGTAGCGTGAAAGCGGTGATGTTCATTATTCTTAAAATCCGGCATTAAGTGGAGAACGTTACCTACGTATTTCC
Organism: Diprion similis; assembly: GCF_021155765.1. Lineage (NCBI taxonomy): Eukaryota > Metazoa > Arthropoda > Insecta > Hymenoptera > Diprionidae > Diprion > Diprion similis. The sequence continues at coordinate 25,533,126 of NC_060108.1, forward strand.
TGAAATTCCTGCAAGTCAAGGGCTAAGAAAGTCATCGCGACGTTTCACGAGTATTATTACGAAATGACCAATGTAAGTAATTCTAATCAGATCCGTTATTGCTTTTGGATAATTAGATTACGTAGTGACGCTTTTAAACCTTTTAAGTACTAGTTTGTGTCCTTATTTTAAAATTTTTTGTAACGATACTGTTCATTTTGACGGCTCGTATATAATCGGTAAGAGTATTACTTCACTGTGTTTAAACAAGTTAAACGTATCGAAAAGAATCTACAACCTCTAGACATTATTAATCATAATATACCGTAAGTAAATTGTCCATGATTTTTAATAGGAAGAAAAAAAATGCGAAAAAAACGTAGAGAAACTAAAAAAAAGCAGTAAAATACAGTAATTAAGACGATACTGGCATCACATTCCTACACGAAATAAAAAATACTTTACTTTAAGTTAGTGAGTATACTAAGGTCTTAGCAATTAACCGTCGATTAATACGCAAGGTAACTTTCCCGCTACCAACATTTTTTGTTACCCTTTGTAAATTTTTTGTGTCCTAAAAGTATACATTTGTTCATGATTAAAAAAAAAATAAAGAAAAAAAAATTAAAATTTTAATCACTAGTAAAGTTTAACTGGGTCATTCGCAAAAGGCTTAAAATTATATAACTTAATGGAGTATTATGATTGCTTATGTTGTCAAAGAGCTAATGGCCCAGGGAACAATTCGATTAAGAGCTAGTTTATGACCCAATTAGTGAGCTTAAGGCAACCAAGAAAGTGATCACTAATCATTTGATCAAAAACAAGCGCAAAGAATCTTTTTTAAATTGTTCTTTTCTCTCTTTTTCCGTCTTCTCAATTTTTTGGAAACCTTGAACAGTAATTCCAGCACCACATTTTTACCGTCAACTTAACTTCGATTACGACTAATTAATTGATTAAAAAACAGGCTTCTTCTATCTATGTAAGAACTTCACAACATCAAAAAACAGTTTGTATATACAATCGTTATATCACCACTTGCAAGCATAGAAAATTTAGTATAAAAATATTTTCTCGTTTTCATATGTACAATTCGTATAACTTCTCATAATTAGGGTAATACTGCGAATTAATATCATCATTTATTTGCGTTTTGTTCCCCAGGCCACACAGCTTTGGGAATACTGTGTAATATTTCGATTCCCTGTTTCATCTTTTCTTTTTTCATATAGGTAATTCATTACTTGATATCTTGTAGAGAGCATGCCGCTAACACCCTGTGTGTCACCGGACAGATCTATGTCTGTGCAGAGATTCTTAGTTACATATTATATTATATATTTACGCTTCTCGTGAACAAGACGAAACTCTCACTGGGCATCTACCGACAGTGACGTAGCAACTAGATTCAGTGGTACGTCCGAGACGTTTTCTTCATCGCCTTCATCTGCTTCTTCTGTAATGTTGCGTTGCTGTTCCATCACTTCGCTCTTCAAATGCTAACAACGGAAAGCAAAATTTTATTGAAGCCAAGTCACCCAGTAATGTAATTATAATTTAAAATAAAAAAAAAAAATAAAAAAAACCAATGGAAAAATACTTACATGCATCATATACCCAGGAAGGGGAAGCGGGTAGTTGAGTTGGGGGGTGGAAGAAGGTGGAGCATGAGTTCCTGGTATACGAGGAGGAGTCAATGCTGCCATCATAAGGTGAGGCTGAATCTGCCTGCGGAGAGCTGCTAACATGTCTGCACTTTCCGCATCCATCTGCTCGGGCTGTGATGAATTTCCATCTCCTTTTTCTGTCAGACAGTTAAAAATGTAATCTTTATAACCATCTTTTGAAATGAATGATTGTTTTTTACTTCAACAGTCATTGAAAATGTCAATGATGATTCCGGTTTGATGCGTAATAATACTAAAACCACTTAATAGCTCGCTTGATGGGCTCAATAACAGTTTCCTGCACAAGCACGGATACAAATAATATCGTGAAGTCATAGAAGTGTTTTATCGGAATCTTGTGATTATTGATAGGAAAATAAATGACTAATTACAAAAGGTTCATACTTCTGTGTCTTGTTGGTTTTTCGCCTTTCGGCCTGCGTCTACGCGTATGAATAGTGTCCCTTCGCATTGTAACAGGGCGATTAACTCCATGGAGTTTATAGTACAACCCACAAGCATTACAGACCATTTCTCCCTTCATATTTCGCCGCCATATTGTCGTTGTCATAGTCCCGCAATTTGTACAAGACATGTCAACTTTTTTAGCAACGTTACCACTGTGCTGATCAAACTGCTTCTGCTCACCAATCTGTTATGAAATACAAAACAAAAACAGTTTCACCCAAAGTTCACTAGAATCGTGATACTTAAACCAGTGTTTGATAAATGATTTGCTCGCACTGACCTTTCCTTTCATTTTATTAGACCAAGCAGTGAAATCATGAGCCTGTTCTTCGCTGGATTCATGGTGATAATTAATCACGTCTGGACTGGCAGGGGCTTTACTGGGATAACTTTGTTTCCGTCTACCCTTTGTCTCTTTCTTTCCCACACTAGCAGGACTGGAAGGATTACTATCCATGGAAGTACTCTATGTAACAAAAAGTAAATTCAACATCAATGAAATTACTATCAAAATATGAAATAAAAGTTTATAAATGGATTGTGATAGAATTGTGTTTGTAAAATGAAATACACTTTACGAAGAACTGCATTTTGTCATAATATATTTAAATAAAATTTAATAACGGAAAAAGTTTAGCAATGAAAAAGAATTTCACATTTTTAACTGAACATCTGTTGATAGTCGGTTGACAAAATTTTTAGAGTGGGGCACAACTTGGAGCACATCACAAAGCAGTTCCAGTTATCTATTATTTGTTAGACCATCAAAGCCTCTACCTGTCAGGCCAGGTGTGCCTTTATTCAGACCCATGGGCTCCCTTAACACCCCTAGTAGCTACCTGGGTCTCTCTAAGTCTACCCATCTGGCTTTGTGGAATTTGCATTTGTATTTCACAGTACTGTGTTGATAAGATGTGAATTTCAGACCCAAGTTTAAGAATAAAATTTGCACAACTATTATTGCAAAAAAAAATGTACCTTTTTCAAATAAATAATATAACGATAGTTTGTAATTACAAGCAAAAAAAAAAAAATTACATGTATTTACCTTGTTATCTATACATGACATATTCGTGCGATTACCAAGCACAGAGCAATCTGGCATTGTTCGCTCAATTGTTGTACCCTGGGTATCCCGGTAGAATCGTATCTGCGGAGACGTTCTGCCGGTATCAATGGCTGTGATACCGATCTGCCTATTGTTGATTAGAGAGCGCAACAAATTAGTTGCTTCACCACTAAATCCGTTGTTCAACTTATCACCATTTGTCCTTGTTATTTCCAAACTTCTGTTACTAGGCCAATAAAAATGATCGTTTAATTACGCAGGTCCGTTGAATATAACTACTATCCAATATCATATACCTTGATCAATAATGTGAACTACTTGTAAACAGTAAACACAATCTTGTACTCAGAACACATCAGATGTGAGAATTGTTTGTAAAGTTAAGACAGATTTACAAGCTCAAGTAGCAGGTGAGAATCAGGCTAACAACCCTCAATCTTATCTCAAAACAGATATGGTGAACCTTCTCGGAACAGATTGTCCCAAATATGATAAAGAAACTACACATATTACAACGACTTATCACTTCAAAAATGCTTTAAAAAATTTGCAACCAGTCAAGTTGTTTCTTCTAAAGGATTAAACAGGATATAAAAATGTTAGTAACTTACTTTGCAAGCGCCTGCCAAAGTTTTGTTGTCTCTTGATCGATGTGTGTGTCAGAACAGTTACTTTCTGGAGTATCCATCCTATTAACAGGACTTCGATTGGGTGTACTTTGTTTAGAACTTTCGTATCCAGTGTCTAATTTGACCCTCTTACTAACAGTCATGTCATAGCCATTTTCTTCCCCATCAGATTCAGGATCACGATCTTCGATCTCCAATCTCTCTGGGTCTGAACTGTTTGAGCATGTATCATCCTCGGGTTCACACTTTATCGCGTCTTGCTCCGGCATCTCCTTCGTGCGTAATTCTAAGTGATGGGTCTGCGTTGACGGCGATACATTTTGAATACTGGCTGGAGAATTGGGCTTCTCATTGAAAAGCGTTTTGTTTAATTGAAGAAACGACTGGAGCGGACTTAAGTCGGCTACTTTGGCAGTGGAGAAAGATTTGTTGTCCTGTAGAAAAATAATGCAGTATTGCTCAATTGTTCAGGCCAATTGTGATATATTTATCTAAAAGTAACCATTAACTCAGAAAGAAAGAAGAAAAAAAAAACGAACGCTATCAAACTAACGCGATAAGTGATTCCAGTTAACAGGGAAAACCTTGAGGTCGTTCTGCTAATTAGTTGCTGTAAGTTGAGAGTTAAGAACGAGTAAGAGAACATGTAGGATATGAAATACAGTGACGCTCGGTTCTTATCTACAATCAAATTGCACATATAGCACATTCCGTCATTGCATCACTACGTGGAACGGAATGAAATGACTAGGTATCACTGTCAGCACATCAGGCCAACTTGTACTACGTGATTAGTCATTGATACCAAGTATCCTTTCCTCTTGCTAATCATTTTTCTTTCCTCATTTCTTATATGAATGAATGGATTTTTTCCTCTTAAACTTCCCTTACGTAGAAATACGGGAAATGAAATTACAATATCTTTCAGCAGAAAAAACATTATCAAAAAAATTCTTCAAAAGATTGATAGGCAATCACTGACCATTTGTGTTTTTACCTGGTCTCCGTTAGACAGTTGCATGGCATAATCCAGATACTGTTTCAGGATGACATCAGACTTGCGAGATACCTCACGGAAGTTATGAAGTACATCTAGCTTGTACACACAGCGGTGGCATATTATTGGTGGAAGAGAATCTCCATCATTCACCTGCACAATTGATAAAATCGTTGCAGTATTTTTACCTCAAATTTTTCTTTTCCTTAAATTTTTACCAATGAAATTTCTTCAAATTAATCACTAATGGTTATTCCGGGTAGTGATGGTGGGGAAGGGGGAAGAGGGGGGAGGGGGGGTTCTTTTGCAGTAATAAAATAAATTTGATTATTTGTTTCCTTAATATTACGTGAACGTAGAACGACGCGCGTAACCGGGCTTTGAGGGAAGAAAAAAAGGTGAAAAAAGAGATGCGGTTGAGAAAACGCAAAATTAGCAGAAAATACTCATGACGGAGGATGGAGTGATACGGATGAGACGAAGATAGGTGACTAAGTTTGGATAAATTTAGCTTATCACCTGGAGAATCACATGGGACGAATAAACGTAAGATAGGAACCAAGGTACGTACGTGTAGTTATACACGTACAGAACGGACGGATAAGCCGAGAAGCGCGTATTTATAATATCTCTCGGTGTGCGATATCGAATCGCTATGGAATAAAGTGACAAGCGACGAGTAGGTGAAACCTGATAACAGGGTGTCTAAATAAGGAGCTGCCCCCCCTCTCTCCGGTCTGTATAAGCCTACAAGGAGCTTATCACTGCCATTTTAAATTCTCAAGCCTCTTATCTTTCCGACACATCTTACGCCAAACTTTCTCTCTTGTCATTAGGCCAGATGTTGCGTGTAGTTGATGGTATTTTATGGGGTTTATTTGTTCAAGGATTGATAAAAGTTGCCTCGTGAACTCACCGCTATCGACAGGCACGTAAGTATCTTGTCAGCGAAGTTACGCTGCGTGCCCTCTTCGTCAAAAATGGATAATTTTACACCGTCCGACGATAAACAAAGGCGACACAGCTCGTAAAATTTTGGCGGTACATTAAACATAGTTGCAGCTTATTAGCCCCACATAAAACACCCCAATCGCACTCACTGTTACGTACATTCATTAATAATCCTTTTGTATCTTTCTCCACTGCCGTTGACAAGGGAATAATTAAAAAATTAGTTTATCACCAACACCGCTCATTGTCAGACAACACACCAAGAGTACATGCAGCGTTGCAGCCAGCATTTGTGCCACTGCCTCGTGGATCTTCTACACCGCCGGGGCTACAACGACGCCACTTATCAGTTACGGAACGCTCTTTATCTGATGGCGCCAAACTTTCAATCTTCGATATTCACCACTTCGTCATTCTCTCTTCTCCTCCAACAAAATTCAATATATTCGACCCGAAATTATTCGTGGTTTAGACTGTTGTACAACGAATCTCAACGTGCAAATATTTACGTACGTGTACTTAACTTAATGGTAAAACAAAGTACTGGACGATTTTCAGTCACTGAGCGATGGCAGTGCCATCCATAAACGCGTAGTTAGGTAGGACCGGGAAATAGAAACGTGAGAAATCGTACAACGGTGACGCGTACTTTTAATTTTCACTGAACGGTGACGCGTGAGTATTTATCCTCCGGGTATACACACCCTACGTTAAGCGAACATCGCAATGATCTGAAGTGATAATTACGAGTGTCGAGATTCTCCGTGTTTCGTTGATAACGGATGTGAACGCATCCTGAGCTGTATGAAAGTGTTGATCGACGAACGATTTGCGGTTGGTAAAAGCCCCGTGTGGTTAGCCGCGCAATCGGTGAGTCAGCTAATTGAATAAATAAAGTTTTTGTTTTAGGTCCGGAAGAAATACTTTTCAGTCGTTACGATCTGTCACAATCTGAAAATTACACATCTAAAGTTTCAACCAGAAATTCAGCGTTTCCAGTCATAAAGTACGGCCATCTTGTTCACGTATAAGCGACGGTACAGTCCGAGCGACAATTATCGTTAGAAATTCGTCGAAACCTAGGGACTTTCACCGAATTTTGTTAGCTTCTTAAGTACCGATAGTTGGCTCCCATGACTCACATTGTTGAGTCTCAAACTTGACGAAGCTGTTAGTTTACCACATTTAATTACAAAATACATACATCGTTTGTGAAATAATAAAACAATAATAACGAACACATGATATTCGTTTTCCACATTACAAATGTATCTGATACGTATAATGTTTCTTTGAATTTTTGAAATCAACAGGGAAATCGTGCGTTACACTTTTACGCCTCATGCAGCCATACCAGCACAACGGTGAAACGTTGGCCGCGCGTCTGCATTGATTATTGCCTAGGTATTACTCATCTCAGAAGTCATTAAAACTATGCAAATCCAATTGTGCAGATAATCATGCTAAATAGACTTATGGTAGATTGCTTATAAGTTTCCCTTCACGAATGTAAAATATAAGGCGGATCGTGGCGTAAAGTATTTCCTGACCATTAAGACAGCCGTTGGTGGGAATGAGAAAACTGGTTTCTTATCACGCATCATTTTACCGGGAATTTGATTACGTCAAATAAATCGTCCAACCCACTTTAAAAACGAGTGGACGAAGCGAATGACTAATCCCGTGCGCGAATGATTACGCGATCGGACACTTCTTTCGACCCACGCCGCTTTATGGGCGCTTATACATATACTTGTAGAATTACCACACACGTCTGAAGATAATATGCGTACTACATAATTTATACCGTCTCTCGTAGATATACATATTACTATTCGTCATATCGGTCTATCACGTCTATCTTTACCCATATGACTACGCTATATCGGGAACGAACACGACGAAGCTTCGCCCTTTCTCTTTTTTTTTTTTTTTATTTAATTTTATTACCAATTCATTTTACTCTGCTAATCTGGTATCTAGGTTTTTCCCACTACGTCTCGCGTCGTCTTTTCGATAATGATCACCAGTAACTTGTTGCCACGTATTTATTTCCTAATAGCAGTCTTTGGAGTATGTTGTCTTTCGGCTGATGATAGCGTTAACTTGCAATCAGTTTTATATTATTCGTTTATGAATAAAAGCCAACAAACGCACGCACACATATAATTAGCATATTTTATGGACAGAACAAGTTTTCTGCTTAATGAAAAGCAAAAAAAAAAAGCAAAAAAAAAAAAAAAGATATGACTGCGAGTAATAGTATTCGAAAATGTCGGATAACGACAAAAAAAAATTCCAGTAAGTAATTTGGAATTTTAATTTTACGTCCAATCTATTGCTGCATATGTTATGTGAATAGAAAATTAGTCTATTATGTCTTAAGATTTAAACGTACGTGATTTATATATTAACACCATATTTTCTTATAATTCTTACTAATTAATAACAATGATATTTACATCAATTTACAAACGTTACAAATATATTATTTGATATATTACATAAAAACGCGGCGAAATATAATAAGATTATAACAGGAGCGGTTGTTATCAGGGATTACAAATCGGAGAAACAGAAAATATCACGTAATTCATGTACAGTTACACTCGCCATTCAGCAACAGACTCTGGTGAATTTATTTACTTAATTGAGACTTGGTAATACGGTAGGTAAAGTATTTGCAAAATTCAAATACGTATTTATTCGAATCGTCTCGATTAAGCATATATTCCTGTATATCATAGAAACGGAAATTCGCATTGTACAACCCAATCCCCTGACTTGAGAAACGTTTATTCTGATTATAATGTGAGGAACAACAACAAATGGTACAACACAAAAAAAGAATGAAAATTTAAATTTCTCTTCAATCTCCGTAACAATCAAGAATCAGATCTATTTTCATTAAACGATACTTACGAACAAGTATTATCCTACAGCGAATATTTATTTTTCTCAACTCTTCTGTTCAGTTGCAAATTTGAGTGAAAACGTGAAGAGAAAAAAATTAGGAAAAAGAAATCATGACCATACCATATAAAATAGAAATTATAACCAGTCAGCGCAAAAGTAACTAAATGAAAGACTCAACCAGGATTTGGTATAGCAAGAGAAAAAATTTATGACATGTCATTCATTGTATTGTGCAGGATTTCAAATCTAACATATCATTTTAGTAATTGTTTTTTCAATATATTCCCAAAAAGAAACCCACGTCAGAGTTGAATGGGAATGTTTTCTAACATGAAAAGACTCATGATTTCACAATTTGATATGTCACTGTGTCGTCACGCAGCAACTCTTGTCAGAAATTGAAATTAATTTGAAGTGGCGCAATTTTAAATAATCCAGCAACAAATCACATTGATAAGTCAGTATGGAAACTTTAGGTTGTATTTGAAATGCAGTGTCTTTGCTACCGAGCAATGGTCGGGCGCAGATATAATGAACCACGACAGGAACGAAAGTGTCCACAAACCAAATATCAGATTTGCATAGCGCGAGTGAGCGAATATCACAACTCATGTCTGAGTTTACTTACATTGTTAATATTTACATGCTTGTCACTAACGACCTTCCTATCTACACCATTGTCTATGTCAAGAGCTGATAGCTCTTGATAATACGATTTAAACTTATCCCGAATTAAGATAACCTTGTCCTCGTCAATTCGTAGATCGCTGATCGACCCTAATGTCAAATGAATTTCTTTAATATGCTGTAACCTTAATAGTAACACTTTCAATTTCTTACTTGTGGCAGTCTTATTTGTAACACTAACTAAACTTCGTCGCAGTCTTCTGTAGCTCCGAAGTAAGTCTTCAATTATTTCTAAACAAAGAAGCCTAATTTGGGATACACAGTCAGCTGGCGAATCTCCTATTCCCAAGTGGCAGATGTTTACCAAGGCTTCAACGTGTGCATCCCCATCCAAGTTGGCAAGAACAAAGTTGAGGAAATTTGGAATGCTGATTGGTAGAGAGAACGGAAAGACAGTGCTGTCTGCTTTTCTAAAATAACACAAGCTTATTAGTTAATACATAATCTTCAGATGATTCTCGGGTAAAAAAAAAATTCGATTACCTCTTAGCTGGGAAGAAGAGAATGGCTGGATATCGGTTCATTGTATATTCCCACGGCAGATCGTTTCCGTCTCCGTTAATACGCACAAAAGTTAGATTCTGCATGTTATGTAAGTACTGTGCCACTGTTAGGAACACGTATGATACTACGTGACAAAATGCGCAGTAAGGTGAATGGTACATTACTACTACATCCTGAAAAGAGAAATTAGCGATTACTAATGTTTTATAGTAATGGACTGTGGTGATATTTAAAAACGGCCACCCCACCTTGTCAGGGTTCATAACAGTATCCAAAAATGTATCGGTTGTTATCTCTGCAACACATATTACAGAGTTTTCGCTGAAACTGCATGTCTGGTGTGTTTTAGAATTCTTTACTGATTCCAAACGGCTGTGTGAGCATAAATAACGTTCTAACGAATTTTCGGTGTAATTGTTTATGAATTGTACAAGCGAGTTATAGCTCACAGCTTGCTCCAAAATGTATTGGCTTTCTTGCTGAAAAAACACAAAGTAATTTTTCTATACTAGGGTCAATTTATCTACATTATTACAATATTCATCGATCAACATACCAGAGGGTCTACAATAGCCACAGTAGTTTTATCTTTCTTTATTGCAACATCAATACCCAGCCCCTCAGCAATATGAAAGAACTGCAGGCTATCAACAGCTATCAAAGCCAATGTTTTGTTAGTCTTGCATATGGAAGATGTTAAATTAATTTTCTGATGATCGTGAGGCAAATTTTTCGGAAATACTGGTGGATGATAATTATTTCCAGTTAGTAAGTGTCTGCATTCATCTTTTAGAATGTAATCAGACAAAGCATTTGGAGTTTGTGCGTCATTTTCTTCTGTTAAAATAGAAGTTTCAACACCTTCCATCATTTCATGGTTTTCACAGCAAAATTCGTTTTGTTCGTGTTCTTTCCTCTCTTCTGCAGGTATGTTAAAGACATCTATTTGCTTACAGCTGTGATAAAAGCTGTTGAAATTTGCGGCACATACCGGGTCTTCACTCTTTAGTAACACAGATGTTTTCTTCTTGCACATTAAGCACTTATTAGTTAAAATTTGAGTACAACAGCTGCTGTTTATCCACTGTCGATCGGAAATACTTATTTTTGGAACCGGTTGTTGAATCTTGTTTCTATCTAAAAGGCGCATACACTGCTTACTTTTATCATAATGCTTTGCCTTTTCTCTAGGGCGAACATACTCCAAGTGGTTTACTATGTCTTCGATCATCAAGTTGTCGCCGCAATTATAATACTGCACCCCAATTGCTTTCAACTGGAAAAATCAAGTCACATCAATTTATAAAACAAATGTTAATGATGAGTAAAGAACAGTTAGTGCAAATGAAATTCAGACTACAGTTATCCTTGAATTACTTACCAAATTATAGTAGTAGTTATATCGATGAAACGGGTTCCTGGGTGTAAATAGAAACAATACTGGTCCATCCTTCAAATATGGTGCTAGTGTTAGAGACTTTGTACCTGGGGGTTGCAGCCAAAGAGTAGCTTGATGTAGTGCTCCACCAATCCACTTCAGCAAACTATCAGATTTCCATTCATTTTCCACAGGATAACTCTGTATAAGGAATATTTTATAGTAGCACAATGTTCAACATTGATGGTTCAAAAGCAAAACCTGGTATTTATATATTTCAAGCTAAAACTGCTCGTACCAATGACTCGTTCCAAAGTAGCAATCTAGCAGAAGGAAATTCCGTGACTCCGTAATTAGATTCTGCGGATGTATCGGTAACCACAGCAAATGCTAGCTCTCTGTTAGGATCTCTTTCTAGTGATTTAATTGCAGTTTTGTAAAACACATTGTATCCCGGCGAGTTTTTTAGTCCGGTAAAATTAAAGTACCCTATCACCACAGCCTAGAACATAAAGTTTTGTGATAATTTCACATGTGCGGAGATAACTCCAGTGATAATAACAATAAACATATAGAGGTCACAAGCCAGATTGAACACGGAGAGATAGAGAGAGAGAAAAAGAGAGAAATGTAATCAAACCTACGTCATAGTCTACAATCAGGTTCAGGAGCTGATTTCTGTCAGTAATTCTGAATATTGGGTTCATAAATGCATGGAGAAAGCGTATCATGTACGCTGCAGTACGAATGCCTCTGTACTGAACACCAGGTCCTCGTCTAGGATAGAGCATCAAAACTGGGTAGCTCTGAATCTTGCTGTATTGAGCCCGGCACTCTGAACCTGGGTGCCAACAATTGATGGCTGCAAAAAATATCTGAAAATTGATAAATTAAAGTTAGTGTTTCGTTTCTGCAAGTTTTTACAGAAATGTCAAGTGCAAGAAGCAATACACGAATAACGATTTCTGCATGGAACTTAGTGAATGTATTAATGAGAACCTGTTTGTGGTGAAAACGGGCCACAATTTCAAACTCCTGTCGAACGGCTTGACTCTCAGCATCCCATGGTGCGTAGTACATAACAAAACTGAGATCTGCATCTGTGACTCTTTCAATAGCGGCGCCTAAATGACCCTTGTAAAAATCCAAAACCAGCGAGCTTTGGTTGAAGAATGGCCGAGCTAAAGGAGGTTGTGACACTTTTGGAGGCCTGTAAATAATACATTCGTAGTTGAGGATTCGCTATTAAAGCAGTTGTTTACCAGATTTGTTATACACAAATTTAATCAACTAAAAAGATCTATGTGAAATCATGTTCTAAGATCATACGCAGTCAAGGTTTGATTTGATGTTTTCGAAATGAATATTTGAAAATCTCATAGGTTTTTATTTAAGATTGAGTTTTATAGTCAGATTTAAATTTGACTCAATCATAGATATTCAAAAAGATGAATAATAGAACGCTGTTATGAAATAGTGTTGTAAAAAAATTTCTGAAAGTGAAACGAATTTTGAAAAATAATTTCTTCTACGATGTAATTCATGATACTAGCATTTGAATTTTTTTACAATATGCTAGGTGATTAAAAATTCTAGAATTACTATGTTGAGTTGGCCGATAACCTTAAATATTCGCGAAAACTTACGAAGTGTGCAGAGCTGCTAAGGTGGTGAATAATATTGCAGCAAAGAAACATAATTCTTTGCCATAGTGTAACATTTTCGAGGCTAATCGTTCTTCTAGTGCGGAGCTTGTTGCGAGTGATGTTTGGACCACGTTATCACTTCCTGAATCATTGGTCGGCCGCAAATTATCACCATTTCTCTGCGGACTTGTGTCGCGTTCTCCACTGGTCATTATCCACGAAATTAAACAAATAACGAAGGTCCGACAGGGGGATGATTGCCGTCAAATTTTCGTCACGTATCGCGTCATTACTCGGGCCTACTTATCTTTTCATGGGGATTATATTAACTTAATTACAAACGATTATCAAACTCGCGCCCCAAGGTCTGCACGTATGTCACCTGTGCTCCATCTTTTTCTCCCCTGTGAACAGCTGACCGGTAAAATGCACACGTCTAACGACATTTGAGTGCAAGTGTCGAAATTTCATCTACAATTAAATTGAGCTTTCATAATATCCTTATGCATTTTCAACTTATTACAATATGTCCTTACTTCCGAATCACACGTGGCTTATTTTTTATAAATATCGTTTTGACTTGAATCGGCTGCTAAACTGTCATGAAATTTTTTTAACACCTGCAGTTGGCAGCCTGCACATCTTTCCACTATGTCTAGGGATATCCTGACGTGGACCAATGAGAAACCGCGACGCCGAGTTTCTGGATATCCCGATGTGGCACATCTCCAAAGGTTTAACTCTATGGTCGACGCAACGCGTGTCTTGCATTCGTCTGCTCCTAACCTAGTTCAAATTAGGTTCAAATTGTAGCGGCGAAGATAGGAAACGAATTGAAATGCAGAAACAATTGGAAACTATGGAGGAGGAGGAGTGCATTTTGCGACCGATGAATTGCGAATTAAATCAGCTGAGCAGACCGGATGGTTCAACAATGTTTATGCAAGGTAACCAATCCGTGTGAATGGTTGTTTGTTTTCCTAACACAAGTGCAGGATTGATTTTTTTACCTTGTATATTAGCCATCATTTCAAAAATATCCAGACTTTACTTTCCTAGTCTCGTAGATTCACATGTTCCAATTTTTTAAAATTATTGGTAAGCTGTCGCGCGGTTTCTAATATGTACATACATACATACATACCGTAAATTGAACTGATGGTGTTTACAAATGATCAATTCCAGGTGACACCGTCGTTGTTGCCGGAATTTATGGACCAATTGAAGCGAAGCTACAAAAGATGATGCACGACAGAGCGACAGTTGAAACAATATTTAGTCCTGCGAAAGGACCACCGTGTAAGTATTTCTTGATTGCTGACAATCCTGGTGTTTTGTTTATAGCTCTTTACAGAATACTTGCTTTTTATGTGATTAAACTTTTTCATAATTATTTTGTATTTTAAGGTGTTGACGATAGATTGAAAGAAACTGTCATCAAGGAAACGTGCGAGGCTGTACTCTTGACTGCGTTGCACCCTGGCATGGCGATAAGCATAAATGTACAAGAACTGCAGGATTCTGGAGGAGTTGGTATTTTTTTTTATAGATTAAGTGTTGTATGGTACAATTCTATCACTTCACTTTATCGCTTGATTCCAAAAATATTGATCCCACTTTACTTGATTGTTTTTTCTTTTTAATGAGATAGTACTTACATGTTATGTACAATTTTGCAGTTACTTGCCTGTGCCATTAATGCTGCTTGCTTGGCGCTCATGAACTCCAGTATTTCTATGAAATTCACTGTCGCTGCTGTATCCTGTATGATTGACCGCGAGTCAGGCAAACTGATTATAGATCCTGATAGCACGCAAATACAGGTTTCTGAAACTTATATTTATATATTTAAAATATTTCAATTAAAATTCATATTCTATCAACATTTATGAGTATAAAATATCATTGGTATTTATTTTTATTGCATAATTTGAACCATTTGAAAATAATCTTATTTTCCATAATTTGAACTTGAATTTTCCAGTAAAGTCTTAATCGCTAATTTTGATCAGCTTCTTTTTATACTCTGCAAATAAATTTTGAGGAAACATAAGAAAGATCAGAACTTTTTTTTACAAATTATTCTTCCTCTGTTCCTAGATGTTAATCAGAGCAGAACTGACGAACCAATGAACTTTGTATAATTTTACTTGCTGAATTTCACAACACGTTGTTGAGTCAAGTTTCGTAATTCAAAAGTATGCTATTCATTTTAAATGTTACTTTCGTGAAAAAGATTTCCTTTAATCCCAAGCTCATGGAGTTACATGTAATTGTGGAGCATAAACAACATTTTTGAAGGATGTTGGCTCTCAGAGAACAAAAATGCCATATTATTATTGTTACCTTGTTTCAATACCTTTCCTTATCACTCATCACATGGAATTCTAACATATTTGATAATAATTGTAAATTGCAGCATGCACGAGTTACGTTCACGTATGTTTTCGAGGGTATAAAAAAGGACTTGGTGTCTTGCCACACGACCGGTCGGTTCTCGGAGAACGAGCTGATGGAATCTCTTGAAAAGTGTCGAGCAGCAAGCCAGAACATCTTTAATTTTTATAGAAATATAGTTGAACAATACGCGATTAAATTATGAGGATATTTTCATGCAATAAAATTTATCCACGTCGAATTCGCATGCGTAAATTGCTGAAAATTCCAATGATTGAATTGTATAATTAGCATTTTGCGTATATTTCCGAGCAGTGGGAGATCCATTGTATGTACCTATATAAAAGTAATTAGCCGGTGGTATGCTCGATCCGATTCGAGCTCAGGAATTTAATGACACCGGTTAAAACGGCCTCCGCGGTGCAGGTGATTCGGTATAGCGAACCAGCGATCATAACTTTGATTCCATTAAACACAATAAGGCTACCAGGAATACTGACTGAACTACGTTTAGCCGCGAGGTTTCCCCCGGGGGCTCGAAGCCGCAGCGCAGTCCTGCTGACCATTAACAAGAAGCGAAACAATTTATGGCACGGTTCGCTCATTCCCACTTTATTATTTCTCGTCGTAGCTGAGTAGATGTTTCTCTGCTGCAGTCGCCGGTTTCGTTTTGCTTACCGAACAGCCAGATACAGCGTCAGCTTACAGACAGCCTGGCAAGATGCTTTACATCGAAATTCTGCAAACCGTTCTGATCTTGAGGCTTCCTCATTACCGTGATTCGGATGTATATACATATGTACACATTTATCTTAAGCATGAGGATAATTAATGACGTTTATGTACGTGAATGTTTAATACTTCATAATAAACAATTTTTCACTTTAACAATGAGATTCCCTTTATTCAATTACGTTAAGTTACTTTTTCATTTTCAGGGTTCCGTAATGTATTTTACCGCAAAATTTCAACTTGGACTGACAAGACTTTGACTTGATATAATTAGGAAATGAGCCTTCATCGGCCTTTTTGTCTTCCGCGAGAACTAATTATCATATATAAGATACAGACACAAAATTTTGAGACTTTCTAAGAGGAATAAAGCTTTTAAAAGCTCAGCAGTACCAAGGTTAAAAAGCGCATCTCTTTAAATTCTCTCCATGACGTCAAGG
The DNA here is from genome assembly GCF_021155765.1 of Diprion similis. Classification (NCBI taxonomy): domain Eukaryota; kingdom Metazoa; phylum Arthropoda; class Insecta; order Hymenoptera; family Diprionidae; genus Diprion; species Diprion similis. The sequence continues at coordinate 25,549,589 of NC_060108.1, forward strand.
GCCTTCGGACAAATCGTAGACAAGGGATGGCTGCAAGCATTTTGAAGGAGCAGCGAAGGTTTTCGCGTTTTCCAGAAGATGTCACTGGCACGACATATGACGTCAGAAGTGCTGTATCCAATTGTAGCAGAGTTGATAAAAAAATCAAGAATAAGTTTCAATAACGGTATCTTCCGAAAGAAATGAAAAGCCTTTGTTGCAATAAGTCTGATCTTTGATAAATCGATACTATTAAAAAATACACTACAAAGATACTAATTTGTATACGCATTTCGTTATCGCGTGAAAAGGCACAATTACGCATAATTATCCACCTAATTAAAAATACAATCTGCGGCTGTTAACGACAAGGGGGGAGGAGGAGAAGAAATGACGAGTTCGCATATATATGTTGAAGGGTTAAATGCTGAGTTGCGGCGAAGGAAAGAAGGAATAAGAAAGAAAGGAGGAGTCTTCGACGCGCAGGTATTGAGTTGGGGCTACCTCATACTACACCATACCTCGGCACAGCTCTGAACTCACCATTTTACGATGTATAAAAAATAGACAGACTACAAGTTCCCGAGAACCCTATTGGCGCGAAGACTGTTATTATGAAATTAGCATTTAGCGAGGGCCATCCGGTCGAGGTTGGTAGGTATACATGTACACACACGTAGGCACGCGGTGTACAAGCTGTAATAGGAGGGCAAGAGGTAGGAAGCCAGGAGGTAATAAGGAGGTAATCGCTCCGAGAGAACCCTCATTGGACCGGATCGGGCCAGGTCTTTCGAACTCGGAACCAGGTGCCACCAATCGCATACTTCAACGTGCTCCGCGTTTCATTGGACGAATTATTTACGAGCCCTGCACGCGAGCGGCCGAATGAGCCTGGAAAACTGCCGGGTTGCATGTGACGTTAGACCGCTTCATTCTAAGGTGATCCTCAAAGTTCCCTTATACGACCAGGTCGCACACCGCGTATTACCCGAAGCCGCGGCATGAAGCGGGCACCTGTAATCCTATAATTATAATCCCGATTCTCGTCTTCTCCAAGCTGCGATTTGTCTTTGTCCCGATTCGACCCAGCTCCCCGATCCGATTCCCGTCTGCTATAATCCCACACGGAAAAAACCAAATCACTCCACGACGAATCGTCTCTCGAAACTTTCTTGCACAGCTGAAACACATACTCGCAGTTCCAAAAAGAAGAAAGATGCTGTCCCTCCATCATCGAGTTCCTTACATCCGATCATGCTTCGAAATGCTGAAAGCAACTTTCGCTTCTACCGGTCTCAAAGCTTTTTTATTCCGAAGGGTTTACATCTTTTCGAAAAACGATGAGCCGTTATACTTGATCAACTTGACGTGCTCAAAATAAATTTCAACTTTTGTTTGGTTTTTACTTGTCGAACAAATGTCAATTAGAGAACAATTATACGATTACAAAACTTAAATACAATGTATTTCTTGTTCACCAATTCTAGTTGAAGACATCTACCTGAGAGCAAGCATCTTTTAAGATAATTCGATGATTCGTAAATCTGGGCGAAACGATCGGAAGGACAAGGGTCCTAATTCAGGGTTTTAAGGAGGGGATCTGAGACCGGCACACGCCGTAGTGATCCCGGTTTGCGGTCTCTTGTCACATTCTTGTCAACGGGAACAACGCGTCACGTCAATCTCTTCCGCGCGCGCCGATCGTCTCGGTCGATCCTTTCCTCCTTCCCTCCTCCTTTTCCACTCCTTCCTTGAGCTCCTTCAGGTCTGGCTGTCGCGTACGCGTCAGCGGCGCCTTGATCGGCTGGTCCAGTAGACCCGTGAAACGGACAGATGGATGGACAGACGGACAGCTCGACAACCTCTCGATGCGTCAAAGAGAAATATAACTCTCCTCGCTCCCGGTCGAAACTGCCTCATTAACCGACCCACCGCTGTCGCGTCTGATCCCTGGAGTTCGAGTTGCGTCGCCGAATTCTCCGAGTATAGCTGAAAACTTCGCCTACCCCCATAGGAGCTTGGGGAAAGGAGTGAGCGACAAAAGGGCGAATTTCCTGCGGAACGTCGATCAGGAACGGAGCCGGAAAGCTGCTACTCGAACAAAGTCGAGGGGACAATGGGGGCGGTACCAAAAGCATGGGGCACCCTGGTCAATTCATCGCGGCGCGTCGGACGTTCATCAATCCTCTGGCTCGCCTCGGGTACCCGTGCCTACCTGTGCAGGAAGGAGTCTCGGCCTGCACGGCGTCGCGACGCAAAGGAACATTAATTGACGCGCAGATCCAAAGCCCGTTTCCCCCTCGCGGAGTCGACAGTCGCCCTCTGTCACCGACCGAGCAGATACTTCGGTCGCGGGGTTCCGCTCGAGGACTCGGTGCCCCAGGAAAGCCAGGATTTATGCTCCTATGAGTTGAGATGTTTGCGGGAGATTGAACGCGGCGCGGCAAAGACCCCCGCTGTACCGCCTGCAGGACCTGCAGGACCTGCAGGGAGAAAAATTGGCGCGCAAGTATCGCCGGCTCGAGTCCGTGAACAAAAGCTTGGGGCTCCTGAGTCAAGGCGATATCCTCGCGAGGCTGATTAAGATCGAAGTCTGCAGGACGAAGAGCGGGAGCAGCAGCTGCCTTCTTCTTCTCCAGGGTATATCGGGGCATCGAGAGGACGAAGAGCGGCCTGATGGCTGAGCGGAGATGATGAGAGATGGCAATGGCACAGCAACCGAACCCTGCAAGCTGGACTTCCGCGCCCGAGGCGTTTGGTCCTCCGGCCGGTTTGCCGTCGAGAGTTGTATCCTCGAAATAACACGTTTCCTTTTAATTTCAGTTTACTACTGTAAAATTGCTTGGTAATAACAATAATGAAACTGTTCCTGCATTTGCTAATGATAGTGATTTGTTCGCTGCCCTCGAGCGACCATCCGGCACCAGGCCTCGGAGAGCAAGTAGCTTGGCGCTATGGACGGACGGGACCATCCAGCGATGCGCGCTTATGCCGTTTGGAATTCATTTCATAGCTCTGCAGAAGGACGCGCTCCGATCTCCCAGGGTCAAACGCGTACTGCAATCGCTAATTAAGAGTCTTGTAATATATTTCCGCATCGGGGTATATTTCAGCACCGTATATGCATAACAACTTACAATTAGCATAGAGTTGCGATGGGTCCCGAAGTAGATACGTGGCTTTCGGATTTTTCGCCTCGCGCCAATCGGCATTGCAACGAGAGATGGAAGATGGATTTGGCAACGTATAGAGGATGGAAAAATAGGAGATAAACATGCGGGGAGAGGAGAAATCGGTGATTGAGGTGCACGGCATGGTCGCGGTCGGCGGTCGCCCGCCCTCAGGATCCATCCGTTCCGAACTCTTTTGAATCTTCGCCGGCCAATTAAAATAATTAGCGACGAAACGAAGAAGAGCAAGGAGGAGACGGACGCGCATAAACACGGACGCTGTGTTATTTACGGCTCGTCCGCGTCTTAATAACTAGCTTAACGATTGACCGGCAATTGAGCCTTACCGAAGAGTCGCGGTTTAATCACTGGCCCATTATTATATCCTACCTTCACTTTCCACGCGGTTCATTCTCGCCTTATCTTTTAGTCCTCGTCCTCATCTGATCGGCGCTAATTGTAAGTAAGAGTTTCGACGAATCCGATCATAAGTATATATGTATATAATACGCTCACTCCCATAAACTAGACGTACGAGTGATCGGCGAGTGAAATTGGTACCTTAAATCCGGTCTTCCGAGAACTCAGCTTCTTAATTGTCCCGGAAATCGAAGAACATGATGCATAAATTCGTCTCACTTTCTTCTCTCCCATTGATCGTCGCCAGCTCAAGCCCTGTTGAAACAGTGCCCATCAAGGAGGCACGCCGTGAGCTTACGGTGGTCTTCGTGGTCCTCGTGTGTCTACAGGGGTAGCAACCCCTCAGTGGTGTTAGTCTGGTTCCCAAGGGCGAAGGAAAGTGCAGGTCGAAGTTACGCGACGGCTGGAGAGGCGGGAGACCTCGGTCGTTTATTTGTCGTTATATAGTCGGGGAACATTGTCCCGTTGAAGGACCTGGAACTCGACGAGGGACCGCGAAGGGACTTGGAAAGGACCGCGGAGGGACGCCGCGCCGATCCGCGGCTAAACTTGACTCGTCTTTCGAAGGGTGGGCGGGGGAACCCGCCGCGTTTCATTTATTCAAAGTAAGTTATAGCGATCGGTGCTCTCACAGCAGCCGAAGCGGTCTGTCGCATCGGCGGCAGCGCCGCCTCCGATGCAAACCTAATATAGGTATACCGGGGTCCGAGTCGGTGCTCCGATTTTCAACACAAAGATATTCATCTAATTCCTCGATTAGACGACTCGCCCCGAGTCTCGGCGTCCGCTGCTGCTTTTTGCCGTTCTACTCCTATATAATCGCCGTTCGACGCTACACGCCGCTAACCACCCTGCTGCACGCGCGTCCATCTTCCGGCTAATCTATCACCGGAGGGTTGGCACACCGAACGAACCGAGTCGAGGAGCATTCGAGAAAACGGAGTAATTAGATCCGCGTGGTAGGGTTGCTGGAGGGACGAGTTTAATCACCTTCCCCCTTCGCGTTTGATATCCACGCACCACTTATCCGCCTCCGAAATCCATTATGGGGGTTTGTTGCATCGTTCTTGGCGAAAACAGATATTTTACAGGTGTGTATGTGATTGACTATTCATTCTACAAATGCGAACAAAAGGAGCCAGTTCTTCAGATGAAACGTAAAGCGATCGATTGAAATTATGTCGAATGCCTTTCACTACAGCAACATTCGTTCTTGAGAGATCCGTCTAAGGCGCTGCGCATCGTTACGTCATTCGACACCAGCGTATCACGAGTAGTTATGGTACATCGGAAAACGGCGGGAGGTAAAGAAAATTTGAATTTGAATTTCAGAACGAGCATGAACTGTGGACATGAAAGGAACGTCGATTAACGTCCAGCCTACTTCCTATACCAGCAAGCCTGTCGTGGTTTGCGTTTCAGATTATATTTCAAGATGCAGTATATAAGACGCAGAGAGGGAAAAGAGTGAGGAGGTTTTGAGAACATTATTTTCGCCACCGGCTCACATCGAGGAAGTTCTCTAGGCCCTGATGGTCGAGTGCGGTGGAATGCAAGGCCTCGGCAGCAGGCTATCGCATTCCATTCAACATTTTCTTCGACTCTTAGGTGTATACTGTAGTAAATATACTTATCTAAGCACGCACATGGAACGTTGGGTATGTGGAATCGTGTGCATGTCCAGATGTGTGTGTTTGGAAACGTAGAACACGCGCCAAATTGGACAGAGCACGAGGAACCATTACGGTTATCGTTCCACGACTTCGGGATCCTCGCACTCCTTCACCGATATTGCGAGAGCTTTCTGGCACGTAGCTGAAAATGTAAGAGAACGGTTAGGGAAGGTGGAGAATTTTAATGAAGAAGTATTGTTAATATTGGTATATTTGCAGTGGTGTTGCTTATTTCTATGACAAATCGCTCAATGCAGTATACATTTTGTGCTCGTGCATGCTATCGCAGTTTCATGTCTGACGTGAAATCGTTGCAGTGTGGCGACAAGGCATGTTGATCGGTTGATTAACATACTAGCGTCAATTCTAATTATGATTCCAGGTTGGCTTGGAGCTGACGTTTCAAAGCCGCAGACGTAATTAACTGCGTCGAGTCACGAAAAAGCGCGAGACCACCGGAGCTTATAGGCGACGAAAATTGCGTTGGCTGGAAATTGGTTGAGTGTATACTTATTATCGACGGTTTTCAGTCTCATAAATTAGTTTTTCGGATATAATTACGAGGCTACAGGGACATCGCGACGCGTGTGTCGATAGATTTCATCCAACGTCTAAAGTGCGTTTCTCCCAATCGTACCCGCGTAATTGAATCGAATCAGTCGTTTGATTATCTGTCAATATATAAATGGGCATTTGTGTTTGAGCAACAGGCTTAAATTCCGTGGGCTGAGCAGGTAAACGAAATTTCGAACGGTTTGATAAAACGATGCTAATCAAAGCCATTTGTATGAGTCGAGAAGCTACTTTTTACGACCCGGTTACATTAAACTTCGACAAAATACCCCAGCGATTCAAGAGGCATAACATTTTATCGGCAGAGTTTTTCGATAATCTCGCGGCAACATTCATTGCTTCATTTCCCAACAGGATCCACGTACATTCGACGAAAAACTCAATCGATTTTGCTGCTGGGTGGGCATCGGTGAGTCCTCCAATTCTCCAGAGGAACTCCGAAACCGGACCAGTTCTTAATACTACACCCTTGTTCCCTCCTCATGCTTCAATCGTCTTCGAAGCTGATTTTATGACAGCCATATCTTCGACATTCACTTAGGACCTCTCTCAGTGCTCGAAGTTTGCATAACTCTGTAACACGATTTCCACAATACGTTTGCGCAATTTAATAAAAAATCGTGAAAAAGTGCAATTAGAGTACTTGTCCCAGCGATTGCTATGATAATTCCTAACAAATTTCTGCTTCTAAAGTAATTCCGTTCGAACATTTCCTTTCAACAAAGGATACCCATACTAAGGGGTAAAATTTATATCGCGGTTGACGAAGGGCGACTGGACAGCGGATGAAAATAGTCATGTCGTCGGTCGCATGAGTATAAAATATTTATGTCCTATCAACGGTGTTGCAGAGTATAAGCGTCCTGGAGTGGTAAAAGGGAATGAAGAGAGAATTTTGGAGACGGGCGGGCGTCGACGTCGACGTCAATGAAACTCGACATGGCCTACCGGCCATAAATTCCACCGTCACGGACAGAAATAAATCTAATATCTCTCATGTCCCACTTACAGGACAGCCGACTGTATTTATTGCTTCTTCTGTCCTGGCCACTGTGTCCGCCGCATCAGTCCGAGACGCTGCTACCGGGATTTGCGGCCGCTCCTTTCCTCTCGTCAGGACTTCTTCCTCCTCTCAACTATTCCAAAAAATTTTACTGACCTCGCGTCGGTTCCGCGTAGAATTCTGTATATTCTTATACAACTCTGCATCTGCAGAGGCTCCTCATGGATGGAATTGATATTCCGAAAATATTGCTTTACCGCATGTCCTGACCGATGAGGAAATCAAAGGGTGCGATGTCGGAGGTGGTGTCCGGGTCTCGCCCAGGTGTAAGAAGTATTAGGTATAAGTTCGTATCGATCAACCTTCCGACACGCGAGCTCAGGGTGGGGTCTCCGGAGAACAACAACGCTTCCGCAGCCATTATGCAGTCGCCGGTTATTTTCTTTCTGGATGAACGTTCGTGTGCAGGACTGAATCGCCGGCATTGGCAGGACCTGGTGCGGAGGCCCAGCCTTCTCTGGATTTTTAAAAGGTCTCAGAATGTGTGCCTGAGAAGACTCTTCATTAAATTTTCCTCTTTTTCCATTGAGCCACGTCGGAGCCACGTTTCTCGCACGAACATTAGTCAAGTCATAAGTTTAGAGTGGCAGCTTGCGTTGTCCTGCTACCGTATGCGATAGCCGGTATCAAATTTCGGTGTAATTAGGCACCGTATCAGACGATGAAAAATAGCTATTAGGACTTTATCGAAGCATGATGCACGATATAATCATGGGACAAATGATGCGGATAATGCGCTGACTGCAGGAAACAAGTTTATTTCTACACCTGCTTAATGCGTGCAATTTGAATTCGAAATTCTTAATGCGTCTGAGTCTTGATTTACTCCGGCTAAGAGATACGAGCACTCTTGATTCCCGATAGTCAAAATTTAGAAAGCATGTATAGAATCAATCTTAGCCACTGATTATGCCGGCCACTCGTTTTCGGGCTTGAATCGTACGAAAATTCTTCACCTCCTGCCGGGACGAGAACGAAGTTTTATTAAACCGATATAAATCACCCGAGAGGAAATTATTTGAGAATTCTATTTAGGAAGGCCCGCGGTATAGTTGAGGTCCATCGAATTTCAGTGGTCTAATAACTTATGCGTACATGTACCTCGTATAAGCTGATCCAACTTCTGAACTTGAAGAAACCATAGTCTCCCGAATAACTTCAAGATTTCTTCCTTGAATTATATACACTTGAAATGTGAAAATGGAAAATTAAACGCCACCGGTATTTCCCTGTTTATAATTTTGTGAGCGATTCAAAGAGATAATTTTACCCAAATTAAAATTAGGCACCTACAAGGCTATTGGTGATAAAATCCTAAGTTGTGGTCGCCCCGAACCGCACTCAGGCCTTCTCCACTAAAATTTCTACACAGACAGGGTCGCGTCTTGGTGTGATAAGGAATTAAAAGATTCGTATCCCCGTGGGTGTAACGAGACGATAACGATTAGGACCCCAAACTGCACCGAAAACCGTCGCGTCGTTCTCTCCTCGCCTCGGCCGCTTCGCCTCTTCGTATTTCTCCGTTCTTCTCTCCTCTTCTCTCCTCTCCTCTCCTCTCCTTCTATACATCCCGAGGCAGGCACGGGGTCGCGGGCGAAGTAACGACTTCAGAATTTCATTAACGGAGGGCGGCGAGATTATTTTAAAGAGATACGGAATTACCTGATTAGGAGGGAAAAAGTCATTAACTCAGGCGAAACTAATTAACGCTAGGCTCGAGAGCGCCTTCCTTCCCCTTTCTCTCCCTTTCTCTGCTTCCCGGTCTCCACGTCTCAACGTCTCTCTCTCTTTCTCTCTCTCTCCCCCTATATCCCGTTCTCAACCTTCTACACTCCGTCATCTTCTTCTTCTTCTTCGTCTTCTTCATCGTAGAGCGTGTAATACCCTCCTCGTAGGTACAAGATGCGGAGTATAGCTGCAGGAAAGGGTAAACAATAAAAGCCTGGAGAACTGGGCTGTGCTGTGCAGGTCTCAGGGCACTCACGTTAATCTTGTTACGGTTATGAATCGCTATGCTCAGAATAATGCTATCTGCTTACTCGGAGTTCCGGTTTATTTTACCCCCTCCATCCCCATCTCCATCCCCCTTCCCTTGTCTTATGAAGATACCAACAGCTATTCAAGAATCTATTCAATTTATGTCTCAGGCATACGAACATCGTGTGATCAGCTGTCTCTAGCTATTTACGCCACACCCAGAATCACAATTTCCGTCTTTCTTGGAGGTTTTTTTTGTTTTTTTTTTTTATTTATTTCTGTTCGCGTCGAGATTCTTCTCTCAGGACCGGCGGACCTCGGTTCCAAAGGCAGAAATTCAGGAATTCGGGATTACATGATATTTCAACTCAGGTGAATAAATTCGCGACGAATTTCGCCACGTCCGCAGGTGCAAGGATAAGAAAAATGGAAATAAAAAATTACCAAAGTTATAACCCGCGACGGCGTAAACATCTTGGCGTGTGCAGGCATGCAGCAGCTCTCGTCCAAGCAATTCCTATGCATATCGCGACTTTCTTTACGATCGGTGGAAGCCCGCACCCTTTCTTTCCTTATGGGTGCGGGAGGATAACGCGGAGCTGCATCCGGATACTTGGTGGGCGAATAAAATCGGATCCTTCCGCTATTCCTTTTTGAAAAATCGAAAAGAAAATTGGTACAAATAAAACCATCTGCCCTCGCCAACGGCGCTAGCGTCTCGCAGATAAGCTTTTGTTGGTGAAATTATATATTATAACCGTGTGGCAGCTACTGTAAATACATCTCGCATGCACAGAATTTTTCTAGGCCAATCGTAAATTACACGTAGTAGGTACCTGCAGCTCGGATCTGTTGACTCTAATTACACTGTGCGTACCTGGACGCTCTCTCGACGCCTCTTGAAGAGGGGAACCTGAGTAGCCAAAAGAATATCGTCCCTCGGTTTGTTTTTCTTACACACTCGTAGCAGTTCAGGGTCGTAAAACTTGACACGGGGAAGTTCCACACGGTGAATTATGGTTTTTGGAACTGCAATTGTCTATAGCTTTAGCAATTGTACGTGTATAACTGATCGAAATTCGGAAGCAAACAAATTTCGATACCCTACATATTCTCGTGGTAAAAACGTGCGTGCAAGTGAACTGTGAACCTACCTACCCAGCAGGATCCACAATTTGGTTGAAAATTTGAAATCAAGTTGCGAGAGAGCGCGAAGATCGGTGAGGCACGAGTCAGCCCGTCAGTGTCAACGTCTAATGAACAATATACAAGACGGGACGGTGCTAAGAATCCAATATGGCCACCAGCTGCATCCGGAAGGATCGCAAGGGGAATTCTGTGATTACATTCCTGGCTGGGTTTCCCGGCAGCGTCGATCTCACCCCGAGTTTCCTTCCAGTCTCGAGTGCAAACTACGTTTCGCGATTCATCCACCGACGACATCAGCGATGGCGACTGACTGCAATAAGCAACAGCGGCTTTATTTGCGCTTGGCAGTAATTTACCCGCAGGTTAAAGGCCGCGTGCGGATCGACTGTACAGTCCTGCAATTTTTTTTTATCGATCAAAACAGCCTCCAGCCGTGGGGAACGATCGGCGATCAAGTTCATCGTCAGACGTAACGTGTTTCCGTCCGGCGTGCGGCCGATCGGCCGCGTGATCACCGCCCATGAACAACCACTGCAAGGGGACTGCGAGTTGTTGTTTATCGGCGCATTACATGCCTCCGCCTTACCGCAATTGACGATAATAATCGCGCGAATTCGCGCAAATCGCCGGCGCGCCGCTAATTTCGGAGCGATTCGATTCGCTTCGCTCCGCTCGTGCAGCCGCGATTCTCGTTCGATTTTGCCTTCGATGCCCAGCTTGTAGCGCAAAGCTATTCTTGGCTGGGGGTTGCAGTTCGTGCATTAATTTGGTCTGTCTGTGCCGGTTTGTGCGGTGGTGAACAACACCAGCGTATTGACTTTATACAGTCGTAAATAATGCCGCGAATAACACACCGGCCGTTGTCTTTTTTAATTAAATTTCGTTACTGCCAATTCAACGACCGAACCGCTGCTGCTGCTGTTGCTGCTGCTGCTGCTGGGGCACAAATAAATTGGAAAGATTCAACGCTGATTTCAATTACGATTGATTAAATGTTACTCCGTTAAACTGACCGCACCTGTACGAATTACCGAGAAGTAACCGGCGTCTATATTTCAACGTGTTTCAAGTGAAAATGAGATAATTCGCGGTCTTTTCATTACTTTCATTATTTTTTTTCATCCAAGATCGAAATCCGCATGTAGTCGACATAGGACGATTAAATCGTAAGAATGAAATGTATGTTATTTTTTACAAATAAAACTCAGTTTATAGCAATGAAATATTGTAATCATTAATTAAATAGAAACCCGAGAATAAAAAACATGACTCGCATACCTGCAGTCCGAGGTTTTTCCATCACACACGAATTTTGGTGAAAATTTGGAAACTTTTCATCCCGCGGGTCGCACGTGGGTTGAAATTGCCCGGCAGCCAAAGGCAGGTATACCCATAGCTACGTGGGCGGCATATGGAGTTGCTGAAAATTCATTTCCTGCAGCTAGACTATAAGGCGGTGCGAGGCGGCTGCAGGGATTTACCGGCAGTAAACCTGTAAAATATGAAAATTTTCAGCAAATTGCATTCTCCGACGGTGCATTCCAGTTCAAGCGATCCTCGACAATGGGCGACACCTTCCGCAGAATTCCGATCAACGATATCCTGTACCTACCCAGGACGACATTTCGCCACCGCGGTGTGTGGATTCCTTTATTGATTCGACTTTAAAAAATCAGGATAATCGTGTGCCAGTTGCAAGTTGAATATAAAGATTAACTTATTTAGTCGTTTATAGGCGGAAAAAATTCCAACAGTATATATGACAACAAATTTTGCATTTGGTTAAAAAGTTCGCTGATAAAACAATTAACTATAGCTGTTAATTTGCTATCGTGTTGATTGCCGTCGGTTTGCTCGTAGCATATACGAGTACATTAAACTGGGTTGTTTTTGTACAAAGCCATAATATGTATTGCAGTTCTTACGTAGCCTTGAGTATAAAGTCAGCGGTCCGTATAATTTCTTTCGGGGATTATACGCGTAATATATTAAGATTAGCGATAATTACAATACTTAGCGGTAGATCGTGATAATAAAAGTTTTTTGTTTTGTTTGTTTTTTTTTTTTCTTGCTACTGTTTAATTGATAATTGCACGTACCTATCGCATAAACTGAGTTGAAGATATAATTATCCTGCGATTGCTATCTGCGTAATCTTTGCGACAGTCCCAGTCACACGTCTCTGAGGTCAGTCAGCCGCCATCAGGCTCGGAAAAAGGTTTAAAGATCCCGAATTTTCAGGGCGGAATAGCTTAGTGGCGAAGAAAAACACCGCCAGCGACTCGCCTATCCCCAGAAGTTAGAGTGGGCACCCAAATGGCGGCCGCACCGCGGCACGAAGTAATTATTCCCTCTCCTTTTAAACACAGTAATCTTTGAGTTTCTTCCGCCGCACGTTGTTTATGGTAATCCATCTCCTCGCAGGTCTATAAACACAGCATATGACCAGAAATACTAAAATTGCCAGCCATGCAGGGTTATTATTATTATTATTGTTATTATATGTATACAGTTCAAAACAGTTCAACTAGAAATCCTTTTGGAAAAATTGGAAAACCATGAAAAATCATCTGAACTCATCTCACAAACAGCTGCTGTTAATATCTGGACTCCTGTTATTATAGTCCTTCAGGTACCAAAATGATCATCCTTATTCCTGTGTAAAAGAATATTTCCGCGACTAAGAAATTCTTTCACATCCAGTTTAGCACGCGTCGTTGATAAATCGTGTGACAGAGATTTCACGAGTACCTACGTAGAGACAGTTTATTAAATGTGCATAAACCTGTTACCGTGTCACACGGTGGTTATGACAGCGTGGATTTAAAGCTCGGAAGATTGACTCGAGTGTGATGCGTGTAATTCACCTTCAGAGACCTTTAAGCGCTTCCACCTTAACCGTCTAGGAGGCCCCATCTAATTGCAAGACCGAGATGGCTGCCGTGCACGCCACAGGAAATCACCCGCGCACGCCAAAAAAGAAGAAAAAAAAAAAAATTATAAAAAGAAAGAACAAAAAAAAAAAACTGTGTAGCCTATCTTACGGTTCGCTCGCTTTAACGACCGAGCCAGGCGAACGATTATAACGAGCATCTAGTTGGTTCTTCGTACCTATATAGTATACCTACATTTCCTCAGCGAGATATTTTTATCCATAAGTGATAATATTTCCTTGATCACAGCGAAGATGCAGTTCATTGATTTGAAAATGGATATGTACTGTTGAAGATATAAAAAGAAGGAAAGAAAGAAAAAAAATTATTTACCAGGGACGCAATTACACCGCATAGCTTATGAGATAATGATGCAAAAATAAATAACGAAAATTTCCAGCAACGTGGTTTAACGTGTAAGGTTGAAACCCGTTGAAATTTAATAGCGTGTGTTTATGCATTACATTTTACGTTATATGGCGCGACGTATATTTATAACGTATAAGCGATACGATCACAGCAGGTTACATTTGTATTGTAATGCGTATAGTAATTGCGGGAGTCTTGACGCGAGGGTTGCGTAATAAAAATAAACTGGAAAGAAATGAAGAATAATATGGAGAGAGAGAAAGAGAGAACAGAAAGAAGGGAAAAAACGAGGTATACAAATTTTTTTCAAAAAATATTAATACGGTTCTAAACTTACCCGTGTATAACCTACCTACCTACCTACCAACGGGCTAGATTTTACGACCTGACCGATGTTAATGCCGCGAGTTCTGTTCGGAATGGGTGTGACCCTGCTTTTTAACTATTGGACAACGGAGTTGCTGGAAGGCCGACACACACGCCCCGGATGCGAAAGAGGCTTACTGAGCTCCGACGAACTTAACGACTAATCAACCTATCGAAACGCACTTTGAAAGCTCCGTACGGTCCGGAGAGTTTGTCTATGGCGACGGCCTCGGGAGAGTCTCGTAATTCCGACCGCTGGACATGTCTTACCGTCGCGATAGCCTTTTCAAAATCATAAATGTCATTAGATAAGGCCTAACAGCTGTTGGCCCTTATCGGCGAGACACTCGTTATCGCCAGTTAGCTCGAAGTGAATAAAAAGTATCGCGTTCGAATTCTAGAACAAGCGAGTAGGTATTCATCGGAATATAAAATTTCTGCATTTGCATTTTCGCCACTTGGCCGGGGATCTTGAAGACGCGTTGCAAAATCCACCGCAACGGGATTTATTCGCGTTTTGCGTGGGCGCAGCTGCATCGGTCGCGTTTTCTGCTATCCCCATCTCCTCGTCCGGAGCGAACCAAGGGAAAGGTTATCGAACGAGAACGATGATAGATGCAAGGTGGGGCGAAGCAATCGCGTTCTAATCGACTTATAATCGATCACGAAACCTCGCATGCGGCCAAACAGAGCTCGAGCTCCTCCTCTTCCGCCATCTACTCCGCAGGCTAACCACCCATCCAATTTTCCCCCCGTTACTCGCTCATGCATTTAATGCTCGCAATTTTTACCGCATGGTTACAGCAGGGCGCGATGCATATCGCTGGAGGAATTCAAACGTCTGTACCTACATTTCGAATTTAACGTGGGGAAAATCGAAAGGGGAATCGCTTACCTCGAAGCACCTTTGAGAGGAACGTCTCTCGTCTGTGGCCTGCCATGGCACCCCGCGTGGTTTCAGGGGGCAATCAACGTTTCGTGATTAGCAGTCTCGAGATTGGCCAAAACTGATTGCTCACCAGCTCGCAGGCTCCGGACCAAGTCCGCAACGGAGGTTGAGACTCATCTTCTGGGTCCAGCTCTCCCAGCGAATTTTAGATCTCGTTTCCCAGCTGCGGATGGAAAACGGTGTTTATTTTCACGAGTGTTAAGGATACCGGTTCGAAAATGGTTTATACGGCATATGTTCACGTAAGAGCGCAACTGCACGAAGGTTGGCGAAGGAGATCGATTGAAACCGTTGTATATATACGATGAATATACGGCATAGGACGAATACGACGAGCCTTTCGTCGAATCAATTTTAATTTCAACCTTAAACACTACGTGTGCAACTTTGTATGCGTAGATATTATCGTTTTGACAAAAGTATGTTTCTCTTGCTCCATTAGAGATATAAACCAGTCATCGAGGGGCTTATTTATTTCACTTATGACACCAGCGAGTATGCGGATATCTTTAATTGCTAATCGCGTCGACAGCTGCTCGACTCCGCAAGGTGACATCGTCGTCGTCGGATGACCGTTGAATTAAAAATTTGCCCATAGAATTTTACCGTATTTCCAACATCGGTATATTAGCAGACCGGCACCGACTCCAAGCACTCACATGACAGCCAAGTAACGACGTGCGAGCTTCGGTGTCCTGGACACATGATCAAATTACCAAATCCATAAATATCACACGTACATACGTATCTCACGCGTATTCATATCTATTAGTCATCGTTAACCCCACAACCACCGCCACCAAGATATGTCATGTCATGGAAAGATCGATTTAGCGACGATAAAGTAATTTCGTTTAGTATTCAGTTTATAAATTCGACATCAATTCTCGCCATAAACACGAATAAGTATATACAATTTACAACTATTGCTTGTCAAAGCTGTAGGAAAAAATTTTCAAATCTATATACATTCCGTTGGTAAAAAAAGTATCTCGTTATCAAATAAAAAAAAAACAAAAAAAAAAAAAAAACATAATGACATTGCCTGAAAGGAATATTCGCTATAAATATTGTCCATTTGATCCAGCATCGACGTCAACGTATTTTAGAAATAGTTACTAAATCAGTGGCTCTAATTGGTCTAAGACACGAATGAAAGCGTGACCATAAGATCAGGTCCAAACGATCGATGATTGAGATTCCTCGAATTCCTAACACGAGATGTGGAATTTCCAAGCACGTTGTTTGAGGCGCCCAAGTGATTAAAAACTTTCCGAGCGCCAGAATTGTCAACTAAAATTGTTTGTCTCGAGTCAGCGTCCTACGTGGGGAAGTGGCTCGCGAGTATCGATCACGTAAATGTTTGATGAAGAACGGTGCCAGGTGCCAGAGTTACCCGGGAGCTTCGGGGCTTCTGTAGGGTTGTTTGATACAAACAACGTTGTTCGCACAATTGGCATGAAATCTTCATCGCGTGGTGCTCAGTTGGGTATCATTTCGTTGGCCACTGTCACCTTGGCGCCTGAATATTTCAGGTATGATGAAGATTTCCAGTCTCCTTACTCCATTTCGAGTCTAACGTGGATTGATTTTAGTGGAAACCGTGAATTCCAGTACCTAAGTGAGCTATAGGAAAAGGAAGTTGGCCAGTGAAATTGGCTCGACGACGACGTCTCCTCAACCCGGCACGAAACATTCAAGTTATCGTAACGAAGTTGCTACGCGTCTAGTAACGTGATAATATTCCACTCGGTGGTATCTCAGTTCGCTGTTCGTTTAGGCGTGATTGATTCACCTCTTGACCTTCGACACGATCCGTTTTCAAGATACCGTTGAAACGTACGAGTATATCAGCCCGGGACGAGCTGGTCTGCGACATAAACTTGGTGGATAACGGGGTCTACTTCGCAGTCTGAAAACAAAGCTGTGTGTTCCGATGGTGAGCCGCGTTTGCAGGGCAAGGAACACCCGTGATCCACAGTTCCTTGGTAGGTATAGCGAGGAGAAGACCGGGGTCGGGGGGTTGGGTGTAATTATGAAGCAGAGATCCGCAGGGAAAGATAGGCCACGAAACCCCGAGTGATGGATGCTTTCAGCGTTTGAACACCGCGGCAGTCCGCAGGCTTCGAAGCCATGCACCATATACGCGGCCACCCTCCTTCTGGCGATCGCAGCCTCTTAGAATGGGGAAAAAAATGGCGATTCTGAATTTTGGCGAAAACGGGTGATTCTGGTGAATCTCCTCGATTGCCGTAGTGGCAAGCGAGAAACGCGTCTTTCTGCACTGCACTGTCCAGAGTCCCGCCCAGCACGTCGACCAATAGTCATTAGGTGGGTCCATTAAACGAGCGTGCACGCTCACGCACACGCTTGGCTCGTCGAGCGACCTCGTCTTCGACGCTCGAACCACGCGTGGGGTGCTCGGCCAGGTCGGCACCACATGCCATGGCGTTTCTTCGACGGACCGGGAGGTGGGCGGAACCAAGAGGCGGCTCTTTACGGCCACCTTCCGTTCCCCGCGTCGGAAACCGCTTGTACTCCCCGATAGTCACTTGGTATACTTTGTACACGCGTGGTATAACGCGAGTATGCAGGTACCGAGGACCTGCCCGATGTTGCCTGCTTGACTATCGCAATCAAACGTCGTCGTTGCCTTTCCCGTGTTCTTCTGTTTTTCACGCTTTCCGGATCGCTGAGATTTTCGTATCGATGACTGTTTCATACAACGGCCTACGAATTTAGAGACCATTTTTTCATGGTACCGCTGGGGTGAATACCTTGGTCGTTGATCCATTCGATCATTGATCACGAATTGCTATAGCAAAAAGGGTGTTGATGCAGTTTACTTGACGTACTTGGAATTTACGATACTGTGAATTACTGATGTTGTCCCCGTGGTTGAAGAGACTCCGTAAATGTTTTTGAACAGTCACGATAAGAAGTTATAAACTTCACTGAATGAGCAACAGGATACATTTGCGATCTTGTGAACTTTGGTTTAATTTTGATTTGAGCGTCGAATGAAAAGTGGCTAAAAAAGGGATGGAATCATCGATATTTTTGTTGCGTAACTGTATAAATGGTGAAGTATAACGTAATATCGTTTGCACAAGTATCGTACCAATCAAGTACCGTAAAATAACTTGGAAAATTGACTCGTTGAACTTCTTCCTTCTCACTTCTTTGCTGTATCACTACATGATTTAACTCAAAACAAAATTCGTCATCCAAAAGCCTTAGGAAGGGTTAAAAAGAAGTTGTAATCAAACCGTCGATAAGCGGCTCGAGTATTACAATAATCACCAGAAGAATACCGGCGAATATGTAAAATTGCGTCGAGGGTGCGGATCGTCGGAATATAAGGTTAATTTTTCTTGTACTTACCAACACGCAGAGGTTCGATATGGGCAGCTTAGCAGTTTCTTATCGCACGCGATTGTCGCAGGTGGTGTGCAGGTAGGTTAAGTAACTGCAGAGAAACGTTAGAGTCGTGGGAATGGTCGTCGGGGCGGTTAAAACTGCGATGAAAATAACGCGTAACACGTGAGTAACACGCACTTCTCCGGATGATATTCGGTTTCACGAACGTCACACTTACTAGATGGAGGTTCGGCTGGGTCGAGGGGGTCGAAAATCTGACCTCGACCGATAACATCTTGCGTTCGATATTAGTCCGCGCACGCAACGGAGGTCACTCGTGACTTCGTACGCACTTTCGAAGTCTCAATGCGATGGCGGGTCCGCCAAGGTGACCGGGAATCCGATCTGGAACCCCGAAGACTGTCGTCTTCTGGCGCCCCAACCGAACTACACCAATGAGGATGCCCGGTCAGCCCTCCAGGAGAAGAGAAGCAGTAGTCAGTCAGTTGGCCAGCACCGGACCAGCCGCCGATGTGGCGATTATGTTTGCCCATTAATATGCGGCGTCGGACAAGACAAGGTCCATTCTGTTCGAAGAAGCAGCCTCATGGCTGCCTCCAGCCTGGCCTATAACAGACCTCGGGTTTGTGGGTTTGTAGGTCTAGGCCCTCTGCCAGGGCGCGTCGTATCATTTATCACTGGATTCACGCCGCCCTCTTCTCCCAGCTGGACTCGAAGACCGTTAGTCTTCAGCCCGGTGAATGCTGCTGCTTCGACCTCCCCTCCTCCTTAACCTCGCCCTTTATAGGTATACAGGAATTATATACACGTATGTACGGACATGGATAATATTATGCTCACTGTGGTGGCTCGTTCGTTCACTTTCGATTTCACCTCGTGAGTGTGGATAGGTATGTCTATACTTATGCTCATTATAGCATCCCAGCGACCATTCGTCGATCATAACTTCCTTTTTCTCTATAAAATTTTTTATTACTCACCATTTCAAGTCGTTAAAACACGAATATACTCGGTTGTTATTCCAAGATTTCAGTATGGTATCTACGCGTTGTCGAACCAATCATAGACGCACGATTTAGTCGGTGTATCGATGGTTCAGCGAGTTGATCACTCACTGACTTGAAGTCATATGGCTTTTGTGCTTCTCCATCCAGAGCAGAATCGCGATCTTATCTTCTTAGCTTATTTTATCTTCCCAATTCAAATTTGCAGCATGCAATGAGGCTTATCGTTCATTACAAATGTTGGTTCCATTGAGTTCCGACTATGAGTTTACTTGATATTTAGTCAATTATTTTTTGTTCATTCTGCGTTTTCCTGTAGCGCTATAAAGAGATCTACAATCTGCGTAACACCAGGTCGATCAGATTCCGCGTACGATGACTGATTTCCATTCGACTCTATAAGCTACTAGACTAGCTACCTAGAAAAGACGTACGACGTCTCTAGGTTATGGTTATGATTGTGTCCTGGTCGACGGAGGGCCAGCTGTGATAAGACTGCGTTATCATAAAATTCCCAGGAGAGATCTGCCGCGGGGTTCGTTGAAAATCTACATCCGGCCTCGGAAAAACGACTCATGGAAAGAATGTCTGAATATTTTTATATCCGAGGGTCCAGACAGGCCTTCGTATGGGGTTTACAATTCTATGAATAAAAAATCTAACTTGATCGTAGGTTGTGGGTGCGGATGGGCTGCGGGTAGGGTCAAGGAATAGAAGAAACATTATTCGAGGAAGATAATGGCCGTTATAATAACCCTGGTAGATACTAATGAGCGCTTCAGGAGTATTCGAACAGCAGGTAGGCAAGGGGCACCTACACCCAGGACTCGAGTCCTTTTCGAAACGATTATGGCGTGTCTCCAGTGATTTAGTAACTCGGCGTCGGCTGCGGTCGCGTCGATATGTTAATCCACGGTTATAATCCCCGAAAGGGAGACCAGAGCTTGGAGTCGAGGCGTAGGCACGTCGGCCGCCATATAGAGAAACGAGGCACATACGTGTTTGCGGTGGAGGACGAAGCGAGCGAGGAGGTTGTTAAGTCGAAAAGCACCTCACCTCCCGGGTGCAGCTCAAGTTATACGCCCGGCTTCGTCGTAAATATAAAATATAAAATATCGAAGCCTCGAATAAATAAGGGACAGCGAGGTTCGCTGCTGGAACCGCTAGGCAGCTTAACCCTTCGAAGCCGGCAACGAGTTTCCTGCAGCTCCTTACCCTGCACCTCCTCCGGCTGCTTTTGCTTTTTAATTAAAAAATATTCCTTTCGGCGATTTTACGAGATGGCAGCTTCCTCAGCATCGCCTCCTCCACCTCACCCAAGGTCATTAGCACAGATTGCCTTCCACGTCGCCCCCGGGTCCGTCACGAATCCTCGACCCTATATACGCGACCGACGGCACCGACCCGTCATCATTATCGTCACTGACGGAAGGCCCGTCGCTCCTTGTGTCCTCCTTCGGGGATGAGGCCCAGATTGACGACGGGGTGAAAAGAGAGAAATAACAAAAATAGATAGACAGACAACTGATCGGCGAACGAGAATTCAAAGATGAACGCATAGGGTCCGCGGTGAACTTCGTCTCATCGCCACGTATTGTGACAAACTTTCTCTTTTTATGATGAAGATGAATAGCGCGAGATATGTGGCTGCTCCACGCTTGCTGTATGGGATTCTCTTCACGGATTTAATTTACGACAGTCGCGCACCGCTCACTGAATCACTTCACTGCGTATGTCGGTATCGACGTTAATGACGTTATTAGGCTTACTGAAGTCACGCCTGCTGTTGCTGCTGTTGCTTTGAACAGCGCTGGG
The DNA here is from genome assembly GCF_021155765.1 of Diprion similis. Taxonomy (NCBI): domain Eukaryota; kingdom Metazoa; phylum Arthropoda; class Insecta; order Hymenoptera; family Diprionidae; genus Diprion; species Diprion similis. Next base: position 25,570,410 of record NC_060108.1, read on the forward strand.
ATATAACCCTGCAGTGCTGACAACGAACCGCGTTCTCCAGTTGCCCAACAGACCTGACTGCTCGACGCCTTCCCTCATGCTCTAGGACGTAAAGAAGAATAATGAGACATTCGTCTGTCACTTATTGCCATATTTTCGTATGCACGTCACGAGTTGTACGATGGATATAATCTTCCTGAACAGCTTTTCTATAGATTTGACTTGGTGATCAATTCACTAGTTATGACTTACAGCATTCTGGATAGAACTGGATTTCCATCACTGGACACCATTCGATTTCCTGCAATAGTCCTAGATTTCTTCGTATCCCGATTCTGAATCGAATCGTCACCTACGTTATGGAAGTGGACGAGTACCTATCACGAATACTTGTTAGATACTTGTAAATACATATTTGATTGAACTGGATCAATACAGTAGCTAGTTGTACACGAGAGAGTTGAGATTTAAAATAGTCTGATTTATTCAAGCTATTTCCAAGTAGCACAGTTGAAATTACGAATTATTCCCAACCGCAATGGTGTTTCGATATAGAACTTTGGTTGGCACACATGATACATAAGTTTCGCTGCAACGTCTGGCTTCGGACCACCTAAACATAAAAATTGACACACCGTGATTCCTGAGGATAATTCTTCTCGAAAGACACATAAAGTCACCACTCAATATAATTATCGAAAAGGAACTGAACGAAGAGATAAACGAAAGTCAACGTTGTTCGGGTAGATCCCAAACTAGTCAAATTTGAATACTTTGGGTCTTACCCCGACTGAATCAGAGCAAAGAGAATGAATCCCGAATCGAGTTGGCGTCGAACAACAACCCGTCGGCAATTGATCCCTCGGCGCATTTCGCGCCCCTTGACATGCCAAATCGCGAAAGAATGGAGAACAGGAGAAGGTGGGGTCGATGGTTTCTTTTCCATTGGGTGTCGGTGTCTCGGGTGCATTTCGGTCGATGCGTATAACCGCACATATGATCAGGTGGCAGGCAGGCAGGCAGGCAGGCAGGCAAGCAGGCAGGCGGCGGGGGATCAAAGATATCCTGAGCGCTAGTCTGGAAGGTGGAGGAGGGTGCAGAGGACGAGGGTGAAGGCGAGGCGGGAAAAGAGCCGAGTGAGAGGAGAGGAGAGGAGAGGAGAGGAGAGGAGAGAAACGGATGAGAATAAGAAAAATCGAAATATTATAGCATCGGACTCGGCTTCGCCGGCTCTCTGCTCGGCCGCCGAGAGGGTGAGGCGACAATCCGTGACCAATCCGACACTAAATCAGGCGACGCGAGTTCCACCTTACAGACCGACGATCCCGGGACGTATGTACTCTACCATCTGTATGTTGCTAGCCATGTAGGCAGACACCATTTTAACGTTTACATAGATCCCAGCCATGTACATGGGGACATGGGGTTGTATATAAAAACCGTGTTCAGCGTGCATCCTTCATTTCGATGTGGGTTTTGCCCTTGCGCATTAAATCGTTTCAGCTATTGCACGGGTGTTAAATTGAGAAAAACCAGTAAACGTCATTCTTTGATTGTAAAAAATATTTACGTTTCATTTATTGTCGATATCATCTACGTTGTACACCTTTGAATTTATAGTATAAACACTTTCATCGATTTAAAAAGTGTTTTACTGATATCTTATAAATTCGTTTCACGCAATGGTGCCGAAGAAGTGATGTTACAGATAGGCCATTCCGTGAATGGTACTTTTTTCTTTCACTAGAAATTATCTTTTTTTTTTTGCAGTTGTAGTGGGAGACGTTGCGTCCAGTAAAATAGAACTAAATTATTACGTCAAATCGAAGAACGACTGCATGTGAATGGAAATTTTTTCGTTACTTCTCAGTGTTTTCGTCAAAAGCTTTCATGAATGAAGAATTATTATTTTTCAACGGTTGCACGGACAAGACTGGAACGATATGTTTGTGAAAAAGCGTAGCTCATAATCGTTTCCGCGCTACTTATGTACATCCAGCAATGTTTAATGACTGTACTCAGCGTAATAGCATCCTCGGAACCGTTCGAGCTGCTGACTTAATTTACTTTCATTTCTAGTGAAGTAATTAAGAGTCGTCCACAGTCCGTATAGTATAACGATTCCCAGTGAACCGTAGTTTTGAACTCTCTGTATTACGGATAAGGACGTGCTTCCATACACGCAACGGAGATCATACAGTCACAGTTCCTGAGCTCGGTAGCAATGGATACTAACAATTTTCTAAACGGTTTCATCCTCCTCTCCGAATAGCTCGTTAATCACTTTCAAACATCGCATGTAGATATGTAGATGCCGTCGTTACATTGCATTATGCCACGGAGCTCGAGATGAATTAGCGCTCCCGTTAATGACAAAAATTTGCTAATTTTTTCGTATGTTTCGTGCGAGGTATAACGATGACCTCGCTGCAGCCTCCTTTTCCACAGCTCGTTACTGGATATCAAAGAATAATATTTTGCAATTCTTGTTTGTGCTTTACGACGGGCATAACACGATAATTACGTGACCCACTTGCCGCATTATTCCTGCAAATATTGAGACGGCTAACATTTGCGGTTACACGTTCACGTATGTATTCCACGTGGCATAATATTCACCGCGGTAGTCCCGATAAGGAGTTAATTTATTTATTACGTTGTGTACGCGGCTAGACTACACTGCCTAGAGATAACCATACCATAGATTTTTCAGAAATTACGTCGGTCGCGGAAATTCACTGCGATCCATTCAATATTCCCTCAATGCGCAATTCACGTCACAGCCATCGCCTCTTGCTAAATTCTCGCGAAATCCTGCGGAAGGATGATGAAAGAAAACAAAAGATTAAAATTAAAAAAGAAACAAATAAATAAATAATAAAATTCGTAAATACCAACGCGTAGCAATTTAAAATGTAAATACGGATTTGAGGGACTGCTGTTGCAACGGCTCCGGATGCGTAGGCCTGATCTTTAGAGGCGAGCCTGATCGCCCGGGAATTATTATCACCGCAAGGATGCACCGTTTCATTCAAGGATATGTTCGACCCCGTGTCACGGATGTGTTCATGTAGGTATGGCCTGAGGTATGGCTATCTGACGAGATTCACACTGACGTTAAATCACGATCGTACCTGACAAGATTTCCGCAGGTGCTGCAGTTTCACTTTTAAAAAATTAATGCTGAATCGTCATATCAGCTGCTCCATGATCTCCTGTTCCGCTAATATCCTGTGTCAGGATGTCTCGCATGGGAGAAAATAAAGTCTATTTTACACTTTCTACAATCGATTTGGAAAGTAGTTCATCGTTTTCCTGTTTTTAATTTGCTTTCATCACAAGTGTTTTTTACTTCGATAAACCTTAGAGTAGAATCCTTAGTGAATTTGGTGAGATTTTTCCCTAAGTTTTGAAATAACAGTAAAGTTTTTGCATTGAAGGTTGAAACTTATCGCGGACTTGGGACTCGATTGCCCAAATTGAACATCCGCACTTGAACTCATAATTAGGCACGCTTATAACGCTGCTTGAAACGGATCATTTCATGACTTTATAGTAGGTACCAACGAGTGTGTTTTCTTTCTAGCACGAAAAACTGACTACGAGTTACCTTAGCATGAGAAAGAAATTGAAATTTTCTGTCAATTTTGCGTTACTAAAAAAAAATTAATATTTCCATCAAGTGATTTCGTGACCGAGGGTCCTACAGCCGGCCGTATAAAGGACTCTAATTTGTCTTTCTCCCGTCGAGCTTGCGGCTCATTTATAATCCAGGCGATTTGATGATTTCGTCGAAAACAGGACCTGCGTTCGTTAGTGCGGCGGCTGGTAGGAGGGCGATAAAAATGATACCGCTCGAGGTTCCGCGTCGCGAAAAACGGGCGACGGAGGCCCGACGGAGAACCGACGGAGAAACCCCGAGGCGGGAAGGCCGTCGCCTATTAATAGTGCACCCTATCGACGCCGCTCCACGCGACGGTCAGCGTCACCGCCCGACGTATTCTTCGTTCCTTTTTCTTCATTTCTCTTTTTTCGTCCGGATCTCTGGGGCCGTTCCGTCAAGACGACACTCGTTGATTCCGATGCAGAAATGCGTCCGCCGGATCGTAAACGCCGCGATTTCACGTCCGACGTTTCGACGATTCAAACTCACTAACCACGACGAGTGAATTTATTTTAGGGAGTATAGCTGCTTATAATAGCACCCACGCGTTTCCATTTCCTTTCTTTCTTTTTTTCTTTCTTTAACTTGTAGTCTCGTGCGGTTCGTCGAGAACAGGATTGATCGAGACGCTAGCTCGGACCGTTGCAGTGCGGTGCTTGAAAAATGCATCCTCAAATTCTGTGCACTGGGGTTGTTTTCGTCCGGCAACAAGCTTGAGAAATCGACCGACGAAAAGCGGGAAACTTGTGGAGAATTGATTGGCCGATAATCTGGAACTCGGAACGTCGCGTCAACTTTTTCTTGCCTGCATAAATAATGGCTCAGATTTTCAAGACTTGTTTAAATTGGATCATCGGGTTTGAAATTGCGGGTTAACGCAGTCTATTGTAATTCCGAAAACAGCCCCTGTTCATTTTGCACCCTTTCCTCGAGCCGTCGGACGACTTACGTCGCCCTTCTATTTCGCACTTCAGTTTTTCGGCGGAGAAACTTGACCGTCGGCTGCTAACTGAAACTGATCATCAGCCTCCAAGTATCTGGCCATTTCTACGGCAGGAGTTGCTGCCTTTTTTGGCAGATTTAACATCGATTTTGTTTTGCTTTTTTATTCGCAATATGCTGTGTAATCAACGCAAAGTGCTAAAACCTTTGACGAATTTCTATATCAAATGAAAAGTAGAAAATATATTTTTCGCTATATATGCATTAGAGGGGATAATAAATTTTTTCAAAAGGTTTATTTTAACAATCAATGTGGCATTCCTAAACCAGCTTTTTTATTGAATGACTTTTAGGTAGCTGAAAATCTATGCAATATTGCCTGACAATCCAGATTGTAAATTTTTTTTCCCGACGTAGAATTTTGTTACACAGAAAATGAATACTAGTCTGAACGTGTTTTAGAAAGTTTGAACTTCTTTGAAATCCACGATTTCAAAAGCAAATTTCATACAAGTATCAACAGTTTCGATGAGCAAAAAAAATATTCTATCGAATGCTTCTCCATATACGAAATGACGAGATGATTGTGGCAAGGTAATCTTATACAATAGAAAGTAGAAAACTTGTAAAATGGCGGTCAGAATCCATCCGGTAAGTCGAGACGACAGGGTTACAAGGCCCGTGGACACAAGTACGACCGTGTAATGCCTCTAAATCGTGAATGGTTTTTACCAGGTAATTTTTCTTTTTTCTGCGCCGTTATTCAATCTCTAACGACTGTATAAATAATCGGGATTTCGTATACGCTCAATTCTAAAGTTTATGCTTATATTCTTACATACGAACACGTTGAATTAATATTACCCCATCGTCGAGGTAGTAGCCGCGAAGATTAAGCATCGTGAATTCGATCTTGGACATATGTTAATCCATTTTTATATCACCGAAATACAAAACAGTGTATACGGTATGTGCAATACTCTATCCTTGATTATTTCCATTTTTCCTCATAACCGAAAAAGTTAATCATTAATATTATAGCTGTGCAATAAAGATAAAAAAAAAAATTTGGAATATGTCACAATTCTTTTTTCTGCATGGGTACTTAAGTTACGTAATCGAACTCTATTTTCTTGCGACTGTTTGGATAATATGCGATGATTTGTCCAACGGTAAAATGAAGTTGAGGTTGCCTTTGATTGAAAAAAATTCAAGTGAACTTAGTGAAAAAATTGTACCATACTTGTACCATATTACCTTTAAGTTTCCAAGGTATTCAAATTAAATTGTACAACTTGGCCGTTATTTGACTATAATTAATGAAACTTCTTTTAATCTGAAGTGGTTCATAAATAGTGAAAATCAGTCGTTGATCAAACACTTTCCAAAGAAAGGTATTTAATTCGGGTATCATTGAAAGAAATTGATATCGAGGAAAAAGGATCGTCGCACAGAATTGTAAGTCTTAAAATAAGTGTAACGATTTCGAAGTTCAGTGTTTCCGAGAGTCTCTTTTACGCATAATATTTCGATTTAAAGGCGTAGGGAAACTGAAAAATGGGGATTTTGATGGTCGTAGGTGATGCGTGGGCAGGATGAAGCAGCAGACGAGGTATACATACATCTGAGCAGGTACCAACCAGCCTCGAGACGTATCTTCGGATTCAATAAACAAGGTGGATGTGACACTCGACCTCTCGGAGTTCCGCCCTCAGCGTGGCAGCCACGTGACTCGTAAAGATTCCTCTTTATTGCAGCTGCCCCTCTCGGTTTCCATCCCGCCTATATAATTTCCTCTTTGAAAAATCCTCGGCACCCTCAGTCTGCGGTAGCCGCCGACGCCAGCGTCGCGACGCGGGACTCACGCCTCACTTTGCACTTTCTTTTCTTCCTTTCGTTTTTATTTCCCGCTAGTCTCGTTCTCCGATTTGAGTCCATCTTTCTCGCCTCGCTTCGCTCGCTTCGCTCGCTGTTAGGCCTCCTTTTTTCTTCTCTCTCAATCAGATATTGTACCTACCGCTGAGATAAAAAGCTCGCCCGCAACGCGCTGCGGTTAGTTTTTTTTCCCTACCTTTTTTCTTCATCTTCAGAATTCTTCTTTTTCTTTTGTGCGTGCGTCTGTGCGTCTCTGCGTGTATGAGGTTTTTTTTTTTTTTTTTTTTCCTTTCTTTCGTAGATACACGACGGCACGCAATTCCATTATAATATGAATTATGAATGAATGTGTGTATATATATATATACCGCAGGGAGAGGGAATCAAGCCGAGATATACGCGGAGGATTCGAGTTATCCCCAAGAACGATCCAGCGCTATAAGATTCTACGTATCACCGACGCAGTTTACGAAATCCGATTAAAAATATCTGACAAATTGAGGTGTGAAAAAATATAGTCAGGTAAATCGGTCCACGCGCCGCATATGGAAAGAAACAAGAAAATTTGTTAAAAAATTAAAAAACAAAAAAAGATTACAGCTTACGCTAGTAATTTTTTTTTGTTATTTGTCCGCAAGATTGATCTAATATGCTGATAAAGGTGAAGAAAAAAATATTAGTAGGTAATTTTAAATTAGCTGTTAATTTACTTGATTGATTACCGCAATTTTAAAGTACACAGATTTCCTGTGTACGTGCATAATGAATGAAAATAAATTTATTCCCACACGGAGACGTATAGTTAAGCAGAACAAGCCATCTGTTCATAGAAATATTGAAACAGATGAATAGCGAATTCGTTTGAGGGAAGAAAAAAAATTCATGTCAAATGATCATATGCTTTTCTGTAAACATCTTGCGAAAGGAAGGGAATTTGATATATCATTTTAAGTGTATTATATATGCAGATTCTTGAGAATGTACGCAACGATGTATGTATGTACGTACCTACTAGGTGTAATAAATTATGTTAGAGAGACCTGAAAAATTGGATTCTGTATCACTGTAAATATATAGTATAACTTATACGCGTAGTGAAGTAGGGAATGAAAAGTAAAGAAAGATAAAAAAAAATGAAATGCATGCACGAGTATAATAATAAATGTAAAAAAAAGATTTGTGGGTAAGATAATCCGACGAATTCGTCTATCCTTCTCTCTCCCACTCAGGATCTTCGACCCTTGAATTTCTTATTGCTTCGCAGAATTGCGGGTGAATTCATATTTTCTCTTATTTTTTTCTTTCCTTCATTTTTTTACTCTTTCCAAAGATCGAAAAGCTTCCTCCACGCGGCTCGGCCAGCAGCTGTCTGTACAAGCTATAAGGTAATCAGAAACAGTCGGCTGACGAGATCAGGGACACGCCTCCTCCTCCCTTCTCCGTCATCCCCGTCGATGCAGGGCTATCCGTATACAGTTGAGCTCGAATATTTCAACCTGCACCTTATACCTGCAGCGGATAATTAGCCGTGAAACGCCTCAACAAAAGAACGTTTTAGGTACGTTCTTGGGCCCCAAATCGCGGCCTCAATACCTGCCGTACAAGTGGGCGGCGCTTTTCCTCTTATCCGCAAATATCGTAGCCCGCTTTTGACCCTTCGATATTTTTCCCGACCTTGACGATGGTGCGTAACAATAACTTTGGAATTCGTCAAGTTCCTGCTGCTTCTCTGTTTCCTCTTGCTGCAATCAGTGATTGAAAAGCTCGCGTTGGTTAATCCAATTTGAAAAGTCTAGGAACTTCGAAGAACTTGAAGGTCGAAAAATGGTTCGTTTGCCCAGCTGCCGCAATCTTGGATCTCTAAGAGGTCCTTCGATTCGGCCAATTTTGTGGTGAACGCGTTTACGGTTCATGGCTGATGGTCGCTTCCAGCTAATGCCTAGGTGTGAAGATGGGATGGGTCTCGGGGTCTTTGGCACCAGGTAGCTCATGTCGTTTGAGAACGATGCTTCTTTCTTTCTTTTTTTTTTGTTTTTGTCTTTCTCACGACTGTGTACCTATCCATAACTCAGCTGCTGTGAAAAGAAGCTGCTGCGAAAGCTGTTCCATCGAGTAATTGAAGGGCTCGGAGGCTCCGTTCTCATAATAGGATCCTGCACGTCTTCCAACCATTGAATGTATGACCAACAGCGTTCAGTTCTGCAGAACTATTTCAGGTTCTACCGTGCAACTCGCCTCAATCATTATTTCAGAAATACCATCGCTTTTTAGACCACCTGTATCGTGCTTGCGAGCTCAGATTTTTACCGTGGGTTCACAGGTTCAATAATTATATTGGAGAACCTGGAGAACACGTTGGAGGTACTCCGAGTGCAACGATTTCGACATTTTTGGATAACACTGGTATGGATCGGAGAGAATATCCTGCTCAACCACACCGTAAATTGTATTTCACTGATGGAATAGTCCACATTTCTATTTGATAATAAAACTTGTCTAATATAATTGTGTTAAATTGTAAATGTATTGTATTTATCAAACAACTTTAACGTCATGAAAAAGAGTTTATATGGTGTCCGAGTAAAATTTGGCTCAAGCATATATCGCAAAAATCTTATTTCGGAAGATTCGTTTTTTAACTAAAAAATTTTTCGAAACTTTAGCTGATAAGTAATAATCATTAACGAAGAATACGAGGGTTGCAGAATTCTTTTTGCTCTGAAAAATTGGCGAGAACGAATCGACGGTGTAATTTATATATTTTTGGTGAATCGCGATGAACACGCATGAAAAGATCGTGTCACCGATAAGTACATCCTGCAATCAGGATTCGCGTGTACGGCACCCGCGAGTTTGACGTGTGTACAAGTACTTCGCGTGCCCACGCAACTATACATAAAGCATAACTTTTCTCTCTTTTTCTTCTCGTCCTTTCCTCCTTCTTCCTCTCGTTTCAGCCTCTCTCTCTCTCTCTCTCTCCACCCTTATATAATTCAAATCGAGATTTATGCCTGCTTTCAGGGATGGAGTCGAGCTCGGAGAGCCTCGGTCCAGTTTCGATCTCGCGGCATCAGGCCGAAAGGACACCCCACTGTTCGTAAGGGCGCCTCGCACTCTTGGCCGGCGGGTGCTCGACGCTGTCCAAGGATACGCATCCACTCGGGCACGCCACGACGGGGTCCGAATAATTTATAGGAAGGGCATCTGCATCGTAATTGATAATATCCAGCGGTGAGCCGGTCCCTACCCCCTTTCTTTCTCCCCGCCCTTCAACCCCGGCGCTCAAGCTGCCACATATCTCGGATTTTACGCGTTTCAAAAAAACCTTCGCGCGTCCAAAGGCTCCTCGAGATCCTGCGGGAGAATTTCTGAGGGAAGGAGCCGGAATGGCCGAGGAAACGGAGAGACGAGATGAGATGAGATGAGATGAGATGAGATGAGATGAGATGAGATGAGCGGAGAGCCGGACTTTTGGACGCCGGGGGCTGCGATGGGCCGGGCATCGTGTGTTGCTTTCTGCTTTTATTTCTTCACTTTACGAACGCGGCTGCTAGCCGCTGCTACGCAGAGCGAGAGATTGGGCGAGGCTGTGCAGCCTGCGGTATAATTAAAATACAGCCGAGGTCCAACTGCGCTGGAGCGGTTCGCTGCCCAATGATTAGTATTTAGGGGCAGGAATGCAACCGCGCTGTCTGCCAGAGGAGGATGCGGGGGATTAAAAAACAAAGAGGAAAAATTTTACTTTGCTTTTTTTTTTTTTTTCTTCTTCTTCGTTTCTTTTTTCCAAATATATTCACATGTGCACGCGTTCAGATACGTGTCTCACGCACACGTGGAAAAAGAGATCGGGAACATCGTGTCTTTGGTAATTGCTAACGATTTAATTATTGGAATCGACGTGAGATGTGAAGAAAAAAAAAAAAAAAAAGAAATTTCATGGAAACACGCTGTTTATTAAAAAAAATTTTCTATCCCACCTGCTTCCTGTTTTTCTCTCATCGTAATTTCACTGAGGAGATATCGAAAATCGAGAGTCAAGAAGAAACAGTAAGACTAACGATTCGTTTGACAAGTCAAGTTTGACACGTCGAATTATGTATGATCTACGGAATGTCGAGAAAAAATTCATACGAATATTTGAAAAATAAAAATAACAAAATTTCGAGGACGTTTCAAAGACAACATAAAAAATCTATTGAAATTGATGTTTAGAACGTACCATAACCGCGTGTCGGCAGAGCATAAAAAAATGTATAAGAAACTAATTGTCATGGTACATTTGTCACTCAGTGGCTTGATAGATTGCATTGACGTCTTTCGAATTATAATATTTGAAATTAGAAAGGAAAAAATAATACCTGAAAAACGATACCTGCAGCCATTTAACGGGATGTGTACATCGTACGGTTTGAGAAAAATTACGTAACAAAGGTGAATAAATTACAGATACCTGCAAAGGAGAAGATAAAATCATGACAATGGTACTCAACTATTTTGTTCCCTTCTTTTTTGTCGGCTCACACATATGATATATGTATATATTATATATATATATATATATATAATTGTATACGTGGCAATGAGATGTAATTGATCAGGTTCAAAGTTGCACGAAGGAATAAAGTTTCAGGTAATTTATACGCGTGCGTATGGTATATGGGTAGGTTGTTACAGCTTGTCAAAATCCGTGACGTGTCAATTTTTTTCCTCTCTTTTTTCTAGGTTTATGGTATTTTAATTTTCTTTTTCAACACCGTTTATCCCGGTATCACGATGCGATATACGATAGATATAATATGCGATTATAGATGTCAAGATGCGTAATTAAAAGATGGTAAATTATAATAATCTCACAGGTATCCTTGTACATATATATATATAATATTCTGGAAATTAAGAAGCGAGTAGTAAAAAATCTCAGCCTGTCATTAGCGGGACGCGGATGAGTTTGTCTTCGTGTAGGTTCGTATAGAGTTTCAACATACCTAACTCCTTTACCGTCTCCGATACCCAGCAAAGAAGGAAACGAGCGAAAGGGAGAAAAAAGAAAAATAAGAAGAAGATGAAGAAAAAAAAAAAGGAAAAAGAAACGAGACAAACGAATTTCGAGGAAGAAAAAAAGAAAACAAACAAATAAACAAACAAAACGATGTTGAGCCGCGGAATTCACATCCGTCCGCGTTAATATAAAACGGCGGATTGTTGATGAATTCGACACGGATATGCGAGTCTGAAAATTCTGTAGGTAAGCAAAGCGATGAAAAAAGAATGAAAAGAGAAAAAGTACAGCCTCCCGTTCTCTGTCTTTCTCTCTCTCCAACGCGATAATAATTACGCATTTTAACGTGTAACGCAACCCATCATTAATGCAAAACCACACATGCTGCAAGCTCGTGCGCATGTATAATATGCGCGCCATTGAGCCATCGAGAATGACGATCAAAGTTGTTAAGGAGGTGCGGTATTTTTACGCGTTTTGATTACAAATTATACTAAATGCAATGCTGTCCGGCCCATCGTACTGACGGTCGATTCGTTGACAAACGATTAATATTCATCGAGTATTAACGAAGCTATCGTATTATAAGTTGTTCGCATTACGGTGATCGTAGCGTGGCTAAAACCCCGGAGGATGGTGGGAGGGACGACGGTAAGCCGGAGGACGTCTTGCTCGCTGAGCTTCGAGCTTCTCGAGCTCAGGATGTTAGGGACGCCGTCGAGAGATGGCGTCTCGGGTATCGCTCGGCGTCTTTTCTGTACTTCCCCACTGACTGAGACTACTGAAACACATTGCACGGGGCCCGCCTGCCCGCCCGCCTCTGGCTCTTTCATTTTTGATGCCATAAAGAGGTATTTTATCGCCGCGTTTAAGGGTTATTGTACAATAAAACCGGCATTATTATCAGTTAGCCTGCTTAGAGCGGACGCGGGACGAGGCGTGAACCGGGAGAGCCTGGATCACCCGCGGTTGGGGCTCTGGATCCTCTTGCTCGCTTCCGAGGAGATGGAGGAAGAGTGGCAGCTAAGACCGTGGAAAGCACGACTGCCTTTACGACTCGTAAAACCCCGTAAACATCCAGACATTGTCTCGCGGCTCTCCATATATATATATATATATATGTATATACATATAGACGTCATGATCTACCAGACTTACTCTCCACCAACAATCTCAATAATCAATTCTACACCCATATGTCAGACGAGACGCGTGTCTTTTTGCTTGATATTCCATCCGCTTCGAAAATTAGAATATCAATATACTCATCGATGTGATTTATCGTCGGGTTGAATAGATTTATAGATTTGAAATAGAAGAAACCGTGACTCGATTCGAGGTCCAAAGTTCGGGTTGTTATCAGTAGAATTAAGCTCGGCTTTATTCCCTCTTCGTTTCTCCGAGTCGTCGTTTTGTTATTCATCACCCTTTTTTCGCTCTCCGCATCTCCGTCCGAGTAAGACGAAAGTCGAGATGTATCCTTCATGCTGTATTTAATATTCGAATTAATACAGCCGTGGGACCGCCCAAGCGGCGAGTTCAAGTCCATATCGGAGTTTTATGGTACGGTTAAAGAAGAGAAGACCTGTGCATGAATGGATCTCACCTCGCGAATGATTTACGGTCTATACTTTGAGTCAGAAATGTTTTCTCTCGTATATATCGTAATACGGAGGGACTTAATAGCTTTTTGGGTAAAACGGTCGTGTTTACGGTCAAGTTGATTCGGCATTATGGGCCAGCTTTAACGTTATAGGCATCGCATGGTGGATGTCTAAAGAATTGCGTAAATCGTAAAAGCACACCGTAAATCAGGAAACTGAATACAGCGATACGCGGATGAAACAATATGAAACTGATTTTAACACAATAAAACAACAGGTAAATCGAGTTCTCCTCGTTTATCGACGCGTAATTTTGCGTTCGACGCTTGGGAAAACAGGTGTAGAAAGTAAAGAATTTTTGAAAACGAATTAACGATCTATAAGGATGGAGAATGTATTCTTCGTTCCTGATTTATCGTATATAAATTTCCCATATACGGACGAGGTGTTGAGGGGTCAATTTGCATAAAAACATTACATCTTCTCAACGTCACTCATCCATAATAACGGAATGCAATTGGCTTCAATTGTTTGAAATTTAACGGAAACCATTCGTCATTCGAACGAGCCGCTTGACCGACTTGGCGATAATTGACACGCAAGAACAAAGCGTAGAAAATGTTTAAATAATTTATTATTGTGTAAGTTTCTCACTCCGAGCTTCGAGAGTGGAGTGAGTGAAAGATTAATTATCGACGGAAGCTCAATTAGGACGAGAAACTTATTTTAAATTATCCCACTCGGTGTAAAGTCTGCAGTCATTCCTACTTGATGACGCTGTGAAATTTTTTGCGAATTGCAAATATAACTGATCGATACAGGCAATTACCTCGATTTCCAGGTGACTTTTTTACAAGGAGCAAAAGGTGATTCGTGACGTAATCGGTTCCGATTACTCCGGATACCGTGCAGAGCGGGATTTCCAAGGTGGTGTTGATGCTGCTGCGTATCTTCGTCGCGTGTACCTTTTATCCACACACAGTGCCTTCGGCGGGATTTCAGGAATCTCGTGTCGGAACCGAGCGCCGCGTAACAGCTTTTCTCAGACAAGTAAAACTTAGGCAGTCAGGCAGAGAGACGGACAGGCAGGTGTGTGTCTGAAATCTGAATATACGCAAGACGATATGAGATAGCGGTGTGTACCCAGTGAAGTCTAAAATAGCGGTGAAAAAAAAGTGGGAAAAAATTTAAAAAGAAGAAGAAAGAACAAAAAAAAAAAAAAAAAAAAAGAATGAAACACGAGAAACAAATTTTATACATCGTGAAAATCGGTCATCAACCTTGATTCGCGTGGTTTTGAAATATAAGCACCGCTGTTATTATAGTTCCAGGTACATTTCATCTCGTGATCGTAAAAAAATATATAGCATTTATGAGTGAAATACGGCGACAAGTAAAAATAAAGAAAAGAACATATTTTGGGTCATGTGTGTCTCCCGCGAAATGGTGTTAAGGACGCGAGTGCGAGTCGACTACAGCTGTTCAAATATATTGATTATAAAATCCTCCAACACCCCAATTAATCTACCAACAAGCATCACGATCATCAATGATGCAACAGCAGCATCGTTGTTTGACGACGAAAATTTTCTTTTTTTTTTTTTTCTCACAATCCGAACACAATAGTTACTCCCAATAACCCCAAAATATTGAATGAATCTCTCTCTCTCTCTTTTTTTCTCTATCTCTGTCTCTTCCTTCGCTCGAAATACGCAGAATCACGCAGAGAGGGGAGAAAAAAGGTCACGTACATATCGCCTTTGGAATAATCCTACGGCCTACCTTACAGCTATATACCTATACTCGAGGAGCCGACGAGTTACGAGTCCCGATTCTGTATCTGCCTACCTCCTCCACCCCCCTGCCTCCCCCCTCCTTGAAAAGGGCCGAGATGTAAGGAATGGGTTTTGGTTAAATTGGGAAAAAGTCGGGGAGGGTCCCACGACGATCCGCATCCGGGGACCACCTACTCCCTTCGTTCGAAGCGGCCGTTCAGACTCGCCCTGGTAAAGGATTCAGTCTTCTTACAAACTGGAATTTTCATTCATTTTCCAACCCGCCTCCAGGGCTCGCCGACCGGTCTAACTTACAGCGCCATATTTTCTCGGACGTATTTATATTAGATCCAAGGATGGAGATAAGCAGCCCCCAGCTTTCATGGATCCTTATGGTGAGGCTCCTTTACATTCGAAAGTCGGAAAAACGTCTTTTATTTTTTAAACTGGCCACCAAAAAAAAAAAAAAAGAAGAACAAAAGAAAATTATCTTATCGAAAATCCCAAACGAGCTATTGTTCGGAATACTTATCTGGTCGCGAATAAAAACATTCAGATGAGCTCGTAAGTAACTTCGAAAGAAGCATCTTACGTAGATATTAATCTTTGGTAACTCGTTTCTTTTCGAAAAAATGCATCTCCTCCTATAATCCCGGGTATTTGATTATGATTATTCCTTACCATGATCTGTTCTAATTGTAAACGAAATTTCGAAACAAACCCCCATAAGAATCCCCTATAAGATGCTGTTCTTCTTCTCTTAGCAAATTCGAAAATTTTTAATTGGACAAGAAACTGGTTTTCATATGGTTGATATTTCCAGAACCGAATTGGCAAAGTTTCGTCTCGACTCTCTTGGGTCTTGATCAATCCTGGATCTTCTTTCTCCGCGACAGTATTCACTGGATATCGCGTCCTTTGGTGCATTTGCATAGCGTTGTCGAACGGGGGGATCGTCGCCCTCGTCTCCCGTCTGGAAGTCGACAAACGGACGCAAATGCCCGGAGCGAAGATCGAGGCCTGCTGCAAGAATCGTTGCCGATGGACAGCGGTGAACGGTTCACACGGGCAGAACTGCACCTCGTTACAAAACGGAGGGACGGACGAATCTTTCCTCGGTTAGCGCAGCGCTGCAGCGCCGTGTTTGGAGGCTCCTCGACGTCCCTCTTCTTCATCCCATCCTCGGGACTCGGTGCGTCTCCACTTCTTTCACTCCGCACTTCGCCCGATTGTTTATGCGATAAACGCGACTCACGGTCTGATCGTCAGTCCTTCAGGAGAAGGAAGAAGGATACTTAGTTTGCGAAAATTTCGCTTTGGATTCTCCAATTAATTGCGACACTTGGGACCGTCGTCATATCGACGGGGATCCTGGCGATGGGTGAAAAACCTAGAAAGAGAAGCCTCGGCCTTTACTTGGTACTTCGTATGTTGGTATAACGAGGGAAGAACCGCAGGAGGAGTCGTAGAGCCGCGAAGTCAGTTCTCTCTCTCTCTATCTCTGGTTTTCTTCTCTCTTGTCCTGGCTCAGTGGCTCGCTTGCCGCCAACTAAACGTGAATACATTTAAATGGTAATGATCGAGAGGAAGAAGAAGGTGCATGGTTCGCCGCTGCCCGATTCTTAGAGGAATACGATATCCAGAGCTACACGAAGCAGAAGGACGTGTTTCCTGTTTCATTCTACCGCTGCAGAGCTACAGACCCTTCGGTACCATAGAAGACGCGCATTTGTTCCTGCGCGGATGAATCCTCATGCGATATTTATCTATTCGTCTATCAGAAGAAGTCGACAGAGAATTCTTCTTTATTATCCTTTTTCATCCGCGCAGCGAGGATCCGAAAAGGGAGTCAGACTCTGCCGTTCTGGATCTTGATAAGCGGTCAAAAGTTAGGGGCGTCAAAGTGAGGACGCCTTTTACGGAGAATTAAAGCAGGTGGCGCACAGGTGGTTCAGCCTCGGTCTCTGCAACCCTTCAGAATCGTCAAATTGCGAGAGTTATTTATTCCCGTGAACGTCTCCCGACGCAATAGATTTTTTGAAAATTTTTTCTCGTCTACTTCTGAATCCCTTTATCCAGTCTCGAAAGAGAATATTGAAAGTAACCAAACGGTGCCTTATGCAACAAAGTACCGCAAGAGACACGACGATTTGGTATTCGGTTTTCTTTTTTTCTTATCTTCTCTTTTCTTTTTTTAATACAACATCGAAAAACTCAAGGCGACAGGTGACAAAGTACTACGACGTTTATCTCGATGCAGAGATTAGTGATGTCGATTTTATCACTCGGACAAATGATCTTGGCCAGTCCCGTATTGAGTGTTTTTATACCCGGTGTACGGTATCTACATCCTTTAATCCTCGCGTCATGTCCGCGTAGCAAAAACGTCCGATTACCATCTTATTACCATATCATATATATACGATTTGCGTAATAGAGATCTGTTTAATATTCAAGAATATAATCACCCGTACCTACATTATTACAGCAGCTCACCTACTTATCACGCATTAAATTCCCATCTCGAGAATATGTCGATATTATACGTGCAGGATACGTGTATCTGTGAGTATATATATATATATATATATACCTACGTATAAACGTGAGAAGAATCCGCTCGCGGAAAGAAATCGTCGATTCGTTCCGCGGGAGGATTTAGCTGCGTGTTAATCGCCGTGTGCTCGAATAAAGATCCAACTTATCGCGTTGCAGGCTCAACGTGTGCAACGGTTGAAAAAAAGGTGCGACGGTGACGCGACGGTGGTTACAGGCTAGACGCAAATCGCCCGACGAGCATGTGGTTTCGATTTATCTCGAGGTCGAGGCGTCGTACAAATTGGCACTTGCCCGCTATCTCCTGGGTATCCCTGAATATATTTAATTAGAATTAATGCCTCTGCCGCTTAAAAATTAGCATTGCTGATCGTGGCTTACGTCAGCCGGAAACATCCGGCAGAAGGTGTGAAAACCCGAATCCACGCTCCGCGTCGAGCCTTCGACCCGCCAGACCCTTATCTGTCACTCCTAAGAGCCCTTAGCTACTGTCCAACGTTACACCGTTACACCGTAACGCCGTAACACCGTTAACCCGCTGCCGCCTGCAGCTACTGTTGGGTTATGGACGCTGTTTATTCACCAACGAATTATTTACAACCCTCCAAGCTAGGTGTGCGCCGTGAGGGACTCGATCCGAGATAGGAGCAGCCGGTTAGACGATTCGTTTTTTAAATTTTTGTTTTACTCTCAACAATGCGTTGCGGAGTAAAGTAACGCACGCCGTATGCGTTAACAGCAAATAAATCTTCATGCACTTGCGGTTTTATCTTCGTCATAATTGCGAATTGCAGATTTTGATTTTTAATTCAAAACAGAAATTTTGTGTTTTTTTTTCTTCTTCAATTTTACCATGTAATAATTATTTACAGCAATACCTATATATCAGGGTGACCACACACCTGAAAAACCTGAAGAACTAGGAAATATCACGAAAATTTAAAAGGAGTTCATGGAAAACCTGGAATTGTCCGGGAATTTTTGTTTTGGTCATGGAGAAAGCTGAAAATATGTTTTGTACCATCAGAATCAGAAATGATTTTTTGTGGTGACAAATTGACTTTTTTTACGCAGAGAAAAAAAAATATTACTTAAACTGATCTTTTTTGTATATTACATATTTTTTTTAATTCAATTTGAATTTGAACCGAATATAGAGTTAATAATTTATTAACTTATTAGAACTGGGAAAACGGGAGAAAAAACGTGATGTAGGCACGAGTGAAAAAGATCTACAACCTGGTTGGAGATTCAAACATATCTGTGAGACCGGAAGTGGTAGGAAGTCCAGCTCTTCGTGCTTGTCACTCTGTGTCAGGATTAAACAAGCTCACACGTTTGCCCGAGGAACTGCCTATGATCGGAATCGATAAACTTCACCTCCACATTACATTGCCGAAGGTGTTTCAAAGGTACAGTCGCTTCCTCTCGAAGACCACGATTAAAACACTTCCGCTGCCCACGTGACGCTTTGCCTTGTCGTTCTTTGATGGTTTAAGTGTAAATCTCCCGCAAGAGAAGCATAAAATTTTGTTTTTATCCCCTACGTTGAATACTTATAAAATCCGTCATTAAGTCGAACATTAATCCCACCATTCAAGTTATATATTTGCTAAATTTGAAAAAGAATTGAAAAAGTCCTTCGAATTCGAATCTCTTACTTAATGTCGTGTATAAATAACGAAAGGATAAAAATTCCGCGATTTTGCACCCTCTTAAAATACATTAACCAATCTTGGCGGAATTGGCATTATAAACGACGAAATTTAGGTTTGACCTGAATTCAAATTATCTGAGAATGTTTCTGACGTTCGATTTCCGTTCACCATAGAACGGACAGAAATGTGCGAACTCCCGGTGTATAAAAAGAGAGTGAAAAAACGTCTTATAATTTCAACGGGCGAGGGTGCGGAGAAACGCATCGGGATGATCAGCGGCGGGGAGGAGACGAGAAACGGGAGACGCTATCTGCAATTTATTCTGTCCGCAATCGTGCGGGAAAGAGTCTGTCTGCACTATTCTCGGATCTATAGAGAGCCGTAGCTCGGCTTCCGCATGCCCCGTCCATTCCGCCTGTATCCGTCCGTTGCGGAGTCCGGCGAACCAATCATACCGTAGTCGTTTCTGTCCCGGAAACCGGAAGCGAAGGAATCCCGCGGGAAAACGGAGAGCGTAGCGTCGGGGCTGCAGGGTGCGGAGGATATTGAGAGCGACTCGCGTCGCGCTGGACATAATTTCCGCCCGACGAGATCGGAATGGCTAATGACGTCGTCTCTCCTTCTCCGTTCCTCCGTCTCTCTCTTTCCCTGCAGTTGTCCAAGTCGCCTTCCAATCACGTCCGCCGATCCGATCGCGGCCCGATTTTATTGCAATTTCATTTTTAACTGCACGCCCGTTTCTTTCTCCGGAAAACATCGATTGTATTCAAAAATCTTTTTTTCGCACGTCGCATTGGTTGATATTATTCATGTCTGATCGGGAATAAGGTATTAAAAATTTTTTGAAACGCTTTTTGAATGCGCGCCATTCGCTCTCGATATCGTTAAGCTTCAGTATTTAGGTTAGGTGTATTGAACAGTGACGTCACGATAATGGCGGGTAAATAATATCCGTTTGAAATGCTTCTGACATTTGAACGGGCAGTCGATTTCATACGTCTAAAGTTATGTATTTGTAAGCCGAGTTATCGTTTGAAATAATAGTAATAATTTCGTGCTATAGATTCAATTTAAAAATGAGTGAAAGGTGTTACAATTAACGTATAATATTCCGCCCTTTCGAATTCTGAAGAACTGCACTGACTGCGATTTTTCACGTTTCCCGTATGCGCGACGCTATTTAATGAAACAGATTCCCGCGGGTGATAATCTGTAGGCAAAAAATAATGGTGAGAAATTAAAAAAAAAATTCTATTATTCAAGTTTTCCCCGCCTTCAGTCTTCGTTATCCGGAGCTACTTTCGCGCACATCGTCACGAGCTGCATAGGATTGTCGGGCAGTTTTCTCGTTAACGTCGGTCTGCGACGTCGGCGACGACTAGATGAAGTTTTTCATTAGCGTCGTGACACATTCCTTTTGGACAGACGGGTGGTGAGCAGTCAGGTGGATATGTGACATCGGCTTGCGCTCATCTCTTCACCAAAGGGAGATTTTTAATTTGCAACGCCATTCGCGTATATCGGCTGCCAAATTCCCGAACGACGTCGCGGTGCAATCCTCCAGCTCTTTCCGGAAACGGATATAAAACGATCCACGCCTCGAGATATTTTCGCGACAGTTTCAATTCCCTTCGTTTAATTATTGAGAAATTTTTTTCACCTAATACTCGTACTTTCGATCGGTTCTCCAATCATCAGAGTTTTTCCTCCAGCTTGCGGAAACCGTCGAGTCGTCGAGCCTCGTGTCCTAAAAATTTAAGTCCTCGTATGAAGGCCCACTTTCCTGCAAGATCGCAGCCCAGGTTGACGGTAAAATACACTCTCGAATTCGAGGCAGTCAATCTTTCCGCTTGTCAATTACTCGCTGGATTCGAGAGTCCGAATTGTCACTTTCTCGCACGCTATGTGCATTGTGTATTGTACACGTAATACACCGTCAGTAAAAATTTAACTAAACATAACGTCCCAGCAAGTCGAATTTATATTTGTGTTATTTATTACATTTCTGTTGATGAATATGATAAGATTTTTTGTAATTTTAACGTTTAAATTTACATATCAACGTTTAATTTGTGGTTTTTACTTTTCTTGTTCACCCAAATCGACCCAAAAAATTTAGTTTACCTTTTTGGAAATTTTTTTCTAACCGTGTATACACGAATATTGGCAAATTTCAGCCTGCATTACATCGCAGGTATTTTAATCAGTGTTGATTTGATTTGAACGATGATTGTACCGGAAAAGAAAAATAGGGGCAAGAAAAACCTCTTAATAAAATAAACAGAAATTCTTACGGCAGAGTGAATTTACCATTCGAAAATTGAAATCTCACATGTTTTTCCGAAAGGTATATTTTACCTTTTGAAGTCAATTTGACACTATATTGCAACATCAAAAAAATGTCCTTTGTTTCATAAAAGAATAACAAATATAATATTTGCATTTGTGACACCTGAAATTTGTCATTTTGTCAATCCTTTTGTCAATTCTTTCTCACATACAGAGCAATCTCGTCTCTACAAAAAAGATCATATATAAATATCGTAGATGTTACTGTAGTTATTAATTATTCAGTCTACAACCGAATAAATTTGTAAATATAGTTGCTATAAAAAATGACGTATATATTTCTAAAATTATCCTCGCAATATTTTACACCGCTTTGAAATTAAATTATCCGCAAAAATGTCTCATTTTCGCGAGTACCACGTATGCGAAGCTTGCAAAAAAAAAAACAATAAAAAAAAAAAAAAAAAAAAAACCGAACAAAAAGTTGAAAATTAGTTTCCAACCGATGGGTTGCTCGCCTTCAAGGCTTCCGGCCTTTGGGCACGTCGTGTGTGACGTCGGGGAGATGACGTTAATATTTAACAGGCTCCAGGTCCGTCTCGTCGTCCTGTTACCCAACCTGCACCCCCGTCCTCGTGCTCACCCCGACGGTGAGTGACGCCTCGCCTGCTCGCCGAGCGATTCCGTTACCCGATTATTTATTTATGACGAAATGAAGTGAAGCCTTCCATTAATTAATGGGCTTTCTGTGGCCGCGGCGCTGAACTACTCGCAAGACTGTCGACGCTCGTTTTAATTTTCAAATTAACGTATTAGACACGCTGTCTGATATGTTGCAGGTACGATCGATGAAGCGAGTTTCGATTTCTGCCGAAAGTTACGGATCAGCAATATTTTCTGGAGGTAGGAAGTTGGGTGTGGTTTCATCGTTCGATAATGTTTCATTCGAATTTCGAATTTCGTTCGACAAACTTGTTGCTTGACTGCGTCAACAACCACAAAACCATGTACAACATGGATCCTGCGACGATACCCGGCTTAGGTGAACTTCTGTAACGCAGGCTTCGTTTTCAGTCCGCAACTTCCGGCTGCTTTGTGATTTGAGAGACAAGCAAGTGCGTACCTACTCAGGGGTTGTTGATTGCCGCGTAAGCTGCACTCCAGAGCTCGAGTTAAGCTCCGAATTAAGCTTCCTATCTTCTAATCCACACGATTATAATCGACAATAAAGCTTGCGCAGTTACGAAGATTCTCTTTAGAGAAAAACAAAATACAAAACAAACGAAAAAAAGAAACCAATTTGCAGGTACTCACGTGACAGTCAGGTACGTGGGCTTGAGTTAACAATAAGTGGCGCTTGAGCAAGGCAGGCAGCCACTCAGGAAACGCTGGAAGCCCCCAGTTGTTTTAATTAGTTTTTAATTTGTTTCGTAATGGAGAGGCGTGCCTTCATAATTCGAGCCGTTTTTACGCGAGCACGAGTGCGTGGCTTCAGCCTCGACTACACAGGACGCCCTCTCTAGGGGAAAGTTACACCCCGAGGAAGAAGTTTGTTTGTTTGCAGCACGTTGCCGTACGCGAAGCGGCCAGGAAATTAGTCTAGAGTCGAGAAAAGTTCCGCAAGTGCATTTTCAAACCAGCGAGCCGTTCGACTAAACCACCCCCACCACCCCCACCCTGACACGCCTTGGAAAATATGACGCTGCTGCAGGGTAATTAAGGCTGGAAGTAGTAGGCTCCTCGTACGGTCAGACCGTCGGAGAATTTCACCTCCCGCGAGAGATTTAATTATTTTTCCGTACCCTGCAGACGCTTCGAATATTTACACGGCCGTCTAACCCTTGGCAGACGACTAAATAAACGGCAAGTTATATATTTCCCTTCGTGGACGTGAAGAAAGAGAAAAAACGAAAATTCACACATCGTGAATAACGTCAATTTGGTAAAGAGGAAAATTATTTCCCCGAATTTTTGAATGACGGTTCTTTTTCTCTTTCATATTGCTTTTAGTGCCTACTTCTTTGAATAGAACTTCTTTCATTCTATAGGTTTCTTTTTTTTTTTTTTTTGTAACTTAGTACCGACTGAACAAGAAAATCGTACTTTAATTTACTTTCCTCTCGAGAGTAATAAAATCGTTTCAAACTCTGGGAAATGATAGTTTGCAATTGTGCTAATTGATTGGTAGTTAAGAAAAGTTGAAAAAAAAGAAGGAAGGAAACACTATACAGTATAAACATACTTGTATTGCAGTTTATTCTCACTCGCTTTGAAGTTGCGGAATTTTTTGTATATTTCCATCAGTTCTTCAAACTAATTTTCCAAATTTTGAAGCAAGTCTTTTGTTGAGTTCAGAAAAGAAAAAAAAAAAAAAAAAAAATTGTAGGTATATAACAATAAAATTTGTTTACGAATTTGTCGGTAAAAGTGAAAAAAGATAGTGAAAATAATAATACTTGAAAAAGGTGTATTTTTGAGGCTTGATTCCCACGAAAATTCGGACAATTCATTCCCGCAAGGGTAAATTCTCGAAAAGCACGAACGTCAGAGTGACGGTAGAGCGGCTAGGCGGAATCTGTGTATCCTCGGAGTAAGTATAAGACGGGTAAGCCCCGGCGTAGTAATCAAAGTTGTCGTGGCATCTGAGAGAGTTTTAGCCCCCCGCAACGCGGAGTTGAAACCCACCCTGGAAGGCTGCGGGGGGATGGAGGTGCTCGCCGTCGGCGGGTAAGCTCAGGATTTATGGGGGCGTCGCGACGTCCGTCTTCACTCCCCGTGAAGCCCTTCCAGCAACTTGGGACCGAGACCACGGAACCGAGGCACGGAAACCGCAACGCCTGAGTCGTTAGCCAACCCGGAGCTGCGAAGAAGCCGCATGCAGCGAAGGAAAGCGGCGCGCGTTTTTAATTCGTTGCATCTGGAATGGATGAAAATTCGAAGTATTTCAAGCCTCGACGAGATCGTTAACCGGAAGTGGAATTGTTTCGGTGAAGAAAAGAAGTAAAGGCAAAAGGCGAGAGAGTGGCTGGAAAATGATATCGGTATGCGAGCCGCGTTTCGGCCACATCCCTGGCTCATCCCTCAACTTATTGCGGCTTAGGGCCGAGCTTGCACCTCGATCCTAACCCTGCGGTGATACCTGCCCTTCATGCCGACGGTGGAGGAAAGCCCGTAAATTGTTTCCGCCGTAATTTCATACGCGAGCTCCTCCGGAGCGGAATTTCGTGCTTTTACGAGGTGAATTTTAGCCGCTTCGCCTTCTTCTTTTCTTTCGGAAAAGCTTTTTTCTACTCCGGGATGTTTTTTCTGTCGCGTCGAGGGCCTCAGCTGCTTCAGGATCCCGACGACGGACAAACTGTAACAGAAATTCTGACTCGGCCGCCGCTGGGCCGCATCCATCTAAGCCCGGATTTTGACAGGCCGCATTAACTCCTCGTAGGCGGGCTTTTGAACAACAAAAACGCGGGGCGGCATTTGGACCACGCTGTGAGGGGCGAACGGTAGCCCAGCAGGTGAGCCTTCCGGGACTCGATCCGGATAACTGCCGCCCCGTTGAGCTCTCAGACCGCATCTTTATGCCGGTGTCTAAACCGCTAAGTATGAATCGACTTCGTCCCGAATTAAGAGGATACGCGATGTGCACACGATGGCTGTAGAGATTCCACAGTTTTCTATCACCGACGTCAGCCAGACCCGAAACCACGCTTTTAGAACTCCCATTGAAAGGAAAAATTATTTCTTAACAAAGTAATAAAAGTGACTATTGGATTACATGAAACGGCGCTGTGCTTTCAGCGGAATATTATTGGGTCGAAGAAATTTTTTTCCTGTGATTACGAAGAATTTCAATTGACCTGCATTAAATAAAACGTATGTTTAATGCAATATTTCTTTTATAGCCCGTAGAGAATTATATTACGAAAAAAAAAAAAAATCGAAAAATTTTGTAAAACAGGAAGGACATATTAGAGATTGCAGTGGTTGTACCTTGAGCTCAATATGATCTTTTTCTTGATTCGAATACATTTTTTTATCCGATCAAAAAATCTATTACTGTTTTGAAGCACAGTGAAGTTTGACTGAAAATCGGACACTCCATACAATCAAATAACGTAGGATATCTTATTTTTTCTACGATAAATCACAGCTTTTTTTCAAAGCGAGTGAACGATTCTCATGGTTTTATTTTGATAAAAAAATTAAGTTTTTCGAAATTCAATACCGCCTGAAAGATTTTTCATCAGTCGGACAACTAAAACAAATTTTACATATCAGGTGATTTGAGAATAAGTGAAATCATTGGTGACTACTATAGAGAAATAGCCTTTTTGAGGAAAAAAAAATATTTGCAAGATTTATTGGTCATGTAAAAATGCATTCGAAATAAAACCCGCGAATACTTGATTTCGTAATGCGGACAAAATTACGTCGAAGAAGAAAAAAGGAGAACGAAACCACCGAGAAACGACTTCGCCGAATTGGAATTCGCAAAGTTTTCAAGCCTCAGAAACAGATAGCTGTAACGTGACCGTTAATGGAGTTTCTGCCTACGTAGTTATACATATATATATACATATACACACACCTTGTACCTACGTCGACGTAAGCAGTGGATTAATTCAGAGTTTCCATTGTCGCAATGCGGCACGAGACTAATTCACACGTGTTTCAAGCGATTCCGCGGCTCGGCTGCGAATTGTCAGCCGCCACGTTTAAACTCGGCAGTAATCATAAAGGTGAGAGGGTTCCGGGAGCCGAAAATCTCGAGTCTATTTCAAATCGAACGCCACAGCTGAACAGGGAGAAAAAAATGCCAAAGAGCGGGGGATCATTTGAATTTTTTCAAAAATTATTAACGTATAAAATAATCCCACCCGCTAGATTTTATGCATTCGAGTGATAACAGTTACTCGATTTTGAGAATGCGGGTCACGTGAGGGTAAAAAATATAAAATGGAAATATGATCAAAACATAGAATCGTCAGAATTAGTCTAGACTTCAAAAATTCTTTGAAAACTTAAAAAATTTGTTACTGTGACCTTCTATTTTTTCCAATCTGTCTATATCTTCACCCATCCCCACTCATTTTCCATTTTCCCCACGAATTACGTCGACGTTTTTATCGCGTTGCACACAATTGCGCGATGTATCGCGGTTTGAGGTAACGCCGGCGGTAAGAAATCTGCCGCAGTATTCTGGTTAGCGGAATAAGAGGTTCCGCACGGAATGAGGATGAATTAAGCGTAATTCATTCCGGGAGATTTTCGCTTAGCGCTAACTCAGCCCCTCGACGTTTACGTTTGATGGTTGGCGCGTTATATCGAAGGTGGTAGCTAGGCGAAGCCTTCAGCCCATCGCAGAGCTTTTGCCACGGATCGATGGATTGCCATTGGCTCCGGACGTTTGCCAATAAATAAGTCGCTAACCACGTTGCGAAAATTGACTCAGGATCTCCCCTTTCCGTCCCCTACTCACCCCTCGCCATTCGTCCCTTTGTCTCTACGTCTGCCCATCTATACATATCCATTTATCAATTTAATTCCCTCTCTACACAGCTGAGGTACACGAGGTAAAAGGGAATTCATATCAGCTTCCAACCCCTTTGATGCACAGTGTACATCCGCAATTTGCAACCTTTCTGCAACGGAATCGACTAGATTGCGTTGCCATCTTCGTCAAAGTTGACATAGATGAGAATTTCCATATTTATATTACTCGTGTAGAAATTTATGATCGAGGTAAGGTTATTAAAAATATAATCGATGTTTAAATTTTTTTTCTTCTACTTTTGTTTTCCTCATCACTATTTATCGATTGTATTGACTTGAACGCGATGACGAAACTGAGAATAAAGTAGCGTCAATTTCTACCTATCTATGTCCTCCTCTGGGTTAACAATGGACTGTTATTTTTACTTAGAGAAACGATGCTCATGCATAAAAATTTCGATGAGGAAAACGAAAGATGTGAGAAAGCAGAAGAAGAAAACGAAAAAAAGGAAGAAAGAAAACGAGACGAACGAAAGGTGAAGGGAAAAATTACGGCGAAGGGGGCACCGCCCGAGATTGCGATATCCGCGTCTCTCTTCCCCGGGAATCTGCTACGAGAGGGTCACCGGGTCGCCGTAACCTCGTCCTAAGCCCTGGACAACTTCGCCGTCGGCAAACGCGAGTGTAGCGAGCAGAAGACCTCGCTAAGCCCCGGGATGAATTCGCCGGGCAGTCGCACTTTGCGGTTCGCATTTTACTCCTCTGCCATGCTCTCTCTCTCTCTCTCCTTATATTTCCAAGTCTCTATCTCTACGCTGCACAAGTTTCGCAGCTACTTTGTTGCCTTCTCGCCTGCAGGCTGATCCGGCCATCCTCACGCTTGTGCATTATATCTTGTACGAACTTACCGGCGAAAATTTCACCGCGAACATCGTCCTCATCCGCTCGGAGGATAAGCCCACTTTTATTTTCTCCTAGACAGTGAACTGTTTCCTAATTTTTAGTTTTTTTTTTCTCGTGCTAATGAAATAGGAGTTTTCATGGTAGTAGAGCGAATCTTGATTCTTGATACTATAATATGTCGATTTACTATTTTCCATCAAACACTGTACGAAAAATAAAGCTATCGTTGAAACTTTCAGGTCACATTCAGAGAATTGAGAAAAAGATCAGGTTTCCACTTAAAGTTTGAATTTTGGGTTCGTTGGTAGTTTTATTAATTTTACTAAATTCAAACTTAAGCTTGTAGAAAAGTTTTGGTTTCGCCATGAACCATGTAAAGAAAAAACGTAAAAACGACTGCTGACAATGAGTAGTTGGACGGAGGTGTCGAAGGAGCACGGACGATGATATGAAAGATCGTCGGGGTGTTCATAAGTCGGGAGAAACGGAATAAGGCCAATCTCATAACGCCTTATGAAGCCTTATGAAGATTTAGCTAGCAACAGAGTCCTAAATCTCATTAAAACGCAGAGTTCAGGATGGCGCGGGGGCGGCGATGAGAGGGTATCGCTCGGATCACGGGATGGGGTCGGGGTGCTGACTGCACAGGGATGCCACCCTAATTACCTCAGACTCGATGGAGAGAAAAAAAGAAAGAGAAAAAGGAAGGAAAGGGAGACGAAGCGGAGAAAGAAAAGGAGGAAAAAAACGAATTAAAGAAAAGAATGGGGTGGCTCGAGGGTGGGCTGCTCTTGACAGCCAGCTAATCGGGGTGTTTAAGAGTCTACACTGATCGCCAGGGTCTCGTTTAAACGTGGCCCGCCTTATATTTTTACCCCGCATGATAATGGGGACGAGGTGGTGGCGTTACTGGAGGAAAAAGAGAGACAGAGAGAGAGAGAACGAGTGGGCGACATGGCAGGAGAGGGGGAGTGGAGAAAAAAAACGAAAAATTGTGAATTGTGCCCGTTATGATTTAGGGAGCGTTCGCTTAGTCGTGCAGCCTACTTTGCATACTGATTGGTGTATTAAAAAATATTCAGGTAGCGACATGGAAAACTTTTTCCTCCTTTTTCATCTACATTTAGTATTATAACCTTTTTTCGTATTTTTTACACTATTTCGTTCATAGAGTAATAAGTATAGCTATTATTACCGCAGGGATAATTTGGTCAGTTAATTGGACATTTTAGAAATTTTTCTAATTTTCATTTGACCGTCTTAAATTCTTTTCCGGATTGAAAAATCTCGCGATTTGTTTCAACCGGAATGATGTTTCGATTTTACACGTGCGGTGAAACCGCATTGCACAGCTGCTGTTGCGGTATCTCTAATATTTTCGCGAGTTCTGTTGCCTCCACGGACGCTCTAATCGTAATGTAATTATGCGGGAGAATGGGAATGGAAAATGGAAGGCAAAATGCTATATGCGAATGCATGCAGCCGCGATAACGTGGATTCCTCCAAAGTCGAATGGCGTATCGTTGGAGGTTCGATGCGTTGGCGCTGAGCGAAGAAGAAGAAGAAGAAGAAGAGAAGGAAGAAGGAGTTTAACTTTTGTTATTTATCGAGAACGAAATGCACGTAATTACGAGACAGGGAGCTGGGGAAGAGAAGAAGAAAAAGTTCCGGTTGTAGATACCTAGAACAGGAGGACCTGGCGAGATTCTGCATGAATGTATACGTGTAATGCGGGGGTGCAGAAAAGGAGGAGACAACGGCGGCGAGGATCTTCCATCAGCAAAGCCTTGATTACTTTTTCTCATCTCTGGATCTAAATAAATAAAATATCGAGACTGCGGCGATGGCGATGTCGGAGGCAGAGCGGAGACCTGGACTGTCGCGACCTGGCAGATAAGATAAAGACAGAGACGTTACTTAATTACTTATTTCTCTTCTCGCCGGCAATCCAAGGGGAGAAGAAGAAATAAGTAAAGTACTTTTTCGCTCTCTCGCCTTTCTTATTAGCGCTTAATGCTTTAATAGAGAACTTTGAGAGCTTGGCGTCAGGTCGAAAAAGTTGTCGGTACATACATCCACACGCCTATTCGTCATCCCAATTCAACCGACATCTTTCGTCCTTTATTTTCCTATAAGATTCAACACCAAAATTAATTTTTATTAATTTAATTACTGCGGGGATTTCCAAAAAAACTTCACTCCGTTTTCCAAAATGTACGTACGTACATACGTGCAGGTGAAAGTCGAAATTGTTATTGGCTTGGGAGGGTGCGAGGCTAACCTTGCAGAGGCCAGGCTCCCTTTTCTTATCCCCATTAACGCTTCGATTTTACAATCATCATCACTCCTACTACCCGGGTCGGGGGTGGGTGGCGTCCGCGTAAATTACATTTCCATTTTTTCTTTTTTTCCTTGTTTCATTCTTTACCTCTTATTTTTTCTACTTTTTCTTCAGTATTTTTTACCTTCATTTTCTCTCTCCTTTGGTAAAATAGATATAAAATATCCTCGTCGTCGGATAACAAACTCACTCATCTTACGTCGCGTTCCTCGGAAACATGAAGTGCAAGAGTTGACAGTTTATACACATATAAATACCGACGCATATGCTTGAAGTCATAAACAAATTCATGTACCTACGATGCACTTAAATGTTATACGCCTGCTTTTATACTCCATGTAGATATTATATACACGATGAACTCAACCAATATTCGCATTTCTCTATTTCGCACAATTTTGCACGTACCTAAAACGCACGACCCAAGCTAGCGTTTCACTTAAACGGTACCCACCCACGCGTATAATATACCCACTTTCAGCAACGAGTATATAAGGTACTTGGCTTGTTTTATACGCGTTTCGGAGAATAACGACAACCCAGAGAAGACGGTAAAACGTAAAGCAAACTGGCGAGGTAAAAGAAAGCTTCGTTTACTCGCAACAAGGACAAATTTATCAAGAATTAATTGTGAAAGACAAGAATTTTTCATATAGATATAACTTCACATGGGGTGTAAGAATTATTGTAAAAGTTTTTTCTTTTACTGATATTTTACCATTGATTCCACGGATATAACCAACCTTCAGAACTGGAGCTTGGAGAAACGCTGAACGAGGGTAATTGGTATAAAAATGTGAAAATGAAACAGGGGTTGATCTAAGAATAAAGATACGGAGCGAAGCTCGAGCGGTTGGACGTGTAGAAATTAACCCCGATATCCCGAAGAACTGTTTCGCGCTCTCTTTAGCAGCCTTCCTTTTTAGTTGTCATCCTTTTTCCATCTCCTTCGTTTTATCCTCGATCGTTGTTTTTTTTTTCTCTCCTCCCTACCTTCCTTCCCTTTTCACCCGCCCGGGATTCGGGGCCATCAGATTACGCCTCAAGGAAATTGAAACATCCACCGCCTCGGGGCAAAACGAAGCGCGATGATTTAGGGAACGGTTTGAGTTATGTGAATTCGTATATTAAAATATTTTGAACATTCAGAAAGGTTTTGCTGCTAGTTCGCGTCTAGAGACGAAAGTCTACCTGCTATACACATGGAGAGCTGGACTGTACTTCTGTGTACCAACCCATAAGGTCTGTCCACACACACATCAATGTCCGTTAAAATTGTATACCTTAACGAAGTATAACGAAACGAATAACCCTTGCAATCGAAAATTCGGAATTAGCAGTCGGTGGGAAATTTCTTGACCCATAAAATCACAGTTCATACAGACGACGTGATTAACAGATCAACGAACAGGTTAAGGAGGGGGGGGGGGGGGGGGGGGGAGGGGAAGGGTTTCAGCATAAAGAAAAAACACTTTTTTTGTGAACACGGACGCGTTTTTCTCAAAACTACTTTTTCAAAGTCCGTGTTCACTGCCATTAACAAACTACTTGACCGATTCATTCCAAACTTGGTACACATTTTTTACATATGAAATACCTCCGCCCAACGTTTAGTTAAAATTTTTTTTTTAACATTAAGGGGGTTTCCTACCCACAAAATGGCGGAATTTTTCGTGGAAAATAGCAGTTTACACTTTAGATGGCCAGCAAAAATTTTTAAATGAAAAAAAAAATAACCGTAGAACGTTAGGGGGAGGATTTGATAATACTTTGACTAAATTTTAATGGTTTTTGATTTCAGATAATTTCCGACCGAGATAGAGTGAACACCGCAAATGGTTTTTTCTAAGATGTTCTGGGGCAAGTTCTGTCACCGGCTTGTTTTGCAATATTTCTGCATGAAAAAATTACAGAATATTGTTAAATGTATGCTTAATAATGTATAAAAGGTTTCAATAAATTTGCTCAATCCATACTTTCAAAAAAAATTCACAAAAAGTGTTTTTTTTAACGCTGAAACCCTTACCCCCCCCCCCCCCCCCCCCCCCCCCCCCCCCTAACTCGGTCAGATTTCCACGAAAGCAGTTTTGAATGCGTAGCGCAGTAGCTGCTCGACTGCTTGTCTGAAGTCAGACTAATTCAATCGACGAAGTCAGTACTGTAGCAGAGAAGTTTGAGTATAATTGAAGAGAGAAAAAAAAATAAAAAATAATTTCCACCAAGTTCGTAATTCGAAGGCTTTCAAAGTTTGGTAGGACAGAAGGCACGGGCGACTTTTGCGGTCCGCGTGAAATACGAATCGTGTTGAAAATTGAACGAGGGCTGCTGCGAAGAGAAGGGGGAAGGGTTAAAACGCGGAGTTTCGTTACGGGGGAAATTCACATGGGTATTAGAAGCGGAGTGTGTGGTGAGCATGCGAGCCACGTCGCCTTTATTTATCGTTTCCCGATGCTTATGTTTTACTAGGCCGAGCCACGTTGCCGTGGTATACGATAAGGCAAGGGTGGAATCACTAAGGGAACCAATAACGTGATGTATTATACATAATGCATGCTCCGTCCGCCTACCGCGCACCGCGCACCACCTGTACCTTTGCCCCGGCTTCTGCCACGCTCGCGTTCGAGATACTCTCTCCTTATCTCTCCCCCCCCTCTCTCTCTTTCTCTCTCTTTCTCTCTATCTCTCTCTCTTGCCGAGGACCTACGCCAGGCCACGTGCTATTCAATAATGGATCACCAAAGACAAATTTCATTCCCGAAGGCTACCAGACTCTCCCATCCACTCGCCTCCAACAGCCCAGGCTGTCATGGTATCCGGAAGCTTTTGCCTATGACGGCCGTTAGTCGACTCGACGACAACTGTTACTCGGCTTCTTACCGGTACGTCGATTTCATGGAAGAATTCGATTGCTGAAAAAAACTTACTCCGATTCGATCGTCGTGGACGGGAGAATTCATCTTACAGTATCTCTTTTGTATATCTGGAATATACAATTATCGTTTTATTTTTGATACTGTGTGTAAGGTACTTTTCGCTTTCTGTTTGCGAATATCCGATTCCGCGTTGTGGCGAAAGTAGGGAATAGTGAGTAGGAGAAGTGTGATCGAACGAATTGAATATTTTCTTCTCACGATCGCGGGAAGAAATCACCGAGGCTGTGAAGATTCCGGTTTCCGATATGGCGAAAAAGTCAGTATCGCGGTGGAGGAGCCACTGAAGACCAGGGACAGCAAGCTAGGGGCGATACAGCTGGAAAGGCGTTTGTTTCTGATACTTTTTCATCCTGCGCGTTTGTCTGTCTCCTGAATAATGCATGGATAGGGGATGAGGGGTGACGGCGGGATATACGCGCGATTTTCCGTACACGCTATACATATTTACGGGAGTGAGGAATGTTTACGCGAGTGTGACAATGATCGCAGGCAGCAAACAAGGCCCGCGTCGGCCGCATTCCCTGTCAACCAGCTGATTCGATATTGGCTCTGGAGGGCGAGAGGGAGGGAAGGGAACCGGCATTCATCACGTTATCAAGGGGTTCCCACACGTTTCGTGTTGATACACAATTATGCGTGGCGGCGTTCGCGATTCGGCGGCGTTGCGACGCGCCAAAACCGTCCTCCGCGTCTCGAGGCGTCGTCGCGACCCCGCCACGATCCTCCGGGTGATCTATGGCTCCTCCGGGGTACAAGGAGCGAGGGAAATAGGTTCCCAGAACTTGTTTGTTCGTCTCCGGCACTTCGCGGAGAATACGAAATCATCCCATTGGCGAAACCATTCCACCTCTTCACCTTTCCACCCACACGTGACGCGGAAACTGCAGCAAGTAGCTAAGTTTAACCTCGGTTTATCGGGATTGGATGAGAATAATTTTCGGACGCCCGATATTTTGAATGAAAAAAAAAAAAATGTCCCTCCCCTTGTTGCGATTAGCCGTTCCCGGTCTCACCTGCGGGCTACGGCTCGAGAAGAGCGGAGAGGAGATGAGAGGAGAGGAGAGCGAAGTTGGGGCGGAGAATCGCTCCACGTAGAGGAGCCAGAATTGGAGCGGTGACACTCTCATTTCGGGGAGAATTTACAGGCCACCCTCTCGCGTGCCTGGCATAGTCAGAGTCGGAGCCGGGGAGGATGAAGCCGGAGGTTTCGCCGTGGCTGTAGCTACGTATACATACGTAATGCGATCCACCGCCAGTCTGGCATTGTTAAGTACGTTTCTGGTAGGTAGTGTAAAGCGCTGACTTCGACATTCGTTACCGAACTGTTCACTTTGGAACTAGTTTACAACAGTTTCTATCCACGCTTCCAGAAATAACTCGACGGCATGACCCGCCTATATCCCACACTCGCTACATCGAATGCATTTTATGCCGGCATCACTCCGGCCAGCTGAACTCTGCAGGCGCCTGTCTAGACTCAAAACTTTTAACGCGCCACCGATCCACGCTTCGTTTCACCGTCCAAGACAAGCAAAATTTTAAACCATCCTCGACCATTTCCCGCAACCTCGTTACTATTGACAGATCGCTTTACTTATTAGGTAAACTTTTTGTATTTAGTAAGCGTTTTTTACTTGAAAAAAATATTCACGCTTCGAATTAAGTCGTAGTGGATGATCCAAAAATACTCATGTTCAGGGTGAACGTCAAGCCCAGCAATGTCCGTGGAACGATACATCCAAATCACCCTGATTCGCAAGTGGGCATTCCGCAATTTTTGACATTTCTAGTGAATAAACTCGAAGGTTTCAAACATTCATTCCAGCCTCGAGTCAAGGTTGATGCGGTTTTCAGACACTGCGATGGGATTTTGATGCGTCGATCAATAAGTCCAAGTATTCTTACCTGCAAAATTCGGAACTGGAACATTCCTAGCAAAGAGGGCTTAATTAGGTTCGATGTGAGTTGATGGTCGTTCTCCGAGGCAACTGTCCATGGCTCGACTCGAGTCCCGTGACTTGGATCGAGTTGTTTGCGGCAGAATCTCACAGTCGTTAAATTTGGCGGGTGCATGGCTGGCAGCGAGGAGAGACGTCGGAAAGCTCAAAGTGGAAAGGGTGGTTCAGTGCAGGCTAGGCGGGGTAGCGTGAGGTCCGGGCATAACGGAGTGGTGCAGGTGCCCGATGCGGTGCCACGGTACCACCCTTCGCCGCCCACGCCACCCCCGCGTCAACACCCTGGCCCCGACCCCTCAGCCACCTCACTGCCCTCGAGCACGCGATCCTCGAGGTCCACCTGAGCCGTAGCTGCCGGAGCTACCGCAGCAACGTGCGGCCGGAATCGCAGCGCCATTACGAAAGTTCGCCTCCGGGGGCGTCGGCAGCCTCGATGGCTGTTTGCTCTTGAGCTGCCCGCTCCTATCCTCATCGTTGGTACCGTCGTGTCAGCCACTTGTGCACTCAAATTTGTTTACGGATTCAAACAGAGTCGCTTGTCATTCGCCAGATTCTAGGTTGTCAGCTGATCTTTGAGTACTCTACCTACCTCCATGCTTGGATTAATTATTTTTCTGCAGAAATTTTCGCATTTTCAATGGTGAATTTGACTGCAGGTATTCAAAGTTCCGAGGTTTTGCAGCCGCGTACTCCTACCGCTGCTTTCAGGTGTCTTGTCTTCGGTAATTCGTGCCAGGTGCTTCTGCACTTTCAGAGAAAACTTGGGCATCCTCCTCAGGGTGGTGGAATTAGTTACGGCGTCTCGACGCGGTGCTTCCTTCCAGCAAGTCTGGCAGCGTTGTACTGGGAAATCTGTGGCCTCAGGTGGCGCGCTGTAGTTGGATACTTCGCAGCTTCTTGGTACACACATCCGAAGTGAGGAGAATGGCTGCGACGCGACGCCAAGAAAGCAGGTCGGCCCTTCGAGCGTCGAGACGATTCGAGTCTACCAAAGCTGCACGCGGCGCGAGACCCGAGGGTCTATACATAGTTTACAGCGAGGAATTTGACGAGCCCTACGGCGAGCACCCGACCCCGAACGTGGTACGAACTTTCGGAGGTGGGTATTAGGAATCTTGGTGAAACGACTATCCGGTAGTAAATTTGTCCAACAAGCGCAGCCGGGAAAATTCGACTCTGTCTCCTGGCGTGTAATTAAATTTGTTCAAATTAACGATGTGCTTTTCGGTAGGCGAGTCTACGCGACAAAGATGATCATCTTCTACCATTCCCGAAGAATTCCAGGATCTCAAAATCGCGACGCGTAGTCTTCAATCGTCGATGGCCATCAGTTTCGTCGAGCTTTGTGTTACGGCTGAGAAAAAAGAAGCGAGAACCTTTAACGATTCCTTTTCTTCCTCGGACACATGATCCGGCGGAACGAATATATACCGGGTTTATCCAGTCAAAAATTCTCTTCATCAATATTGCATGAGCGGTTCCACGGTTTTTAGGACTCTTGGTACCAACGGAGCCTCTTGATATGACGATTTGGCGAGGGAGAGGAGTCGGCGAGACCGCAGAAGGGCTGGGAGAAGAGGAAAAGAGAGAGAAGGAGATCGGGGAAAACGAGACGGCGAGAGATCTCTTCATCTGTATCAATTACTCCATTCCCGATTAGATGGATGAAGATACGAAGGCGCAGTATTCGGACGGAATGGGCGATCCGGGGGACAGTTTCCGAGGGGTAGAGAAGAGCTGAGAGGCGGGCGTGATTGACATCAAACGACGTTCCGGTGTCTGGTCTGATTCTTGAGCGAACGCTGTCAGGTTCTAAATAAGCGACCTCGAGTCAGGAATCGTGAATATCTTAATGAGACGAGACGCATCGCCACCGATTACTCGCGGAATAAATTCACCCCGACGCAGGTTTTCCCCCCGAAACGTTGCGGCGAAAAAGATTGCGCGAGCGGTCCGGTTACTCGGTGTTCGGCAGCTGAATAAGAGCCCCGAACGCAGACTCGATAAAAAAGGCGAAACGAGGAGCGGAGCGGTGTAGAGGGAAAAAAAATTGGCGGAGGCAAAAGGACCCGCGACATGGTAAGACGCGGCGCAATCTTGTCGATCAAACAATTAACAATGCCATTGGGATTGTAAGGGGCCCGTGGACACTGATCGAAGCTGGGTGAGGAGATACCATTGACCAGAAGAGACCGCCGTGGTGCTCGGAGCAAAGCCGGTCGGTAAATATCTCCTTTCCGCAGTGTTACTCATTAATTACCCATTAATTAGCTCCCGCTTAATTGCGAGGAGAAGACCAGGACCGGCGCGTCCTTTGCCGAGTCCTTGCGGCGTCCAAACGCGGGGTTTAAATTGGGACGAGATTAGCAAATCTAAACGGTGCAGCGACGAGGCTCGATCGGCTAAACTATTTCCACCGTGAATCGAAGTCGCGATTCTTTGCGCTTCGCTTGAGGTGGTGCAGCAGGATTGAAATTTCACCTTTCGTTTTCTGCAAGGGTGCAGCCGAGAGGGCGACTCTCAGACCCGGGTCTGAGCTCGGCTACTCGGCTGATGTATTTATAAGGAAGGATATTTGCATACGATGCAGCAGATCGGCGATAGCGAGCCGGGCGGCACCGAGTGAAGATTCAAAGAGGCTTTGTGCCATTATATCCATTCCCCCGTCTCGTTTCGTTCCGTCCAACTAAATAAAAGTCCGCCGCCGTTCAGGTTGTTCGTCCTTCTCCCCGATGCACAGCTCCGCTTGTCGTCCACTACCTGCCGTCGCATCGTCGCAACGACCAACCTTCGCCGTATCCTGTTCTACGCTCCGCCGAAGCTCTTCGTTCTCGTGATTGGCGTTGACTTATGAAGCGATCGCTCCGTCGCAGCGACGCCACGCTAATCAAATCCTCTCTCGGGCTGGGAGATTAATTTTTAACTGTGCCGTCTGGAGTTCGCTTGTTTTTCTCCCGCAGGACGCACGGGGATCAATCGATTGCCATTTTCTTTATAAAACTTCTAATTAGTTCGGAGATTACCTCAGACATTTCGAATCCTCGCCCTACGAATATCCCCGCTGATTCGGATCAGGGCTGACTTCGGTTATTACAAACTTCGATGATGGGCAATAATTAGGGGATCCGCGATCCACCCGGATAACGATTACGCTTATCAGATACTTCGCCCGTCTTTCCCAGTCGCCGCCATAGTTTCGACTTTCACTTTCCGGGAATATCAGTTAGGATCTAACTTCGCGAAAGAAAATTCAGGAGTCTAGTTCCCGTGTATCCAGAAAAAAAATTGATTTAGTAGGGGATAAACCTGCCAGTAAAACATTAATCGTAGGTTCATTCAGTGTTAAGTTCTTACTAAAATAGGAAGTAAACATACAATCAGCTTCGAGGTCGTCCTGAAGACCTTCTCCTCGTGAAAGTGAATCTTAAACTCTGCTTTAATGCACCGTGAAAAATATTCGATCCATGATTGAATAAAGAAACTCCACTTCACTCCACCCCCCTACCGTCCACTTTTGGGCCCACCATGGAAATTAGCATGGACGAGCGGCGTTCGTACAGCTTCCTCGGAAGTGCGGATGGACCACGTCGTGTGAGGTTGATTGACTCGAAGAGACGCTGCCGGAATACCATCGTGTCCAAGACTTGAAAGAATTCTGACATCCTGACGGTTGGTGGCTGGTGAGATCGGCGATCGGAAAGCCGGTGAGCCGGGGGAAAAGAGGGGTCGAGGACTGTAGCGTCGCGCATTTTGATCAACTCGTTCCTGACAATGAGACACGTATCATCCTTATCCTGCCACATCTTGTCACGATTTCGTTGTACTTACTGCGACGGTCGCGTGGATTTTAATAAATCTCCGCATTACTCCGCCTCCTACGATCATTTTCTACACGAGTAACCCCCACGTGGGTAGCTCACACGTTCGTTATTTTACACCCGAGTGACGGGGCCCGTTTGAAATTAGGAATGGAATACACGAGTAATCAGGTTGGTACCTCGTGTTATTTTAGTAATTCCTTCCACGCGTTTCCCCTCCGGGCTTAATCGAATAATTAATCATGATTACCTAAACGGTAGACATTTTTTTCTTATTTTTCAACTTCCTTTTTAACGTTTACGTAATCATTTTCTACTCATTCAGGTACCACGTCCCTAAGGGATTTCATGTTATTCGTTTCCTCCTTCTACATACTCGAGGAAAGCAGGCATCTAGAGATAACCTCGCTTACCGTACCGTGTAAATAACCTTTCGAGCCTCTCATCATTCTAGCCGAGAGAGTGTAACAATGCCGTCTTCCCGGTTGTTTAAATATACCGTCGTAGAGGGTCTGAGACTCTTCCAACTTTCTCGACTGACGATATGCTTGATGGTGATTTCGTTCTAATGGTTTTATCGCGAGAACCTATGTCATGTGGTTGTTCGCCTAGGAGTTTATGACTGTTTTACGACTTAGGAAAAGCCACACGGTAGTTGAATGCTTAGCGGTTTAATTGCCTCGAGCCTAATCCAGACTCTCCACGCGTTGCTTGCGTGTGCTACGTGCGCTCTCCGTGTATACAACGCGTGAAAAAGAGGACCAGAAGAGGGACCATAATTTCCGGTAACGGCGCCTCCTTGGGATTGCGATTTGTCTCGAGACAGCTGGCGAACGATGCAATGGCGGAACTCGAGCCCCCAGGCACTTGCGGAGTTCTGAAAAGCCGATGCGGCGAATTATTGCTCGGACGATCCTCCCGCTCGTTGGTACCCTGAACCCTGGAGACAACTCGCATGAGCCGTTTCTCCGTTCCGTTCCATTCCATTCCAGACTCCGAGGTCGGAGGAGGAGAAGCGAGTATCAACGCGGCGCATAAATCCGCCGATTTGATCAAACTCGCGCGAGGTCCGAGCCTGATGTTGGTCGCCGTATGTAAACGCGGGTCAAAGGTGGCCAGATGAAGGCGGAGACAATCCGCGAAGCAAATGGACAGAGATGTCACAATAAGACGTCCCGGGGACCGCAGAAGAGAGGACGAGCCCCTCTTCTCTCCTTTCCTCCTTTCCACACTGCGTCTCGGAACCCGCGTCAATCTCAATTACCCTCTCGAGCCGAGGGCGGCGCAACAAACGAGGACATTCCAGGGCCGCCTACGTAGCCGTCGTCGTCGAGAAGCGTGGGGAAGAGCGCTGGATGCAGGAGTTCGCGGTACGAAGCAGCAGCGGAGTGAAACGAGGACAGGAAGTTATGCGGATTTTTCGTCGAATCGAAACAATTAGAGATGAACCCCGGAGTAGTAGAGTTAGAGATAGACAAATGAGAAGAGGGATGGAGGGAGGGAGGGAGGGAGAGAAAAGAGCACTCTCCGGAAGAACCGAGGAACCAGGGAACCGGAGAACTGGAGACGATTCCGCGGCCATTAGCCACGGGTAAACAGAACCATTCTTTAATTCTTTGCTCTTAAGGGCGTCACTCTTTCTCCGCACTACCGAGCAGGGAGGCGTCTCTCTTGTTTATTGCTTCGGCAGCGACGTGGTGTGTTGACGCTTAAGTAACGGCCACCACCGAAACTGCGCACGGCTATACAGCGACCCGCATCGATTTTACTTTCGGCCAAAGTTATATCCACTCGATTCCTGCCTCAGGGCGATATTTTGAGCCGTTTCTATTACCCACGTGGTATTGGGCACTGTATTATTTTGTCAGTGGCTCCCAATTTTTATTACTTATTTTCGAAAATGTTCCTCGGATTTCATTTATCGCATATACTCGTAATTTTGTCGCGAAATTATCGTTCACCTAAGTAGGTGGCTTTGGGACATGATCAATGGAATATTTCGCGTGAATTGTTTGAGGAATGTAGGTTACTCGTTGAGGCGTAAGTTTCCAAACATCTACTGCAACCTTCACTAAGAAGTGGATAATCCCCGGACGAATTCAGCGCTGGGCTTTTGAGGCAGTACGATGAAAGCTTAACATAGTTGAATTTCCCAGTGTGCAGGAGCATTGCTAATTCATGTGATTCTGACGGCAAGTGAGGTTGACACGTAGATTGAAATCAATCATTGCTAATACACTTGTAGAAGTGCCTGCAGTGGCACGTGGCGTCGGGAATGCTCTGGAGAAATAGAGCTCGTCACCCCCCCGGTGAGATAATCAGCGTCCAGCAAATCCTCCGACAGTCTCACACCACGAGGCGAGGGTGACATGCAGCTCGGGACCCCGAGGAAGGGTCGGCAGACATTCGGCGTCAAACAAACGGCCTTTCGCCGATTTCATACAAACTCGGAATCCCGGATCACGCTCACGTTTCCTCCGCTACGGCGACGCGTGGCGCGGATGAAAAGCAGGGAAAATGAAAGCAAAGAGTCTATCCGCTGTCGTATATACCTACATACGTATGGATAAATAAATAAAAAAAAAAAAATAAAAAAAAAAAAAAACACCCCTCGACGTTGATTCACAATGCCTGATTTATTCTGCCAGCAATTAACAATGATCACGATCACGGTGAGGTGAGGTGAGGTACGGAGCTTCCGCGAATTCTGCAGGATGCGGCCTGCGTGCAGCAGTCGTCGACGCAGCGATCGAGACAAGGTCGCTTTTATAGCCTGACGTCTCTGGGATCCGCCGTCTACTCAGCTTCCGTCCTCGAAGACTGTGTTTCGTTGACGGGTGATCGCCTCGCGGACCTTCCTGTCAACCCGACGGGGCGTGCCCGTAATTCTTTATGGCTTAGAAATCCAGAGGCGCCGGTGAAAACCGAAGCGAGGAATTCCGCGGATTGACATTCGCAGCATCACTCTGATCTCGACAGATTCTTGGCACCGTTTTGATCAGCTGAGAAATTATCTTCTCCGAGTCAGCGAAGCTATAAGTTTGTAAAATAAAGCAGCGAGACTCGATCTTGTGTTCTTGGTGTCCTTTTTTCAACATTTTTTTTTTTTTTTGTTTTTTTTTAGTCATCGCTGCGTCTTCGTACGGGCGCAGCGGTGGATTTCTCCGAAAATAATTATACTGTTAGTTGAGAAGGTGAAATCCATAAAAGCCAAGAAACGGCCGCGACGCGCCGGGTGACATTGATAGTCGGAATTTGATACCGCATAGCTGGCAAGAAACATCACTGGAGTCTCGAGAGATCCTCGAGAGCTGATTAAGCCCGTGGTTCTTAACCGCGCGTTGCTTCGTCTTCCCTTAGCACAAGAACCTTGCGTTTCCCTCCGCACGAAGCCACCGCAGCAGCAGCAGCAGCAGCAGCAGCGTTGCAACGGTAGCAGTCAAAGCTCGCGACAATAAATTTTCTATTCCAGTCAGATTCCGTTTGTTCAGCGCGGTGAACGAAGAGCGAAAAGGAACGAGGAGCTCCCATAAAAATAGAATAAATAACTAGAAAGCAAGGAAGAAATGGGTGAATAAAAGGTATAGAAATAAAAAGAGAGAAAAAAAATTCTCGCAAACCATTCTTCGAGCGGAGGACGACACGGTGTTCGTTAAATATACGAGTGTATTGAAATTCTGCCTTCGAGACGGAACGCGATGCGATGCGATGCGATGGGATGCGCCCGTTGTGGAAGGACAGGATCGCATGACGGCCGGGGCCCGCGGGCCCCGCGAGGAGAAGAGCGGCCTGGGAGTCTCCCGCTGTTTTGAATACGATCCCATGTCTGCCCCCCCCCCCCCCCCCCCCCTCAAAGGGATACATATAAAGCGTATCCCCGTCGCCGTGCCTCGCTCGCGTATCACATACCACAGGAGTGAGTCCGGCACCAGGACCATCCTGAGCGGTGTAAGCGACCCGCCGGAGACCTCGGCATGGTCTTCGTCGTCCACTCTAATTTGAATGTAACAACGTTTCGTTTGGTCGCTGGAACGGCGAGATACCATCTCCTGGTGCTCGGTCGCGGGACAAAGAGGACGACGAAACCAGCGGGGCCTGAGGGTCCGAGACGTTTTCGGGTCCTCGGTGATCGATTTCCTCCGTTTTGATGAAAAGGGAAAAAAAAACGGCGATCCTTGGCCGCTTTAAGAGGTGTGAGATTGCGTCCGGGGGTCGGAGGGTTGCGGAGATGCAGCTTGCGGTTCGCAGCTTGCGGCGATGATGGAGACGTCAGGGATGATTGACGGGCTGCGCGGTGGCAGTGCAACGCGGCGACGAGCATCGCAATGCGGTCGACGACTTCCCGGTATAAACGGCCGTCGCGTCGCATGACGGGAATGAGCAAATTGCAGCACCGCGTCGTCACCGCCGAAAGCAATTGCGATTCTGCTCCCGTGACGCGCCAGGCAAGGACGATTTCTTATCTCTCTCCTCTCTCCCGTTTCTCCGAACATCGGGGCTTCTCGCCAAATTACTATAAATAGACGTTAATCGATGCTGTGGGAAAAACGGCGCAACGTCGCACATACTTAACGGCCCACCCGATTCCTCGCTCCGCGTTACGCCCGCCGATGCAATCCGCTTATTGCTATTCCATTCGCGGTTAAAACGCCGCTCAAATTGATTCCTCGCCTCTCGCGATTGATGAATTGACACCGCGAATGCGTATCCCGCCCACTTATCACACTATTCATCAAATCGAGCTGCCCGCGGGCAGAGAGATTGGGGATTGCAAATTTTCCGCGTTTTTATACTCGCTCCACTATCGTAACGGTAGTTTGTCAGTTTGTCGATTTTTATCAGATTTCGAAAGCTGACGATTAGAGCTGCGGCTACATGGTTCTAACCATGTAAATTGCGCAATCGTTTCAATTCTCGAAATCGAGAGATGCAGCATAAACAAGATTTACACCTTAAGACCTCACGGAACGCAGGTCTAGGAACACTTTATGATTATACATACTCGATGCATTCCAGGCTGTGGGAAATAAGTTAAGAAAGGAATTCGTTCCACGGTACCCATACAACATACAATTGTCTTTCTATCCAGTAACTGCAGTGGTCTTCGAAACTGTTTCCCTCTAATGCGTCTGTAAAAATGTCGAGATTCAATAGGTACCTGGTGGTCAGCTGGAACGGCGCCTGTTAGCCACCCTCTCACGTCTCTGCGTCAATGTCCTCCCTCCCTTCGATGCCTCCCTTCCTCCTTCTTTTTGGCGCATCAATCTCGGCAACTCTGCGGTTTCACGAAGTCGCGTCAAGTTCCTTGTTCGTATAGGCAGTTGTGGCATAAAATTTGCGAGGATTTTCCAATCATGCTGCAAGACTCGGTGCTACCGCGACTTGTAAGCTGAAGCGAATGTAAAGCTCGGGATGTATATAACGTGACGCCACCGGGAGTCCGTTTAATTTATGACTTTATTTATGAATTTATATTTCACTCATCCGGCTTCCGTGCCCTTCGGGTTCCCTTGATTTACGCCCTCCAGACTCCGCGGGTTGGTTCGACCCTGTCTCGCAAGTTTATATCCTACCTACTTGTCCATACGCCATGCGATGTGTTGATAATCTCATCTCCGCGTCCGAACTTTCCGCCTCCACCTCATCCTCATCCTCATCCTCTTCTACCCGTTCCTGCAA
Organism: Diprion similis; assembly: GCF_021155765.1. NCBI lineage: Eukaryota > Metazoa > Arthropoda > Insecta > Hymenoptera > Diprionidae > Diprion > Diprion similis. The sequence goes on from NC_060108.1 coordinate 25,614,870, forward strand.
CTGAATCCACGCGAGATTACAGCCGACAGCAAAATGAGTCGCCAATAAAAATTGTCGGCTTACAAGTTACGCGTGTATGGAGATCCTCGCAGAGCTTATACACTCGTGTCGTTCATGCCGATGCGGATTTCTCAATATTGTTTAATCGAGCTTTCAGTTTTTCCCGGTCAGTTCTCGTAGCCACGTACCGCGCCGAAAGCCGTCCTTTGATTTATGGTTAATTACACCATCCAGCGGTACTGCTCGTTATTATTTCCCCGATCGTACGTGAACAGCGAAGGGAGTTGCTGCAGCCCGAGAATAGAGAGATCGAGATGAAAGAGCGGTGAATTAAAATTGCTTCGGAAAAAAATTTTCCCCAGCATCTGTTGGCGATCTACTGACAGCTCGCTTACAGTGGCAGCGGGTTTAAAAAAGCCACGGCAAATAATCGAGTGAAAAACGATCCTGTACCTAGGGGCAATTTTTACAGGCCTATTCGCGTCGTCGGCAATTCTCGAAGCCGTCAAGCGAGAGATCCGATCGCGATATCGAGATTTCCGGAAGATCCGAGAGACGCCGGTGGGCTCTTCCCCGGGATTATCCGGCGAGTTATTCAAAGTGAGCATGTAGATGTCCGGCAGGAACCCTGGGGAGTGTCAAACTTTCCTGCAGGATCAGTTTCGGGGTATAAAAATGGCGGGCAGAGGTGCCCCGTGGTCCCGCAGGCCTTCCTCTTCCCGAGATCCGCTGCTCCCAGATCCTCGACGTCGCCCTGGGTGGTTATCCCGCGGGCGTATCTTCGTCCCGGTTACAACCTCCGTCAAGCCGGTTTAATATTAATTGTCGATACGTATCTCGGGCCGCGCGCTTTTATTAACACGTCTCTATCGGCCCGGGCGCTGACGTGGCGATCTGTCCAAGTGTGAGAATATTATTAGGTCCACCGTTCCATCGGTGTAACAACAACCGCCGCCATCGCTCCGCGCCGATTGAACCCCTCTTTGACAAATATGTCGACCCAGGGGGCACCTGATAGTCAAACGCCACCGGGTAGTGACGAATGACTTCTCCCTGTCGCCCACAGAGCAGCGGTTTAACCACCTGATACCGATCCGTTTCTTACTCTCCAGATCGAGATCTTCGGACAGCCACCGACTCCGAAGTGCTATTTTCATTAATCCGCTTCAATTATCACCGCAAAAGCGCGATGCTCGCTACGGAGTTTGCTTCTTGAATCTCAAAGCTTAGGAAGCTGATTTTTTATCCGGTTTTGTAAAAGTGATTAAGAATTCATTTTCAAAAACTGTTTAATATTACTTTGAAAACTTGGTGAATAAAGTGGTAAAATCTGCTTATCCTCGATGCTTTGTTAAAAAATTCCAGTCTGTTCCTGACACGGAATTGAAAACCGACTGTAAAGTGTTTTCATTTTTTTTTTTCAAATCGAAAGACCAGAAACAGTGGGCTTGAATAAACGGTGAAAATTCCGGGCCTGAATGAAGCGTGAAGGATCGGTGAAAACGGTCAGATCTATTCCATCATCCGTCGTTTTTGTACGGGATAATAAAAAGGCGCGGGTTGGTACATCGAGGCCGGGGGGTATAAATGTAAAAACTCAGCGAGGTCACGGCAGATAGGTGGGCAGAGTCCATCCTGGAGAGGCCGCCGACGGACAGCTAGGATAAGCTTCCAGGAATGACGGGGGATAATATGGGAATACGGGAAGAGTGGCGCGGGAGGAAGGGAGGAAAGGAGGGAGGGAGGGCCAAAGCGAAGCCGGGAAAATCCGAGGTGGAAAATAAAGTAAAATTAAAGGGAGAGGTTCTGGAATTTACGAGGCGAGTATAGAACATCCGGCGAATCTGGTCCCCGGTGTTTTTCTCTAGATCTGAACCGCTTATCTCGCCGGTGAAAAAAGCCCGTTATTTCGTAACAGTTTTGCGGCGCGGTCGCCGCATTCGTGCGGGAAAACGGAGAAGGCTGGATAACCGCAGCGAGTCTCGGCGCCGGCCGAAACCAATCTCCTATCTCGGCGCGGATCCTATCTTCGATCAGTAAGACGCTAGTCAAAATGAATTCCCATCGACTCAAGGGACAGGATCCCACGGGAATAGGGTTACCGGACAAACGGAGTTCTGGCATTGTGAGTGACGACGACGACGATGACGACGACGAGGCGTCTTCTTCTCCACCGGTATGCCTGGCGTTCTCCACTATTTTTTATCCCCTATCATTCCGCTTTCGGAATTCTGTTGGTGCACCGTACTATATTTACTATACAACCTCTTAAACCTCACTGGTAATCATTAGCGACAGCTTTCGACGCGCCATGCGTGTCTGTATCCCGAGAATTCGGATCCCTGTCTATAGTTGAATACCGAATTTACCCATCGTTGGAATATCTTTGTTGGTTGGAATTCATCTGCAGTTCGAAGTTGGAAGCCTCGAAATTTGAAGGGGATGAAACTCGGTATGTCCGCGTTGTTTCCAAGCTGCTTTCACAGCATAGTGGAAAAAAAATGTTGAGTCCACACTGCCAAAATATACTGACCATTATAAATTTCAAATCAAGAGCGATTATCCGATGATAAATGAGAAGATTTTGGGCGACGAGCAATCAGAACTTATCTCTTTGTCATTAAGGACTCGTCGAGATGAAGAACCGTAATTTTCTCTATCCTCCAAGTGTATTTCAACCTCATATTCGTTTTCAATTCCCGCAAGAACACTCGCGTTTCCGTAAGACAAGCAACCACGAAAAGAATCGTCGGTCGAGCTGCTGCGAAAAATAGAGTCCAGAGTGAACATACGTCAGTCGCCTGACAGACATTCGGTAAAATTCGCACGATATCCAGCTATACGGATGAAATTCGGGAGAAATTCAACCACGTGAAACCAGCAAGTGCAGAATTACCTCCGCAGGTATCGTGGTCTGATATATTACGGGGTAGAAACTTGCTGTTGATACAGAACCGGGTACGGATATCACTCACTCCATTTTTTCCTTTCTTCCTCATTCTCTTGAGTGGTAAAGAACGAAATAAAAAAAAAAAAAAACCCCAACCTCATCGGGATCACGGAAAGTAATCTTTAATGAAGTGACACGCTCGGTGTTTACGCGACTGTCCTACCCACAAAAGCTTCTCTCGACGAAGAGGTTCTCGACGAAATCGAGGACACCGATTGGGCGCTGGTCTCTCCCCAAAATTTGGGGTAAAGAGAAACAAGAAGAAAAATAAAACTGCCGTCTTCTTCGTTCGTGAAAGTGCAGGTCAGCCTTTCAACGCAGATAATATACCTTATATCGTGAAAGAAACGAGACGGGAAGAAGTTTATATCTGCAGGACGCGAAACTGTCCCCCCCTCCTCCTCCTGCTCCCTCCCTCTACCCCTATCTACACGTGCGGCACGCCCCCGCCTTAGACGTGTGTTGAAAATCTTATATAACGGGTGTCCGAAGTGCACTCGTCCTCACTCTTCGGGTATAAATCCAGATGACGCGGCAGTAAAAGACGCCTGAGACGACCAGAGCGACTCGAAGCGAAGGCCCCGTTCCTCCGGGCCATCAAAGCCCTCGAAGGGCCTTCCGTCGCCAGCGTATGCTGCCGCTCCGATCTTTTACGAGCTCCTTCAAAAGAGATCCTCAGCATGGCCGGTCCATACACTCGCCCACTACCAAGGATGGTAATGGTTTGTTTTATTATATCGTAACTCGGCCTCTCCACGACCTTTTGATTGATAAGGGTGGAGGATTACCCGCGTGACGCCCCCGTCGAAAGATCGCGACGTTACGCGGTCTGGTTTATTCGGCTTTGCTCGGCCATTAGGTCGCCTCTATCTCGCTTTTGCGACTGTCACACTCAAGCGATGGGCGAATTTTTACCGCTGCTTTGACTCCAGACTGTAAAAATCGATTTATCTTATCGCCGACTTTCCGTTTCTCTCTCTCTCTATCTTTTTTAAATTGTCTTACTGCAGCTGGTAGTTACGGACGATCCTTTTGGCGAGTGTGCAAGCGCTCGATTTCCGTAGCAAGAATCACGAGCCAGCGGCGAAAACACTTTGCGACGCAAATGTCCCGTGACGGGAAACGGCGGTGTGTCCACCCCTAAACAAATTTACGCTCGCGTGCTAACCTCCCCCGTAAATAAATGCCCTAAGACGACGCCGTTACACGTTTGCAGCTCGGACTCGAAGTCCGTGCGACGGTCAACCACACACTAGATATCTCGGTGGTCTACGTAGAACCTCGAAAGTTTTATCTACATTCGGGACGAACGATTTCCGTAAACCCACGACTTTAATTTCACATAAAATCATTTTCCAAGGTATCCAAAAAACGCCCGGTGATCGCCTCGTCCCTGCAGGCTCAATAAATCACAAAATCAAGAAAACGCGATGAATTGGTCAAAAATTTAAATTCCAATGAATTAAAAAAAAAAAGAATTCTAAAGTCCATATTCACGTACTCGCGTTTTCATGCGTCTGCTTAAACTTCTGTGGAACAATTAATTACAGCCAGTCAAGGCAAATCATGGAGCTGAAAGAAGTTGAAAAAAATGATTTTCATACAAGTGAACGGTTTTATCGTGCGATAAGGAAGAGTAGAAATGCTGATACGAATCTCAGCATCGAGTCGGCGTTTCTATCAATAAAAATAATTCGATGGCTGAGACATTCCTCGATGGTTGAAGACACGGTCGTTGAACAGAGAAGCGATTAGAAGGAAGTAGCGAGCGGAGTGTGGCCCAGTTTACAGTTCAACCGGGCATAATTATGGCCGTTTGGTGGCTTGAACGTGTTTGCGATCGGCGAGAGGGTATCGTTGGGGGTTGGCCATTAGCCCCGACCGCATTACTGCAGATCTGGGGGTAATCGGGTGCGCTTGGTTGGCTTTCCCGGCGTCTTTTCTCAGTTTTCCGATACCGGTCGCGGAGGTTTCCTCGTCGCCACCTTGATCCGAGCGATAATGCTAATTGCGTTATTACACCCGCTTACCAAACACCCCTAAGATTTATGTCATCCGCGGTTTACAACGAAATCAGCCTCGTCACGCGGGCGGCCATGCAGCTTACGTGTGTCGCGTCAGGCGATGACTCGCGTAAGTCACGGCTTAGCTTCGGATTCTTCGACTCTTCCATCTCCGGTCTGCGTCTCCGGATTTGGAGAATCCGGGTTGATCGGGCCGTGTCCAACCGGCGATTTCGGTTTCTCACAGTTCTCCGAGGGTCGAGCGTATCGAAATGGCTAATCAGCCGGCGGACACATCAGGTTTTAAATTGAATTCGACGCTGAATCGAAGCTGGACCTCCAGGGCGAGCTGCTGATACCGAATCCCGGATATAGTCATTAATTTGCCGAGTATAAAAATCAATGAACAGACCATAAACTACAATGCAGCCTCGCCCTGCTTCCCATTTTCCAATTTGCGATTGCGAATTGCGTTTTTAATTATAACGAACACAATGGGCGCCACCCGACACGTTGTGCCCACATCGCCCTCGCGCATTGTACGTATTATATATACCTGCACATCCGAATGGTATCCGGTCTTGTTTTACCCGGGATCCAAGCCGCGCGATATTCTGTTTCACGATAATTATTATAACGTTCGATTTTTGGCAAGGGAACAAAAACCCGCGCGGAACGCGCGCCGATGTGTAATTATTATTTATCGCGTGAAACAGTTTATTGCCGTTTGGTGCGTTTTGCGTTTCACTATCTATTACCAATAATTATTTCAATCAGTTTTTTTTTGCACATTATCTGATTGACATAAATAAGGAAAACACGTGTCCAAGTATCGGCTGGCGTGTCGTTTCTTTAGCAGAAAAATTCACGTGACAGAGAAGTTTAATCGATATCGTTGGCCGGAGTGTAGGTGCAATATGAAATTCAATTACCGCGCGTTTATACCGTTAATCAATGAACATTGATCGGAATTTTATTTCAATATCCGGTGCACAGTGGGCGTCAGGGTTTTCCTATGTTTTTCCAGAAATAAAGATTCGTATCGCTTTCGGGTGACGATTATCCTTTATAGCGGCATAATCGTTAAATCGTTAGCTCTTAACGGTGCTGCGCTTGGGCTGCGGGTGAACTAAACTCGGCAGCGAAACCTCGTGGCGATTCCATTTACGGCCTCGTTTCGAAACGGTTACCATAAGGGTGACAGATTTTTTCCACGTTGAATCATAACCACGAACAAAGTGTAGCCGAATATTTTCCCCCGACTTAATTCAATCGCCAAACGCGGCTATATAGAGATAAACTCAGCCTTTCAAAAGCCGTCGAGAAACTTAAATAATATAAGAAGCGAAAAAGAAGGAGCGAAACTTATCGTCGAATGAACCGTTGCCAATCGGAGGACATGAACGAGGCATGAATGTGCAATTAGCGATCCTTTCTCGAGTCTAACCGCGGCGTCGGTGATCGCCAAGAGTATAAAGTCGGCGTGAGATCGGGCCGACAAAACGGCGTCATTGAAGCGATGATCCGATCTGTGATCGATCGAATTCTTATTCGTTTTCTCCGCCCGCCTGAGAGCCGTACGGAGGACCGTTCGCCTTGGCCTCAGCCTCAGCCTCGGCCTCTCTCGGGTACGTCGGTGTAGCCGGTAGGTATACCCATACCGTCGTAATCCCCAGGAGAGTGCGGGAGAGAGCTTCATAGAAAGAGCCCATTGCGCAGCGGCCCCATATATAAGGATTTATCACGGCTAAGCCTCCTGTATATTGCCCCATGCCGGACTCATATCCACGAGCCCATACACCGGCTCTCGAAAGTCCGACCTAACACCTCCGACGACCCCCCTTACCCTCCCGCCCACCCCTAACCCCCAACCCCCATCCTCGAGGTATGCAGAACTTTTAGATTGCTTCGTGTTCCCGACGCGAATTTACTTATTCACCTTCCAGGTTGCACGTCCGTATACGAAATTTGCTATTTTTCAGTCTGACGAAAAAAAATCAGTGACGTACTTATATATATATCGGATATTCAGCTTTTATTTATGCTAAGTGGCGAGTGACGATGGAGTTATTGTCAGGTTAACACTTTGCTTTTCTCTAAGAAGGAGACTCGGTTCTTGAAAAATTGCAGTTCAATTATTCGTTTGATTTCTTAATGCTCATGATCTTTGATCATTCTCTGAACAGAGGAAATGGCGATAAGAACTTTTTGGGTACAGTGATATCTCTGGTTAAGATTGAACAGGAATGAATTGCGTTTTCTTCAGAATATTTATGGTGGTTAAGAGGTCATTTTTCTGTTCATCGAGCATCAAGTTATCACTGTTTTTCGAAGACTCAGAAAACAATCGATACGATTTCTTGAGAAACGATTGCAAGTGTAGATAATTAATACATACATATATATATATATTTATATATATGCTGACCTACTTCGTTCAGAGCTTTTGCTGACGAGCCAAGGTAGCAGGTCTGACCTGTGACGGAAATCTGGTCCTTCATGCCGCACCGTTTGTTTTTGAATCAGATATTGAAGCGCCGTTTCTACGACTTTCTTCTTCGTCCCTATCCCCAAGAGAGAAGAAGATCAGAGACAGGCGACGGTGACTGCCTCGGGTCTGCATGGTGTTTTCGCTTTGCGTGTTCCACCCCGAGCATGGTTAAGTCGGCTTTGTATTGCTGGTACTCGGCATCGGTTGGGGGAATATCAATGGCATTGAAATACCGTTACGAATTTTCCGCTATTTAGTGGCACTCGCGGCATCAGTGCGAAGGGTAGATAAGACGGAGGCCTAAAAGGCGAACGAGGCGTCGTTATCAATTACAACTGCACCCCTTTCCAGCTCTTTTCCGTTCCTTTGACCCCACGTCGCTCGTCGCTTTGGCGAAATTAAACCACCGAGATCTTTGGACCGAGTTCGTCCTGTATAACGTCAGATTTACGTACCGTCCTGACGGTGGTCGGATTCTCGGTGGTGGAAAAAAAAGTAGAGAGGAAGGGAGAAGATAGGAAAAGACGGGATCGAAAAAAGAAACTAGTCACGTCGAAGGAGAGAGATATCGCCCGTTTCTTCGATGCTGCAGAGTAAATGTTATCCGAGAGCTTATTCCGCGGAGATTCTTGGTTCGTGTAAGTCGGGCTTTAGACATAACAGGATTCTATCGCACTTCGCGAATTCCGCCCTGTCATTTGTAACTGTCAAGCTGCTCATTACAATTCCCCATTCCTCCGGCAGAAACCATCCCTCTCCTCTCTTCGTCGCCCCTTCCGCGTCTGTATCTTCGCCGTCTTTCGTCCTCCTGCTCTTCCTGCGCCCTCTCGCACCGCCACCTATTCCGCTTCAATGCGTGCTCTGCAACCCCATTTGAGAGAAAAAGCTGACACAAAAACATCCATTTTTAATCACTCTGATACTCGTCCTCGTCATCATTATCACCACTGCCGTTTTTTTATCTTCATTTTTTTTTTTTTAAAGCAAGTTATCGAACCGGTCCTCTTTGGTTCGCGATTCGGACAACCTTTTCACCCAGTTATCACCAGTTAACCAGTGTGACAGAAAAATAAGGGTGGATTGGTTACCCCTCGGTACTTACCGGATTAATTTCAATCGATCGATCTGTGCAGACCAGTCAAAAAATAATTGAAAATGACGCTATGAAATTCTGAATTACCGAAACGTATTTCCTTGCGATTATTATACATATATATATACATACAATGTCAAACATGGAGTGGATAAATTTGTATTTCAAAAAGATACGTGAAATAACGATTCTGTTCCTTGAAAAATTCACCGAGGCTGGCTGTTGGGCAATATAAGTTTAAAAACTGAAAAGCGAAACAGCGGAGTGAATTAACGAAAGAGACTAAAACAAAACCAGAAAAAAAAAAAAAATGCAACGCCAACATACAACAGCTCGCTCGGAATCGTTGAATTGTTTTCGCTGATGCAATTTAAATGCGCGTCATGGACGGAGGTAACTCCACCCCTGCCCGACCCCCGACCCTCGACTCGCCCGGCCAACTAGTTGTTCGTATCACATTTCGCGTTTCCCACATACGCCCCCGCGACTCTGTTTTCGCAATTCGCCCCCCTTTCCCCCGCCATCCGTTCCCTGCTCGCGCGCTACCCAGAGTTCCAGAGCTCACCCCTCCGCGGTGCTCCGAACCCCGGCTTCTCATCCCCTTCGGGAGCCGGCTTCCCGGCTTCTCCCCCCTCCACCCGCTCAGCCACCCTGTCCCATTTTCTTTATTACATTCCTTATTTCCTATCCACCAGCCTCTGTAACTGTAATACAAATTCCTATTGTGATTTATGTTGGTATCAATGGCGACCCTCCAGGGCTGCGCGTCTCACGTCGCGTCGCCTCGTTCCGCAGCCCGGAGTCCCGGCTCAGATATTATGCTTTATTGAATCAGAGTTGTGACTGTTATTATTCGCTTCACGCGGTTCTTCACTCGGAATTTTTCCTCCCTGTACGAGAGAATAATGTTGTTTTCAAATTCATTGATAAAACGAATATCGCCGGAACGCGTGACCCGGTCCTGCGCTTATGTAACCAATGACCTATTGAGCCGTGAAAATATTCACCCGGAGTGACGTGGGTCGGGGACCAAGCATTGGAACAGGTTGGGAGTATTGTTCTGCCCACGCGACGAGGATCCATTCGACACCGGTGCCTGCAGGGTGGCGACTCGATATCCTCGCCGTTAATCTCGTACCTGTGTAGAACAAACTGTGTGAGGAAAAAAGAAGGAGTGTGAAAAGAAAGTTATACAAGATACGCGTCGATTTTCTGAGATTTATAATCCGACCGCCAACCCGTGTGTGGCTCACGACCGAACTCTAAGATTAATGACTCCTCCGGCTTCCGTGAGGCTAATTCCGTCAGCAGATCTTCCAACCTCGTTCCTACTGCCACGGCGTTTTTCAATCTGGCATTTTTCACTGGCTCGATTCATCCCATATTACTAGAGTTTAAGGGAGAGGAGAAAAATGTTCGGTCATGGACAGCCAATACAGCTCGCCAAACCAGTACCTGAAGAACGTTTAAGTTAATGTAAAAATGACCTGATTTCTTCTGTTTTCAGGTGATGACCACGATCGATAACTGAGGAATATCTCGGCATAAGAACTTGTACATTTCAACCAGAAAACAAAAGACCTCGAATGAAATTCTTCTCTATATTGTTACAGATATGAATTGTATTTGGTTGCACCCATTGCATCATTAGTATTATAAAAAAGAAAGCGCAGAGTTTGTAGGGGTTGTTGAGTCGTATTCACCCTTCCCCACTTCAAGATACACAAAGTGTTTTACGCACCGGCAGGTATAATCGATCAGGAATGTCTACGTCTGGAGCAATTCATTGGAGCGAGCTGCGTGAATGTAGGGTATAAATGAATACGTTTGAATGAGCGAAAGATTGAATGAATGATTAACCAAATAACGGGTTGAAAAATCGAAAGATACGAAAGCGGACCGGTTGCATAAACTGCCCCGAGATGAGAAAAATGGGTGCCGGTCCCGTGACGAGAGTCGCACGAAATGCCACCGGGTTAGGGCCTCAGACCGTCCAGCTGGTCCAAGAGCTTGTGCAGACCGCCGTTTACACGGTGCATAGTGACTTGCGACATTGGACCGCTATAAAGGTGATTAATGGAGTGGAGTTGCTTACCATTCTGATATTCTTCGGCGTCTACGGGCTTACGGCGTTCCCGCTCCGCGGTGTCTAAGCCGGGTGTGTTTGAATGAGCGTCATTCAGGGTCTAATGCGTTTATGAATATGCTCGGTAACTTACTAACCATAAGGCGGCTGCGGAGAGAGCCAAAGAGACCGGGACTCGAATGCCGATGGACCGTCTCGCCTTTACCTACTCTTGTCGAAAAATCGTGACAGAAGAGGGGGGGAATCGATCTCGGCGAAATGGCATCTGCAAGGATATGCGGTCCGGAAGGGTATACAATTTCGTAAACGTTCAGCAAACAATCTCTGCTTTCGAAACGGCCGGCCGTTTCCTCCCGCGCTTTCGGGTTCGAACCATTAATATCTGGGCTGAACTGGAAGGCCCTCGAGCCGCTCGGCTTAGCCGTGTAACCCTTCTGCAGCCACGGCAGTGCCACTTCACGGGGGGCCCGGAGAATCAATAGATACATATTTGTTCGGTACACAAGGAATCAACTAGCAATGACATTAATACCATTAGTCGCCGGCGAGTTTGGTTCGGCTCAATTCTTATACCTACCCGTCGCTCTCGTGCTCGGTGCCTCAGCTCTTGTTTGTGATTTCCGCGGAGTCACGTTACAAATGACTCCGATGCCCACTGCCTTGTCCTTCCTTGTTACCAAAGTGACATAATCATCTCCTCCGTCTAACCGCGGCGTGTAGGGCTCATCAAACTGGTATATACGAAAAAGATGCTCCCCATCCTCCTATCCTTGGTTATTATACTGTTCGAAAACCATCAAACTAATCATCAGCTGAGTAGTAGGAAGAAGAAGATGGACACCTTTATAGCAAGTGGATTTCAGTGCGATTAGTCGATCGTTTTGTTTAGCCAGGGATACGCGGCGTGATTAAAAAATGATTGTGCGTGAGCCGAACACACGCCTGGGTAGTATGACAGTCTCATTGTGTCTTGGGGCTAAACCCCCGGCATGATACCCGAGCTTAAGGCAATAATTTATGGTTCTGTAAGAATGCGGAAGGGTCGGTCGGTTGTTGTTCCCCGTTCTACAACCGTTCTCCACACGGCTGTTCTACAGCCGCATCTTCGAGCGGGCCTTACACGCGTTATTCTACATAGGATCACAATATATTACGTTACCCATTCATTTGCCCGGCGGTTGTCTGCCATGCCATGCCACGGCGTTCCTGAGGATATACCTTACGCGAACCCCGATGGCTTGGCTCTCTTTCCCCTTCGTGCACACGCACGGGACATCGCAGAAGTAAGGTAAATATCAGCCGACGTGCGAGATACCCTGCGGGATCCGAGTCCCGTGAGTTATGGGATGCTGAAATGTGGCCTGCGAGTTCTCCGCGATCCGCGTCTTCCTCCATATTCGCGCACCGCGCCGATTCGCTCGATTCGCTTGACATCCGGCGGTCCGTGAGTGCGTTCCTCATTTTTCCGCCCCGCGAAAATACTCTGCAAACTCAGGGTGCCATCTGCGCCATTACGCGGTTTCGCAGAAGTGCCTCGCCCTCCGATCTTCTCGCATATATACCTACCTACAATCTACATACATGCGGCATGGTGTGTACGAACGTTGCCGGGTTGCAGACTGCAGACACCCCTTCGTAGGGAGTCTCCGCTAGCTGAACTCGACTGAACTCCATCGTCGTTACTCATTTCAGGCAACGAAACACCCTCCCTCTCAGTCTCCGATACACAATTTGTTTTTCGAGAGACAATTTTGCGGTCCCGCAGACAATGTAACGGAAATAAAACAAATGCAGATTTTTCTTTTTTATTTTTTTTTTTTTCATTTTCTTTCTTTTCTTTTTTTTCTACCCACCCTTCACGAACGGGGCTCTGCACTGTGCGGATCACGCTCGGGCAGACAAGCACAAACGGGGAGATACCGCGGCGTCCAGATATTACCCACAACGCCCGCAGAAACGCGCGCGTTCATCTCCAGAGCCAATGTTTAATATTTAAAGCTTTAATTGTCCCTTGATTTATTATATACGACTTCTCGCTCAGACGAGATGGAATGGAAATCCACCCCCTCGTCCCTCCCCCCCCCCCCCCCCCCTCCTTTTTGTTTCTACACTTTGCTTCTGTTACACCCTCAGGAATGATCATTTGTAAACCTCACTGAAAAATGTGTGCGTGTTCCCTATATGCTGCAATTATACTCTCTGAGGATAAGCTATTTTCCTTTTTTCTCATTTATCAGCATCCCTGTGAAACTACTTTATATCCTGAACGTAACGCCGTTACTTCACCAAGTCTTAGGCTTCTAACGCTTCTTCTTTACCCTCCCAGCGGCGTAGCTTTTGCGGTCTTTCAGACTTTCCTATATCGGCAGCATAAATTGATACAGATGCGAGTTGCCCGGAGTTTTTCGGCTACGTCCCGCGGGACTCCAGGCTACCATTGAGGCTTCGGGAACGAACGTTGAGGTGCCGGCGAGGAGCGCGTGGCTATACAGGAAACGGGAGCGTTATTTAATGTTCTAAATGAAAACTGCGCCCCGAGGGCTAGATTCTGTTTAGCTTGTAGTTTTCCATTTATAACAGCGTCGTTTATCTTCTGGGATATAAAAGGGAAGGAAGAATGTGATGGTAAACGGGATCCTCAAGTTTTCCAACGACTCTGTCTATGTCTGTATCTAATCGTTGGTCGGAGACGAATGATTGGTAACAATTTCAGGGTGTAAAGGTGTACAATTGACGAAATTTCAGGATAGGTGGTTTGCGGTTGCCGATTAGATCGTTTGACGAAACGAGATACGGAACAACGGCCGCGAAGTTTGCTGCCAATTACTTAGTACGAAAAGGTGATAGTTTGATAGGCGTTTCCAACGTTTTTAGGGATCCGAATAAGTTAGGGGAAAGTAGCGACCGGGCTGCGCTGGGACGAAAAATGGCACCTACCCCGTCATTACCTTGAGAAAACAAGGGACTTCCTAAATCATAAAAGCCTGCCTGCCCGGACGCCCATCCCAGACCATTAAAAACCACTTTCCTTAAAGACGCTTCCTAATACGCTATTGATTGATCCCTCGTCTCCACGTTGAGGCGTAGATCCAGACAAGAATACACACCGGGTCGACTTACCACCTGGAAATGCGTTTCTCCCTCAATCTTCCGGCCATTCGGTGTGATTGGCGCTTTGCAGAATAATCCTGCAGAGACTTCCAGGCCTTCCAGGCCTTCCAGGTCGCTGGACACATCGGGATTCGCGATAGAAAAAGGGAGAATACCTCGTTTTATTTAACGCTCGGTCAACGAGAGGAAGCGACGGGCGAACAGCAGAGCGTGGCTCGGGGGTGCAAAGAGGGTTGGTTTACGAGGCGCCATCCCCTCGAGAAGCTATTCATTAATAGCTGCTCGGCGACAGAGGAGGACCACGTGGTATAGCTGGTAATATGTCCCAGAACGACGAAGAGCGCGTGAACGTCTCCGCAGGCTTTATGGCTGTTTAATTGGCCAAGATAGGCGACAATGTATTATGTTAATATAGGCGAAACAACCGGGCTGGTACTCGCCCTTTGGCACCGCGGAATTATCTGTCTGCGGAAAGATTAAAGGTTTAGCAGCCCGTTCTTCCGTCCTATTAGGTGGCATATAACCTACGCCGTTTGGCCTAAACACTATACTAACGTTTCGCGAGGAATTCGGGAGACTTGTGAAGGGTCAAGTGCCAGATTATTACTGCCGGAAGCCAATGGTCTAGAGTTTTCACTTGTGGCTTATTCCGTCAGTGGCTGGATCTGATACGAGTCGCCGAAGTCAGCTCGTGCGAAAAACCAATGCGGAATCAGTTTTTGCGAGTATCTAACTAATGATTATGCAGAAGTAAAAGTTCACCTCGGTCGACGAGCATTGCAATTAATTATACGGTCTCGAGCGAGTTGTAAGGCCCGGTTGTGGAGGGCCGGCTTGTAAGGCCATTTACGGGGAGCTGATGTTCGTGTAATCGTGAAGCCCCGCAGCTCTGCGGGAATACAAATTTGTTCGCACTTAAATTCCGCGTTGTAGGAATTTATTAGCTATCCGTAGTCCGGGTGAAGAGTCTCACCGAGGGCTCGAGTGTCCAGTCAGGTCGTTTTTCCGTTCCAGTACCAATCCCACCGACCTTTTTTCACCTTTTATTACCAACCCCGAACGCTCCATATCGAGTTACTTTAAATTCCAGCCGGAAAGTTACAAGTCCGAATCTTGTCTCGCTGAGTCTAATGCAAAGAGTTATTAAGCAATTGAAGAATCCAAGAGACACGATTTCAAAGTCCTCCGACGGTTCCGGTTCAGTGCGGCACTAATCGAAGGGCATCGTTGTCGTCCTGACGCTGTTCGATCGCAGGATTTGCCAGGACTCGCATTTGCCCATTTTGCTGGCGAACCATGTGCTGGAAATATATGTTACGGCCTGAGGTAAAAGGGATTTCCTTGAACGCAGGTGATTTCTTGTGGCATGTGTTAAAACCGAGGAGGCAAACACCGCGGCGACGGTCGCCGAGAGCATCTCCTGGCGATAAGGAGGACCCGTACGAATTCCGCGAGGCAAGTGAGAGGGGCGAGGAACGTACCTACCATTGCGAATTGCAAACGGTTGAGAGTGCTGAAACGCGATCCTGGTGTAACTCACGACGCCTTCTCCGACTCGGGCAGTTTCACGAACTGCATCCTGACTTTATATGCGACAGCAGAAACACGCTCGTAGCGCCAATTTAACCGGTACCTGCAGCAGGAAAGACTCGGCCCGAGAGTAAAAATGCAAATTCACTAACTCGCAGCGCGCTAAATAGGGAAATAGCAACACGGTAACGATTTCTTTGCCCTTTTTCCTCTCTTTGCTTCTCTGCTGCTTCTTCAGCTGTCTCGGAGTTTGCTTTTTCTAGGGATGTTTGCTCGCTGCATTGTAGTAGCGAGGGTTCGTCGACGTGTAAAGTTGAGCGGACGTCAAGCGGCCTTCGCTCCTCATCGATTGGGTAAACGTTAATTTAATAACGCGGCAAGTTTTCACCTTGCCTCGATTGTAAAATCACGTTCAAGTTGCAGGAGGTAGAACGAGGAAAGCCTCATACATGAGGAAGGGGTAATTATTTAACCCGAAGAGCCTACGGGTGAATGAAACTGTCACGTCAGCCGACCA
Source organism: Diprion similis (assembly GCF_021155765.1). NCBI lineage: Eukaryota > Metazoa > Arthropoda > Insecta > Hymenoptera > Diprionidae > Diprion > Diprion similis. The sequence goes on from NC_060108.1 coordinate 25,630,651, forward strand.
AACGCTTAGGTGAAATTCGAGAGTTCCGAAAAATTAAACATTTCACTCCCATACATCTCTCTGGTGCAACGGGAGAGAGAGGGAGAGAGTGAGAGAGAGCAGGGGTCGGACGGCAACCCGGATAGCGGTAAAAGGGAAGAAAAAGAAAAAGCAAAAGAAAAAGAAAGAGAAAGAAAGAAAGAAAGAAAAAAAAAGAAGCGAGAGAGAAAGAGAACAAAAAGAAAATGGCGCGGAGAAGGGGTGGTGGGGTGGGGGGTGGCAGCAAAGAGAAGAGGGAAAAGAGAAAAGAGAAAAGAGAAAAGAGTAACGAAAAAAGGGAATGGAAAAACGAGAGAAACGCTGAAAAGAGAGTGGCGAGAGGGGTTGCGGCGAAGAGAGAGGGCAAGCGAGGGTGCAGAAGGGGCCGACTGAGGAGGAGCAGAAAGTACTATTGTATCGCGGAGCTTTTTGAGTCTCCGGCATGGGCGAGCGAGCGAAAGGGTCGGGGGTGGCTGGTGGAGGGGCAAATGTCTGTCCGTTGGCTGCCAGGGAGCCAGTCAATCATTACGAGCGACGCATGCGCGGCATCGAGCCCCCTGCGCACCTTCAGCCCTGTGTTTTCCTCAGTCAGTTCACCCCTTGCAGCGAACTTCAAGCGACGCAGGGCAACCCCCCCGCTCCTCGGTTACCAGCTATCCACGGAACTCCGACTGCCGCCCATTCTGCATATTTAACGAAGAAGCTGCCTCGCGACGTGGTCGCGCACCCTCCACAGCTCGATCGCGTTGAAAATAAACGAAACCACCCCCCACCCCCGAAAATCATTTTCAGCGAATGATTCCTGGCGGCGTTATTTCTGCATTTCTGCCTCGTGGGCTCGAGGAAGGTGGGAAAGGAGGCCTGAAGGTGATCAGGTGGGTTACGTGCCGTTGAACCACGAGACTGGCTCGACTAACAGTCGCCGAGTCGAGCTTCTTTGCTGGTGTAAATGTCGAGCCATTCATTAGAACAGCGGTAAGCTTAGAGACGTAGTGCCCGGAGGATTTGTTTGAGTTTCTTTTGAGCCTGTTTTGAAAACTGTATAACTGGTAACAGAGACGGACGCTGCCTATTCGGTTGCTCCATGTAGTGCAGGGTAATCCTTGAGGAGAATCGAGAGTCGAGGATGAGCCTGGCATTGTTTTTATGCTGCTTCATTTCGGATTATGGCTCCTTGGAGTGCTAGGACATCCATTTTCTTTGTTACACCTTACTATCCATAAATTATACTGACGTCTCGAACAAGGCAGCTGCTCCGAGCTAATAACCATAACGTCAAACGGTTTACAAAACTTTCATTGGTACGCTCGCTCATTTAACCGGGCCTCAAATTGCTAGTTAAGTCTTACAGGGCTTTGGGTTGCTTGATTTGTTACTCGACAACCGCGTTCTCACCGATAGTTCGCTTTCCCCCGTCTCCTTCCCTTACACCTCCGAATACGACCTCGTAACAACCTGATGCGTCTTAGCACTCAGCTGTGCGACTCGATGTCCATCCTCCTCCTCCTCCACCTTCTCCGTTCCCGTGCCTGTTCCACAATACCATAAAAGTCAATCTGTTACGTTCCATTCACGGCTGTCACCCTGCAGCACCTCGTAGAACAAACCATTATACTTTTAACGACCCAATCGATCGGTGTTGCAACGAACGAATTACCATGCGGACTCTGCACCCTCTTCCACCCCGACGAATTCGACCCTGAATTTCTCGAATTGTCCTAGTCTCAGCCCCGGAATCACGCCAGAAACAACGATAGTCGGTTTCGCGATGCAGGTTCTTGCGGACGAGAGTCGAGGCCACACCAGGACGCTTGTCCTGCGGCGCCCTCGCTGCTCAGCGTCGACGGTGAGAAGCGAGGCCTCGAAGAGGGCGCGTGCGCGTCGGGGTTGTCGTGGGTACGAGGATGGCCGGGAGGGTAGCTGGGGGAGCAGCGCGAGGCGGAGGGTTCCAGGTCCGTCGAACGGCCGGGGGGTTACCATGGATACGCGCTGGCGCCTTGACATTGACAAATGGCTGGCTCAGGGCGCGCCGAACAGCGGTGCTTTTACATATGCAGAGACACCCATTTGTCCGTTCGGGGTGCGAGACCCGGTCTTGGCCAGGAGTCGAACGCGGACCCACCGAGCACCGGCCAAACCAACGCGACCCGTTTCGGCCCGTCGCTTACCGCTATTATGGACCAAGTCGCGTCGCGGCTGTCCGCTCCTCTGACAAATGAGATCCCCTGGCTCACCTACCTACCCCCAAAAACAAACGGCGCCTTATGCTCAGCGCTAAATAATTTCGTATATCGAAGCAGCGTCAACCGCATCGTCGACCTCCATACCACGCCGATGAGCTTCTATTGGTTGTGACACCTTAAGGGTCGACGACTCTGACAAGCATAGCCCGGCATTTACAGTCTCTGATGATTGTAATACCTACTCGTTTGGTAATGTGGAACCATGTGTTAACGGTGTTGTTTGAGTTTTATGAGTAGTCATGCAGAATCCATCGTTCGAAAACATTTGAAAATTGAATGCAGAGTTCGAAGTCGATTTTCTACAGTTAACACTTTGTTCTCGATAACCTTAGTCTAAACTTACCTTCAGAAAATCAGCGTGACGAGTACGTGATCGGTAGAAATGTCCCAGTCTTCTGCATAATCTTGAGCGTGGTGCTCCTCCACAGGCAGGGGTGCAAGCTCGTCCATTACCCTCCGTCAATCGCAGCAATCGAACCGCGAGAAGGAAGGCAATTTTGTTAGCGGGGGTTTTGGGGGCTACTAGGTTGTAATTGCGTCCCTCGAGGGCAGCAAGGCGATACCCGGGGCAGTGTTAACGCTGCACCCTCACACCCTCGGAGGCGTCGCGACGCCGGAGAGAATCGCGAGTATCTTTTCTTCTGGCACCTAGATGCGACCGGAGTGCCGAGATAGTCGTCGGGCGACTAGGCTGCATCGATATAGCCACCATACGCACCCTGTTAGCGTAATATCTTCACCCTCGTATATACATCGGCCAGCCACTCCCTAGAGCAGTGAGGCTAATATCTCATTACCTTGCCACCATTCACTCGTCCTATCCTGCCATTAAGAGATTGCTCGCTTGCGGGCTTCTAGGTACACCGCAAACACTGACACGACATCCCCGTCGTACAATCGCTTCGGTAAGGGATGCCTTTGACGGATAGTGCAGAGTACACAGACTACACTAGAGTGCGAGACACTTCGACGTGGCTGTAGAAAGTAGGAACTGGCAATACAGGAACAGTGAACACCTTTGATCACTCGGAACTCAGAACTTGACGCGGTTTTTTATGTGAACACTTTTTGCAAGGTCGAAACTTGTAAACCCGAGGTAACGAATACATTACTATGTCGTTTTGGAAATGAGAACACTCCGAATCGCGAACCGGACTTATTTTCATTTATTTTCACGCGTAAGTAGATCGATAGTCACGATTGTTCGTTTTATTTTGAACTAGAACAAGTATCGAATGAAAATATGTGCGGCTGGTAAGACCGTTGCGGTGCGACTGGCGAGTCGATGCCTCTTCAATCTCCACTTCAAGGTTTGTTGTCGTTCTGTCCAAGTGAACCTTGTTCCGTCCCGGTGTGTTTACCTTCGATCTTTAAGTCGTCAACATCGCGAGCTATACTTAGTGCCAAATATCCTACTTTCGCAAGACTTGGAGTTTTGATTCGTCGCAGATACGTAATATGTATACATCCGGCCTGTCGTCGAAAGTCTCGAAGGAACTTTCGTCGGGTAATTGGTCGTTGGACGAATACGTAAGAAGTAACAAGGCCGATATCCATCGGTTATACCAGCAGATCGTAATTGGCATTGGAATGGAATGATCCCGACCGAGTTGCTCAGGCTCATATTTCAATGAGGAAAGGGACTCGCGAGAAGGGAGGCAAATGTTGGGGTGGAAATGCTTGTTTTATGCAGCGGTGACACGACTTCGTTCACCATCAACTCCGAGACGGGATAACGAAGCAGAAGCACCCGGCCATAACGACTCTCCTCAACCCCTCAACGTTTCCGAATGACGTATCGCTCCACTTTTGACAACTTATTCCACATACCTACCGGAAGTGCCGTATAGACGAACGGATCTACAGCCAAGTTATAATACAACCGGGCGCAAGGTTGATCCAGTTACCCACTGGCTCAGTTCTTCTAGGCCACGGTGCAGGGGACGAGAAACGAGGATGAGGGCGGACTGTGGAAATGACAGCCGTCACTTACAGTGGGCAGAGGAGGGGTGGGGGGAGGGGGGATTCGTGGACGGGATTCAGGGAAGAGTGATGCATGGAGATCACGTCGAAACGTAAGGAAGTGACGAAGCTAAGAGACAGGAAGAAGAGGATACGTGTAGAAAAGAGTATGTTTGAAAGGTCGATTGTCACACCTTGACTTGGGACACCTGAAATATATTGATTATCTATTTTTACGATTGAAGAAATTTCGAGGAGCTGGAAGGGATTGTTATCAGTGAAAAGCCGCTGGATTCAAACCGCAAGTTTTGATAATCATTGGGTATACAATGTACAGTGGCTGTTAACTGATGTACAAATGAGATTTGAAGGTGATGAAGAAATGATTGAAAATAAGACACAAGACGAGGGTTTTACACAAGATGTAGCATTTAATGCTCACGTTTCAAAAAACACTATACAATGGACACTCTCTAACATAGACCACCATAACATCATTTCCTTTTTTGTTTATCATCATGATCATCATCGTTAAAATCTATCGAATGATAAGCCGAATGATAGATAAATCAGTCCAGTACACAATTGATCGGTGATTTGACGAGCAGGCGATGACATACGCATGCGCCCCCGTTTGCGTATGCATACATACACACTGGGTACATAATAATTATGCAATAACCGTATGTATACATACGCAGATATTCGCATACCACTCTATACACGCACACACACAAAATACACGCACACACATGTGACGATATACAATCCCCTCACACATATGCATGTACGACGTGCAGAGACATGTGCGCAGATTATACGCACACTATTACATTGTGCCTGTCTGCATTTTCGATACATGCGCACGCACGATATAGTCCCATAGTATTTATATTATAATATAATGTGTATTTTACATCGAAAATTACTTTTCCGTCTCTCGCTCACTCTCACTTTCTTTATCTTTATCTTTCTCACTTACTTCTTCGTCGTTTGCTATGTTCATATTAAATGCGTATGCGAGTGTATACGTGGGTCTTTCGCCGCGATAGTATTAATATAGTATTATGTATTTTGGAAATAAGAATTCATATGTCAACTATCACAATTCGTCTTACATAGCCGAAGAGCGGTGATCATTTTACAAAGCAGAATACAATTTATTATCATTTTGATAATTTATTTGCATTATTTTTTTTCTCTCTTTTTTTTTTCGTTTCTTCCTTTGCTCCGTTTCTTTGTTTATTTGTTTGGTTTTTTTTTTTTTTTGTTTTGTTTCTTCTCCCTCTTCGCTTCGTTTATACTCAGGTGTCAATAGTCAATCGTCAATTATATACGCAAACAGTGGAAAAAATCTGACTTCATATTTACGATCTATAATAATAATAATAATAGTAATAATAATGATAATAAATTTTAGCTCATTATACATCATCATCCGTATAATAATACAATAATATTCATCAAATATATTTTTATTTTTTTATCTCATACCCTTTCACAAACGCTCAAGCTCTTTCTCGCTCACACACTCTCTCACTCTCAATTTTTTCCCTCTGCAGGCTCTCTCCTTAGCTTTTTTTTTTGTTTATAATTTATTCTTTCTTTTCCTCTTTCGTATCGCTGCACTGATAAAAACTTGTTTTTGTTAATTTTAATTACTTTTATCTTTAATCTTTTTTTTGTGTGGATTTTTTTCTACTTCTCTTCTTCTTCACTTAACCATTTTTATTTTTTTTTATTTTTTTTTTTTTTTATACCTTTATCATCTAACGTGGTTATTACTTAGATACCTTAGCGTTACTTCGTATACATTTTTAAGGCGATGATTCAATTGAATGAACTCATTTATAAACGAACAGCCAATGTGTAGGGTCATCGTTTTTGCTCTCGGCAAATCGTATATTCTGAATATGATACAAATCTGAGGGGATCGGGTGAAGATACTTCAAAAGTTTAATGTCAATCTTTTCACAGAGGAAAGCATCGAATTGATTTGAATTCACGTCAACTGTAGCTATAGCTATGCAAATTATTTTAAACAAATTCTAAGTAATCTTGGCTGAGGTGTGCATATTTTTTTTTTTTTTTTTTTCCGTTTCGTCCTCCCAGATTTGCACAATATATACATACATATAGATTATATATATATATATATATGTGTGTGTATATTTACACGCTTCTTGATTCCCGAAAATTAATGTCAAAAGTATTAGGATAATTGCTGTCGAATAAGGATTGCCAAATGGTGAAAAGAAAGATGTGCTTAAGATACGTGCGAACTGCTTGAAAATGTTATATCACGAGCGTAATACGATTACGCTATAAAATCAGATATATTTATGAACGAATGAAAATTTACGCAAATTAATATTCAGAAATTTCTTCTCTTTAAACGCTTCATACGGATTACGGTAATTTATTTTATACATGTTGGTTAATACGTTCTTGTAATGAATTCGGGGATTAAGAAACGGCCCATAAAAGTATACAGAGTATTTCTTACGGCGATATAAATGTTATTTAAAAGAAAAAAAAAAAAAACTGAATTAATAATTACATTACGACTCGAGACAAGCCGATCGTCCTTTACGAAATTCGGTTAAATAAATCATCCAGAATTGCACGAGTCTCAGGTGTGGCCGCAGGGCCGTCAAGCATCGCCACGGACGGTATCGGAGACGGCGTCAACAAAATTAAACATTCTACTGGTCAACAAACACAAATTCTAAAACATGCTTACTCGTCGACGATCCGTGACGTCGCTGCCGGCGATCGACGCACTCGAGGTTCAACGAAATATCAGTGATTGTCTGTGTCGTATAATAATATAGTACCTGTACAATATTCGTGTGCAGTGCGGGAAATTTTTTCTTTCTTTTTGTTTTTTATTTCATCTCTCTCTCTCTTTTTTTTTTTTTTTTTTTTTTTTCCGAATCGAAGAATACCGCATGAAAATTTTTCACGTCTTTTTTAAATACGAAATCGTTGAGTATCGTCGAAAGAAATAAACGACAAAAGTCAGTAGTTGCAAGGTTAAAAAATTAGTCGAAATCAACGATGATACGGATAATATTCATCGGGTTTTCGAAAAATCTTCATTTTTATCGGTATTTTTCATTCTGATCGTTGTTAATTGTTATTCGGCTTGTCTCGGCACGGAGATAACGAGTTTCGAGCCAGTGCAGACATCTCAGTAAAGAAACTCTTATCTCCGAGCACTAGAGTCGAGTATACACCTGTGCACAGTCGTTATTAGTATACAAATCGTCGCGAATATCACGCAAAAGTTGATTCATTTAAAACTTCTTTTTTTTTTTCTCTATTTTTATACCTGAATTTCGTGGATAATTATTATCGTACAAGCAGATCGAAAGAATTTTTTTTACATTCGTTTCATAAAGGTTTTATGAAAATGTCTGCGTGTACGGAAAAATACGGATTATAATAATAAATTTACATTTATTTTGCCGCTGAAAATATACGCGAATGATAAAAGTGTCATTAGTTTCTTTTTTTTTTTTTTCTCTTCCTCTCTCGTTATTCTTTTCATTTCTTTTTTGTTTTTTCTGTTTCTCTAAGTTTAATCACATATTGTTATAATCTGACCATCAAAAAATACAGAAAATCTTATACATTTGCGATACTTATTTCATGTATTCTTGCCTTTGTACGAAAGAAATAAAATGAATTTTTATTATTCATTATAACTTTACTCTCTTTTTATTTTCGTTTAATCGTTTGTTTACTCATTTTCTTTCGATAAATTTCACCCCGTTGTATTATTATACCTATGTATATGATGAATGTTTTTTAAATGTTTTTTTCCCCACATATATACATATACATATATTATATACATATACATACATACATACATGTTAATCGAAAAACATTTTACGTATATAAGGTTCGCGCACACGACTGTTCACGATCGATGTACATTGAAATTATATATTATAGATTATGGTATTGCGGTAGGCGAGAAAACAGGGCGAAAGTTGGATTTCGGTGTAATTATATGTAGATCACGGGATAATCTGGGAAAGAAGCTTTCGATTTTGAAAAACGGAAGAAAGATAACCGTGACGAAATCGTCAAGGATTAAGGTGACGAAAAAATTTTGGTGCGCCCCGCTGTATTGATTCGAAATATTAGCGTTATATAAAAATGAGTTGAACATTCTACGGAAAAAAAGGAAGAAAAAAAAAAAAAAAAAAAGAAAGGGGAGAAAGTATAATTGAAAGATAATAACAATAAATAAACGTCTGCGCGTCGAATTTCAGCTCCGCTGATTACACTGGGACGGTGTTAAAGCTATAACTAACACTAAATTTGACTAATTAATTTTATCGTAGAATATATATAATGTGTATATGTATAGTATATATAGTATATTGACCAGGTAACGCGATACACGCCTACATGTACAATATTACATAGTTTTCATCGTATACATCATGTCGCTTAACCGTAAAAAATAATCTTATTGTTAATCATTTACAGTATAAGTTGATTAGAAGAGAAAAAAAGCTTTTTCAAGCTTTAATCGCGAACTGTTAAGCTGGCAAACGGTACGAAAAATAATCCGGTATCACTGGTGTCGAAAAGCAACGGGGATGAAGGCCGGGCACACCGCGCGCGAAGAAGCTATAGAAATAAATTTCGAGGAGGGGGATGGCGAAGAAATTTGGAAAAAAGAAGACGAGGATAGTTTCGGGCCCTAGGAAAAACCTACCGCTCACAAAACCTACGTGTGTGTGTGTGTGTGTGTGTGTTTGTGCACATAATAATATGTATATTCTATCGTACATCATCTGCTCGTTATTATTTTATTATTACTTCACGTTTTCTTCTAATTCACTGTCTCTTTCACATCCACTCTCTCCGTATATAATATACCTCGGACGTACTTTCGCACCTTATCGCGCCTTCGAACTTGAAGTGTGTGTGTGTGAATCTATATATATATATATAATGTTATATTTTAGGGTCGAGCACGCACGCATGCACGCCAATCTCTCGCTCTCGTGTGGTTGGTTTTCGTTTTTTAACTTTTGTTTTCTCCTCCTGTTTCAGCGATAAGATTTGTAAATTTCAATTTTATCATTTTTACAATCTTTATTATTATGATTATTCATTCACCTCTCCTCGTCAATCGCATATATCGTATTTATATGCGGAAAGACGCGAGTTTGGCCAATAATACTTGTTTCTTTGATATTTGAAATTTTGTTATTGCACGTTACACCTTTATTTTTCATTTCATTTCAACAAAGAGTACGTTCAATACCCTTGCGCGGGAAAAATATGTACCTACTGTTGTAAAAAAAGAGTGAAAAACCAGAAATAAAGATATAAACAAAAATCGAAATATGAACGAAACAAAAAGAAATCAGATAAAATGAAATTAAATTTTTTTTTCTCAAAGTACGCTGATATATTCGAGGGCGTGTAAAAAACATACCTACTTCCTTTTTCTCGCATTTCACATTGTGTGTGTGTTTTTTTTTTGTGTGTGTATGTGTCCCATGTGAACGGACAGAGTCTCCGATCGAGTCCGCTGATTAGTGTTCAATTGAATTTAACTATTTATACACAATATATTATAGGTAAATTATAATAATTATTATTACAATTATATATATATATAGGTATCATTAGAGTTCCCAAGTCGTCGATCGGCGGCGATTCATGTTCCGTGGGAGCGAATATGTATCACGCATCATATCATATAGTATATGTAAATATATATAATGTTTTTTTTTTACATACGTACTATAAATTTCAGATGGTATATATCGAGCAAATTATACAAGTTAGAGGTATTACGCGCAATACAAATTTTCCCCCGTCAGACGTTAACGCATTTTATTCACCGTCGATCAATCGATCGATCGCGACACAACATTACAATCCTTCGCTAAAAATTTACACTTTTCACTTTTTTCCAATTTTTCCGTCGCAGCCGAACATGGAGCGCGGCTATATTACGTGTGTAATTTTTGTTCTATTTTTTTTTTTATCTCCCCTTTGTGCAGTTGCATTTCGTTATTTCATTATCATTTTCATCTCTCGTCCGTCTACGAAAACGTGTTCTTCATTTTTTTAAATTTATATATATATATATGTGTATATATATGCAAATTTTAACTTTTTTTCTTTTCAATTAATTTTATCTTTACCCAATTTCTTCAATTATATTACAAGGGGGTTGCGTTATTTGTACATATAATCAATTTCTTTCTCTTTTATTATTCTTCTTCATTGTTTTTGTTATTCATATTTAATTTTCAACTTCTTTGTCCTCGTGTTGTTGTGTCGTTGTTTTTTTGTTTCGTTTTTTTTTTTTTTTTTTGTAGCTGTTTTTCTTTTTGTTTGTTTGTGTCACCTTCTCCTAACAGATTAGTAAATTATTTATATTTAAGAACTGTACAAATTGAATGTCCTAAGAGAACGTCGACGCTCCGTCCCAGCACAACGCATGCATCAAGCACTTTTAATTCTCATATTATTTCTTTATCCCGTTAGAATTAGCAAGTTATTAGAATCATATACGATAAACAATGTAATTCTAATACGTCAAATTCTTTCCGTCAATCAATGATCTTTCAATATTTCGTCATACCTTCTTTCTATCATTTTTCCTTCAGTCGTTTTCTTGCCCACAAACATTTTTCTTTTAATCGTGTCATGATCTGGACATTCACGCGAGCACCGGTAATGTACATGCCCGCCAATTAACTATGTATATGTATATATATATATATATATATATATATATATATATATATATATTTTTTTTTTATATATATATATTTGCTAGAAATAGTGTATTGTTATTATTATAATTAATATTAATATTATCATTCATTATTTATTATTATTAATATTAATATTATTACCACTACATCTACGGCTATTGTTATTATTATAGTTATCGTTATAATCATTAATTATTAATATTCATTATCAATATTATTATATTTATAATTATTATTAATATTATTGTTATAATAATAATCATTATTAAATGTTATTATAATATTAATATTATTATTATTATATAGTCTCTCCATTGCAATCGTATTAAAATTTAACATTTATATTTCATTCGCTACAATATTACACCTCGTTATTTTGTACAGAGAACAATCACATGAATTTCCCCCTTCCCTTTTGTTTTTCCATTATTTATTTATTTATTTATTTACTTATTTTTTTTTTCTTCTCCGTCTCCACCGGAGCCGGCGTGATCGTCGAGATGCCTCAGAACTCGGAGCGATGACACGAAATGCGGTTTTATACATTAATCTGAACGTCGAATTGAATCGTTGACGTATTTTAACATGTATATATACATATACGTAATTTTTTATCGCGGGATTTGGCAGTGCAATCAATTCCCCCGTCTTCACACGGTTTAGTTCTTCGATTAATTACATGTATAGATATGACATATACACGAGCACACACACATCTATAAGCTGTGCGTGTCGTATGTACCGCATTGACAACCGATATTTCTGTTGATTAATATCCGTAAAACGACGTCGCGCAAATCTTCGGTGCAGGTGTTCTAACGACGCGCTGCAGCACGGCTTACGAGGTCTCAGACACCCCTTACCTTGAGGCTCTCCGTGCCGACGACGTCTGCGAAAAACATCCCTTGCTTATTTCCGTGATCCGCAGATCCATTCACGCGCGATACGGCATCAGACGCAAACTTCGTTCTCGCCTGCACTCGGTTCGAACGCCTTTAGCTGTAACACAAAGCAGAAGATCGAAGAGTCGAATCTCTGAAAGGGGATGATGATCTTGGCGCGAGCTTGAAAATGAAAAACCAAAACCCCTCTTCGCACGACAGAGTTGGCTTTTATTTCGAGGAGTGATGTAACCACCGTAAGCGGTGCAACTGAAACCACTTTCATCGATCCGCATCGCGGTCGTTAAAACCGAACGCGAACCTCCGAGTGTATTTTCCGACTCCAACCCTGTCGCTAAGGGGATGATGACACGGCGCTACGTTTGCTTACCTTTATAAGGGGTGGCCGTAGTATTCCGGAGGGTAGTGGTACTGGTTGTGGAAGGTGGGGTCTCCCGGCGGTCGATGCATCATGCTGGCCGCCTGTCCGTCCATCATGTAGCCCATCGTCGCTTCCGGGCTGTACGCCCCGCTCGGCCCTGCAGACAACGGCGGAAACACTACGCGTTACTACGGTTAGAACCCTGTTCTTCAGCCGGCAGGCGGCTATGCGAAATTCTCGATTCGATCGAGCTGTGTTGCTTTGTAGGCCGCGCGATTCGATCCAGAATCGTCACGATCATGGACAATTTTTTAGAACCAAACACAAGTCCCCAAAAAAATTCCGTGGACATTCGTTCCTTTCTCGATCGAACCACACTTGGCTGTTTCAACATGGCTGAACTTGAACCTTGATTCGCAGGGTTTTGAACAATGTTTACGACTTGTTTATAGAGACTTGTTACAAAAGAATCAAGATTGAGGAACAATGTTCGCCATATTTTTATTGAATAGTGTGACTGTATATGTGTGTGTGTGTGTGTGTATGTGTGTTGCGCGTCCTGACGGAGCTATAGGAACTGAGCAGCGGTTATAAGAGTAGGAAAGCTTCTGCTATCCTCCTACTTTCGAGATTCCTCCTTCTTCCCTATGAGCTTTCTTGTCAACTCCTCGTGTGTAACGGAGCCGCGTTGGCTGCCGGACGGGAGTGAGTCTCCCCTAGTTTTAATGTTGGTATCTTAATGTATATTGCCTCAATAAATCAAGTACCGTGATTGCGTCCCACCCTCGGATCCCTGCAGCCTCTCTCTTGGCCCAGTCGAGTTCCCGCTTTTCCCCATCTACGATCAGCCCCAGGCCGACTGCTGAGTAGCGCCGGCGACGGCTCCGGTGAAATCCTGAATGCAAGGGCGCACTATTGTGCACCACCGTTCCACAAGCCTTTCTTATGCTAAATCCGCCGGCGAAGCCAACCGAAGCCAACCCGAGTCTAGCCGCGACCTCAATCTACGCCGATACAGTCTCGCAGAGTCTCAATGGCGCCCGGCGCCCCGACCAAACCTCTGACAACAACTTCATTCCCCCCCCCCCCCCCCCCCCCCGCCCCCCCCCTCACCCCTACCATCCGCGTAGATCTTTATCAATACCCATAAATCCTCCGACTCTCATCTATCTCCGTAGCGGTGTTTAATTTTTGTACACCGGATTGGTTTCACTTTTGGTCAGTCAATGGGATCGAAAAGAACGAGAGAACGAGGGGGAGGGGGTGAAGTCACGGTTTACTAGCATACGTGGGGTAATAAGAACAAGAACTAAGAAATACTTGATTTCCTTTTAGCGGACGATAGTAAGTATTTACGTATAACAGCGAATGGTTGCAATTTGAAACCTGCAATAAAAGTTGGACACGATGAGACTCGTCGTAGCTGAGAGTTTTTGCCAGCGTGAAATCCTAGCTAAGAACTCGAAAGATAATAGATCCCAGTGCAGCTGTAACAGGCGGTACCTATACACGTATGTTATACACGTATATAGCTAACGGCGGTAAGGCGGTAAGCCGTATCGCATCTCCAGGGTAGACTGAGGAATGTAGTCTCATATAATAGCCGCCCAGGCGATATCCACTAACGAGAGATACGCTGGTAGTGTGATTAAACTGCGCCGTAACGCGCCAGGGAGTCCAGGATGGGAGCCCAGGGCGACCCGAGCAGCCCCGCGTGCTCTGAACCCTGGATTTCACCAAATGAGACCCACATGCCGAGCGTTTTCTCTCGTGAAAGCCTCGCAAAAACCGCTGGAATCCAACTAGCGTAGCTGCCGCCACTGCGGTTCGAAGCATCATTTGCATCTGGGATAGCCTCGTGAGGTTTAAACATGCGAGTGAAAACTGGTTCCTCGCTGTTATAATCACGCTCCGTCAAGTCCCAGAATCCGGGCCCCGTCATCCGTCCACTCTCGCCGATGACAGTCGGTCGTAGGTCGGGCCCATTTAAAAGCCCGTTGATCGTTTCTCCGGAGAAGCTTGCTTAATCGAATGCAGTTCGCGGGGCTTTGAGTTTAGCCGGTAAATTCAGGGCGGGAATATAACGAAATCGGATGAGATCGAGGCGAACCGTATACCGTTCGGTCGGTCGGTTTGGTTTGGTTTAGTTTGGTTTGGTTGGGGAAAAAGGCGCGGGGCGACGCAATAAAGCCTTCGGGACGTAAATCCGAAGGCGCGCTTACGCTTACGGTTAGGAACGAGTGTAGAGAGGGGGAGGGAGAGGGAGAGGGAGAGGGAAGGACCCCTCTGCAGGAGCGCGGGCGTTATACCTCCGTAATTTATTTAGAGGGGAAATGAGGGAGCCGTTAATTGCCGTCCGCTAAGCTGCGAGAAAGTATTCTGGGATGGGATCTAAAAGGGAGTTGCACGCCGAAAGAGGGAAGCTGAGGCTGAGGCTGAAGGCTGAAACTCAGAGACTGAGACTGAGAGTCCTGAGGAAAGGGGGTATATGGGATGGGAGGGCGGCCAGCCAACCGAGTGAGAGAAAACGGGCCCTGCTGCTTTCATGCTTCTTACTCCCCGACGAACAACCCCGAAACTTCTAAAAGGAGATTCATTGCTGGCCACCGAGTTACGGTTATGTGTATACCAGCTGGTGTGCGCCGACCCGGCAGCTCCGCCGAGCGGTTTCATCGAGGTTTCACCCTAAACCGTCGTGGGTTGCGTTCCGTAGTGGAGACGTGGACAAGTTCCTGTCCGTCTGTATCTGGAACGTTTCTGCCGCTCTTCGAAGCCCGTGAAATAAGAGAGAAAATGGAAAAGTGGTTCAGCTGCTGCAGGTGGTCGTAATTAAACCATCAATCCAACGTCGCAGAGAGCGCTGGAGTCTCGAAGTGAACTTTAAAATTCCTTTAAATCTCGAGAAGTTGAGTTCGTTACTTCGCTCCGGGGCGGGAAACTGATGGTTCTTACTCTCCGGACTTCCATATCTATCACCAAGAGTGGTGGCGTAGCTACCAGCTCCTCCGGTGGTTTAGGCGCGACCATTCTCGATCCGGGACTCGAAACTTCCCGATGAGAAGTCGGAGCAACTTCTGGCAAACGACTCTGGACCACTTCGTGTTGCCGCCAACTAACTTCTTCCGTCGCCGGAAATGCCCCTCCAGACTTGCTGCATTCTCCAGGCACCAATTCCAGCACCTCGGCTGCACCATCCGCCATTACCAGCGTGAGTTAAGCCGTACCGAGGCTGCAGTTTGTCGGATTTTTGATCCTACGAAGAGGAAAATTTCCGCACGATCGGCGAACGAGGCGGTAGACAAAAGCGGCTCGATTGGAAACGGAAGACCATCTACAGGGCACGGTCCATATCTTTTGAAACTGTGGAAAAGTAGGGCGGAATGGGAAACCGCGGAGACACCGCAGAGGGGAAAAGGAAGGGGAAGGGGAAGGGAAGGCGGCCACGACGACTATCTCGTCGAGGACGAAGAGTGGATATAACCGGGAAACTGGGGAAGACGAGTCGCGGTACGGAAGCCGGAAATGTGCTCCGGATCCTTCAACGATCCCTCGATGAAACTATTGGTCATCCGCGAAGCAATACCGGAAATGCCTCCGGATCTAATAACTCATCGGTTAGCTCGGGTTCGAATTGTTCATTGTTTAGCCCGGCGGTCCGCTTAGCGGCCGTTCTCCTTGGCCCTTCTTCGCCCTTCTTCGAGGACAGCGATGCTTCGGCCGCTTTCCTCGATTTCCCCTGCACTTGGCCGACTCGCAGCCACGCCGTCATGCTCTTCTGGCTCCTTGATTACCGCAACTATCGTTAAAGATACCATTAGCCGATGAATCGCTGCCCCATATAGCGTCGGAGGTTGTCTCTACTGCCGAGGGAAGCGAGAGAAACGAAGGAGTGATTCTCTCAACAGCCGAGGTAATTTACCGAGACTTTCCGATTCCGGAATCTCTTCTCTTGTTTCTCCGCTTCGTGACTCGCGGGGAGAGGAAAAAAACAACAACGAACAATGTGAAAAAAAAAAAAAAAAAAATATTGAGGATGAAAGAGAAAGGAAATGGATACGAAAAAGAACACCACCACCACCATCACCACGAATCCACGAAGCAACCCATTTTAATTGACCGTAACGACGTTTACGTAACTCGAAAATAATCACTCGGACAAAAACACTCGCCGTTTTTGCCGCTATGCAATGCGGCGTAATCTTCTTTATACAATTTTGTCACAAGATGTATAAGGTCTGAAGGGCAACGAATCAAAATTAGTCTCAGAATAGAGTTGGAATTTACGCAAAACCATGACTCGGCAATTGCATGTATACTGAACTGAAATGGTGGCATGATATTCTATGGAATGGGGAAAAAGAGAACACTAACAACAAAAAAAAGGGGCAGGGGGGGGGGGGAGAAAGAAAGAAAAGCAAGAAGATGAGAAAAGCGCTGACGGTGAAACAGTATGAGATAACGTATTTTGAACGAGGAGGAAGCGGCTGGCAATCGATTTCAGATTTCGCGCTGAAGTCAGCGACACTTGAACCCTTCGAGCAGAGAAAACAGCGTGCGAGTTTCCGACTTGGTGAGTCAAGAGCTTCCTATATTTTCCAGCATTACTTGCGTTTTCGCACGTGATAACTCCCGCGGCTGAAACGGAACGGCGTTTTATCGATGACGGTTGGAAAGAGAAAAAAAAGGAAAGAAAAGAAAAAAAAAGATGATCAAGGATGGGGACAAAAAGAAAGAGATGATCAAGGCGAGAGCCATCCCAGATAATCGAGGCAGATTTGTGACGTACTTACGAGCGAAAAATAAAGATGAGATAAAAAGAGAAAGAGAAAAATGAAAAAATAAAAAAATAAAAAAAAATCGAAAACGAAGCATATGTGGCAGAGGAATGCAAACGGGTAAAACGTATAATCTCGGAGAATGAGTGGAAAGATATCCGCAGCTGCCGTCGGCCACGCAGGACGTCTGTAATTGCAAGAATTTAATCAATCAGATACATCCTTGCCAAGGCCCCGTTAACCTTGCCAAGCCGAGTTAAGCCTCGGGGAGTCTCATTTAAGATAAACCCGTCCAGCGAAGAGAAGGAGGAGAAGAAGAAGAAGATGAAGATGAAGATGAAGACGAAGAAGAAGAAGCGCGCGGACAAGGAAGGAAGGAAATAAAGAGCAGATGCGGACGGCAAGCGAAGAGCGGAAAACGCCGCACCGGAATGATGAAACGGCAGGACTACTATCCTAGATTCCCGCCTCCCCCCCCCCCCCCCCCCCTCCTCCTCCTCCGCACACCCTTTTACTCTCTCGACGAGCGGCGGGCACACACGAAAACACACAGCCACACACGCCAACCCCTGCATCGGGGTGAAATATAGCTCCTTGGAGGTCGATGACTTCCGCTATTTTTCTTCCGCTGTCTCCAGCAAGCGAGTTCCTTCCTCGGTTCCTCCAGGATCCCGGGATGCCCGCCTAGCCTTCTTCGCCGATGAAAGGAGGACGGTCATCGATCGCCAGTCGGCCACTGAAACGAAGCTTCCTGCCCCCGAAAAGGGTCGAAAATATTTTACGATTTGCACACCTCGAGGATGCCGGACGATTTCGATCTCCACCGACCGGCGACAGCAGTTTCAAGATCCCACGGAGTCCTGGGTTAGGACAGGAGGAAAGAAGCCGTTGCATTTATGGATGCGCGTCTTGATGACGAGTTTAAATTAATTTCACCCTCCGACATCGGCGTTGCGGTTTGGCATATTTTAACCAATTTCTTCAGGGGGTTCGTTTTATCGCATGATCATCGCGCGTGTATTTCATTTTGCGATACGAATATTTTTTCCCAACATTTCTCTTTCTTGCACCGCCTTGAATTCTCATAAATTTCGTCCACTGCGAGGACTGCGGACGGACGAGATTTGCCAAATCTGCCGTGCCGATCGGGTGAAATAAGAAGACAGTAAACAAGGAGACGCTACTCACCCGATCGTCCGCCTCTCCGTCGTTGCCTGACGTAATAAATAATTAATGATTGAGCGCGCCGCGAGGAGGAGGCCTGTCTATAAACCTCTTAATATTTATAAGGTATGAGGTATACGTCGTGTATACAGAGGCGAGAGCCATACGAGCTGGATGAAGGCTGCACCCCCCGAGCGAACCACGATTTTATATGGCGCACCTTACAGTATTTGGATATTTTAATTAACCGATCGACCATAAATTATGGTAATTGGGAGCCGCCGAGTTGTAGGCGAATCTCTGGATCCTATGCCTCTTTTATACATTTCAAACCCGGATTGTGGCGCGGTCGAAATCGAGAGGAGAATATTAATCGGAATCGAGACGGAATGACTCGCGAGCAGGACTTAGTCGCTGCGAAACGCCCCGCGATTTCTTGCAAACTTTATAATATTGCGAAGGAAAACAAACATTTCGTAATTATCGGAGCGGCGGTACAAGAGAAGCGATCAATCGAGCCTCGCCGAGGGTTGAAGGGGGGTGAGAAAATAGCGGGAAAGACCGATGGAAACGAGTCATCGTTCGACAGAACAGATTGCGGTAATTCTATGGAAAGGAGGAAAAATCCTCTGAACTACGCTGCACGTATACCTCGTCGAAACCGTCTTCAAAACTACGGTCAAACTCCGGGGTAAAACGGCGCTCCAAGTTGTCTAGGGGTCACCGGTCAACGGTTCGAGATGCGATAGAACAGGCCATTATGCTGGCCTGATAAGATAGGTCCACCCTCCGAGCCGGCTACTCGAACCTTGATACACCGGACGCGCCTCGAGGGCATGAAAAATCTAGCAGGATCCCGTCGCCGGGTGTCGGACGACCCTCGCCCGCCTATCTCGGGGCTCCGATCGAGCGCCGCTGGTCAGTCGGGTCCTTCATTTCCTGGACCAATTTATATCCGCAGGGATGGTTGATTTCGCGTCGAATTTACATTCGGGATTAAAAGCTGAGTTCGGAGGAAAATCAATCGGACATGAGTCCTGGAGCGCGGAAAACCGCGCTGCAAGTTTTTCTCGCATCGCAAAATCGTGAAGCGGAGAACGAAGAAGAGCAATGCAATTTCGTCGTAGGTAAGCCTTCGAGCCTTCGACGTCGCGGCTCCCCTCCGACAAATAATAACATTTCTATAAGGCGGTCGTTTGTAGGCGACGCCCGCCGCCGGAACCCCCGTTTCAATTAACGCATGACGTATGACGTATGCCGTATAAGGACCATCCGAGCACCTCTCTCGCCCTCGCTCAGGGCCGTAATGCCGGAGGTCGCGCGGCTAAGTAACTCTATATCATACTACTACGTGACAGGAACGACGTAATGTCCGTCGAAACAGAAACGCTTCTCCCCCTGCAGGATACGCGGAACCCTCAGAGCTTTTTGGAGCCCGAATAACCGGCCGAAATAGCTTGCTGCTGTACCTCCTTTGGCAAGAGTTGAATTTGGAATTTTTATTACGAGTATTGCGGATCGAATAGTTTGCATTTTAGAGAAAAAAAATTTAGTTTTGGGCTTTCGGGAGTCAGAATTATGACCTATAATCCGTCAAACGTTGTGCCGAGGCAACTGAAAAATCACGGGAATTATTTCGCGTATTAATTAGTGGAAATATTATAGGCATTTTCAGGAAAAACTGAAAGAATGGAATCTGCACAGTGAAATCGTTTCCTCGACATTAAAAACTGAAAAATTTATAACTAAGTTCTTGTTTATAATTCCGATAGGTTTTTATTATTGGATTTATGAGAACATCAGCGTTGCCAAAAAGATTCTCGACTGTCCAATCTCCTTAGACAATAACATTTTCGAGACTGAATACTTTAACGAATGTGAAAACTACTCGAGAAGTAAATCGGTCTCATTTTTTCCAACCGCCGAACCGCGTTGTTTTCGTTATAGGAATAGTAGGTTCCATGGCCACGATACTCGGGTGGAAAATTGCCTCCGTGAGTATCCCGGCTCTGTCCGGCATTCGGGACATCCGGTCGTCGAGATAAGTCCAGCGAAGCTCTCGGAGTCGATCTCATATTCGGTCGGACTCCCCAGCTCCGCGCATCGGATCCTTTCGCATCTAGTCTCGGGTCATTCGTCACGGACTCGCTGAGAGCATCGTCTCGATAAGGCTCGCCCGGGTCTTTCCCTTCGGGGCTTCGGGGTTGCGGGTCGCTATCTGCCGCTGCGGAGGCGGGGGTGGGGGTGGAGGTGGAGGTGGAGGCGAGGTCCCTCCAGCGCCCCGAATCCACTCCATCTCACTTGGCTCGGCACCCGGGCCACCCCGCCCGCACCAACGCCATCAATCAAGGTTGTCAATTTGTAATGGCGATTCTCTGTGTCCATCTCGGCCGGGTCCAGACTCCCTCCACTTCTCCTCCACGCTCGACGGGATCCTACGGCGCGCCGATGGAATGGGAGAATTGAGTAGCGGAGTGACCAGCTCCGAATCCTCTCTCGCCGCCTCTTTCTGCTCTATGGTATTCCAGGGGACGGGGCTAAATAAAATAAATGTCCGAGGGGACAAAAACGCCCTTAGAAACAGCGCTGCCTCGCGTTAGCTCTTTGTTTTTTTCCCTCAATTACCGAAACTCTGGAAAGCAGGTCTCTCTGGGCGTTGTTGCTCGGGACCAGGATCGCGGAAAATCGGGAAGGATGGAACGGGTGAAAGTGTGATTAAAAACGAAAGCTCGAACGGCGCTCCGGTGTTTCCGTTATTGAAATTAAAATCCGACGGAATCGTAGATAAAGCACGAGAAGGAAGCTTGACGATCGTGAGACGGAAGACGTACGTTCTTCGGTGCATCATCGATCCTCCTACACTCTTCCATATCCTCGGATCCTAAATACTTGTGAACCGCAACTCAAAGCAGTGTTAACATCACCAGATACGACTTTCGGAGAGTGGTAATCGTGCGGCTTGGCACTCGGTCCGCATCTCCAGATTGGACTAATGCATAATGCGTTTAATGGGTGCGTGACATGTTCCAAGTCGTGTGACGGCTGCGTTGGAACGACGAGCCAGCCAACCCGTCGGTTGTCCTACTTGCCGGCTAATGATGCTGGTGTTGCACGGCCGAGGGCGTCATCAATCATACTTTCATTACGACGATTGCCGGTGCGCCCTGCGCCAGAAACATCCCGAATAGAAGTATCTAGCTGCCGGGACTCGCGCGTAATTTTTCCAGTGACAACGGACTAGAAGGAAGAAGGGTATCCCCCCCCTTCCCACTCTCAGCCCCGCTGGAAATCGTCGCCGCGGCACAATCGCTGCGTAATAACCGGAGTGTGTCTCTGGCTATTAATTCTGAAGGGAAAGTCTTGGAACGCGTAATGGAAGACCCGTAGACTAGCTGCGTGATGCTCGCCCCGCTCCCCTCGCCAAAAACCATCGCTCGGCTCCCTCGACGAGCCATTCGCGGCCCTATCGCTCGTTTTGCCCATTACGCCAATCGGCGCTCCGCCACTCACTTACCCAGGACGAAAATTCATTTACTCGACGTATTTTGAAACGAAAAAATCCCACAACAAGCCGATGCGCGTTCGCCATTAGACATTAATGGATAACCGCATGAATAGATGGGAGAAGCCTAGGGGATGCGGTCGATGGATTTAGGATTTCATCGAGGAGCTACACGTACGCTTAAATTTGAAAATTTTGGGGGATTATTTAATTTTGTAAAACAAAACACTGCCGTAGTTCAGAAGCAGGCGATTCTAGGACTCGTCCTTTAACTCGACGTCGCGATCCTGGAGATTGAACGGGCAGCGGTAGACAACCCTGACCTAGCTCGAGCGGTAGGAAATTTTTCTCGTTCTCGTTTGTCGCGCAATAAATATAACTGCCTGCAAGGCATACGCTTGGGGTAATTTTACGAGAATACCACGCGACCTCCACCTCCTCCCCATATACGTCTTATTGCCTGTCATGGCGCCGTTTGCACAAAACATCGGGCCAAGTGTACGCGCGCTGCCGTGGCAAAGTCTCAGCTTTACGACACTTTCGGGCGAGCTGTTACGTTTTTACAACGTCGTTCTGAAAACACGGAGGGGTGTATCTGCCCGGCTATGCTCGAGCTCCTCGTTCCACCTCCGACAATTCCTTGCGATATTATCAGAAGGGCGTAGGTGGATTTCGACGGGAATTCGAGAGAATCGAATATGAAAGTCTGGCCGCTTGATGGGGTTGAATTTCGCGTATCGAGAGCTGCGCTGAGCTGACGAAGTCGATGCCCGAAAGGAAGTCTACTTTGTGAAAGTAGGTAATTACGTCGATGATTAGAAGGGTGAGTTTTCGCAACTTGCGACGGAGACGTGGACTCCCGTCGTTATCGTTCTCGTCGTTGAGACACGCGCCGATACGAAGTTAATAGAAACCTAAGCAAGGGACTACTTCCTCCCTCTCGTAAAATGATGCACCGAGAGTTTATAGTTTGCGGTTATGTGTTCTTCTCCCCTTGGGCTAGCGCGTTGGGGCGCGTGATTGAAAGGATTTTGAAAATAAAGGCGGCGGGAAAACCGCGAGATATTTTGGTGGTCGGGGAGCGGTGAAGGAAGTCAGGCAAGCAGAGAGTGGAGAGCGGGAGAGGGAAGAGTGGGCGAGCGGAGGGGTTGGACTGATCAGGATTGACTCCGGGATGATAATCTGGCGGACACGGATTTCCACTTTGCTCCCGGCGAAGGTATAACGCGACGTCGTCGCCTCCAAGCACCTCAGCTGCCGAATCCCTCCGGCGAGTGAGAGGCGGGCGATAATTTGAGCAATTTTTCAATCGGCGTTCGCCGAAATTCCGCAGCCGCGAGGCGGGGTGGAGAGCTACTTGCGCTAAACCGCCCCTAAAGCCTGGTTTCGGTAAAACAAACAACCCGTAACTCAGTGAGTGTTTATGAGAAGGAAGAGGTGGACGGGGAGGGTCGGCCGAGTCGTAAAAGTGCGCGAAATGTCGGCCCGCGTTTGGACCCGGAACCCTCGCCGCCGCTGTTTCGCCGCTGAGACTTTTCTTAAGAGCCGTAGTTTTCCCGATGAGAGTAGAAGCGGGGGCGAAACTCGGCCGGAAAGGTTTCCCGGGACAGCCGCATGTTCCCGGATCGTAAAACCCAGTCTGATCACCGCTACCAATTATCCCGCCGTTATCCAAGCGTTATCCGGACGTTATCCTGGCGTTATCCACCCGCCCCGCCTGCGCATCCCTCGCCCCTCGCCGCGCGTTACGTCTCTTCGCCCCTTTATTCCCGAACCCTTCAACCCGAGAGCCAACCCTCCGCCTCCTCCTCCTCCTCCTCCCTGTTCGCCCTTCTTGTTGTCTCTCGTTCTACTATATCCGACGAGGCGATTCTCACCTCCTGAAGAGCGTTGCTTCGGATTCGGAGATAAGAAATTAACTAAATTCACGCCAGTTTGAAATCAAGATTCAACCGCCCGTCTGGCCTCCCGGGAATCAAGTTAGATTTCAAATTGCCGGAAAGTAAATTTATTTTTATAACTCTCTCAAAATACTCATCTAATTATTCTACTAGCTAATAAAACTAGGTAACTCTATATCCGATTCGTGTTCTAAGGATAATTCAGGGGGAAAATATTCTAGAAATTGTTCGAAATGGTTTCATTTCGTATCGATATTTCAATTTATTTCTAATCCCGTTCTGAGACATATTTAGAATTTCAATATTCTCCCGCACGCGGGTATTTTCCAGCGGAATGTCAGAGCGAACACGGAAACGGAATTAGTTGGAAACGTGTCTGACTAAAAGGTACGAATCAAGTAGGTATCTCCGAGCGTAGTATTTGGTTAGAGGTTGAGTGAAGCATCGCGGTTGGTAGGAGAATTGTTGGTTTAAATAATTCATCGATTCAATTACGGGGCAGTGAAACAAAGGCTTTGAGTAAAACATCGGCTATTCGAACTGATTGATTTTATTAAGCGTTATCAAGTATGCTCAGAGCGCGATACGTGATTGAATTACAATTGTCGCTCTGGATTGTGGGATGATCAATTACACCGTCGGTCTACAACCAGTTTCGTATAATGCGATTAACCGCAACATCGAGGTGAAACCCGATCCATATCCGTGTCTACAAATTAAGTACGAAAATAAGTTTTCAATTCGTATTCAAAAGACAGCGTGACTGCTGGTTAAACATCCTAAGTATACGCAAGACTGTCACTATTATTAATGAACCGCGCCCCCTGACTCACGTCGACTTCCTACGAAATTTACCGAAGCTTAGGTTTCAGGATCTCCTGGCTCGTCCTCTCGGCATTATCACATGCATACAACGTAGCTCCGTTTACCACCAAGTGTGAATGTGTTCGTGTTTCGTGTGAGTTTGTTGAAATCGTGTGTAATAAGTCGAGTGACATAACTGGCTGCGACTTACCGGCTCTGTTGCTCTGGTCGATCATAGGCTGAACGATTCTACGTCTCGCATTGATAAACCTGGAACATAGAATGAAGAAAGGTGCGATTAGATGAGAAGGAGAAAATTATCGCCTGAACTGTTGCCCTCAACCACAACTCGTGTCGTTACTCGTGCACGTAGTAAAAGCAGCAGTATCGTCGTCTGCAGGAACAAAGAATCGAATATACTATACGGTGTCGAGAAGAAGGTTCGAGGCAGGATCATTAGCCCATTGGAGAGGCTTCCGAGCGAGCGCTTCCCAAACAATAGATTTGCGGTATGTTTTGGGGGCATAAGAGGCGGCGATGTGGACGAAGGACGAGGGGGGGTGGGGGTGTACGTCAGTCGACGTCAGCGTCGCGGCTCCCTAATGGGCGCAGACGCCGGAAGTGATTGGGTTTCCGCTCGACTGGGTCCGGGCACCCTTGGCCGGATCGTCGGGGGTGAGGTGGGGGGTGGGTGGAGGGCGTCGTACGCACCGGGTGAAATCGGGACTCGGGGAACGAGGATAGAAGCAGGAGAGGCGCAGCCCCCTTGTTTTGCAGCACATCTTTCTTGCTTAGTCTCACGCCTGGCTGACTCCCGGGAGAGTCTTATGAATAATAATTATTAAACTCTCGTCTATGTATACCATTATAGTCGGAAAGCCGTCGGGCAAGTTATAAGTCAAAGATGCTGAGTATAACGGGTTGATGCCTCGCGCGCTCCGGAGCTCGCCGTTAAGAACCTTCAGAACCAATTTGAGTTGACGGGTTCAAGAAACATACTTTGCCTATCTCGGGTATTAGTCGAACATCCCGTGTTTTAATAGCTCGACCGCTTCACCTTTTCAACCCCTTCGTTACGTCTGCGTTACGTTACCTACCTACCTACGTAAGTATACAATGTCGTGATCTTGACGCTGCGATAGCTGTGTTTAGGAGCTTTCGAAAAAATATATCCAGCGAAGCAAGCAGGTTTCAAGGAACAAACGGGCAGGCACTATCTCTTAAACAAGCCCGTCGCACGTGGATACATACATGGATATATTTGTAAAACTGTTGTCGCGGTGGATGCGCAAGGCGAGGGATGAGGCGGGGTAACCGCAGCGCGAGTTTGAATCGAATTACACGAGGAACACAGAGGATATAACTTAGCCGCTCTGTGTCAAGGCCCCGGATATCGTTAGATGAAAGAGTATCCCGGCGCACCCCGAGCCACCCCGGTCGCTTTGCCTCTCAGTGCCTCGGCTTTCCCCTTTGGCGGTGTAGGCGGCATGTCACAGCCAGCTGACTCCCGCCCCTGCCAGCCGCCCCCGTGGCTGAAATATCGCCCGAACAATGGCGCGCCACCCGAGCCACCCCAGCCCCCAACCCGCGGGCTGAGAGAAGCAGAGCGCAGAGAAACTCGGCAGCTCGGAAACCCGCGAGTCCGCCCTCCACCCCGGCTGTAACCAACAAGAGCTGGTGAGCCGAAGCCGGCTGATCCCCTCCCGGAAAACTTGTAGAAAAATTCGAAAAAGGCTCTTCTGCAAAGGGGGTTGGGCTGGAATTTTTTCACCCCCGATTGAAACGAGCGTTGTCTCTGTTCGTGTGTAGCTTCTTGTCACTTGATAATCCGCGAGCTACATCCTCCTCCCCCCCCCCCCCCCCCCCGGTATCGCGACACAATAACCACAACAAATGACCCGAAATCGATACAGCTTTTGTTTCCGGAGGCGTTGCGCGGATTATCGCGACATAATGAAGAACCTACTCGAACTCCGGATGCAAAGCCTCTGAGGGTACGGAGGTGGAGGGGGATGGGGATGAGGATGGGCGCCGAGGTACGAGGTGGACGTATTGTTCTCTTAGCAGCCTGCCGCTTTCCTCGGCACAACGTTCACCCCTGCATGGATGACAAAACACTTTTCTAACACCCCATCCCTGCACGACGTCTCATCCTGATTCGGAATTTCGGTGCGCGCGTTTTAATGCAGTTTTCATTATGCGATGAACACCTTGTAATACTGCACCGTCAGATCGACGTCGTTCAATGCGTCGATAATCCCGCTAGGAAAACTCCCAGGTCAGAAATAAATTTCTGTTTCTCATCTCTCTTCTCAAAGAAACTTTGAGTGAAGTAATAGTGAAAAAAAAAGAATTTCTCAAAAGTTTATATCGAAAAGAATCGGTGAAAAAAAAACGGCACCATCAATGCAATCGTAATCGTTAATACTGTATATAATACGTAAGCGGCAATAGATTGCAGCGGGCTCAGATCCCGTTACATTTTTATGGGAGGCCTGGAGAGAGCGAAGCATATGATGGTACTCCATAAAATAGAAATTTATTGCAGGGTGTTTACTGCATGACGCTGTATTTTGCAGACTAAGCAGTAGATGCTTGTACGTGCATGCATACGTGGGTGGTGGGCACGATTTGTGTGCGTGAATAACGCGTGAATTTGATCACGTGTCGCGTGGGAATCGTGACGCGGAAGACTTAGCGGTATGCTCGCAATGACGCAAGCTGCGTAGGGATGGAGGGATAAAAAAAAAAAGAACGGAATGACAGAAAGAAAGCAAAAAAAGAAAAGGTCGTGAGCCCGGAAACGAAAAAGAGATACGTCGAGAAAAGAAATGAAACAGACAAAAACACGCGATTTTAACATTTTTTCCTGTTACCTACAGTAAAAAACTTGCATAACGTTAATTAGATAAAGATTAGTGTATTATGGAGGTTACATAGACATTTACACCGCGTGAACTACACATAAAAAGTGTCGACACTTCCTGCCCGGTGCTTTAACACTTGGAAATTTCGTATGAAAAATGGAAAAGGTAACAAAACGAGCCAGCAATTATGTAATGACAAAAATCAGTGACTTGACGATTTCGTTGAATTTTTATGAGTAAACATCTAAGAATAGACTGGTGATGTTTCTATTTGATGAATATGACGATAACTTTAAGAACATCGATATGCTTCCGACAAACCTGAAGAAAACGATGAAAATAATATCCATATAACGCGCTGCGGTTCAAGTCGTTGATTTTAATCACCAATTTCTTTTGACAGCTGATGAAAAACCCTAAATTTCTGGGTAGACCCCCACTGATCGTAACGCGGTAGATAACTAACACATACGAGTGTGTGTATGTGTACATTTTCACATTACGTGTAGATTTTTCGTTTCCGCAGAGCGTTATACGGTAACTTACGTACCGAATGACGTCGCCTGATTTCGTTGGTCGGATTAACGCTGCAATGGAAGCTCGGCTATAACACCGGCGCGTTGTTCCGACGACTCAGGAATGCCGAGGATAACGATGATTACTGCCGCTCAGCGAGGTAATATTTACTCCTCGCGTAACCATTCGTAATTATCAAGAGAGGTTCCATTAGTTAACTGCAGTCAATATCCGCCGACCCGAGGCTCGCATCAAAACATCATTACTGCCTCGGAAGCTGGGCGAACCAGGAACGTCGAGACTCGTCTGGTAGTGCTATTGGTAATCAATTTCACTGCTGCAGCCCGGTAATGCAAAGGGTTTTGATGCTCGGCTGCGGGAGCACCGACTGACTGCAATATTACATTAAGCACTGTTGAAAAAAGGTTCACGAAAGGACTTTCTGGCCCGTTTTTAACCGGCGAAATATTTTCCGCATCGCCTTTCGCAGCCTCGGGTTTTGCCTGATAGGTACAACCGACGGAGAGTTATCGCACCCACGGATCCGCGGCTCGGGTTATCGCGCGTTAATTAGCAATTGCCACGCCGATCGGACGGCGGAGAGTTGCTGTTCGGGGCTCGTCGACGGATGTAGAAACCGATATCCGTCGACAGGTTTATGTGTGTCAACAAACCGATTTAACGCCGTACGCGTCACTGATAGTTACTGCCCACCCTTCCCTCGACTCGCCTCAATCTCGTTACCCGCACAAAATCCCGAGGTTGCGTTTAATCTGGGAAATTAAAAACCACCCCTGAAAAAAATGTAAGGTTCGATAAAGAAAAATAAAAAAAACGATGAATTGAATCATCGATGAAAAATATTTGCACAAAACAAAATGAGAAGAAATAATGACGAGAAAAGAACATTTGGGACTTTTTTTTTTTTCTTTTTGTACGGAGAGTTTGGGATAGCGCGGATATGATACATTCGTTGTTCGCAGGGTGAAACGCGTTTGCATGCATCCATCGGTGTGATTAATGTTGCCGAACAAATTGTCTGGAAAAACATGTCCTATCCTCTTCGGGGGACGACGTCGTAGCGCCTGGGGAAGGGAGCGCGTCCCGCCGGGGTGGCGGAAGCCCCGATGCACCCTTTATCTCGGTCCGCGCACCCTTATTTTCCTTACGCACCGAGTGTAACACGGGCTTTCGGCTTTGGCGCTGCGCGCACCGCGGCGACTCGGCTTACATACATACATTACGCAGATGATATCTGGCTAATCCGATTTACTTCGACTTCGCTATCAACATTCAACCTCGCTCGTTCGCTCGCTTGGGTAATTATACAACGGATCTTCCCTACAGACCGAATACGTCCACCCTCGGGAGAGGACCAGACCCGGTTAGGGGTTGATTGCGCTAAGCCGAATTAGTACCGCGCGGCGGTGCTTCGCACCGGCTATTTTGTTAATTGGCAGTCCGATCTTTACAAACCCATTCCACCCCTCGTGGGGCTCCATCTTTATCTGCCGCCCCGAAACACGGCCGACTGTTTTGCCACCGATTAGTGCTTCCAGTCAGATTTGATTCTTTTCAGATACTAAAAATCCGAATGTTTCGAAGAATCTTTTTCCTTGGCAAACATACTCACAAGTTACAATAAAAAGGAAAGGAAGGACTGGTGAAGATCGTAAAGAACTGATCAAACTGGTGAGAAACTCTCGTGTCGACCGCGTTTCGAGGAACTGAAGGAGTTGGGCAAAAATCTGTTTGGGCTATTTTTGCGGTAACATCCACACGGTTGCGGTGAGAACGAACGAAGTTAGTGGCGCGCGTTGGGTTATGGGTAGAATCTGAGAATCGAGAGGCGGGGGCGGTGCGCCCCGTCCGTCGCATAAAGCTGGGATTTTATTACGAGCGGATTCAAATTCCACACACGAGGTAGCGGGCAGCCGCCTTGCCCCCGTACCGTGAATATAAAAACTACACCCTCCCCGTGAGGCTGCCCATAAACCAGCGAAAAGCGTGGCTGGTTTGGTTCTCCGTAGCCGAGGAGGAGGGACCCTCGTATTCTATTTGGCACGGATAAAAATTCCGATTTTTTATCGTTGACCTCTAAATCTCCGAGGCGAAACGGCGAGCTGGTCTAGGGAAGAAGGCGGGGGCGAGTCGTTGCGTGCGGCGGTGGAGACCGCGGGGTAAGAATAAGTATACAAGAGCGGGAATAACAGGAGGATGAGAATGACCGGGGGAGGGAAAAGACACGAGGGGGGCAAGATGCCGGGAGAGATTTCTCGCGTGGGACGGTCACGGAGCCGCTTTAGGGCCATCCGGCGGCCAAGTGGTCAATCTAGAGGACGCTTATCTCTGATGTATGCCTCCTTTTTAATCTAAATAACGCAGTTACGACTGCGAGATGGCCCCGGACGGCTCGAGGCGAAGCTCTTTCCGCGCTTTCACCTGCAGGCCTGCAGATTCCTGAAAGAAACATTCGGCCGTCGTTCTGCAATGCGTCAACCCCGGTGGTAATAACGCCGCGACCCGCGGCCCGCGGGCCAGAAACGGCAGTTTGTAACAGCGACAGCGGCTGCGACACACGGACATATATACTCTCGGAGTTGCCGGGTACGCGGAAGCTGGAGTTTAAGAGACCGTTGCAAGCTGGCGCCTCCGCCG
Source organism: Diprion similis (assembly GCF_021155765.1). Classification (NCBI taxonomy): domain Eukaryota; kingdom Metazoa; phylum Arthropoda; class Insecta; order Hymenoptera; family Diprionidae; genus Diprion; species Diprion similis. Next base: position 25,661,088 of record NC_060108.1, read on the forward strand.
CCCCTTCGCCGAGGGCGGGAGAAGTGGAAGCGGCGAATATCGCGCCTCCGCCCCTCGACGATGGGTCTGACCCCGGGTGTCGACGAGTTGGTGGCCGCCGACAATCAGCTCTGCACCCGGGCGAGATCGGCGACAGCTGCGACGCCAATAACTTCTTCTCTTCAGGGTTCCTCCCGCCTCGCAGACCGTCGCGAGCCCTTTAAATTAGCTGATAATATTGCGCGCCTGCCGGGCGGGACTAACTTCAACCCTGCCAACCCAAACCCTTCGCCAAACTCCCGGTGTAACCGGGCTGCAACATTCGCTAATCGTCACTTTCTAGGCGCATTCATCACGCGACATGTGCACCACCTTGAACTGCACACGGTTTTAGGCTGTTCAACCCCCCCCCCCCCCAACCCCTTTCGTCCCGACGAATTTAAGCAAACTGGAGCAGGTGAACAGAGGACGCTGACATTTTGAGTCGATGGTATTATGAATTAACGATTCGTAGTCATTTGCTGCGATGTTATGGTGTCGCGAAAATTAGTAAGATTGATGGATCTGAATTCATACTGCACTGGAATACCCGTATCGTTACGATTACTGTACGGACAATGGGCATGGATAGACCATCAGATTTGCAGCTTGGGAACACGGGACTTACAAGACTTGTTTATGGTACAACTCAACCACTTTTGCTTCTTGTACGTTTACGATTTGTCTCGTTGCTCAAACAACACAACTAGACCCTCAATTTACCATTCTTATACTCAATCTTCTTACACCACTGCACTGTCTCTTTATTCGATGCTTTAGGCTCGGGTTGATCAGTCAGCAGGATTTTTCGATCGAAGTATCCGAACAAGGCTACGGTAGGATTTCGAACCGTAGAGACGTGAATAAATCTTCTGACACTGACTTGAAACCGCAGCCATGAATCTCGAAGGTCCATTGGTGCAGACAACTAACGAATCGTAAATTCAGTTCGATTGAAATCCCCGAGTCGAAGACCTTACGGGTACGAAGGCCAGACTATATCCAACGACCACCACCGAGACAATATCCGAAACTTATTGGAGTCTGGCTCTGCACGCGCGAGACTCAAATAATATCGTTTCTTATCAGTAGACGTAATGCGCGTCGTGGGTATTTCGCGAGTCAACATTAATCCTTGTTCATGCTTGTCGTACGTAGGTACAAACGTGCGGTACACAATCCGTACACATGTGTGCTCACAGCGTCGTTCTGTATCCGCGTTTTGGTCGAGGGTGGCGCAGGGTAGGTATGTGTATAGGAAGGTGTACGTGGGGTAACGCAATACCGTAAGATGATTATCTGGAAAACTAATTTCACGAGCGCGTGCTGCAGCGCGAATGAAAGCAGCAAGCGAGCGATCGTAGAAGGGGGCGCATTGTTCGCTGCATCAACCACCCGGATTATTAGCAGCGCGACGCTATTTACACGTCACCGTATCTCGCAGGATGCGTTTCGCGGTCTCTGCTATGCGCTGAGAGCCTGAAAACAAAACGGATCGTAAGTTGACCGTGTGTCGGATTTCAGAGATATATCCTTTTTGCTCTTTTCACCGCATATCGGGGTCCATGGCCATGGCCAACTTGCGTACATTTCTCAACTCCTCGGCGAAACTACCTTCCTCCACGCGAGCCGCATACGCGAATGTAATTCATACTGTATAACGTGCTGCTGCCGCCGTCGCCGCTGGCGCAAAGACCACCCTTCGTGCAGGGCAGTGTGGGGGCCGAAGCTGGCCGGTTCGGGCGCGTTATTTAGCGGCAATGTGTCGCGCATAGAAACGGCCCTAAAGCAGCCAATAAACGCCGTTACGCGGCCCGGGCCCAGCCCTGCCGCTGGTTCGCCATCCACCTTCTTCGCCCCAACCCTCGACCACCGCCAATTTCGTCAGATTTCGGGAAATTGTTGTTACGTCCGAAACGACGTCTGGCATCGCGGACGGAATCAACAAACGACCCGACGTCGTGCGCCGCCCGTCCCTCCACCTGTTCCGAAAACCACCCCCAACCCTCGTCGGCAGGCCGCCCGAGAAACGGCCACGCGGCTCTATTAACTCCCTACGTGCTTGGCGACCGAACGACCGCCTTAACTCCAAGATAATGAAAATTACAAATAACCCTGCGCGATGCTCCGGTTCTCCATCAAGACCTTACGCTATTCTGTTTTCCGTACCAAACTCCGCAAAGATACGGACTGATTTCGCTACCACGTCAAACCGCTCGATTGATGCCGGAGGAATTTCATCCAGCACTGTTTTCCCCCGCCAACAGCCAACCTGCAGTGGGAAGACTGGCGGAACAGGGGGGTTGTTATTGAGCATGAAGCTCCGAAGGCCATCTATCCGTACCCTCGCGGGCTCTATTAGCAAAGTGTGATGGAGTTTTGCGAGCGCGATTACACATAAATGAGTATTACCCCTTCCCCGATGCAGTCCGACGCCGACGTCCCTCGAGACGCGGGAATCTCTCTCTCTCTCACTCTCTTTCAAAGCAACCCTTTGCCGACGCCAGCATCGACGCTTCCGTCCTTCGTACTAAATCCTCCCTCTATAGGATTGCACGATAGCTCGTTTGACGGAGTTTGACTCTCCGTTATGGACTCCACGATGTAGGAACCGAAGACAGAAGACTACCACGCACCATCGGCCGTACCAGCATTGAACCACTGATCTTCGTCCAATTTTGATACCTGCAGTAAAAATCTAGATCGCCAGGCCGTTACACGTTTTTTGGAAACGTTTCCTTCCCCACTAAAGCCGGTGCCCGCACTTCCTGCAGGGGTAAGTTTGGTCTTGGAACGAACGAACCTCGAGGAATCAGAAGTGGTCCTCCATCACTCGTGAGCCAGGAGCGCCATTGCTCAGCCGCGTGCTTAGTTTCCGGAACGTTGCTCGGTGTTTTCCCTTCTGGCATTCCTCTAGCTCTGTCTCTCTTCTGCCTCTGGGTTCACGATTTCCCTCCACCCTCGCATCCGCGTCGACGGTGTGCGGCGGCTATTTTCCCATGTACCGTCCTTTCATTTCCCGAACGCAAACGCAAACGAAGTAACGAAACACGGCGAACGACGCGGGGTGAGGTGAAGGGTTTCGCCGGGGACCCTCGGGAGGACGGACACGGGTGTCGGGAGTCGAGACGCCGACCCGGGCGAGATAATCCTGGCTAATGATTGCCCGAACAATTACACTGGCCATGGGGCGGCAGAGAGGGTTAACGGGGATTGAGTGGACCAGGAAAACGGACGAAGAAGGGTGCGGTCCGTCGGGTCGCTCACCGTAATCGCTTGTTTTTTTCATTTTTTACCACCGCTCCTGGAGTTGCTTCATTCGAGGCTAATCGTCATCCAGAATTCCAAGCTCTTCGCCTTTGTCCAGGCTGTCGATCACAAGTTGACAGGAAAAATTTATGTATCCCTGCTAAGAACACTGTTCTTTTTTCAGATCAGAAATCCGATTTAGATCCTGACGAGGTAGAATTGCAAAGCCAGTATATTGTGTCAGCGAAAGAGGGCGTCAAGATCATAGGCTACTGCTGTATGAGCAGCGCAGGTGTCGAAGCGATTTCGAAACACGGGCATAAACACTCGGGTGTGTATAATCGAAGCCTTCGGAAATCGGTCGAATCGCGAAGTAGAAATACCTAGCCGATGCGACGGCAAGTAAAGGGGGCAATGGCGAGGCGACGGTGGCTGTGGCTGTGGCTGTGGCGATGGCACACCTGTGGAGCAAATTTACGAAATGTTTACGAGCGTCTGAAGGGGCTTCTCCTGTCGACCCCCGTTCGCTTGCTTTGGCCCTTCGGGCGCACAATGCCACGTCATTCAGTATTATTACGTCGTCGCTATCACCATCCAGCGGAGGCGCCGGCGTCGGCGTCGGGGCGCTCCGAGCAACCCTCTCCTCCGGTTCCACCACTCTGGATCTCTGTCTTTCTCTCTCTATCTTTTTCTCTCTCACTCCAGAGTTCGCGGACGCGCGGTTTGGCGCTGATGCAGGAGAGTCGGTTCGCCCAGCCCACCCCTCGCCACCCCGTCCGACACAAGGAGGCACCCACCCCCGGCCGCGTTATGAATGTGCCCAATTACATCTTAAAAGCTGTGCTCCATTAATTTTCACAGCTGCTGCCGGTTAATTGGGAGCCTAGCTTGATAATAAACCCAGAGTTTGCACCAGGGCCCAGTGCGTCGGGGGAGTGACTAGCTGCTAGCGTTACTCGCAGGGGTAAAAGAGTCGACAACGCAGTCCTGCGAGAAGTAACATCGCCGCGGAAGAACGCGTTGCACATCGATTACCCGCTGCAATCCTCGGCCGTTGAACGGCTTCGACGTTTAACTTTGGATTCCGGAAGTCACCTTCGCTCCACTGAGTTTTACGTTCGCGTTACTTTAACCGCGTACCCACCCACCCACCTTTACCCACATCTTCGCCGAGGGGTTGGCTTTTACGATCCGAGCAGATGGCGCCGAGTGAATTTTACTCGCCATGATCTCGGCGGAGAGCGTCGTCTCCGACGGTTTGATGGCCGGTTGAGCGGGTCAGTTGAGGGAAACTCTAGCTGCAGGTTGTTTTTCTCGAGGGCAGGTTGGCCTCCTGGGTCACGACGAACCGCCCCCGTTTCTCGGTCTCGGTTCACGGAGTTGAGCCGCGTGACGTATAGGGTTGTCGGGCGTTGAGTCATGTGTCATTGGGCTGCTCTCAATCGCGTGAGCCTTCCGCCCTGCAGTGGGAACGCGGGATAGACGAAGGGTGGAACGAGGACGACGACGGGGATGTGGGTGTGGGGGCGGGGGTGGGGGCAATGGCCCGTGAACCACCGCCGAAGCGTAATGACGCGGTCCTCCTTTCAAAGATTGCATCGCGCGGCAAAAGCTCGCGTCCGCTTGCTTGCTCCTGAAATCGATATCGCTACGGAGCCATGCGAGACTCTCGTTTCCTGGTTTCTTCGTGCCAGAACCAAGAGTCGGCGACTCGATGCATCAGCGAAACATTTGGGGTAACCATATGCGTACATGAGGTGTGTTGCGGTAGGTGAAAGAGAGGCGGAAAAAAATAATGAAACATTGCACGGTGAGGCAGGGAAGAAGGGCTAAAGGGACGCGAAGAAGGCGAGCTGTGGAACCTTTTTATTGCGACCAACAGGAAATTACAAGAAAATATTCCCTGGTCCAATAAGAATGAAAGATGGCTGCGGGACCTGACTGAAATTAAGTACGGAAAGAAATACCTCGGGGGCGAATAGGAGGGGTGGGTATGCTGCGGGGTAGGTATAAGCGAAGGAAATGAAGTAAAACAGAGAAGCGTTTTCAGGGAAAGAGGGAGGGGGGTGCAGAGGGGTTTGGGATCTGGCAAAGGGGTGAGAGGGGCTCGAAGAAACGACTAAAGAAGGGAAAATAATGGCAAAGGAAGAAAGTTTTAAAACAGTTTTGATTTGATTCCGCCTAGCTGCGAGTCGCTCGAGGAACTCGACGGGTCTCGGTGCCCCGGTGTATTTAAACTTATAAGAACCAATTTAAAAATGAAGGTGCAGATACGGAGAAACTCGAGAAGAGAGAGAAAAAAAAGGAGAGAGAAAGAGAGAGAGAGAGAAAAAGTCCTGGGAAAGCCGCGACGGGATGCGTCGCGCCGCCACCAAGTTAAATCCGAGAATCTTAGTTAAAAGAAGCAATTATAGAGAGCTGGAGGCCGGGGCGGGGGTGGAAACGAAAGAGAGAGGAGCGAGTTCACGAGGCGATAAAAAAGGACGGACGACCGGCAGCGAGGCCGCAACGACGACGACGACGAGGAGATATGAGTTCGCTGATAAGGGAAACTGATTGTCTCCAGGCCGGCCTCGTTAAGGGTCCCCGGTCCCTCGGGCGGCGGTCCCTGATCCCCGGTGTTTTTCTTCTTCCCAAAAGTCGTAAAGCGTTCCACGGTTCGTCCCGCGACTCGAGGTGCCGGGGATCCGGAATGCGATAAAGCGATCGTAACGGCAGCGCGGAATCGCGTTCCTTACACGCATGGCACCGTCGTCAATCGGTCGCGAGCGACCGCGAATGCGAGTCAAAAATCTCCTCCAGGCGAGGACCGACGAACGTCGTGGCTGTGATCTTCAATTACCCATGGTTCGTTGTTTATTTGCCTTATCGATTCCCCTCGCGTGCAGCCACCGCGGGGCTCAAAACCGCGGCGGGAGGTCCGCGCGAGCTAAATGTACCTATAATACATAATCTCTCGAGAATTTCCCATCGCGCAGCGTCTACTCGGCTCCATCCAAACATTCAACACGTGCAGCGGCTCGGGGCGTTCGGTTACGTCTGACGTATTGCCGGCACTTCATCTCCTCGACGGTAAACACGTGAGGAAGAATCGCGAGGAGCCGTCGTGCCTCCCTTTTTCACTTTTTCGCGGGTACCCGGTGCGCAGGTTTATATTTTTTCACGGCGATGCTAATCCCGCGATTGCAAATATATGCATGCACGCGGGTCTACGTCGCTTCACGTCGGGCCCGTTGGACCAGATAAAACGAACTGAACCCACCCGGCGAGCGGCGACGAACCATCGGAACGCCACCGCGGCTGGCATCCATCACCCAGCGTGAGGGCGTCGAGACAAACTCTCTAATCGCGCCCCGTTTCGCTCCGATCCCGATCCTTTTGTCGGAGCTCTGCAGCATCGACGCGACGCTCGCCGTCTCTGACGTGAATTACGTTTTTACTCGAGGGCGTGGGTCGAAATCCTCAATGGCTTAAAATCGCAGTCGCGTTGACCATTTCGTCGGATCTCGTCAAGTCGAATGTTTGAAATTTTTATCGATTCGATCCCATATCAAAAAATTGCGTCACACGTTTGGAGGATTCGTTGTAGAAATTTTCGAAATTCTTTATCGACGCGAACGTGTGACTGTCTGAAATTCACTACACTATTGTTGCGATATTTATATTCCTGTATTGGACAATCAACACTCTAGATCACTCGATCCGTCAAACTGACGAGGCACAAGGTTCATTAGAAAATTATTCACCCTTAATTACTGTCTGAGATGAAATTGTGATGATTGAAGACTCAGGATTGCGTTAGAAAAAATTTCAAAGTGCCGTATTCATAAATTTTTTACAATGCCAAGTACAGATGGTCGATTCTGAAGTTTAGAAATAACCTGACGGTTTCTTCATATTGTCATACGAAACGATCTAGCACATGATTTAATACAGAATAAAATTTTAGTTGGCTCAATACTTGGTCACTTGATCTGTAAACGGATTTCCACTTGCAATTTTCTTCACAAATCATTATCACCTACAGATTCTTTGAATTCTGTAAACTCTTCATCGATTAACGCATGCTGAATGTATAATATGGGTGTTGGGAGAACAAAGAAGAGCCTCCGCGTATTTTCGGGGTCGGTGTTTCCAGCATTCCGCTCTATTTTGCCCAGTAGTTCGTCATCTCGGTGGTGTCGGGGTGGAATGAGAGGGTGGAGGTTGGAATGGGGTGAGGCGGTGTGTTTGCAGATCCTCTATCGGGCGCTCCAGCCCCCGGCCCCAATTCCCCACCCCGATCCCCGCCACCCTCGGAGCCTCCACCCGGGATGGTTTGGGGTAAAGGCAGGCGGCGCGAGGCTGATAAGAGAATTGCACTGTCAAGCCAGAATGATATATTTGACCAACATTTCCATATAACCCAGGCAGAGGCGTTCGCGTCACTCCCAGGTCTTATTCTCTTCTTCTTTTTTTCTTTTTCTTTTTTTTCTTCCATTCTCCGTGTGTTTTCCTCGTCTACGATCCCCGGAGTTTTTTTTCCCTTCCCGCGGCTTTCCGTATACCGCATTCATTCGCAATTACCCCGTCGAGGTCAGCGAGCTTGTCGACACTGGGTAGGAAAAAGTCGATTTTCAAATAGCTGCCGAGTTTCTATCCTTCGAGATGATCCCCTGTTTTCTCTCTTTTCTCATGACTCAACCCGCAGGTGAGAGGGATGCTCGCGAGCTTCTTGATGAATGGCCGTGAAAACGCCGAATGTTCGTATTACCCAAATCATCTCTGCTGACCCCGGGTCCTTTTATCGACATTTTGATACAAAATGGCTGCTCCCGCCGGGAGGTCTCCACGTAATCTCTCTCAATTCAAATTAACACACGCAGGGCTCGATGGGGGGTCCCCGTCCGGCAACGGGGAACTCACGTGGTATGGAAGCGAGATAATATCGTCATATGTTCAATATTTTTTTCAATTTCTTTTTCGACTATTTTCTTTACTCTTGGTCCTCCCTTTTTCCGTTTACCTTTCATTTCTGCTTCTTTTTTTTTTATCATCGCTTCGTCATTTCATACATTAAAGTATACACGTGTATACATGGAGCGACTCGCAGTCGCGAAACCGATTTCACTTACATTCCATCTCCCTCTCGCCAAGTCTGTCTCTCCTTCGCTCCTGTAAAAAGCCCGTTCCACGCGAGTAATTTCGACAAGAATTTTGATGGAATAGAAGTAAAAGTCGGCTGGCAGTGCGCCAACTGCATCGGGGACGTCGGGGCAGCGAAGTCTGTCTACGCACGGCGTGACGTTGGAAAGAAATGCAGAATCAGGATGACTCCTCGAATCTAGTTTAAGCGACGCGGCAGCGGCAACCGTGACTGTCGTGGGATAAATTGATTGTGTCAGACTAGGCAGCAATAAGTCTGTGATAATTACGTCATGTCCTCATCTCGGCCTCTGCAGCCTTCGTCTGATCGTAGGATCTCGTTCTGGTTCTGGTTCTGGTTTCGGTTCTCCCAACGCACCACGAAACAAGGGTTGTTTTATTCCTACGCTGAGCCAACGCGGCAACCGGCAACCGGCAACCTGATATCTGTTTAATTATCTAAATTGTATTGTTTCCCAGCCGAGCCGGGTGTGACGTAGGTAAGTAAGGCGGCTGTCTGCTTGGGTCGTCCGCTTGTTTCTCCACGCGTGCAAGTGCCGCCAAACCTCGCCTTAGTTGTCTCTTGAAAAGCGGAGAAAACTTTTCGAGAGTAGCGCCGCAGCTCGTATCTGTTCGCTTCCTATACTTTGTCTTTATCTCGCGGCTCGCTTGCTTCACCTTCGCCATCTCCCCCCTTCCTTGCCATTATTTATTTAATTATCAAGATGACTTCCAGTTATTCACGCCCTCGTTTCTCCCTCTCCCTCTCTCTCGCTCTTCACCTCAGCAACGAACGTTTTTCTTCTCACGACTTTCGGCGAAGCTTTCATTAATTCTCAACGATCGTAGGAATCATGCAGAAAATGATTATAGCGCAAATAAGGTGACTCGGCCCTCCGGCCCTCAGCGCGATAAATAGCTATTCCTGAATCGTGAATTGGCGAACTTCGGACAATGCGAGAGCTGTGTAAGCTACGCACACACGTGAGAGGCGGTGAAAGCCTGAGCCAAACGCGATTGTCCGACAACCGCATGCTCGATTTACCGATTTCGAGCAGATAGAGCGGGTTGCACACATTGTTGCACATTGTTGTTGCAGCGTCCGCGATTGTTCACGGCGAGCTAGGACGATCTGTCAAATGACTTCCTTCCGGTCGCTCTCGTCGTGGCTCTGAGCCGCATGCTGGCTGCGAAACGCGGACGCGTCTCTTCCGTTTTTGGCCACCACGATGCGTGCGGGAAATTCGCACGGAAATTTGCGGCCCTCGACGCGGTGCACGGGAGCGTCACTTCCTACACGCATAATCCCCCGGCACCCTTTAGCGCTATTGCCTACCTCCTCCGTCGACTTTAACACGTGTTTATTTCTCGCTCACCCCGCGAAACGGGCACAATGCGAGGCGCCCCTTTCCGGCACTCGCAAAGTACCCCAATGCACGGGGCACCAAACGAAAGTAAACATGTCGAGCATATAATTGACCGTGCAGGGGCGGGAGGCGACAGCATCGCACTTCCGGCCGCGATTAATGTTCGCTATTTTTATCTAAACGAAGAGCCGTGAGTTTTCGATTTATTTAAGTCTTTCTTTTCTCTCTAGTTTTAACCGAAGAAAGTCACTCCAGTCACCGAACCCGTCGCTGCACTCTGGCAGCACAGTGGAACCGTTAACCGGCTACGGAAAACGAGAGATGACAGCCCGTGGTAAATCTGATCATCGAAGATGGATGGATAGAAAGAGAGAGAGAAAGAAGATATATAAGAGGAGGGACGGTTCACTCACCTGGAACAAAGGTAAAAAAGGGCGCCTTGTTAGCACTTTGTAGAGATCGTCCTGCAGTAGGTACGCCTAATTGTAAGAAGAAAGAGGGAAGCGGCGGTGCGGAGTTGGTAGAGAAGGTAGAGAACCGGAGGAGGAAAAAAGGTAAAAATCTGTACGAAGGAAGGAAGAAAGAAAGAAAGAAAGAAAGACAGAAAGAAAGAAGCATAAAGTACCCGGGCTTAATTAAAGATCGGAAAGCGCCAGGCGGATAAAAAAGATCCGGAGGTTTCTCTTGCACGTATACATATTACATATGTACGTATATGTATACCTGGTGCGTTCGGCTCTTCGTCGCTGATCAGAGGGTGATAGAACAAAATTTATTTTCTTAGCATCGTTCAAAGCGAGATTTGCGATGCAATATAAGCTTCGCGAACCGCGCTGCACACGTACGATGCACCAGCCGAAAAAAATCGCGCAACCAGGCAAGCGGCAGGAGAGCTCTTCCAGAGCCTTTGGTAACTCATCCTCATTCCGGCGCGGTGCGTTTCGCATGGGGCGAGCGCTTTTGTGCAACCGAGGTCTCGAGTATCTCATCCGTATTTCGTTGCGAATTTATCGCGCCTCCGAAAAAATATGAAAACTGGTTTGCAGTTCTCCGACTGCGCGGCTCCGTCGCGCGAAACGATTCCAGGCGCTATTCCCAAGCCCTGTGCATTTGCATCCACGTGTATTTCGCGCATCAGGTGCGAATCTCGCGAACGTTGGCCTCCGAATAAGTTCCCGTTTCGGGAATCACAGGTTCACGCTGGGTTCCAAATCGAAAGGATCGCACGAATATCCATTCATCACATGGCGCGTCCCGCGCTGTCGGTTGAGCAGCTCGCTGCTTTTTCATGTCGTTCACGTCCCCTCTGTTACACATATGACGCTCTATTCGGAGAATGGAGACGCTATCGGCCGTCGGCGAGCTCATTTTGGAAGAAAGGTGAAGGGACAGACAGACGTCGCGACAAGATTATGTCCATTTTTGAATAATTCTCTACGCCTGTCAGCCGCTCATGCCTATTATTACAACTGTGTGATACCTGCTTTGGGCCGTATGTACGGGGCCTTACAGCCAACGACTCTGAGATAATACTGGCGGTCCTTTTAATGCCGAGTATAACTCACCGGAGTACAACGTTTATACGTTTTCACGTTTTATTTCACAGGTCGTTTCTCGAAACAAAGATCGCTTGCGTTACACTCATCACACCGCGAGAATCATTAATAACGAATAATATCAAACGCAGCTCTGCAACTGGAGCGACGACGGCAATATACGGGCCCCCTCGTTATTTAAAATTAATAATAAGACGAGGGTTGATCCGAGCGAGGATCGTCGGTAGATTCGAATCGTTATAATGACGTTACAGTAGCTACCGGTCGAAGCATTCCACCACACGGTTTCCGAATGCGGTGAGAACCATTATGAGTATCTACACCAGGTTTCCGATGAGATCATCTTCCTCGTTACACCGTTAAACAATTCCGATGATTCGAGAGGCGAGTACCAGCGAGTACAGATCTGGGTGGGAGTGGTCACGCGAAATGGTTGTAGTACAATGACGTGGCTCGATCCGTGGACGAGGATCGTTTGCCGTCGGTGATGCGTCGAGAGGTGCACAGGTCACATTCCTCCCGGCATTATTTCCCGCGGGCCCAACTCCTCCGGGCCCAACAAAAGCCCCCGCGCGTCTGAAAAGAGCTGCGGCTCTCCTTCGGGGCCTCATTAATGGCATTCACCCTGACGCGGTGCCGCAGCTCTCGAATCCTCCTCCGCCTAACGAGCCGCAGCCCGGAGGACGCGGTTCCCCGGACGGTCGCGGAGTCGCGACGATCGTCTCTGGGCCGCACACTTCCAAGGAGAGAAGGACGAGCGCAGCGCCCACTCGGACGACTTGCCCGGACTCTCGGTGTCCTGCAGGAGCCGCGGGGGGTCGGCGTGATTTGTTACTGCCCCGAGAAGTCACACGGAGGCTGATATATTTCACAGCGGAGTATTTCTGCGGCCGTTCCTTACGGGCGTCCACGGCCTGGCGGCCAACGAGAGCCACATTGTGCCACATGCACTCGAAGCTCGGCCGGCAGCCCTAACGCGATGCTGCTACATCCCATTTACATGATAAAGGAAGAAGTCGGGTCCGTCGCCCCCCGAATCTTGACGAGGCGCCCCGCGAGGATCCCGTCCAGTGTAAACACGGTTCGTCATTATCGCTGGGACGGCCATATTTCATGCGTTCCAAAGTTCCTCGGAAGCCGTAGCTGCGCTTCTTCCGATATGGGGCTCGGAAAATTCTTCCGTTCGCCTAGATTCCTTCGGTATCGCGACGGAATTGCGTCGCGAATTATACCTGCGGGTGTGCAGCGTCGATCTGCGTCTGCAGTCGCATACCTACCCGGGCTTTTTAGTGCCTTTATCCTGGCCGTCGGGGTATCGCGAATCTCGCGCCGTACGTTTGCGACTTTATGCCTGGCCGAGGCTAACCTCAGGCTGAACGTCCTCCTCCCCCCGTCTTTTTCTTCTTCTTCTTCTTCTTCTTCTTCTTCTTCTTCCTCGCCATCATCTTAACTTACAATTCCTCGCTCCGACCCCGTCGAGCAAGCAGCTTGCTTGAGACGTCGACGTCGTGTACTCGCTTATCTCTTTGACGGTGCTGCAGCGAGCAGCAAGTAGTCGAGTTATGTTATTCCTCTTTCTCTTCATCAATTTTTCACTCATACCTCCCACCGGCAAATTTACATTCTTCGTTAATCGTCTCATCTCGTCGCATTTCGATTCGTTTCGCACTGCTGAATTGAAAATTTATTCTGCAAGCGCGGGTGTCAATTTCACCCGTAACGAGTGACCCCGAGGATCGATTCACCCGGAGCACAGAGTGCATTAGCCTAATCTAACGGCACAAAGAAGTAATAAGCACGGAGCAGAGGAGACGCTGCTCTCGAACCCCGGAATCTCCCCCCCCCCTCCCCCCGCCTCCCCTCATCGCAAAGAACGGAATGGGCTATACACTGCCTCGACGACTAATGCATCGCACAATGGATCAATTACATACATTAGTAGCTCCATTCGCGGACCTCGCTCTCGCTGCCGGGCGACGCAACCACCCCCGCTTTTTCTCCCTCTCCACCCCCTTCTATCTCTCGCATTGCGAGGTATCGATATCAGCGGTGATAATCACACCACTCGATGGAATTAAAGTTGAAACTCAGGGTTTTTAGCCGATCGTGAGTAACCCAGTATAGGGTGAGACTGAGTTTGCGGTATCTCTGATGTAACGTCCGTCCAACCGGAATTGCCGGTTCTTTGAAAAGCCAAAGTTCCGCCGTCAACGAGGCGCGTCTTTGACTATCCGTTACTTCCGGTCGGCGGTGCTGGGCTGCACTCTGTAGGCTTGACCGCGTGCGGCGCGGCACAATTTGCGACGGAATCGCGGCTCTCGCAAATCGTCGACACGTCACCCTGACCGTGACTCAGAAAAGCCTGCGGCTTGCTTCCCTCGTTTTTCTATTTTTTTTCTCCGTTTTATCCTCCTTCTCCCCACGGCTTTGCGCCGTCGAGTCAGCCTGCGGTTCACCGCAGTCGAGCCATTGACATATTTTGACTTCACCGTTGTGTTCCTTGGACATATTTTTTCACCCTGCGGTCTCGCCGAGGCGTTCGTAATTAGGTATATATCGTGTTTCGAAGGGTCAGCGCGTGGCTGTGCTTTTCGAATACGTTTCCATAGACGCGGAGTGCGGCTGCAGCTGGCTCGGAGGGCTGAGCCAATAATCGTTGGTGACGTAGTCGAATTAGACACTTAGATTGCGGCTACGAGTCAGGAAAACCGAGAGTTTCTGAAGGGTGAAATGAAAAAGGGTGCACGGATGGTTTGAACCGGCAGGCTGCGGTTAGACCGGTGACATCTCGATAATTTCTTAGGTAATTTGAGAAATCCGCTGCGGAAACTTGCGGGAAACGGTTGGTGAGGTTCGGGGTAGAAGACCTGCCGCAGCCCTTCTTGCCGGCTAGGTTCCCTGCAGGATTCGTATCCTGCTGGGTAACTAATTGCTTTGATAGACCGGACAAGATTATCAAATTATTTGTTCGACCGATTCGAATCTCTCCCTCTCGCCTACTCTCTCCGCCGTCCGAGATTCTCCCGAGATACCTGACTCTGGTCAGCCATCTTTATTCCTCCCTCCACCGCCGCCGCCCCCCGCCGCCCCATCACCATCGGCTTTTTAATACCCATTAAAGCATTTTGACTCGCGCATGGAAATAAAACGGAAGATTTAGTAGGGACGAGGACCGAGGGCCGGACGAGTAGGAGAAAGAAAATGGTTAAAGACGGAGAGAGGAGAATAGAGAATAAAAAAGCTGCGCTTCAAAGTAACCCTTTACGACTCGACGTCGGACCCCAAAGCCTTTGTAACCTTCGCGTGGGCGGAGCAGCCGTGCGGGTTAAAGACGACGACGACGACGACGACGACGACGTCTATCGTCTTGAACCACTCGGTCTTCGAGGACCTCCAGAAGTGGCTGATGGCCTTAGAATTTCGAGTACCCTATCGAAACTCGCGAGCGAACGGACTGCCTCGTCGCATCCAAGGGGATTTGAAAAAACCACCGGCAAACGAAGGATCAGGTGTATGTAAACCGGCTTCCTTCGTGCATCCGTGACGGCAGCGCGGAATGACGTGGAACAAAGTCGCCGGGCGAAGGCCCATCGCGGTCCCATTATCTCGGGGAGTTGATTATGATTGCATGACCGTGGAATTGCTCGAGCATTAAGCGCGGGATGTAGAAACCCAACTAGAACCGGGAACCGCGGAGCTTGCATGACTTCATGAGTTTCCAACAATCGTAACTAGCTTTCGACGGTGGGTGGAGAGAGAGGGGGAAACACGTGGCTTCTTCCCACGTCAAACGTGACGGACGTGGCAGACCGGCGAGCTAGGTTCTGACGTACAAATAGGAAGAGAGGAGAGGAGAGGGCGAAAAGGACTATCGGGCGCCTCTGTTTTATTCAAAAATCCGGCGACCAGGCAATTAGGGGTGGGGGAAGGGGGTCGAGGCACGCATCGGGCGAATGTGAAAAGCAGGCGCACACAGGATGTATGAAAGCCGCTTCCCCGTGCGCAGCGGCCACGATGGGATAATTCGATTCTGGCTGGTATAGATAATTGCTCACCTCGCGACGATGCACGAACGCAGCCGTCCGCGACCGGGATCTCGAAACGACCAGGCCGCGCATCCTGCCAACCGGTCAAAGAGAAAAGGAAACAATGGTGATAATAATGAGAATAGAAATTGCAAAAGGTGAGGTGAAATCTTCGTGTCATTTCAAGGAAGAATGTAGAGGTGGAGAAAGAATGAAGTAGATTCATTCATTCCTCAACTAACCACCTTACAACCATATTGCGAAAGGTAAAACTTAACCACGAGTTAAAAAATGGCCGAACGGCAGTTTGAGCCTTATTTTCAGTGGTAATTAGACATCGAAGTATAGGCAGTATTCGAATAAAGAAAGGATCGAGAACACGTGAGAGGAAAATTTCCATATGAACAATAGTCGGTGTACCCGCCGCTGGCGAATACGCCGAGTGAATGGATCCAGATGAATTTTCGCGAAATCCGTGAATTACAGAATGACGTGTACCTATTCCAGGTTGACTTACTCACACGTTTCTCGATATACACTAACGAGGAATATGCGGTGAAGGAGTGACGAGCAAGAGGGCGAGGTAGGAATGGATGGGGGTGAGCAAGCGAGGCGCGAGCGAGTGAGTTTTTGCTTTTTGCTCATCGCATTCACCGTATTCTTCTATTTCATTGTCGAGAAAACCAATTTCCTGGTACCTAAATTACACGGCGAAAAGCTCCCTGCACCCCGCTCTTCTCTATGTCTCACTCCCTCTCTCTCTCTCTCTCTCTCCGGGTAATATCACAAGTTCCAACCTTCCTCTCCTCTCCGGCTCTCCCTCAGCCACCACACCACCGTTGCTGGTGTGCAGGGAGAGGCGGGCAAAAACGTTAATTTGAAAACGTCACAGTTTAATTTAAAATTACGTAAGTAGAGGGCTGAGCTCCGTACTCCGTCCTCTCGCCTTTCTCTTCCGCTCTCTGCCTGCCCGAATCCCTTCGCCATGCTAAGCCGGTTTTTTCTATCCAGTGATCCAGGGTACACCTAACCAGCCTTAGTGATGATGTTCACGAGGATGCTGGCTGCAACGTCCACCTCACCCTCCGCGACTAACGCGATACCTACTTCGAATTTACAGGGTAATCTGCGATCGGAATATCAGAACGAAACGTATCTACTCAAATCGTTGTCCCGAGTATGGCCTAACCTTGCCCAAGGTGACGCAAGGTATCCTATAACGTGATGCAGCAATATGATCTTTGAAAAAGCGAGAACGAGGTTGGGGCGAGGAAACAAAGCACTGATGGGCACATTGTTTAGTCCCTGTACAATACTAATTGTGCTGCGGCAGTTCTCCTTTCTCTCCGTCTACCTATCTATCTATCTATCTATCCATCCATCTATCTATCTTTCTCCGAACGAAGAGAAAGCGAAGACCGACGGGGATGTATAATGGATGCCAGCCGGTCCGAGGATGAATCGGACGCTCGAACCAGTCGCAGAAGTAACGATGGATACGTAAAGAGAAGTGGAAATAACTGCATGAACTTGGGGTGGTCTTTGTTCGGTTGTTGACGTTGCCATCCTGCGCCCATGGTCCTTCAGATCCAAGCGACTGGGTTACGTCGAAGAAAATAATTAGGCGAAGACGAGGATGCGAAGCTTTCCATGGTCGAATAATCGGCCGACTTGGAACTCGTGACGTTTTTCCCGCTCGAGAGTTTCGTAACGCGTTTCGATAGAAACGCGATTCCGCAACAGTTTCATTGTCGACTTTCAGAATGCGAGCGGAATATGATCCGGAGTTAATATCGGATTGTATTGTCGTACAGGAGGATGATGAAGAAGACACGCGCGGGGTCGCTTGTCTCGGGTTCGCTTGATGAGAAAGAGCAGCCATAGATTTCCGGTACTCCTCTACCTCGCGGCGTCTAATTCATGTGTGTTCATTCGTACAAATCGTGTCAATATAAGCGCACTTGACGCAATTAAGGGAACAAAGCTTCTGGCTTTGTGGAAACGAGCTTATTCGCCGAACGAAACATCCCCCAGCCTCGCCGCGCCTTCGCCCGATCCAAATCGAATTTTCCAGTCAGAGTCAATTACCACTCAGAGTGCTCGACAGATACGCTCTCGCGGAGCCTAAATGTCAACCGCGCCGAGGCTACGCTGTAATTTCCAATACAAATAGGATTACGCAATCTAATTCGCGGCGGTCCCGCCATCACAAAAGACCGCCGAAGAAAACCGCCGCCCGCGAATATCTTGCATATATACCTGCGGCTGCTTGACGTAGCTGACGGGGTGGCTAGGATTCCCAATCATTCCTCCGCCTCGCTTTAAGAAAAAAGTTCTCGGGAGCAAAAAGAGGAGCGTCGCGACGTCGGGATCCGACGGGGAGAAAAGTTCATCCCTTCCATATTGTCATCCACGCCCAACGCGGATGCGGGTAAAATGCGCTTGCATCGTCGACTCGGGGGGTGGAAACGGGATGAGAGCTACGCTACCGCAGATGGTACTGCAGCATCAACTAGTGCAGATACGACGTCCCGTGAATAGTTTACAGTGTCTGCGTGATGTTTTAGCCCGACCACGAAACCGGGGAGTGAGGATGAGGATGAAGCGAAGGACGAAGAGGAGGAGGAGGAGGAGATACCGGACCCAATGGAAGGTGAATATTGCAGCGAGCACTCAGCAGCGAGCGAATGACGCGACAGGTCTACCTGCAGCTTTGGATATGAACTACATTCAGCCGGTACAAGGGGCCGCGACTGGTTCATGAATCGGCATTTTGCCCGATAGCTATTCTCCGTGAGTGCAGGATAGTCGATGACCAAAGCTGAGTATCTATCGGAGTGTCTAACTTTTATCAGAGAAAGACAGATCGATATATAAAGACTCGAATATTGTAGGGGAAAGATTTTTCTCGAATATCCTTAAAGTTGCGTTACAACTAGGTACTTGTGAATAATTGTACACCCATGATGTGGTTGAAAAAAAATTGGTGTTATTTAAACTTTTTCCTAAACAGAATGAGTGTATATTTTTTCGTTTTTTAATCGGAAAAATCGAAGCCATTTAATTGAGGTCATTGACCGGTTTTGCGTTCTCTCGTTAGCACCGAACAATATTTTTAAAAAAGGGGGAAACAAGTATTTTTTCAAAAACTCATAACACGCACATGTGTACCGGTGTTGAGGGATGGGAACGCGATGGTGGGAAGCGAGTCCAGGAATATAACCCTTTTAAATCGTAAAATGAAATAGCTGTTTGATAAACGTAATTGAATTGTAAAAGATTGCCCCGATGTATACAGCGAACGCTGCCACCGGTTATTAGTGTATGCCAGGCATCCGACAACCGAAGGGGATGAATATCCTGCATGGGGATATGCCCGCGGATTATAGAGAGCCGAGCGAAATTTCGAATAACAATGAAAAAAACAAAAAAAAAAGAGAGAAAAAGACAAGAAAAAAGAACGGATCCAGGATAAAGAAATAAAAAATAATAAATATCAAAACAAAAATCCCTGGATTAAAAAACAGGCTGTTATTCTTTTTTATGATACCATACCAACCTGCTTTCCATCAACACCAACACCAATACCAACGCCATGCAGTATTGCCAGCTTTTGAGTTCATATGGAAAATTGCGGAGTGGCAGAAACGGGAGGACGGGGGGGAGGAGAGGGCGAGTTTTCTCGCGGCAGCAACGTCCAATTCTCTTTAGCGCGTAGGCGTCGAGGACGAGGACGAGGACAAGGATCTCATATACACCGCGACTCGGTCGGCTGTCAGGCGTACCGTTATTTATGAACGTGCAACGGCAACCCTCTTATTCGCAGTTTTTACTCATATTTCGCGAGGACACGGGGTTCGCGGGAAATCGGTCGGGGGGGTGGCCTTGGCGATGAAGAGGGATGGAAGGAAGGAACGAAGGAAGGAAGGAAGGAAGGAAGGAAGAGAGGGTGGGAGGGCGGAGGGAGGGAGGAGAAGGGCGCCGCTGAAACATAGGAGAGAAGTAAAGTTGAACGTTATTTATGACGCTTTTTCCGACCAGCTCCTCGCCGTGATCCGTCCGGGCGATCCTGCAGAGAGAGAAAGAGAGAAAGAGAGACAGAGAGAGAGGGAGAAGGACTCGAGACCCCATGGCAGCACGACGCGAGCGACGGTCCGATCGAAGAGAAAAAGAGGAGCTGCTGGGAGGGCCGTCGGTGTCCGTTCGGATGGAAGGAAGAAACATTGCGAAATGAGTAAAAGGGAGAAAATAAAAACGAAAAAATTTACCCTCACATCGCCCTCCTCCTCCTCCTGTTTCGAAACCTACCTATTTTCGCGATGAGCTGACAATCTCTCGACCCTCTTCACCCCCTCCCCCCGCGCCAAGCGAATCCCTAGCTATCGAATTTCACAGGACGTTTCCTTCTCTTTCTATATCTTCGTGCCTTACACGCCGCAGTGAGCTGGCGAAAATCGTCGTTTACGTTCATCCGGCGTTGCCTGCAGGACACCTCCGGAGTTTCGAAATAATCCGCTGAGATCTACAAGGCACACAACTCCCGCATTTCGCCGATGGGGACAAAGCGGGGTGAGGCAGAGAGCTTGCAGTGGCCGGTCAGGTGCCGGTCGCGAGATTTAATCCCTTATCCCTTTAAGCGTTGTGTATTATTCTCGTAAAAACTAATACTGCAAAGGAGAGGGCGCAGGGGTGGTTGCCGGGTCGTTGGGTAGGGTTAGTCGCGATCCGCCCAAAGCCTGCTTCGGCCCCCGTTTGCGAAAGGAGAAACGGAGAAAAAAATTTTTTAAAAAGAGAAGAAATACGGGGGGAAAAAAACAACGCGCATGAAAAAACGAGAGAATGAGAGAAGGATGGGGTGGGGGCGGGGGGAGCCGGGGCTGGAAATACGTTTAGCTAGGAGAAGAGGGCTTGGTTCGCTCGGCACCCGAGAGAGCAGCGATATATCACCCAGCGACGAAACAGCCCCGTCGACCACCGCCGCCGCCGCCATCCGCCACCTCCGTCCTACACGGCCAAGAGTTGCATTCGCATTTGCATCAGCGAACGTAACACAGCCGAACGGTCCACCAGATCGACTTCTCCACCCCCAACGTTCTGCGCCGCGTTTCGACGATGCGACTACGTTTCCCAACTTTCAGAACCGATTTGCATTTTTCAATCCACCCGCGACGGGTTTCTCCTATACATGCATATCCGACTACAGCCGGAGATTCGACTGCCGTATAACGTAGATGTCGTTGTATTTTTCTTTTTTTTTCTACATATATATATATATATATATATATATGTATATACATTCAATCCTTTCTCATACACAATTTAGTCTAGAGTCACTCACCGAAGTTTGAGCAGTTGGTTTATACACAGATATCGTGCAGCAGTAGTTTTGCGTAGGTATAATGATGTGAACTCACCTGAAACAAAGAGAAATAAAATCGTGAATGTCACATCTTCGAGGGAACGTTTTTATAAGAAATTTTTATTCGGATTCTGGAATATTATAGTATTTTGCAGACGCGGAACAGTTGCAGGTTGAATCGATGCAGGCGTGGGGGTTGTTTGCTTCGAGTATAGACAGGATGAGATGTGTGTAGTTTGACGAAGATCAGAGAACCGACAAACGCGTTTTAACCACCCTATAAACGAGAGAACTGGCCGTATAACACGGTTACTGAATCATTGTTGACAATAGGAACTTCTACAGCTGCCGCCGCAGAGATCAAACGATCTTCGAAATAGCTAAGCGATAACAGACCACCGTACCTATGTAAATGTTATCCAGTTTGGTGATTTTTACGCGCGTCCGAAGGAGAAAAAACAATTGGAAACATAAAACGAAATGAGATGATAAAAAAAAACAAAGAGAAAAAATAAAAATTAGAGGCAGCGGTAATAAAAATCATTATCTGCAGATTTAGCGCATATTATCCATACGCTACAAAGAAACGAAATAAGAATAAGGAACAGAAACAAACTGCCATCGACGTTGGTACTTTGAGAGTACAAATCAGTCGTGCAACTTTGTGGCGTCGCTTCGTCGTTCTTCTAGTTCTGCCTAATATGGTGCCGAAACTTGAAGAAGAGAGGTGTTAGAACTCGATACACATACCTATCCACACCTATCCACACCTATATCTCGACCGAGCACGCGTAGGTATCCGTAACATTTGGCTAATTGCACGACCGGCGGTGAAGTTACGGCACCTCGTTTGCCCGCCAACCATTAATACCTTACGAGATATATACCGGGGAATATTACTCGCGGAAAACCGGTAGCTGGACCCAGGTTCTCCTGGTCGACGAGTTTACAGTTTAGGACGGAGATTGAGGGAAGGGAGCATCATGCCGTTGCCTAAATTGCCGTAGTTGCTAGCTACCGTATAATTACAGAGCCCGACAGGCCCAGGGCTATGTTCCTTTCCCCGAAGCCGCTCGATCGACGCCTTAAGCTCCCGCATCCTTCGCCCTCTTCTTGTACTTTCGCATTTTCGCATGATCCTGTAAGGAAAATGGTCTCAAGTCAGCTCGGGCCACGATGCAAGGTTGCATTCTCAAACGAAGCAAAGGTACAGTCACTGCTGCTTGCGTTTCATTTCCTCTGCAAATTGTTCCACTCGGTTTGCTATAGGAGCTTGCAAGCTGCAGCAACCCGACCCCGGATGTCGTCTCTTTTCATTTCGCGCAGAGCAATAGTTCATTAAAAAGATGTTTCTGGGGCAATTCGGTGAGCTATTAGGTAGCCTCTATCACCCCTTCGGGGGCCATTTCGTTTACACTCCCGAGCGTCCTCCACCCTCCACCCCCGCCACCGTCCCAGCTTTTGCACCCTCCTCGACGCCGACGCTGTTCGCACGGCACGTAGGAACCCGACGGATCGTCGCAAGGCGACGGGTCGTTTGCGAAAAGTTCTTAGGTAGACGGTGCTGCGATGGTTTTCACTGTTTCTCTATTTTTCACTCAGTTTTCATCGGAAGCAATGCATTGGTGACGATGAATGTTCACCACCCGGTACAAAGTTTGCAATTTTCTAAGGAGGAAGGGAAAAATTTCACGTCTTAGTACGCGTGGAGAGCATCTAAACGCAGTGACGGTTGAATGGCATGCGAGCTGAGGGAGATCCGAAGACGACAACGACAAAAGTAAGCCGACGTAAGAATTGCGTCTGCGGAGGTGAGGGCGAGGAGAAACGGAGGAGAATTTTGGTGGAAGGAGGCAAGCTGCGCCCAGCGAGACGCCAGACGAAAACATTCCGAGGAATTAGGCGAACCCCACCGGGGGATCAAAAAAGGGCATCTCCAGCGCTCGGCTCGAACGATTTGTCAAAACGCGCACCGCCGCGGCGCTCTCTCCGACTCTCTCTTCGTATTTTTCTCTCCTCCTCTCGTTCTCTCATTGTCATGCTAAGCGCGATCATAGACGACGGCAGTGGACGGCGAAAAAGGGAGAAAAGTAGAGAGAGAGAGAGACAAAAAAAAAAAAAAACAACGGCGATAAAGAAAAGGAGGATTCCCCGACAGGCGACGCTACGTTGGAAAATTTGATTCAACATTCTTCAGCATTCGCGCTCTTTGCAATACATAGACTAGAGCACCGCCCTTTCCTCATTCCCGCGTCTTCAATTCTTTCGAGGAATTGGAATTCCTGGTGGCGCACTCAAGTTCTCTTTCTCTCTTTCTCTTTTTCCTTGTCGCTCACTTGCGTAGCGAGCAGAGTCGATCCCGACGATCAGGACTGTCTGGATCCCGAGAAGGGAAATCCCTGGGGATGAGGAGGAGCGAACATCGTATTCTCGAATCCGAAAATATTCACATGCAAAGTCGTGCGGGGCGCGGTTGTGTTTATAATAAAACACAATATCCGAGGATTTCCTTAAGTTGCATTTTCAATGATTTCCTCGGAGACTGGCGCCCGCGCTGCCAGGCTCCCGCGATTACGTAGGAGAGAGCACAAAATTGGAATCGTTAAAACGGAGCCAACCGACCCCCTTGCTGGCAGCCACATCCCACCATCTTGGGAAATAGTAACAATAATCTCACCGCCGATCCGTCGTCTTTTCAACTTAATTCTCGGTTCCGTCTCGCGGTTTTCGGCCGTAAGGAGGAAGAGCACGCTTATCCGAAGGATCTTAGAATACATCGCGAATGCTCCATAAAGATATCAGATGTGCAAAAAAAAAAGTACAACGTCCAGATGGTTTTTTGGCCGACATTTAACCTCGCATAAACCGCACGCGGTGTTATCGCCATTCATCTTCTTTACCGGACGGAGAATAAACCGAGTGCAGAAGTTGAGACGTGGCATCAGCAAGACTTGGAGTCGACGACGAGACGAGATACTGCACGTAAAGACTGGGCTAAACAACAGGGTTCCAAATGCGAAAGAAGACGGAAGATGAAGAAAGACTGAGAGAGCGAGTGCGACAGAGGGAGAGAGTTGACGGAGGGCCGTGGGTGGCACCGGATCTCCAATTCAGCAGCCCGAAGCTGCGATAAATATTGTTTAGTCAGACGAGGCGTAAGTGAAGTGATGTGATGTGATGTGATGTGAAGTGAAGCGGGTGTCTGCAGTTGGGCCCGGGGACGAGCGATGAGTGATGCCCAGGCGCGCGCCTCCCGTCAACGTCAGGACGGTCGGGTCGCCGTAGAAGAGAATGATGATGACATAATGGCGGCACGGTGGGCGAGCAATAGCTGACATCCGGCACCGAATATTCTAAATTGCGTCTCGCTCGTCTTCGGCATGGCAGCGACTCAGTGTCCACTGCGGTGCTCGAGTGATGCACCATAAAGTCCGGGGCACCCGGTTACACGGATGGAATTGACGGCAACGTCGAAGCCGCGAGGATTTTCCACCACGCCTACGTCATCCTCTTCTTCTTCTTCTTCTTCTTATCGTCCCAGGTTTGAATCTCTGCGCGGATATTCTTCGTCGTCTGAAGATCGCCGAGCGAATTGTAAAGTTTGATGTAGTATTAGCCAAATTCCCGCGCGTACTTTTTTCCTGGGGTGCCTGTAGGATATACCGGGGTTGGGTTTCTCTATGAAAAATGATGACGAGGCGCTTGTAGAAGAAATGAAATCGGGGTAGTGGATGTGCAGGGAAGTGGGAAGTGGGTATCCTGGGGGACGAAAAGTGGAAGGAAGAAAGATGAAAAAGAAAAAAGGGAGCCGAGCCTTCCGACCAACCCAATTTCCAGCCTCTGCAGACCCACTCTCCCCTCTCCCTTCATCCCGCGGTCGCCTCGCGGTGTTCCGCAACTGCGGCTTGACTGCGAAACGCGAGGTTTTCTCGCCCCCAGCCGTCTCTTATGGGCATCAACTATACATAAGACGACGAGGTCACCCGTACCTCGAGAAAATTACGGTCGTTGGACAGTAATCGGCCTTCGTAGACTCGTAAACGCCACCGCAACGAGGAGCCTCGTGCCCTTTGGCGGGCCGTAGACAACGCGGAAGAGCCGCGCGGCACCGTATTCTTTCCCTTAATGGGTCAGGTGGCCAAGGTCCCAGAGGAGTTGTTCGGCCCGAGGAACTCGTCCCGGATCGTCCGGGGCCTACAAATTGGATTTTTCGCGCACCGAGCGGTGAGAGATCGCTTTACCCGCCGGCTCACGCATCCCAGCTGGATCGCCACTCAAGTGTTACACACCCTCTACGCGGGATAAACAATTAGTGCTAATTAAAACGCCGGGTAATTGTAAAGCCGGCCTTCTCTACCTCGTCCCCACCTCCCACAGGTAAACGGAAACACTGAGCGTCGTTTGTAATGCGTAAGAGACACGAAGAGCTTATGTGCCAAGGCCTACACGGAGCGCGATGCTTTGCTCGAAATATAGGGGAAAGCGAGCCTCCGCATGTATTTCCACGTCCAAGTTCCACGCCGTTTTTCGTCTCTCGTGGGAAAACTTCCAGCTATTTTATTCACCTCGCCAATTCGTTTCCGATGATGAATTTTCCATCACTCAATAGAAGGTATACGATCCCCGACTGCGCGAGCGGCACATGGTTGAAAATTGATTTCAGTTTGATAGCCGAGTGTGAGCGAGTGGTCAACGAGAGAAGTACCAGCATCCCTTGAGGATACGAAGGGACCTTTCTCACACGGGTTAGACATTGCCGAGACGGAGCCATCGGGTCGAGAAATATACTGTCCAATAAAAACTTAGTTACTACTAGCCGCCATCCGCGACTTTTCCCAACAGAAACTCCTTCGAAGGAAAATAAGAAGAACAAGAAAACTGGTGTGAAAAAAGAGGCAGAGTGGGCTGCAGCTCGGCGAAGAACGAGGAGGGGGAGAGGATCACTGTTCAACTAAACAATAGTCCATCTACATTCAGCGTCATGGGACCGCGCGGTTTTTAACAATTTCCTCGTTGGACGTTATCAGATGTGTGTCCAACGCTCGTGGAGAGCCGTACCTACTTCGATACTCGGATACTCCGGGTCACGGATGTGTTCGGAGACAATAACGGCCCCACGAACCATCAAACAGCCATCAAACGGGCTTCCAAATGGTGCACAAAGGAGTCCGCAAGACTTCCAGCCCGTAACTGGAGACCTCCGTTTTCCTTCCTTCCTTCCTTCCTTCCTTCCTTCCTACCTAAGTTACTTACTTCCCAGAAACACCCTAGCCACCCACCCTAACGGGGTAATATCGCCACTTCTCCCTTTCGGGTTTACGGTCAACGAACCTTCCCAGGAACACCGATTCCCCATCACCACCAGGAGTAGACTGGCGGGATCTATTATCACCTGAACGATTCCCTACTCGTAAACCTTGAAGGGTAGGAAAATTCGCGTTCGTCAAAGCGAAGTGGGTAGAAATGCGCCCCCTTATTCACGAGGTGGAGTGTTTGCGGACAAAGAACGACCACACGCAGGAGGTAGCGTATGCTCATTCGCGGGGAGTCAGCGAAAAGGCTGCAAAGGTTCGTTCGCCTTGAGTTGGTGGTGCACCGTAGGTTTTTGCGGAGGGCAGTGGGACCGCAGCCAGCTCTTGGATGAGGGTGGCGGATTGTTTGATGGTTGATTGTCGCGCTGGTGGTACAACGTCGGCGGGGGTCGTCGGGCTGATTGGGTCGCCGTGAAACATCTGGCGGTCTCCCGCGGGGCTCCGAACGACAATCATGCCGCGATCGCCGAGTAATGCTCGGAAAGATATCTTCATCCTCATCCGGGGCAAGATGAAGGAACTCCCTCAGAGGGAGCGGGACGGAAGGAGTGAAAAAATTTGCCAATGGAGCGCGGGGAGGGTCTGACTATCAGTCAAAGAGAAAACGGGCACGGGGATGATGATCAGCGGTGCCGCGACGAGTGTTTGGGAACCCGGGTTGCCGGGGGCGATTGGCGGCAGTCACGGCGCCGCTCGGTCGGTTTAGAGAATCTATTTTCCCTCCGTCGAGATGAGCGGACTTTGAAGGAAGGAAGAAAATGACGAGAGTCAAAGCGGCGCCTGGCTTTTCTTTTTCTCCGTTCCTTTATCCATTCTCTTTTTATCTTTTTCTCTTTTAAACGCGCTGCAAGTTGGCAAGCTTTAACAAGGCTCTCCCAGCCTCTTTTCGTGCCGCCCCGCGATTTTCACTGGAAAAGAAAACCGACCCTGGGCTATCGCGGTGGGCCACCAACCACTTCGTCGGCTTCGGTAGACAGTGATATCGGGCGGGACTGACGGTAGCCCGGGCCTACAATGCCTCGTGACAATGGATTCTTTGCTGGTAAAAAGAGTGTAAAAGGGAAGAAAGCGGTCCCCCGACCACAGGGGGAATGAATGAAAGAAAGAAAGAAAGGAAGAAAGAAAGAGCGGCAATGATGAAAGCATTGTCCTCATCTTTTCCGCGCGGTGGTTTCGCACCGGTGGAAACCTTGCCGAACGAGCTCCCGGACACACGCGACATCCAAGAATCACCTCTTCTGGTGGTAACCGGATTTTGCGAGGGGGACGCGTCCCGGAAACGTGTAAAAGGAAAGAAGAAGTGTCCCGGCACGGGTTTCCCCTTCGATTTCCACCGTCAATGGCGTGTTTGAGGGTCGTCCAATCAGCGGGGCTCCACGGACTGCTCGAGGTGGTAATTCTATATCCAAGTGTTTGCGTGTCTTTCGGAAAGCTCTTGAACGCTCGAAGCCGGCGTGCAACCCTTGACCGACGCGAACTAATAACACGATAATCCTCTTGGCGAAAACAAATACCAGGGATCGTTCCGGCTCTCGGTCCAGCAGACACAACAACCCTTCCAACCCTTCCAAGCGGCGCGGCGTTCCCTATCTCGACCGGCAATCCCCAGTGATCAATCATTATTGACTCCTCGGCGAAAGAGGGCCATCTAGCAGCTCCGCGAACAAAGTCCACGCTCTGTGCGGGTGCAGTTATGTGCACCACGTGGGTACGGGGTGCACGAAGGGCTAGGGTTACGCCACCCTCGTCAATTCGATTGTTATTCTTCGGGCGAAAACTATTTACAAAGTCGGAGCTAATGGCATCAAGAGATTTGGCTCCATATGCCCCCCATTCTCTCCTATTGCATTAGCCTACTCCTCGGTAATCCATCTTCCTCCATCCACCATGGGCGTAGAAGTCTAGTGAGCATTAAATATTCACGCGATAATATTTCCCCGTAACATCGTCCTCCCCACAAAGCCCGCCGGTAAAATATCCTCTGGAAAATCATCCTCGAGTCTAACTATGAGGTCATATCTACTCGTCTTAGGTAAAACTCGAACCGCATCAAAGTGACGCAGCTCTAAGACGCATAACTGCCAGGACTAGTGAAACGAAATTTTCATCTGCTACACCACTGCGAGAGGTTGGCTTTCACGCGCGTTTTAAAATGAACGAGGCACGGGATTCAGGTCTCGAGGACAGATGCAGCCGGATCCTAATGCAATAAAAGATTCCCGAGTGCTGCAGGCTTGAAATGTATGCATATTGGTTGAAATCGGAACGACACCCCGAATCGAGGTCGGGACCAGAACGACACGACCCGAACCCCAGATGAATCTCTAATTCCCAGCCGCAGGTGCCGTTGTCCTGCTTCGCACTGTCCTCCCGTTCACCAGACGGTCTTGAGACTCAGCCGGCGCACTTGGCTCAGTTATGAACTGGGATACGCAGTCGGTAGGCAGACGCACCGAGGCTTATTGGCCGCCTCCGTCAAACAATCTCGTTTAGCCGCCTTCTCTCCCCGCCTAGCAGCTCGCCGTTCGCAGCCGCCATACGCACACAATAGAACCTGCAGCTCGCCTCGTCCCACGCCGAACGGAAACCCTCTGGGGCCGCGGGGGTAGGAGTCGGATATCTAATTAGCGGGGGCTGATCGGTAATTACTACGATTAATCAATCCGTTTTCCATTTGTGCGATGGAGATGAGGGGCGAGGGAGAAGGCGTCGGTAATGGTGGCTGCGGGGGGCGATCAGAGAGGTATTGTTGTTCGCGGGGAAAAGGAGCTCCAGATCCTGTTCCGCGGGGTAGAAATTCACCCGGGTTATTGGCACCTGCGACGACGTTGTCCGGACGATGTAGAATTTCCCAGGGATTTACGGAGCGTCTGAAACCAGCATCGTTGCCTCGAGTATCGTGCAGGAGATCATCGCGTTGCCGGCTGCTTTTGGAGATCTAGATCCGGTACCGATTTCACAGAAATCATACACGAGAGCTGGTGGTTTAAATACCAACGTCTTTGATTCTCCGGCTACTTCCACGCGGGAAACCCGCGCCACGGATTGATTAGACCGATCCATCATAGCTGACGCCTCCGAAATATTCTACGGATCTAGCCGTTACAGACGCCGAGTCCAAGCGTAAAGCGTGCGTCTGACGCATACTTTCACGACTGTACATCTCACCTGCAAACGCAATCGGTCTCCGATTTTACGATCCGAACAATGAAAGTCCCGTTTATACGACACGTGACTCAACCCTGTGACCCGTCGTTACGACGAGAATCACGAGTCGCAAATTTGACCTCTAGATCTTCGGTGGTAAATATAAATCGTTCTTCTCGTCGGCTGCATAAACTTTCTCGGTGCTAGGTAAATTGCATTATGAAGATTCATAACCAGTAAACTGTGAATAGCTAAAGCTGAAATTGAACTTAAGTCGTATAAGTATTTCGACTTGACGTATTATGGATTGTGCTGAGGAGAACAACATTCACCCTCGTTGTAGAAATCGGTGATCCGATCGGCGACAAATTCGACTTATAGATTGTAACCGGTGTGAGTATATAGGTATTAAGGTATGCAGATATATAGTATGTGTGAGGTACGCGTTCCTCAGGAAGTGAGAAAGCGGCGTTCATGGCACTGCTAATTGGGAAATCGCTCTATCACGGGATCTACAAATAGTCGTTACCGCTCTTCGAAATACCTACTCGCACGTTGCAGCAGGTGAAGAGGCCCTCGTAAGTCAGCCGGGTGTGCGACGTCACCGGTTTCCGCTTATCAAGAGCTTGATCAAGCTTGAACAACCTCCGGCACACCTTGGCGAGAATCTCGCTGGTTCAATTATGCGCACTTGCGTAAGCGAATGAAAAACGTAGGGAGACGAGAGGACGAGGGTCCGGAGAGGATCGAAATATTCCGTCACTCGCGAGGCTTTTTGCGCTGGCGGAAATGTTGTTATAGAACCGCGAGCGGGTTTCGAACGGAATTGCAAGCGCTGCGGCGGGGCTGTTTGCGAAAACGTAACCAACATCCGGTAGGAGGATTTACGGAGCAATTCAACCGACTCCCAGTCTCGAAACAATTTTGTGAAACGAAATGTCTCGTTAGCAAGTTCCTGACCTGCAACTCGTGCGCGCTGAATATAGGAGGTCTCCGGGTCTCAGGCCTCGGTTTTACAAGGATCTAAATTACGCCGCGACGTACAGTTATGATGTTAACGACGCCGAACATTACGGTGCTGTGTCTATATTCATAATTCACGTAACGCGTGCGTCCCGCAAACCGCGCCGAGGTAAACTTATAACGCTGGGCGAAAACGAGGGGAAAAAACCGCTGAAAAAGGAAATAAAACGGGGGGAGGGACGGGGGTGAGATGGAAATATGAATAAGAAAAAGAAGAAGAAGAAGAAGAAGAACAAGAGAAAAAAAATACCGCATGTCAGGTAGTAAATTAGATTGTGACTCGGTCACGTTTACTTCAGCTGCAGCTCGCTGCGGTTACAAATCCTCAGGAAGCTACGACCGTAGAAGATATGATGGGTAACGTTTTACGCACGCGAGCTGATAACCAGCGTTGGCATTGCCTGACTAACCAATCCCTAAAGCTGGACTCGAATACGGAAATACACGCTGCAAGTGCCGGGAGAATCCGGTTAAGGAGGGATAATAAATAACCTCTGGTTAATCAAGGGGTATAAGAAAAGCTTCTGAGTTAGGAAGAATATTAGCGTGAATTCGCGCTAATTGACGCTGGAGAAATTATTCTGAATGAATTTCCTAAAACCGAGAGATTTCCCGCCGAATTTGCGATCCGCGGATCCACCGGGCGACAATTTACACAGTTTTTGGTGTGTGTGGGGGTCCAGGATATAACAAGCTGGCAGTGCTTCCAACTGCTGTCCAGGTTGATATATGTGACGGAAAATTATGGGTAAATGTGTGTGTATGTGTGTGTATTTCAGCCGGCGCTAGCCAAAAGATGCAACCGTAAGACTGCAATTGAGAGGGTGTACGTTAGTAGATCTGTATTATAATAAAAAAGGAGGCTCGGGTCACCGAAAATCAGTTGATTCGTTGAAACAAGATAGTCGCGAGTGTACCTGCATAGATTATTCTAATTGGACTGTAGCTATTTCGAAAGTGCAATTCTTCGCTGCAGCGCACTGCATGCGTAAATATCGGCTGCCTGGAGGGCAGAAGTGTGGGACTCTTAATTGCGCAAAGGAAAGACCAAGTGCAGTCGTCAACCCGTGGAGAGTCTCCTCTAGACACGAGTCAGGGCGTCTATAAATTACGGGAAAGAAGAAGAAAAAGGAAGAGGAGCCGGAGGAGCAAAAAAGACGAACACGATACAGAGCGAGATAGAGAGAAAAAATAGACTACGTTTCTATTTGTCGTTCGTATCAGACAAAGTGGCCGGAGATAAATATAGACAGGAGTTGTTCACTGCTTTTTTTATTTTCTTGTCCAAACTTTGTTCCCTCTTCTTTCCCGATTTTTTCATTTTCGCATTATACGCGACTTGCAAGATTTTTACTCTGCACCTATTGTACGAAAGAACTTTCTTCACCACAAATTTAGATGAATTCAAAGATAACTGTAAAATATTGCGGTTAGATTGATTTAACGGTAAAATTATGAAATTTTATAGGTGCGAAATATATATTTATACTCCTATTTGTGGGTGCATATTTTATATTTATAGTTTGCGAAAGGCAATGAAATACAGATTTTATTTATTCGGCAACGGGTTTTAATTCCATTCTCGGAGGCAAATACAAAGTTATGTGGATTTAGCGACGAGCCCAGCTAAATGGGTCGGCAAATATTGGTCGATAATTTATCGACTTGGCTATAAAATACAACCGAGCCTATTCCGATCGAAAAGTTCCCCGCTTATACGGAATTGTGTATTCTGCTAGCACTGCTTATACGGCCACGCAAACTCAATTTTTAAATCCACTTCTGCGAACTTGCACTGCAGCCAACGAAACTTGAAGTTTGTTTAATTTACAATGATATGTATTAATTTGAGTAATTCAACGTTGACGGAGTGTGTGCAATAAACGAAGAAAAAAAAAACAAAAAAGAGAAAAGAACAATTTATAATTCAATTTGTTACGAACAATTCGCAAACGTCAAAACCCACGCAAACTCATACAGCTTACAACACACGTGTATAATGAAATTTATAGAAATGGAACGGAATTTCGTCGGTTTATAATACACTGCGAAACGAGGAGGAGAGAAATAAAATAATGAATAAATAAAATTGAAAAAAAAGAAGAAAAAATCGCAAAGAGATCGAGAACAAAGTAATAATGAAAAAATATACGAGAGACCTTACAGGCGGGCTATGAGGAACGTTTGATTTAGATGTTGAAATAAAACGATGTTTTTGCTAAATTATTGGCAACGGGAGTGACTGCGACGTCCTACGCATCGTTTGTATGCCTCTACACACACAGACACACGGGGCGAAATCGTAACGAATGCGACGACGAGTCAAGAGCGGGCCGAAGACGTCACCGAGAACGAACTCGAAGGCGAACGTTCGAGCATGTTGACTTGACACGAGAGAGCTCCTTAAACTTGATTTGTGCTCAATTACCACGCATTTCGTCTACCCCGCCGCCCCGGCCACCCCGACCACCGTCTTCCTCTTATTATAAACGCGCTAAGACGCCGGGCGTCGCGACGCTGGACGTTCATTTTATATTTATAACATCTAGCCACCCGCGCTACGACGAGGGCGAAAAAAAGAAAAAGATATACATGTAAATTATACATATATGTATACATATATCGTGATCACGCGAAGACTGTCCCACAATTTATTAAAACTTTCAAACCTGCACGAGGGACGGGAATCGTAGGTGCATTTATACTCAGCTGCCAAAAGTGCATTTCTACCGTATCGAATAATCTTTGGAGTAGACTGTAAGAGCGAGCAGCGCGCAGGGGATAATCGTTGAAAGTAAAGAGAGAAGAAAAAACGAGACGGTGAAACGAAGGTATGAACAAACTACTGCAGTGGCAAAACATAAAGTATTTTTCGCGTGTACACATACGAGTATTCCGAGAAGGTAAATCGTCGAGCTTGCAGCTTGCAGGGAGCGCAGAGAGAGCCGCCTGAATCACCGAATAGCGCAGTGACTAACCCTGGATTATTCTGATCTCGCGCGCTTCTAAAGTTAGTCAAAGAGATTACTTTCTCAGGGTGTTCAAGTTTGTTTAATTTTCACGTTAAACATAGACGCGGCGAGAGAGAGAGAGCGAGAGAGCGAGAGTGAAAGAGGGGGACGAGAAGATGCTGGGAAGCGGGGAGAGGCGGGCAATAATTTGGATGTGACGCAGGTGTCGCGGGGAAACATCTATCAAGGCGGGGAGGAGGGCTCCCGCTGGATCATCGGGACTCTGCGGGACAGACACCCGCGACAGACAAACAAGACAGACTAAGCTCCTTTAGCGCACCGCCGCCTCCGACGCCCGAAACAGCCGCCTCGTTCCACGCTCAACCCTTCCTTACCCTCAGGATTTTCCTCTAAAACCGGATCCCTGGAGGCGGGTATTAGGTATTAGCGCTCGCGTTATGAGTCAAGAAATACAACCCAGACGATATTTCCTTCCCCGTTAATTTGACAAGCCGTCTTTGCCCGCCTGGAAAAAGAGGGGAAAATATTCTGTCGGACACTTTTCGCGAGATTCGTGAAGGGATATTGAAAAAAATCACTGTCCGTCAGCTTTTAGAGAATAACGAAGTTGGGGTAGAGTTTCATTTTACTGAATGTTAAATAAACGGAATTTTTCGAAACAACGATTTTGCACAACAAGAAAGTTTAATCTGTTAGTTAAAGAAAGTCTTTTCCGCTATTTGTTTTTAATAATGCTCCGTTAGAATTAAATCAACTAATGCATACGTGCAGGCTTTTATTCAGAGCAATTAGGCAAGTTATCAAATTGGATCTAGCACAGTCGAACGTATGATTAACTTAATATTGTTCAACAACTAACAGATTCTGCTGAGAAATAACTGTGAACATTTCTGTGAATAAAGAAACTAATGAGTTTCGAAACGACTTCCTTCTTCACGAATCAAATTGATCGTCAAGAACCACACAACCTGGTCGATTCTGTCTTCCTGATTTTTTCAAAATCTACACGTATCGCAATGCCCGTAAAATGGCTCATCAAATTAACCTTAGCGATGCGGTGAAGTTCTTACAAAATCGTTGAAGCGTAAACGTGAGAAGAAGAAAGAAAGAAAAAAGTAAAAAAAGAAAGCAGAAGGAAAAATTTCTCCACCACTCGACCGGGGCGCAACAACAAATAAATTCCGTAGACGCATAAGAGAAATATAGTTGGAAGCGAAAAGACACGCATAATTATATACAAGAGCGCAAAGTGGAAACATTTTGACACGAAGTAAGAGAATATTGCGGCCTGGCGGTGTAATAACCACTTTACGGTTCAACACTTGCGGCTGTAACTTTCGACTTATCTGGCACACCTGCGATAGACGGGTACAAAACCGCGCGACCGCGATCCTCGTCTCAAAGACGAGGACTCATTAACGACGGAGAAGTTGAGTTCAGTCAATAAAATTGCAGGACTATCTCTTGGCCGCGGACCGTCAGTCGACTGCATGTTGCACACTGCACATCCACGCACCGACCTAGATACCAAAATCGTAAAGACGATACATAATAGCGGGAGTAATCCGGCCAGCACTTTGCTCAAGATTAAAGAGGCGAGTAGACGCGACTCGTTATCGAAAGGGCTCGTGTTTCTGTTATTTTTATCGTCAACACGTGACATCACAGCTCTGGCAGCCATCGTTTTTGCACACATTGCAGGTAGACGTGTTTCGGAATTTTATTTATCGTCATACTTTACTATGAGTGTCACTTCTGCCGCTGTTGCTACCGTGTTTTGCTGTTTTGCTTTTGCTCTATCCCGGATACGTAACTCGAGGGTTTATAATATTATTAACAATTGCCCGGAAGCGGTGAATTCCAATGTAATCATACCTGAACTCAATTTGCAATGTTGCAAGATATGAGATATACAGTGAATAAAATATAGTTGAATCAAATAGCTGTTAACTTGTAGCAAGAAAAGTTCACTTGAAATAAAATCATTTTTATTGGAAGAATCGAAAATATTTTTGTTTGAAACAATAAATGATCTGCTAAGAATTATTGGAATAAATATTATCTCGGATCCAAGTATTTTGTTTCGGTGTATCGAGGTAAAAAATAAATCGACGTTGTAAATCATCGTTGCAATCGCACGGGTGCATGACCGGGTCTTCGGATTGAAAGCTTCATTCATCGTCTCGATTTCCAAACATACAGTCAAAGTGTCAAACGTACGTACATGAGTCAGAGTTTTATGCAATGGGCACAAACGGTGTCGGTCCACGTTTTTCGCGTGGGTTTCGAGGATCGGATCGAGCCGGGTTTTAAATGAGACTAAATTGGCACCTTAACTCACGCCGAAAAGTAGGAGCGGCTCGAACGTATAGAGGCTCGAGATTCTTTATATAGAAATTAAATAATCGAGAAGCACTCGAAGATACCGTGAATATGGTGCAATCCCGAAGCCCCGACGGACCGCACAAGAAGAGACGAGCTCGTATTTTCCAATTTGGTAAGAGCCTCGGTCGGACAGGCATTCAAGAAGGAGAGGAGTAAGAGAGAAAAAAAAAAAAAAGAAGTCGGAGACGAAGAAGAAGAACCGGCGCTCGCAAAGTGCGAATTGACCATCAGGAGAGCGTGGGTGAATATTCTTTCTCAAACATTGCATTGCGTGTATAATAAAACCGAAGTTTCGAGGCGAGAGGAAAAAATCGGGCAACGATTAATCGCTCAGCAAGCATATATTACCTACAGCTGGCTGAAACGTATACGTATACGATTCTCTGATGTCAGTTTTCCGTTGAAAAAAAAAAGGAAACAGCGTTTCCGACATTCTCTCTTCTCTGTAAATTTCCATCTCGTATCGTCCTCTAACCCCAGTCATCCACGCGTGCATCGTGCGTGAATTTAAAATCATCTGGCCGTATACCACTGATGAGGTACTAGAAACTACATTAAGCTCTCGCGACGAGACCATTGAAATAATCATCGCTTGGCAATCATCGACTGCGCAGGAGGCTCTCGCCTCGACCCACATCGTCTTAAAGGCTCCTTAAGCTTGTGTTCTTTCGTGTAATACGTACAAGTATATTGCGATAAAATTGTAACACGTGTCAGAGAATGTGAGTCGTACGTATAAAAACGGGTACGAACACCCATGACGTCACAGAAGATTCGACGATTATCGTGCGATTTATAAATATAATCACGTAATGGTATGCGTATACATTGTATAGATGAAAATCCCGGCGTTGAACATAAGCTTGAAGAAAAAGAAGACTTCCGACTAGCTAACGAGGGGAAAAATATTTTTTCGAAACTTTATAATCAACTCACCAATTGTTGACTTGAAGGATCGTCAGCCCCGTGTCCTGTGCGAGCTGCTTTTTCTGGTCTTCCGAAGGGTAGGGATGCTGCAACAAATGAGAGAAAAAAAATGCCCATTATTTCACATTTCCAGGAAAATTTTATCTTAGGTAGATTTTAAAAAATATAGTTCGTTCAACCATTTTCAGTGTTTTCTTAATTCATAATTATTCCTATTCAGAACATACTATGTTTCTTTACTTGTATTGTTGGTAAAATTTTTTCACGACC
This sequence comes from Diprion similis, assembly GCF_021155765.1. Classification (NCBI taxonomy): domain Eukaryota; kingdom Metazoa; phylum Arthropoda; class Insecta; order Hymenoptera; family Diprionidae; genus Diprion; species Diprion similis. The sequence goes on from NC_060108.1 coordinate 25,697,822, forward strand.
TTTTCCAGTCTTAACCTCAGTTTGGAGAAAACTTTTCCAGAATTTTTCCACCGCTGTACCAGGGAGTAATAAATACAATCCGCAGTCACAGAAACGAGGGTATATTATCGAGTTGCATATTGGAAATGGACGCAGCGCGTTAATTTTTTAAGTCCCGCACCTGCAGCGAGTTATTATATTTATGTGTCGCAAGATAATAAAGAGGGAAGAAAGTGTCGTTGGCTCTGCAGGCTGGTGTTATCGTCAGACGGATCGGGGGCAGATGGTTGGTTCGAGGCGGCGTGACGGCTGACCTGACGATGGCAAGCCGCCGCTGACCTTTGAATAGTTGCTAATTCCGTGGTTTAACGGTTTAAGAAAAAGGCCCGTGCGTAAAAAGGCCTTAAAAAAAAGTGCCCGCAGTGCATTACGGGAATCGGTTACCCCGCACGTTTCTCGGTGATCGTCAGATTTTACGAGGCTTAAGTGAGAAATTACAGTTTAATTAACGTGCGGCGAGGTACAACTGTGCCAGAGTAATCTTGATCGGAAGTTATAAACGTGGACAAGATGAAACGAGATAAAATACAAACTTCTCTCAACTGTGACGGCTCTGCTACGCCGATGTTTATGTCTGTAGAAACGCGCAGATACCCTGCCGGGCACCCGGCTACATTATCGAGTGAAGAACTGCGAGTAATTGCGAGAGGGACCTTAACGTCTCGTTACTTCGTATTCGAACGACGCCACTACCTCTTCTCCTCTTGACGAAAAACGAGGAGAAGATTCACGTCGAGCCGCAAGGGTTTCGAAGTTTTTTTTATTTTTTTTTTTCATTCAATTTATCGAATCCCGTTCTTTTCACGACTGTTACATCTTCATATGCACGTGACCAGAGATTTTTACACCGCTATCCTGCCCCTCTCTGTTTGTCCCCCAGTAGATCATCAGTGATTATCGATATTTATTACCCGGAGGCATATTTGCCGATTACGCCACTTAGAGCATGCAAAGAGCCGGGTATCGCCATCTATCAGGACAAAGCCATCCACCCAATATCCGCCGCATTCATCCGTCGCCGTTGTTGAGACGAGACTGCGGGATAAGAGGCAGCTGCTTCGAGACGAGCTACTCCTGTTGAAACTCAACACCCTATCGCGTTCAGGATTGGCTTACGAGGCGGGTATCGACTGTCAGGATATCGTGGCACGATACTCGCTTGCAAAACGACGATTCGGATGCTCTCGCGCATTTTCGTCCTTCGCATATAGTTAAAACAAAAAAAAAAAACGATTTTTAGTTTCTTCCTGGCGGAAAGAACGCGTCGCGGCACAAGCTCGGCTGGACGATGCTACAGATGGCTGCTGCTTATCGAGAAATGGAGAAATACGGTCTCCCTTTGTAATCCTCCCTCCCTCCCCCCTCCCTCCCTCCCTCCCTCCTCCTCCTCTGTTGTTATATGCATAAAACAATCAAGATAATTGTCGAAGGTTCGTGGGGACGACTGCCGTCCGCCAGAGCGAGCGAGTTCTGGCTGCCTGCTAGTCGTTCCTCCCCTGCACGAGCTGAAGCTATCCAATTACATTGAAAACAATAGTCTTAAGTGCCGGCGGCGGCTCGGGACCACCCCGCGAGCATCCCGACGTACCCTCGCAGACGGGAAGGGAGGGGTTCGTTCACTTTCGTGTATTGTGGAAAACCACTCGCAATGTTCGCGAGTCGGAAGACGTTCGAGAGGGGGGTGAAAAAAGTTTGGAAGAATCAGCTGACCGAAGCTGCAGCTTTTGAGAAATCGCACAAGATTCGACGCCCCTCGTGTCGTCGCAAGCGGTGCAGAAACGGTCGCGAAGGGCTCGTCTCGAGGCAATCGGGATAACGGGACGACGGGACTCCGGGACTCATTTACACACTTAGCTCGCTTCCTTCGGATCGTTTCCGCCTCCTCAGACTGGGTTTCTCTAAGACAAGGCACCACCTTCTTCCAGACAAAACCCCGTCAGAGACCCAAATCGTTTTCATATTGTCTTTTTACCGCTCATTTTCGTTTTATCGCTTGTTTGCCCTCCCTCTCCTCGCCGCGCCTCCACCTACTGAATGGGTTAATTCTCTCCCCTATACACTTGCTCCACTGCTGCAGCCCCGCCCTCGCTTTTGGTATTATTCTTATTCTCCTTTCAGATGAGAGGAGAGGGCCAGAAGCCGTGTGTCTTTGCTGCATGGCCAATATCCCTGGGTTGGGATTCACCGAGACGCCTGGAGGGTGCGGACTGGCAAAAGACGAGGCACGAAGACGCGTTCGACCAAAAAGGCTCTTCGACGATATAAAAGCCTGCGTGAAGTTATATAACAGGGGTGCGGATTGCCAGGCACCAATCCGAATTGGCCTTCACGGTTCTCTGATTTCACTATAATTATCGACACACCCACCCACCCCCCAGTCGGAGGGTCGCGTCGGTGTCCCGGGATCGGAGTCTCGGTAATTTGCGAGGAGCGTTTTGTCGCATGCTGCGTCAGGTCGATGTCAGTGGGCGTGGATGGGCGCGGGAATGAACCCGGTGCGCGCCTTGGGTTCCGAATGACACGTCGATGACGTCCGCTGCTGACTCTGGCTAACGAGCAGGGCGTCGGGGGCGTGGGAGCCGACGGAGATCGCGCCTCGTCATCACGCTCTCGCCTCCGGGGGGTGCTCGTTGCCGGTCGCCTCCACTGCACCTCCGTCAGGAATTACGTCTGTCCTAGAATTTGACGGAAGACGCGACGTCAGCGTCCTTTGCTCAACCCCGAACCGTCCTAACGCGGTCTAGCCAGTCTCCTCAACGCAGTCTGCAATAACTTGTGCAAAACGAGGTCGAATTGTGCCTGCATGGTGGTACGGAACGCACGGAATCGAGCAGAGACACAATGTCCTTCGTGAGATTTCCCACGTGATGAGTCACCGGCAGAAGGGACGCGATGTCCCTTTGTATGTAATTATGGAGAAACACAATGGAATGCATCGACGGTATGCGAGCGCGACATGCCAGCGAAGAGAGTTTGTCTTGATACCAGATAAGCCAGCAGAACCCGAAGATGGTATGCCACGCTGGTGCAACGCTGACTCGGGGAGGGACGAGGGAAGAGCAGAGAGGATACCGAGCGCCAGATATCGCGCCAGGATCTGCTTCGTCACCGTACCAGGCGTGCGCGCCCGTCTATCAGTCAGCCAAACTAACAACTATTTCAAGCCTCTGCCTTCTCGACGGACCTCGGACCAACCGCCCTCCACCCATGATACACCGGGTCGAATACTCCCCCCATACCTGGACTCGCTGCGACAGGTGATACTCGAGCTCTCGGAAAGATTGATCCTCGGAAGAACCCTCGCATTCTACCTGTTGAACAATCCGAATCTGCAACTGTGCACTGGAAGTTGAATTTACTCGCCTTGATGCGGAGAAAGAAACAAAGGAAAACACGAAGAAAGTTTTTAATTTCGTATCTCTCGCGGTCGATTAGGCGCACGTGATTCCCGGCCGTTTCATTAGCGAGACGCAATCGTCGCGGGGTCGATAAGCCGGGGTTCCCCTAATCAATGGAATTGGGAGACAATCCCAGGGGTCAGCGGTGCAGGACTCTCTTTCCCTGGGACGGAAGAGAGGCGGAGAGGAAAGGCGAGATTGAACGGCCGGTTCGTGTTAGTCCGCCGAGTCTTCCCTCCGACGGTGGGATGTCGGCTTCCTGGAGGACACAATGAAGGAGGTGTGGTCCCTCTGTTCCACTTTCCACCTCGTCCTCGAGGCCAAGTGACGAGGAGGCGTCCGAACATGTCCAAGCGTTCGTTGTCGCGGTTCGATTCCTCCCTCTTCGTTCCTCTCCCAGGGTGAGTAGAGGTGTCGGTATCCTGGCAGTCGCGCGCGTGATAATGACAGGTCTGGGCGTTACTCGTGATTGAGGTGCCCGTGTCACACGAGATGGGAGGGAAGGAGGAAAACGCGAAGAGAGTCGGGGAGACTTTGCGTCGCCACGCCCGTCCGTTCGTTTAGTCCGGTGAAAAATTTGGTGTATGAGAAAAAGGAATAGATGCAGGACGAATGCGCGGATGAGTATCAAAACCGAGTCCTGCGGTGGGGAGGAAATTCGGAGTCGTAGACTCCCACGCTTTTCGGTTTCACACAGGTTCGACCCTGGCCGAGTACGAGTAGGTTCGAAATCCATTCCACTAAATTACATAGTTTAAATGGATAATTAAATAGCAGCAGAACTGACTGAGGGATTTTGGACTGGGGATGATTGCCGGTTTCGGATGTAAGCATCAACCGGGAATTGGCGCCCGGGGGCCTCGGATTCGGAGGAGTTTCTGCTGCCCGCCCTGCAACTAGAACGTTTCAAACGTGATAATTATCTGTATTCCCATAAGCGAAACGCGCCTCGTTTACTCGCCTCGACTTCCAGCCAGTCAAGTAAGACCTGCCAACGAGTGGCCGGCCGGCCCTCCCCTGCGCCTCGTTTTCGATACCGTCGCAAGCCGTGCAGGCACAAGAAAATTGCTGTACAACGGTCCCGTTACGCACTGAGCTCGGCTCAGCCGGGATGTCGGAGGAAGCGAAGTCGAGGGGTGGCAGAGGGCGAACCCTCTATCATTGCCGCGCAGCTATGCATAGATTTTCGGAAAACACGCCCAGGTCCGACCCTAACCTCCTCGGTGGCTATAAGCGAAATAGCTGTTAGGTGATATTGGAACGGCGTGTTGTGAAGCTATCAATATATTTTTCGTCCCCCGTCTCTTTCCGTCGCCCCGGAACCGCGCCGCCTCGTCCTCTTCGCACTCGCTTCGAGGAGCCCCTAGCGTTTAGTGTCAATTTATTCGGGATTCCCGAGATTTCGAGGCTTTGCCGCCTGCGATCAACCTCCCCGTTTGCATAATATTGTATTTATTTCGTCTTGTAACCCGCTGCTCACCCCCGCCGCTATACGACCCTTTCCTAAACCCGGCACCCGGCAATGGCACCGTAGAGGCACCCGGAATGGGCTATACGGGTTACCGAGGAGCATGCAACCTCTATTGAGACCAACCAATTTGGGTTTGCAATATTGGATCGTCTACCGAAAAACGAACCCCGCAACCTTTACCCCCCCCCCCCCCCCCCGCGCACGCTCCTCTCTCGTTTCGTTCAATAATTTATCGCCAGCTGTACGCGGTGTTTTTCACGAAGGCCTGGATCTGATCGAGAATTTAGTTCCGACGGGATTTCATACGTTTCGCATTCCACTTGTAACAACTCGGATGACATTCCATCGCGTTGTTTCGATTATCAGTTGCGATTGCGAAGAGAATCAAGCGCGAGATATTTCGAACTTAAACTGAAAAACACGCTCTCACTGCAGATACTTCTTAAATCAATCCGCAAGTGTCTGCGAGGAATTTAATATTGCAGAATGAATTTGAATGTCGAGTGGTAATTCGGTGGGAGTTTTCATCGCTTCGTGGAAATTCTTGCGCCGTTTAAGGAGCACCTATAGGGAGTTGGTAAGTTGGCGGAATCAGCGGGTTAGGCCGAGCCGAATAACTCTGTAACTAGCGGAGAAGTCACCCGAGTCCACCCACATACCAAGCCGCCACCCCCGATTTTAATCAAATTCCAAACATGGCTGGGCGCCTTTCGCAGAATGCGAATTGGCCCGGTTCTAGTGAAGGGTCTCGGAAAGTTTCACGTCGTTGAAAGAGCGCCGGGATGGGATGGCGGTTCTATAATCTACCAGGTGGAAAACCGAAAGCACACTGACGGCCTCGACACGGGGGTTTAAATCATCGCTGCAGCGTTATAACAACGCGTCGAGGATTCAAACTATGAAATACAAAACAGCCGCGGCCCGAGGCCACGTTTCAAACAACGAATATCTGCATGCGCGCGGACGCAATCCGCAACGGACGTAATTTGCCAATATATCATCGAGTTATAATAAAATACAACATTCGTAATGAGGACGCCGGTGAAGCATCATAAATTTCAAACTGCAGCTCGGAATGAGGGGTGGAATTTTTCGGCCTGGCACAGTCACCGATGCTGGCCAAACGTGGGCCGGGGATTCGTAGTCGATAATCGATTCTGGGAGTGCGTTGATCGATTCGTGAAATACCGAGGCGAGCCGGAAGCGAGCATGGCGAAAGGGTTGAAGGGTGCGAAAATACGGAGTAGTAAAAAATCGAAGAAGACCGAGTTCGTGCAGAACACAAAGCACGCAACACCGCGCAACGTCTTTAGAGGCAATTAACGTCCGTGGTTATGAGATTCACGGGTTAATTAACACGGCTCGGTGCTGATTAACGATTTCCAGCGCACCTGCGCGGACCGTTCAACCGACGAGAATAGACGGATGATTGTCACGGCTTCTGGCAACGCCTCAAGCTCCTTAGAGGCGATTGTATCGATGATTGCGCGTTCTGATTCCACCGAGTCATAAGCGCCATAACTGGATTTATAATAGTCCGACTTTAAATTCCAGTTAATTTTTGTCCAAGAAAGTGAGTTGAAGATTTGATTTACGATCGTTTCGAAGATACACACATATGCATGTATATAAGAAAACGAAGTGACGATCAATGACCGCGCTAAGCGATTCGAAAAAAACTCATCCGATCTCACGGTCAATTGGATTCATCGAAATCGATTTGGCCCCGCTGGATGTGGGGGGGGGGGGGGGTACCTGTGAGTAAAAACTCGCGTGGTGAAATACAACCTGGAATAAAAACGCGATCCGTCAATAACCGGAATACGGAGCGTAATGGGCCTCGAAAACGAGTAAACACCAACGCCTATCTGGGCGCAGACAATCTGGTGGATCGAGCCCGGGTGACCCACCCCATTTGACCGGGCGGTCCGGTAAGCCGGCTGCAGGTTGATACAGTGCCGTATAGCGCCGAGTTGAAATTCATGCATTACGTGACGTCACGAGGCGAGCGGGGTGCACCGAGTGCAGCCATAAAACAGCTCGGGGATTATTCAATGAGGCTTCACCCGCATAAAAATATATTCCCCTGTCAATCCATCATTTGCACACGCGGATGTGTATACCGTATAGTCGTTCCGAATTAGATTACATGTATTATATTATCCGCAATCGACGAGGTCTCTCCTTTTTTTTTTTGGGAGGGGGTTTAGCTGGAGCTTTTCTCTTTGCAACCCTTTTCTCGCTACTCGTCGTTGATCCTCGCGTCCGTAACTTGCACCCCGCAAAAAGGGGGCATCGGACTCAACGACATGTCGCCAGTCGACGGGGTACATAAACAACGGGGCGAGTCGCTGCACTAGCCCAGCTCGCTAATGACGGGATATTAAATAACGATAATGATGCCGTCGAGGGTTTTTACAGCGCGAAACGGAGCCGGAGCCGGAGCCGCCGCACCGGGGGAAGAGGAGAGAACGGAACGGCGCCTGGAACAACGGATCGAACTGAGACGAGCGATTGTGCGGCGTGGTTGCGGCTTGTGAATATGGAGCCGCCGCAGGCCGCGGCTGAATTTCACAAACTTAATTAACCGAGACAATGAGCGGCACCGGCGCAATCAAGCCCCGCCTTTCGCAGCCGCGCCGCGGCTAAAATACGCGGCGACGAAAACCGAACCCGGAACGCGTTACGCCCGCGAACTCGATTACCCAGAGATGCGCATCGGCGGTAGGTCCAGAAAATCTACCGAGTACGTTATTATCGAGACTCTCGTCCGCCTCAAAGCAGGTTGGACCCACCTTTCGACTCTCTCGCGATCTTACCATCGCACATGATGAATAGACTCGTGCGGCCTTGCCGCGATCCGGTATCGCGCCGCAGCTTGTTTGCCTGACGAAAAATTTTCGTTCAAGTAGGTTGACGGACGGATACGTAACAGGCTTTGCCCGTTTTTGCATCGCAATTGTGAAGAGAAAGAAAAAGAATCGAAAGGTATTCTCGATCTGCACTCCCTTCATTTGGAGTTGTAGTCGGAAACTGTGAGTGGATTAATCTCTTTGAGCCTTGTATCGCCGTTTCGTGAAAAAACCTGGTCGATGCCAATATTTTTATATTCTTTTTTTTCCTATATCTTTAGAGCGGATCCGTTCGCATAGTTTGTCCGTCACGTCACGTTTCCGAAAAGATTTCAGAAGTTTGAACAGTTGTAAAAAAAGTGTTTATACATATACTCGTTTAGCCGTGAATTTTCTCAGAAACACGAACAGCCAGAAAGTCTGAGTACAATCCGATTCGCAATCAGCAATGAAAATAAACCGTTCAATCAGTATCGTTTAAATCGATCAGACATTTTCTTCAAATACGTATATGAAACGAGTCACGATTCAGGCGAACGGATGCTCGAGCACTCAGGAATTTTTGTACCGAATTATATAAAGAAGTAGAAAAAATAAAATTTTGTCAGCTGGTTCGAAGAGCAAGGCGTCTGGTGGACCCGACAGTCTCCGGTCTCCAAGTCGTGATTAGATTTCGCAGAGGGTCGATCCTCGGCCGCAATTACCGAAGAATATATGCAGCAAGGTGCATTATGGCCGGAATTTCGATCGGACGATTTCGATTATTTCAACGGCCTCCGAGGCGGATCGGTAAGTGAAAAAGGACGAAGGGTGGAGGTCGAAATTCGGCTCACGTGACGCGAGCCTTCCTTATGCAGCGGTGCGATTATCGGCCGACGAACGAGCAACGCGTGCGGATCCGTCAAAGATCCGACGAGCGGTTTTCGCGGGTCTCGGCCTGGGGCGAGGGTGGCTGGCTATTTACGAGGCGGCGGGTGCGTAGGTGCGTCGTTCACCCCGATGGTGTGGGTCCGCATGAACAGACGTGATACGGAATATATGAATAACAATAGGAGTCGCTGCGGTATCGCGAAACCGCGTTGCCCGTGATGCATTGCGGCCGAGGGATGCCACGCGATCTCTCTGATTAGCACTATCTGTCGAACCACAGCCTCCGATTTTGCCTCGTTTCGAAGGAATCCCACCCCGCTGACACCAAAAATATCGATTGTCAATCTCGCGATTATCCGCATGCATATGGATCCTGGATCCTCTTGGCTCACGATCCACCAGGTACACATATAGATGCTAGATCGTCAGGCACCAGCCATCGTCGAGCTGACTTCCGATGTGTCCGGTGTTGTTAAAATATCCGGCCAACGAGGAGTCGACCAGCGTTCGTCTAGCAGTTTACGTCCTCCTCTCGACCCGTTCGCTGTTTGCTTTGAATTTTGTGCAATTTAGAGGTGGCTGCGGACGGAAAACATATTCCGCAATAACGCGATCACCCACCTCCATCCTCTTCTTCCTACGCCGTCGAAAATAAACCGCGCAGCTTCCGTTTAGACGCGTCGCTACGCATTGCTAACGGAAAATGGTCTCATTCAAGTTTGTAGAAATTTTTGTGGGTGGATGCCTCGCTTCGCGGTTCATTAAATTTTCTCGCCTCACCGCTGTTCCCGATTTCCATTAGATTCGAACGGAAGTTTTGCTCGCGAAACATTGATTTTTGTTTATTCTGATTGGATTTAAAAAATACTTACGTAACCCACGCATTCGATTTTCGCAGAAAGGTCAAGTCTTTCGCTTTGGGGATGGCCAATGACTGAAGCATTGAATTTTTTGTTTGCAACATTTGTAAACTCTACTCAATTTTTAACTCAGTATATTAAATTTCTTACGCTCTCTCGGTGAAAGCATTACATCATCTCTCATCTGCGTCATTCAACAAGCGATTGCCCAACTATCATTTACTAATCCTGACCCTTTCCCCGTTCAAAGTCCGCTCCTCTCTCCTAACTCTTTCTCAGGGGATCTGACTCCTTCACCCCCGAGAAATTACTTACCCTACAGCATTATTGAACAACTAGGGGTAAAGTTGTGAACCCCTGAATAATGCGCGCCCCCCCAAGACCCAAGACCCAAGACCCTTCCACGACACCGTGAAGAGCTCCCTTGACTGTGACGTGGGCCATGAAGCGCAGTGAGTTTGGTTACCTCGTAGCTTGCGCAACGCGTGGTTTGGTTAGTTTCTGAATAATTGGACAACCATCACCGATGGATATTGCGAAATATTATCAGCCCGAAAATGTGTTACGCAAATAGAGCCGCGGGCATGCCGTGCAGCGTTCTAAATGGATGGCTCGAATCTAAACTCGGAGCCGTCAGTGCAGCAACATACATTTCGCATTTCGCATTTCGTATTTCGCATACATTCGTGTGCGGGTAGCTTATTCGCGGACATTCCGATCGAGGCAAGCCTCGGTGTGATGAAAATTAAGCTCACCAAACGCATCGCGTATCTACGTAAAACGACACGTGCAGTGTCAGGATCGACGACCGGATCGCTGCGGGGGATGCGGACAAAAACAAGACGAGAACAGCTCGCTAATATTTCCGCAGCGCGGTGCTTTCGCGTGCGAAAAATCGCGGAGCTTGCGACGCCGGTGTGCACCAGAGGCGCGTGTTCGTCTTGATGCATTGCGACATCTCCGGTCGCGGGGTTGTCGCCGGTACGACGGGACGTCATGTTTATACATTTCAGGTTACAAGAGACCAACCGACAACAATCCTCCCAGCGAGAACGTATTTACGAGATATAACCGGACGCGAGCCGAAGTTCTAGACGTGTTTCCTGCAAGCTCTCCGCTTTTCCGCCCTCCTTCCTCCCCCTCCTGGGCGAAGGGAATCCAAGGAAGCAAGCGCCTCTCGGTCTTCGCCGACTTTCAATCTGTACTGGAAATGCTAATCGGGACGCGATCCCATTCCGGTTGATGGGCGAGGGTCTCAGGCGAGTAACTAAAAGCTCTTTTCCAGCGTAGATCCTGCCGAAAAAGGGGTCGGGCGGGCGGTTTAGACCGCAGGACTATCAGGTCGGCTAGGTCGGGGCACGGAGCGCAGGCAGGACCAGGTTATGCCGCCCCTGGGACGAGCCCTGATGGGGTTATGGGCCTCGGAGGCCTACTCTTACCACCTTGCGACGCCCGCTCGCCCTCCCATTCTATTCTATAATATCCTAGGAGATGTATTCGTCCTACAGGACGCCCGCAAATGCGTTCTAGATTGCATTCGGATAGGGAGATCTTCCACCGGCCACCAATCTTCGCCCGGGGATAACTTGAAATGGGATTTCTGAATAACTACCAGCCCTTCCACATCTGTTTTCTTCCCGAAATTACAAATTCAAAAAAGAAATCAGAAACGGAAAAAAATAAAATCCGATTCGAATACCATACCCATTTCCAGATTACAGGAACATGTCTATCACGTATTTCATGTGAATGTATCCTAACTTCTTTACTGTGTTGCTGAGCCAACCGCTATTGTTGTAAGAACAGTATTTTTCCAGACTTTAACTCGAGAGCAGGTATTTTCTTGAATGTATTATTTTGCCCTGCATTTTCTATGCTTTCTTGCACTTACCTTATTAACCGAAAGACCCCATATTTTTAAAGTAACAAAATAGTTACGATATATTACAGTTTTACTCACGAACTGCATTCTGCAAATTCAAAGCTTACCTGTAACAGAAAATTAAAAATATTATTAGAATTGATCCGTAGTGTATATTCTTTCTTCACTCTCCTATCACCATTCTTTACAGCTAATTTTATTTTCATTTCATTATCTCGCTACCTTCAATTCACCTTTTTAATTCACGAAACTCGTCAACGACGGGTGGATTTAGCTCGAGGCATATCAAGTCTTGGATAAGTAAAAATAAGACAAAAAAAAAAAAAAAAAACAGAAAAACAAGGAACAAAGACTATACAGCGTGCAGGACGAATAAAAAATAACGATAATAAAGGGAAACTTTTGACGGGAATCAAATGGCCGAGAGCCGAGGGGGATACAAGATCGTAATTAATAAACCGGTATGCAAATTGGACGAAAGGACCTTACGTATTCTGTTACAGGGTCCGAGCACCGCGGCAATCGCGACAACCCGGCACTCGTATACGTGTATTTACAAACTAAACGCCGCGGCAGAAAGGAGGACATAAAGTTAAGGTAAACCGCCCATGCAGGGGATACAGTGCCTATAAAAACCTGAGCGATTCGCAGGAAATTCGACAACAGATCATTCCTGATTAAATCGAACGCGTTTGAAGACGAGAAAGGCCGCCGTACGAAGATCGCCGGAAGGAAAGGGAGAAGAATTAATCCAGCGTTCCGCGATTTCCATGCACTGGAAGATGATGCATGTGCGAAGGGGACGCGAGATTCAAGGCCGATATGCTCCTGACCCGACCTCCGTCGCCGTGGTTGCTGGCAGAAGGACGACGGGAGATACGTTTTCATTCGGCGGTGGCGTACAAAAAAAAAAATAAAAGAAAAAGACACGCGTGTCGGATACACGCGAAGATACACGGCGCGGGATACGCGGCGTCGGCTCGGCACAACGTCGAGGCGGTTTTACACGGCCGATCGACGGGGGGCGTCGTAATCAAATACCGCCTGGTCTCCGGGTCTTCGGTTGAAAAAAGCTCGCGCCGTGCCCCGGAGGGAGGGCAAGCCGGTGGGAACGGAACGGCGGAACGCAACACGGCTCCGCACGTTTCCGCGGGCCGCATTAACGAGCCTGTACCATGACGGAGGAGAGGAGAGGAGATGAGGAGAGGAGGGAAGAAGAGATGAACCGCCTCGGCCGAACGCCGTTATTGATTGAGGTCATTACGACGAGCCGGACCTTCGAATATCTTGGTCTCTCGATATCGAAGAGAACGAAAGGAGGCGACCTGCAACGAACGCCCGCACTTCGGCATTATCAAGCCTGCAGGACTTTTATTTCCCCAGAAGGACCTTTGCGTAGGTATACGTATACGTTCTCCGTATATTCCCCAGTCTCGCTCGGCTTTTTCCTCTTCCCTCTGTACAGTTCATTCGTCCTGCCGAGCACCTTTTCTCCGGTTCGTCTGATTTTTCTCCTTCCTTTTTCACTCTGTATACTACATACGGGGTTGATATATCGTCGCATTATTTCCCAATTCCATTCTCGGCGGTATGATTGCGCGCCCTTTCTATAACGGTGAGGTTGCAGAAGCTTGCTTCTCTCCTCTCCTCTCCTCTTCTCTCTTCTCCACGCGTAGGTATGTATATACGTGTACACTCGCGTTGGCGGTATGCTAAGTTTATGTACACGAGGGATGTCTCCCTTGTAAAACCATTTCGAGATAACGCATTCCGTCCATTACACCCCTGCATTATGTATGATTTCATATTATATCGGTGTGGCCGATCGGTTTATGCTTTCATATTTTCCAAGGGGTTTTCTTGCCTGCTTGCTCCTTTCTTTTTCCCGCCCTCTCTCCGTCTCCCTCTCCCTCTTCCCAACTATCCATCTTTTTTCTTCTTTACACCGATTGGAAACACCGCGAATATAGATATTCATACATTTCTCCGGACCCCCGCAACGCGGCTGCCCCCAATCGAACCTTTCGTGGTCCCAGGGTGGTTCTGTACTCGGAATCAGCTATGTGCACCAACACACTCTCGCCGACGAATCGGTCTACCGACTACCTCATAAAAATTGCAACCGGTGCTCTTAGGAAACGATCCTCGCCGCTCTCCGGGGAGCCCTGTGTCCTACAGGAACCATCAAAACGATTACCAGCTTTACATCTTTAACGGCTTTCCTCCATCCCTCTCGGACTAGGATGACCAATCCAGAAACTCGAGATGTATTATGTTCCGCCATTGCATGTGACGGTAGTTTCAATGTCTACGCAATAATGAATGATTTTAGTCAGTTTCTTTTTTTAACTCACTAGATCAAGTTCATAGATATTGTCCGAAAACGAGAGAGATGAAGCCTGAAATTGGACCAAGTCGAACATCAACCAAGTATTTATAAGGTGATTTAAAGTAGCGACGATGAATGAAATAAATCGAAGAAAGGCCGGAAAGTTTCGAAGCTTCGTTAACCACACGCCACGTTTATTCGCAGTTCCATTTGGCGCAGAGGGTAAGGTAGGAGCGGGAGGTAATAGCTGACCGGTGTTTCGAAAACAGAGTGCAGTCGACCATAATTTCATCAGAGACGGGATAGGATGGCGGGCGTGAAGGTGGCGCGGGGTCCGTACGTTGGCACCGCGGTGCACAGCGTTTGAATTTGATTAAGGGTGTGAGAGCCCGGTGACACCGTTCGCGACCGCAACCCCGGCCACGCTCGTCGGTGGCTGCAACTACTGCAATTATCCGCACACGTCATCCCCGGGCATTACTGCCTCCGGATTTCGCGTCCCGGCTGTGGTCAGCCGGCTCCGAGCGGCTGCAGGTTGGGTCTAAAATTTTTATTGGCTGCCTCATAGCCGCGGGATTGTTCGCCTCGATTATGCGAGGTAAGAAGAAGTCGCTGGCGAGGCGCCGCAGACGTGTGTTTCAGTTTGTAATTAGGGGTGAGCCGGGTGAGTAAGAGCAAAACGCATTCGGTTTTTTTCCGAGTCGCTGCACGGGACGAAAAAAGCACGCGCTGGAACGACCAGCGAACGAACAAACGGAGAGTCGTAAAGACGGTTTACTACCCGGACCGGGTGCCGGGTGACCGTCACGAGGCGGCGGTCGCGTCGCGACGGAGAGTTACAGCCGCGGTGGTCGAGCCGGTGATTGATGTCGGGGAATTGAGCGATCATTCTCGATAAGTTGGAGGCGGACGCGACGCGACGGAGACGGGACACCAATCGCAAGACGAGTGGAGTCGAGTCGAGTTGAGTCCGTCGGTTATCGATTAACAAATCGGCCGCTGATAATTTCCGCATATCTAATCCGCGAATCGATCGGCCGATCGAGCGCCGCGAGAGGCCCTCCGAAAGAATGGCCCCTTCGTTGAGGGGATGGGAACGGGCGGAGGGTCGACCAATCCCTCTTCTCCTGGAGGCGCGGTGATCCTCGCGCACCGGCGAGTGTACAGCCGCACCGTAGTCGAGGCAATAACGACTTAGGTCGAGCACCGGACGCTAATAACAGGCCGTACCGGCAGCCCATAGGCCGTTGCCGGCAACTGCCTGAGAAGAAATAAAAACCTCCGGAAATTATTATGGCGGACAAGAGATGGGAGCGGGCCTTCGGAGGGCCGAGCAAGCTGAGCGGCGATCCCCGTCGTCGTTCCAAGGTTCCTAGATCCCGCGGTGAAGTCGACGTCGGTCGGCCTCGGGTAAATAGTTAAAGTGGTGGATACCCGCCGGCGCAAGTATAACGAGTGTCCGGGACGCCTCCGAAGGCGAGGTTCGTTTTTGCCATCGAGTCGCCAGGCGGATTCTTTCGCTCGCGCGAGGAGAGCGAGACGCCGACGATGCCAAAGAAGAGAAGAGGCTTCGAGAACCGCGGAAGGTCAGAGAACCGTGAATCGCCCGTCAGAAAGATATATTAACACATTCGGAGGGTGGGTGGGTGACATGGATGAGGATCAGGAATTACTCGAATATGACGTCGCACTGGAGTAACAACTTTCTTCCAGCGAATCAGCCGTGCGGTGGCCTCGCTAAGCTTGCACTTATCTCATCGTTGCGAATTCATTCCTCGTAATTTCTAGGATAGACTGTATTACAATAGGGATGACAATTTTTAGACTTTTTGCAACTTTTATCCGATTCAAATATTTTCAGTATAACAATCCGTTCCTGATTTCACGAAGACAATGAATTTCGAAAGTTGTGGATTCTTTCGTTGACGAATGCCGGCTATTGATCTGCCATGGTATTAATTTATCATACTTCAACACAATACGCGCCTATCGAATGATTCTGAACGTTCTTTAAGTAGAAATTAGACAGGTTGAACCAATTCCTATAATAATTATTTCGTGAGTAATCACCCCCTTCCATGAAAATTTTACTCGTCAGATCTGCCAGCCGTCGTTCAATTGAAAACGAATTCATTTCGGTCCACTAATTTCGATACCTCACCTACAGCAACAACACCAACACCAACAACAACAACAACAACAACTTCCCCGAGCATATCAGATACGATTTGAAGTATGCCCGAGGTATATGTAGATTACTCCCGTTGGAAAATGTAATCTAATTCGTGTAACCCCAACCGATCAATCAAGCTAATCAAATCAATCGCTGCATCTGAATACTGTGATGAATAAGATCCTTTGGCCATGGGCACAAATACACGTCTCTGGAGGCATGTAGCACGTATGATAGACCGATAAAACAATAGGGTTACGTAAAACCAGTTGAAATCGAATAATCGTCGAGCTCGTTATCGGGAGCTGAGCAAAGATCTATAGTGATGGTTGACGTTCGATAAGAGCACGAGTAAGGTGTAACAAAAAGTTGCGAATAGATATGGAATCGGTGGTGAACAATCGAGCTGATTAGCGCGACGTTGGCGCAGGTACACAGTAAACCTCATCGAGTTGTCGTTGCGTCGTTAACGCGGTGCAAATGAAAGCGGGTTCGAGGTGACCGTCGAGAGGTGGACGGGTGACCAATCGACTGTGCAGACCGCGACGTCGCCTCCTCTTCGGCCACCCTGGGCGCCTCGGAGCACGCGGCGAAACGCCGACGGAGTGCAAGCACGCACGCCACTCACTCACTCACGCCCACACACGCATGCACACACGAATCCGAGAGGCAGGTGCTCCTCGCGCCATTGGCCACATCCTCACCAACATGGCCGTATACCCCTTTCCGCTCCGCGCGCGCCCGACTATCAACACACCGACTCGCCGCCTGATCCGCACTCCTCTTCCTCCTCCGCTGTACGAAATACACGCTGTGCTTTTTACCATTGTGTGCACGCACCTCACCGACTCCTACGTGTATTAATCGTCGGTACGCATGTGCCACCTCCTGGTATATTTAGCTAGACTTCCCCCTACGATACCGAGAGATCAATTCAGGATCAGATCACGACGTCGTCTGCTTTCGCTTTGTTTACATCTTCTGTATAAAAATTGCCTCGGGGGAATCGGAGTACCAACCACTTTGACCCGTGTCACTTGGGAAGAAACGTTGGGACTCTGGGATCAAGACACTCCGGCAAACAACGTTACGTGAAGTTTATTTTTACTTCGAGGAACTGAGCCGAGCACTCGTGGATTGGGACCACGAGCTTCGAGAAGAAGCTGAAAACTTGTCCAAGCCCCAGCTCTCCTGGACTCGAGGAATGTCCTACACCATGTGGATTTCAAAGACCGATAATGGTCTTGAGGAGAAGCTAGGCAGACACTGTGTTGTTTCGTCTCTCTTACGTTTTTGTCTTTCGTATACGGGAGAAGTTCTTAATAGCGGTTGTTCTTGCTCGTCTTTCGCTCTCGGAGACCGAAGCTAGTAATTATAAGTACGGGGTAAACACAGAGTGGAGGAGAGGCCGGAGTTCCCTTGGAGTCAACCAGCCACTCGACCGTTCTTTTCATCCGTCCGTTCCGTTCCCTCGGAACCGAACTTGTGTTAGTCGTCTTGTATGGATCGGTGTGTTACTTCTGTTGCCTCGGAGAACGCGCCTCGCCTCTCGTCTTTGCAGGCTGTAATTAAATATTCGAAGGCCTCGGCGTTTCTTCTTTATTTCTTTCTTTCTTTCTTTCTTTCTTTCTCTCTCTCTTTCTTTCGTTCGTTCGTTTCTTCCTGCCCTCCACCTCCACCTCAGCCTCCCTCGCTCACTCACTCCTCGTCATTCGGTCCGTCCGAGGCTTCCTCTTGCAGCTACTCAGACGAGAGAAAAACGAGATATGCTCAGACTCAGACGCGTTCCAAAGAAGCGGGATAAGACGGCTGCAGAAGAAAATAATATGGAACCCAAGAATACTTGGAGATATTTTTCTATAAATCATTTGGTACCTTACAAATTGTGCCTAATCGTCTATACGAAACGTCAACTTCTCTTCCATAGAGAGTTTTCTGCAGTCGGTAACTACAGGTTCGTTTTTTTTTTTTATTTTTGTTTTGTTTTTTTAGACAAATTTCATACCTACTCTGTAATATTCTCGCAGCTGGGATTCGCCGCCAATTAGCCAGGTGGAAAATGACCGCAGAGAGCTCTGCGTTTAGGCGAAACGAGAAACGACGAGCAGTAAACGGCCAAACCCGGCGTTCTTGTTAATGTTAATTATACCGACCATTTTAAAAGCTATATACGCAACACCGTAGCCTCTCTTTCCTTCAAACGATTATCACTTTCGTGGACGACGACTTTCTCAGAGTCGTGAAGCCAAATGCTCGTGCGATAAAAAATAACATCGCACATCTCCAAGCGCATATTCCGAGTAATTCCAGCTCCGCAGTCACGACAGAAGAACAAGATTTGCCTTATTATAAAAACTGTGGGATAAACTTCCGCCCAGCTGACTATGCTCCATGATTTCTGCGACAGAAGCGTCAGAATTTAATCTGAACAACTTAATCTCTCCTTGCACAACGTGTACGAAATTTTTCCGAGGGTCTAAGACGGTGTGGAATGTCGCGAGAATTCTACCCCGAGGAAAATTCAGATCTGATATAAAATCGCATAACTGCTCGCTGCTCTATCCGACATGTTTGCTATAACGTGCGTTATACAAAGGCGCTTTTGTCATATTTTCGATTTCAAGTTACGAGTTATTCAAGTACGATAGAATTTCTTCCCTCACTCAAAGAATCTGTGATACTTTTAGGTAGGAACTTGATTTTTGTCCGATTGTAAAAAAAAGACGATACCAGACTGACTTCAGGCCCATGGAACATGAGTATAAAACTGCGGCAGCAATTTACTAATTGATAACTGATGAGTAATGAGTGATTTGTTCGAGTGGTCCGTTGATTGTCAGTGGCATAGATAGATAAAGAGAAAAAGAGAAAGAGTGGGCTTCGCCCCAAGGAGCATTGACGAAAGGTCCGTGTCGACAGCGAGGTTTATGTTCATGGATGGATGTTCTTCTTGGCGGCTCAGGCGGTGCCGTCGGTTCGCATGTCTGCGTGGGTGGTTTACTTGGTGTGAGAAGGCCACACTCGCGAAAGTAACGTTGAACACGAACACAAGTTCGAGCACACACACACGGCGCAGTGGCATACGGGAGAGCGAGACAAGGGCGGCACAGTTGCAGTAATAACGCGCTTTTCGGTAATGCAAAGAGTAATTAACATTCCTGTTTTAATTACAGTCACCCCCTTTCCTCTCCCCATACACCCGCCGCGCTTCCTCTTTCTACCACCCCTCTCCTCGCTGCCCCGACATCGCCGCTTCCCACTCCATCGGTGCCTCTTTATTTTCACCACCCCTTTCGTACCATTAGCGAGCACTGGTGCGCGGAAGCTCAGCCCCTCTACCTGACGCTGCTGTTGGTAGGTATAAGCCTCTCGATATAGCTGCTGCACGGTTGCCAGTAGCTACTGGGTGCCGCGTAGTTTTTATTACCGATGAAAAAAGAGTTTTTAAATTAATGAACTTATGGTGTTTCCTTTTGGATTTTAAGACTACTGCAATAATTCCAATTCTGTAGATGTCCCATGCGGAATCAACGCTGCTGCAAGCATTCGACAGAACAATTGGAATATCCTGACATCTCACCTTCAACCTTTCATTTATTTCGCATTAATCAGAATTGAACGATATTTCGATTGCTTTAATAGTGATGAATTTTTTTCATGCATCGTTATAGTATATGTACCTGCCAGCAAGAATTTCTATATTCATCCTTTGAACCTACTCTGTATCACGCAAACGCAGGATGAATGTAAAACTCGGATCTGAGGTAACCAAGATTGCAATGTAACGGTGAAAACAATAAGACGGAAACGTCACTCCGAGGCAAATAGTAATCTGTACAATCTGCATCATGCATCAAGTCATGTTCCCATATCAATCTAACGCAAATTGATGTCCTTTCCACAGTCTCAACGATCTGTAATAACGACTCCTCTGCAGCAGGCCGAAGAACCGTTCGCAATTAGTTTTCATCTCAGAGTTTACCCGTTCGTTAGCAAAGCGCGTTCGGAAGGGTGAAATCTTATCGGTGTCAAAAGCGTAGCCTCGCTTGTTCTCCGCATCTGCATTACCTATCCAGGAGCAAAACCCGCGGACTTGATCCGCGCAGAGCAGGCGGCATAACGCAGAGCAGGGTGGTTAGAAAAGGAGGGATAGGGGCAAGCCGGGAACCAGAAACCAGAAACCAGAAACCAGAAACCGGGAGCCGTCCGTACGTACCTCGACCCCGTGACTAGTGGAAGGGGTGTCGTGATAACGTCAGGGTCTGACAGAGTGCCGGTGCTATCGCATCGCCACACGCCGGCAGAGAAACAAAATGGAACCAGCCCCACCTCCGTCGGGCGACGCCGACGCGGACGCCTCCGTCGACGGTAGCGTCGACAGAAGCGCGGGGTTCCTTCTACCCTTGCCATCCCCCCCCCTCCCCCTTCCGCCACCTTTCTCTACCGCTCACTTTCTAGCCCAGGGAGGCTTGCGAAGGTAGGTAAGTCGCGGCTGGCGTTAACCCCGTGACCCCGCGGGCTCCGTCTCAGCCCGTTGTTCCTTCGCGGGGAGAGAATCGGGAGATAGGAGAGCCTGGAGATCGCATCGCGAGGGTTGAATGGGTGTTATTTATTCCCGAGATGAACGTCTTCTCCGTGAATTTTCGAGCTTGCAGTAACGCCGTGTAGGGCGAAGGATGCTGGCCGCTTTTTGTTACCGATTCGAAACGCAAGCTCTAAGAGAGATCATGGTTCTCGATTTCACTCCAACTTGGATCGGAGCGGGATGACGGTGAGTTGATCAATCCTGATCTCGCTGCGTCGTCTATCCCACCTCCTCGAGAGCAGAAGAACGACCCTGCTCGGATATTACCTGGTATGTAACCAGGTTGAAAATAAGCAGGAATGGCCGGAGAGCTTCAGCCTGCATGGCGGTACGGGCAGTTCTCTCGTTTGACTTTTTTGCCAGCTGGCAGCCTGTTATAGCAGCAGATGATCTCCGAGCGCTTCTCCGTCAGCTTCTCCTCTCCTCTCCTCTCCTCTCATCCCTTCTCCTCGTTTTATTTCGACCGTTTGTTCCATCCGCCGAGTAGGAGAGATCGGAGCGCAGGTTCATTCCTCGCACCATATGCGTTTCGCGAAATGGGAATACATATATTCTTCATCTACGTCGTGAGGAAACGAAGAGTCGTTTCATTATCCCGAATGGTGGAAAACTGATCCATCCCCGGGTGAACCGGAGGAACAAACAAAGTGTCTAATTGCCGTATTCGGCAGACAGCGTGAGAGAAATGCGTCCTGGGAAGGGGGCGACGGGGGATATAAATCTCGGACGGATCGAGACCAGCGTCGAAGGGCCGGGAGATTCTTGTTTACGCGTCGGACAGAAATCTCTGATTTTAATCTCTCCCCTCCGTCAAAGGAGTAACGAGTGTCTCGCCTCCTCGAGGCTCGTGAGGACGGATGGACGGTGGAACTCGAAGCGCACCGGCCTCGAATGTCGAAGACGCATCCCAGCCGCCCGCGCAGCATCTTCCTGGAACTGGTCAGCCGGCCGCTGCGGCGCTGCAGTATCGTTCCCGGTTTCGAATTTAAACCGAAATAATTAATCAGACTGGTTTGTTGTTCGCTAGTGGCGGTTCTCTACGCCCGAATTCTACGCGGTTCGACCATCCGGCCGCCTCGGGTTAGAGTATCGTATCCATTACATTACGCGGAGCGCACACGGAGAGCCGGATAATCTCGGCTTCCTCTTAATTTATTCACAGCGGTTACAAGAAGAAAGTTCTTTCCTCTCTTCCTCCGATAAGTTTTTATCTCTCATCGTCCCATACATATACGGAAACGATTCTCTCTTCCTGTCCATACTTGAATTCACCTTGGGTTACAAGTTTCCATCATGCCGAAGAATCATTCTCGCGCTCTCTTCTCCGCCCCGTTTTCCGCATTCCGCATTCCGCTCGACGAGTTCGCCTTTTCTGAAAATAATATTCTCACAGCTGGCCCGGCCCAGCGTGCATTCGTAAATTTCAACCGTGCATCGTTGCCCGGTATTAGCGCCGAACGGGGTTGTTCAAGGGTGGTTCAGGCGCGAGGCAGTAAGCCGGCAGACGCAGACACACCTGTGTCCCTGCCGCTGCTCCGCCCCCGGCCAGGCCGTCGACTAGATCGATGCCGGGACTCTCCTCTGCCCCTGCTCTCTCTCTCCCTCTCAATCTCCCTCAATCTCTCTTTCTCTCTCTCTGGTCTACTGCACTCAGTGCCTCAGCGTCTATCCGCGCATTTCAAGAGTGACGTAGGTATACGTCGAAGGCCGCTGCAACGAAAAATTTGCATTCTCTTCAACGCGACGTCGACGAAGACGAGCCGGAATTTCAACCAAGCTCGAGGATTGTGTCCCTCCCTGTTGAGCAAGGAAGTGTGCAAAAGAAGAGTATAATAACTCGTTTCAAAGCTCGATAATTCAGGTGGTTTTAATTAATGCCGGACTACCCGCGAGCTTGTAAAGATTCTTTTTATTCCTGTTGTACAAGACGTCGGAAGAGCCCGCCGGTTCTTACTTAACGGTTTGAGACAAGGAGGGGGCGGCCCTCCGAGTCACCGTCGCGACGTTGAGCGTCGGATTATCGCGGTCTATACACACTCTGTACAACGCTGAAAGACCTTAACGCCCGACGTGTACTTTGACAAGTGTTACGTGCCTCTCTCTCTCTCGCCCTTTCTCTCTTTCTCACACTTGCTCTCGTCACTCCTTTGACTTTTGGTTTTTCAGCGCAAGCGAGAAATACACACATACACATACACACACTAGTTTCGGAACCGAATTCAGAAGAAAAAAGAGGACGCAGAATAAAGAAATGTACACGCGGCATTCCCGCGGTCTCAGCATCCAGTCGGAGGATTCGTCCTCGACAGGATGGCTAATATGCGTCGACCGAGGTTCGTATCAGGTTCTGGGGATCAACGAGTTGTATTTCTATCTCACGTCATCGAGCGACCCCGCCGGTGGAATTTGATTGGCCACTCGCCACGGGATCAGAGTTGGCTGGCTCTGTGTTTCGTGATCCAAAGAAGGTATGAGGTTGGTTCAATATAAGGTGGATACGTATGGGTATAACAGATTACACGGTCGTGAATTCTTCAGCTAGATTCTCACCGCAGTTCGAACATAGAATTTATCCTCAACGACGTTAATTTATAATTTTTCTAGACACGGAAATATTCCCAGCACTGTATAGGTAAACATATTTCGGAAAACAACAGCTGGGAAGCAATTGCGGTGAAGAATGAAATCGTTTCGCGGTCGCTCTGCGGTTCGACAAGAAGAACTTATCCCTCCGGATATCAAAAACTGTTATACGGTCTCGAAAACGTTGAGAAGGGCCGTGAAAATGGGGAAAGAGAGGAAGGAGAAAAAAAGAAATAAAAAAAAAAAAAAATTTGCCAAGCCAAACGAAATATATATCCGTATCCGACCACAAGCTTCCATTTCCGGTCGCTGCCGGCAGGGCCACTATATTTCCGGGACATTTATCCCAGTTTATCCCGTCGCGCAAGAAACGAGAACGGGGACCGACTGTCGCGCAGTGGGAGAGGAAGAGAGAATCAACGGAGGGAAAAGGTCCTGCAGCCTGCAACCGAGGGAGGAAAAAGCCGATAGATTTTATTTTCACCAATAGATTCAGCGATTTTTCTTCGGACATAAACGGGCAAAAATTCATTGGTTAAGAAATTTTTCCACAGTATAATTCGTCCTCGTTTCCAAGGCGGGGAAGAAAAGAAGAAAGGTATAATACTTATTATGATTTTAGCACTGCAAGTTTTTGCGAAAGATGCAGATCGTGTGCTAACTTGGCGGTGTATGGAAAAAACAGGAAAGAAAAGAAAAAGAAATAGGGTTGTAATTCACGAGGAGAAAAACTATTCTGCAACTGTGTGCTACCTGCGCAACATATCAGTGCACCCCGACCACCCCTCCGCACTCTGCACGTCTTTCACGACGTGCGATAGATGAAGAAATAAGGCGATTAAAAAAACTCGCGAGGTTGCCGCGGCGCAGCACGCAGCTGGGAGAGGTAATTACACCACGTGACTGTTGGTACAAGGTGCCTCACCTCCTTCCTCGTGGTTCCCGGTTCCCGGTCCTCGGTTCTTCCTTCCCGGTTCCCACTGCGCCTCCTTCCCCGAGACGCGAGCAACGAGCAATTTCATTACTGCTTAACGCCTGTCATAAATCTCCCCGAGCCCCCCGCACACCCCTCGTCTTGCCGGTCCCCCAGACCTCGATCCTTCGACTCCTTCCAGGCGATCCTGCCTCTCGCTCCCACCCGCATCCCGGCGTACGTATACCTCCACCATCCCTCGAGAGCCCACCCTGCACTTTTACGCCACTATTTAAGGAAAAATAATGATGAGAGGATATTTTCAGCCGGTTTTCTTTCTCCGTCTCTCTCGATCTTCTCAGGCCTTACCATTCAGTCTGCAACGCGAGGGGAAGAGAGATAGACAGAGGGAAGAGGGAAGAGTCTGGAATCACGGTAGCATTGAGAGAGCAGAGGGTAGACGCATTCATTTTTCCGCGGCCTGCTACTTCTGAAATTGTCGTTAAACGGTCCATTACACTTGCGTGAAATTCTGCACGGACAACAGATGAGGCTCTGTAATGCCTTGCATCGTGCATCCACGTATCCCATTGCCAACTAACCGTTGCGCGTCGCTCCGTTCGGAGCGGCGTCGTTATACAGACAAGGAACCTGCTTCACGGATCAAAGACTCCGGTTGATGGGCCAAGAGGTCCGCGGTAAAAGGTTCGAAATTTCAACAATTCTCTCCGTTATAATTCGGCAAAAGAAAAACGAATGTCCTTCATCGAGCTGCATTTTTCAATTTTATTTTTACCGCGGTTATGACGCGGTCTCTCCTTTAACACGGCTCTTCCAACGTGTATTCCGAAAACCCGTTTTCGTTATTCGGATAATATTTCTTCACGGTATGTCTACACACACACGCATATATATTCACCAACTGTTTTCACAAATTTTTACTCATACATATATACGTATAGTAAAAGTGACAACAGGAGCGAATTGAAACGCCTCTGTATCGTTGTAGAATTAGAAGAGAGACTTTTGATATCATAAGCAGGCTAAAAACTGAGAAAAACGACGACTGCCCCCCCCCCCCCCCCCCCCCCCGCCACATTGGAGGAATATAAGAAATGTGTTTGATTGTGCAGCAACTGCGCGCGTAAAGAACGTAGTTAAAATGCAGTCACCTCAAATAAGTTGTAACCCGATACACTGCGCATGGCATACGGGTTGGTGCAGCGGGCCGAACGAGCGGTGTGTATTATGTTATATATTATGCACCGTGTCGGATTACCCCTCCTCACCGGTGTCGGCGGTCTCGCTTTTCAGCCGACGCATCAAGTTTTTGTGGTCGACCGGTGATAGCCGACGAGAAGGCATTCCGCTGTCTGGTGGTGAGAATGAGCAGAAGGTACCTTCAGAAAACATCGGTGGACCGTGCCAGCTCGTCAACGCCTGCCCAAACTCATTGGCGCCCGAAAGAATGTCATATGCGGCCAAACCGCCGCGCCTAACCTCGCCTAAGCTGTCCGCAGGGCAAAAACTCCGGATCGCGGATCGCCGAGAAAGCAGTCCGAGGTGCCGATTCGACGAAAGGAGAACGGCCAAATACCAACCGCACTAATTAACCGCTGCTCTGTAGACAAAAACGCTCGCGACAAAATCGCGATGCGCGCGAGCGATAGTGCGAGAGGAGGTGAGGCGAGGCGCGTTTCTTTTTCCGCAAAAGGAGAGAAGCTGCGACAGGTCGAAGGGTGAAGACCTCATCTGCATGGACGTGGCAAATTAATCATCGGCCAGCACGTACGGATCTCGAGGCGAGCTTGCAGTGGTAAAACCCAGATGCCGACGACGAATCCCGTCTGCGAGAACGAGTTCTCGCGAGAATTGTCGGCGACGAATTAGACGGCCGGGTAATTGTCCGGTTGGTCTAAACCAGTCAGGAGACGGATTAGCCGAGCTGAACTTGGACGGTGAATTATTCGGTGCTTAACGGTACTCGCGCTTATCAATAGACGCTATCGCAACGCGGTCGCTCGAATTTCGCAAAGACGTGGTGAGTTTTTGGTGCCTGTTAAGTCTCGAGCTGGGCCGACACTCCAGCTTGGCAACGGAGCCATTTGTCTTCGACGCCGAGACGCCGCAGGAGCGAAAGACGGGTATGAAGTATGCCCGGTTTGTAAAGTAATTATTCCTGATCCTGACGGTGTAGATTATGCATCGTAGTGACGGTGACTCGACGCGACAGGCGATCTTTATCTTCGACGTATAATTTCTAAACCCAGTGACGCGCACCGAGAATTTTTCTCCAATTAGTATCAGCGCCGCGCGGTGACGTTCAAACCAAGCTGCTGTTGCTGCTGCTGTTGCATGTGCACGATGATGATACCGATCTTAAAACGCGAACACAGTCGTGACGATTGAAATTCACCCAGTTTGACGCCGATCGATGAACGCAGCCTCGGGACCATTCATGGTCAGGAGTAACAAAAAATTGTTGATTCTTCCGAGCGAAGCCCAGAGGAAGGTGTTTTGCTGGGAGGCGCGCTGTTTCGAGGCGGATAAATAATTCACGTTCGGTTACGTGTAATTGTGAATTAACGTGATTAGCAGCGAGAATGAACCCGGCAGTGTCGGTCGGATAAGGGGGGATGAGGCGTGACGCGGTGTGCAACACCGGATCTCTCTACCGTGTAATTAATGAAATAATAATTAATTGAATACACACAACGACGGTAATTGATCATTCAGTCCATGCGCGAGACATGTATTATAAAATCACAGACAGCGCGCGTTTCGTAAAACCCTCAGAGTTGAATAAGCCCAAGGGTTGCGGTTGATTCTTTCGTGCTCTTTTCAAATTTGTCCGTAACTTTCCCCCCGCTGATCTAATCGACGTCAGACTCCACTCGGCGAAAATTTCGCCCTTTGAAAATCACCTCAAACGGTAATCCCTTTCGGAGGTTTCGACTGCGAGCTGAATCGTCCTTCGATGTTGCGTTGCCGGATCGCTTGACCGACTCACCCCTGGCAAGCGTTTAATGGTCCCACGGGGTGACATATCCCCGGTAATTCGAGGACGCCCGAACCACCCAGCGAACTACTCGCTAATATTTTATGCGCGTTTGCTGCCTTTTCGCGAGGTGAGCCTGTCGCGTTTTTGATCGGTCACGTATTGAGCGGCCTTGGACTTAGAGACGCAGAAAGACGAGGTGAGAGTAAAGACCCTGGAACGTTTGAATCGTCGGTTAAAAGTTAATCAAGCCACAGAGAGAAAGAAAGAGAAAGAGCTGAATTTAGGCAAATTATTGAGGAAGAAATGTCAGGTCCAAAAGCTCAGCGCTTGCAGTGGCGAACTAACGAGAAATAAAAGAGCTTGAGGTGAAAGTTACCGAGGACCGTAAGGTTTGATCAACACTTGCCGCGCGCGTATGGTTCAGCCGGGGTCGGCGGGATTGCTTGTATAGAGATGGCTGCCCGTGATATAAGATCCGCTGGATCCCGTAGGAAATCCCGGGTACGGGTCTATC
Source organism: Diprion similis (assembly GCF_021155765.1). Classification (NCBI taxonomy): domain Eukaryota; kingdom Metazoa; phylum Arthropoda; class Insecta; order Hymenoptera; family Diprionidae; genus Diprion; species Diprion similis. The sequence continues at coordinate 25,725,292 of NC_060108.1, forward strand.
TTACCCCGAGGGATAGCGGAGGCGGCGAGGGTGGGTTCACCTGTCAGCCTGAATTAAAGGATGGCCGGGTCGCCGGGCCTGGCAATCGAACAGAGCCTCCTCCCCGCTCCCCGTCTTCCAGGATCTTCGCCTGCACTCGAGGTCCAAGGCGTCACGGAGTCATCGGAGACCCGTGCGTTACCCGAATCACCTGAGCGTAGTAGCTCGAGAAACACACGGAAAGGAAAGCACGCGGCCGGTGTGACAAATATTGAACACCGGTAAACACACGAGTGACGGCAATGAACCGGAGAACCTGCACGCGTCTCTGACGGCTGCAACGCATCGATTTCACCCGACTCCCCGTCGACGACGATAACATCCCCCTCGTGCCGCTGCCGTCCCCCTGAATCGCGGACCACTCTGCTTTCCGAATCCCAGACCGTCGGCCTGCGCTGTGAAAGCGCTTAATGTATTGTGAATAATATAACCCATAGGTCACCCCACGCGCCACTCCGTCCGGACGGACCCGGACCGTCCAGAACTGTTCCCGGGACTGGGAACTAGGAGGCAGGGTACGCGCATCAAGTATTGATGCCACTTCGTCGGGAGAACCTGCTGGCCCAGCGCTAACGGCGAACCTCAACCCGCAAAGGACCTTACGAACCAGATACCATCCTCTGCACTCTCCTTAATGGGCTGCCACCTACAACCGCAGTCACACCTACGTAAGAGAGCTGGTCAGTGAACCGTCGTTTTCCCGCTCCCTTCGCCCATCTTTGTCTCCTTGATACCCGAGAGGAATTTACAACACCCCGGGGGATTGTTGAGCACTGGTTAATGGCATTGCTCCTATATCGCGGAGCGATCGCCGCGTCTTTCCTTACCTTTGGAAGCGAAGGTCGTCGGACTAACGTTCGTCGTTCTTACGGTCAAGTGCAAATTCGTGAATATCTTCGAAGAACCGTTTTGCACTTTGCGACAAGGCTCTGACTCTCTCTCTCTCCGCGGGATCAGCACTTCAAAGACTCCAAGTCCTCGGAGCGACGATCCTGACGGATAAGGGAGATGAGCTACGCGATGGTCCGGCGGGCCTATAGGCCGAGCCTAAGCCCATCGCGACCCGTTTGGGACGGGCGGAGGATTACGTCTCGCGACAAGTGGCACCGGAAAGGGTAATGAGTGGCCAAGCTAATACCAGGCTCAGACCGCCCGCCACCCCTCGCGACTTGAATATGTATTCGAACGTAGCCGCGAAGAGAGGGTCCCATCCCGAACCTATCCGGAGGTTTAGACCTATGAATGCATATTCAAGATACGAATATTTTAAATCCGCCGGGATTAAGCCGTGAGGAAGGAGGGAGGGAAGGGAGGGAAAACATTCACGAGGTGGATGAGGTACGGAATGGCCTGAAAGCGGAGGGACGACGTATAAGGTGGGTGGTGTTACAAGCTGCAGGACTCTACCCGTCGCGTCGCAAAGCAGAGGCTCGCCTCCTTTTATTATTTTTAATATCGACAAGAGAGCGGAGGACGATGGCTGCGGGGTGAAGGATTAACGGCGATAAATTTCGCAAAAATGGGGGCTTACGTTGTCGCGGGTCGACAGTCTAATCCTGCGCTCGCTCGGCTGGCGAGCGAACTGCGCGAAGGGTCGTCGAGTAGTTTTTGCAATTATCTCCCGGCTCTAAGACCCCTTTTTAATCATTTCGCGGCTCGAGATGCCTCGCAATTTTCCTCCTTCGACGTTATCGACAACCAGAGACCACTGCGGGGGCTGACGTGCACAACAGGCACCGCAATCACAATGGCTGGCATCGGCATAATTACAGTTCGCTCGGCTGCTCGGGACTCCCGAAGGCCGAATCTAGGTATTATATTCAAATGTGGCTCAGACCGGAACTGCGAAACGGCGGTCGTGACACGAAACAACCACCCGCGCACTTTAGAGAGGAAATTACATCGTCTGGGTCGACCCTTCCGCTGCCCTTGGCCAGGATTCGGGAGACGACCTGTGCGCTCTGCTCGACTCGGTTCGGTCGAGTCTACATTGACTCCTTGGCCGAGTGCGTCCACCGAAAGAAACTTACGTCGCGTATCCGGGATTTGTTCGGGTGGAAAAACACCCGCGTGGGTTAGTGAATGTATGCAAACGCGTCTCTTCCACGTCTTTTAGAGGTGATGGGGTGACAACGGGCGTGTCTCGCTTCGCCTAAGCGATGTAGTCGCGCGACAAAAAGGCTTCGAGTCGGAAAGGAATTGTCCCTTCTTCGGAGCACGACGCGACCGATGGGCGATCCGACGCCTGGCGAGGGGTGGAGGTCGTCCTTACCGGGCCTTGTTCGGGCCTCTTTCAGCTGGGCCTTCTTCTCCGTTCGGGCCAGGGCGAGACGCTCACGGCCCGATGAAGAGCGTGGTGGACAATAGATATCAGCGCAGATCCTGGCGACGAGAGCGGGGCGCGATAGCGGATCTAAGTGGGCCATGCTGGGCTATGGTTATGGCGGCATAAAACGCTCGCTGGTGTCGAGGGGCGTCGTCCTCGCCTCGCCTCACCTCGCGTCGCGTCGCGGCGTCGACGTCGAGTCAAGTCGACTCCGTCAAGTACCGACCCGAGCCCCTTTATGCCCGTCGAAAAACTCCCGCTATCATTGTCTATGCAAATTGTTTAAGATATCCGCGTAGTGTTTTGCGGCACGCTCGAATTGCCCCGCGAACGGTGTTCTCAATCTGCGTCGCAACGATCCCCCGGGAATATCGAGGAAACTTTATCGAGGTATTGAAAATTCCTGGAACGATCCTCCGGAAAACCGCAGTTGTATCATAGATTTCTATTCGCGATTATACGCCCCGTAGAGTTAAGCAAGACGAAATGCAACGGCGATGGAAAAGCGCACTTGCACGTAAGTGCAAGTCGGCGATGTCCACGCGAAATAAATACTTGTATTCCGTACAGTCTGGAGTATGTGAGCCGACGACCTGCAGGCGAATGTAATTTCGTGAAACGTTTCCATTGATATAAGAAGAGCGGTGGAGAAGAAGATACTGCAAGCTAGACGGGTATATCCATATATCTTGCGGTTAAATTAAAATGGATTATATATCTCGACCCGGTGTATTCAATCTTTCTTCTTTTACCTCATTCCGTTTATTGCCCCGGTTTTTCGCGTAATTGTTATTGCGCAGAAGTGAATTTGTACTTTTCGCTGACCCGGGATCAGAGGCTGGATGAATAGGCGAAAAAATAATTGCTGTAACGTGACTGTTGTTCCCTCCCTAAATCTGTCTCTTTTATTAACGCGTGTACATATAAACCTACTTAAGCACATGGCTCTATTGTGCGGCAATAGAGTCCGTACCCTTCTCGCTGCAAGCGTATACAACATCTGGATTTATTTGCATAGTTTATGAGCGGCGAGCGAGGGGCGAGAAAGCAACGCTTGTGAGTATACCTTCATATTTGGATGAAAACCGCCGTTCACCTGCGGATATCCAGGCGCCCAAGTAACCTGCGAGGAAGACGGCATGCCAGATATTCGGGGTCGAAAGTTCCCTCGACGTCGGTGTTTTGGGCATAGCGCAATAATTTCTCGGTAACGAAGAAACGCGGGACGGACAAGGACGACGCCGAGGTCGAGGGGGTGGTGGGCAAGGTGGGTACGGAACTATTTGGGAAAGCCGGTCTACCCGGGTGGAGGCTGCGTCTCTCCGGTTTGTCATTTTGAATCCCGCACCCGAGCAAGTGCGCGGCTTGAACGAGCCAACCCTCCGAAGTTTAATTAGACGGAAGCCCAGCATACATCATGGTTGACTTCGCTACTCCGTGCGGCAGCGACGTTTGCAAGCCCAGGTTCGTCCTCGCGTCGCCTCGCGTCGCCCCCGCACACATCAGAGAGCGAAGTTTCCCTCAATTATTCCCGGTGATACTTCCACGCACTGGATGTGCAGGGTGTGTAACACGGCGTGTCTCTCGATGAGAATTGGCGGACTGCCATTCCTCACGATGGAGGATAGAAGAGACGCCCAGTCGTCGAACTGCGCAGAATCTTGGCACCGTCGAACGAGAAGCTGACGACCCCTCGTCCTCGCCGATTCCTCACGCTATTCGGAACGTGCACATACATATATACATGTATATAAGTTTAGTATATACTGTGTATATATACGTGTACACAGCTGATTCCTGGGCATCGCTCGCTTGGCTGCACCCTCGCCACCGGATTGTGGTTTTAGACCTTCCCGAGCCCCGGAGTCCTGACGAGAGCGACGGACAGCAGGATGTAAATTAAATTCATTTGATAGAACCGGAATGAATGGCTCTCGCACGCCAATCTCCTAGCACATATTTGCCGAATCGCTGCCTTTGCCTCTGCCTCCAACCCTCGACAACGCTTTGATTAAATTTCGCACCCTTTCCAAAGATGTTGCCGGAAGAATTTCCATGTAGCGAAGTTAGACACCGCAAAGTAACGTCGTTTCATCCCTCGGGGAACACGAACACTCGAATGAAGAATCGCTACGCTCAAAAACAGCCCGATATAGCTTGAATGTATAATTTCAACTCTTCCGAATTCATAAACAGTCTTCTGGAACAAACTTTAGGAATTGAAAAGCACCCTTGAATGTGAAATACCAGGAATGGGAATAATGTTTCAAAATTTCTTGCAGTCATTTCAAATACCGTTATAAACAATCTCCTAATTTTTTGTTAAAAATGATCAACAATTGTGTATAAATGAGATAATGTGATTCTAACGTGCCAACGATTTGCTAATTTTTCAAAAATTGGACGATCAACTTTGCAGCTAGCATTCTACCGACCTAAAACCTTGGATACTGAACCCTATTCGAAATCAAATTAATTATCACCGAGTGACTTTAAGTATTCGAGACGGGTAGCGATAACTTCAGGTTTCTCAGTGGCAACCAACAAAGCTAAAGTGAACTTAAGAAGGAGAGTAATTTAGGCGTCAATGTATACATACGCATACTTCGGAACAAACTTTCAGTGTAGATATGTACATACATATATATATATATATATATATATATATATATATATACGTATAATACCCAAGGAGTAAAAAAATGGAGACAGTAAAGCGGAGAGCGTAAAACAAAACGAAAAAGGAAAAGAAAGGGGAAAAGATTCTTTCAGAGCAGACAAAGTGTTTGATCGATATCCCGGCTCTTAAAATAACTTTCCACGGTGCACTGTAAGGTATAACCTAACACCGAGACGACGTCCTGGTCGTTCCCCTAGGCTAGAGCTCTAGAAGCCAACCATGGCCGTACCAAAAGTACAAGGTATTACCGACGTCCATGGTAGACCAATACAGACGCGTCACCCTGCCGCGTGTGAAACAAAATCTTGGACCGAACGCCACGTGCTTCTACGTGTGGGTCTATGCATGTACGTCGACCGCACATGAGGGGAACACGAGCATGGATCGGTACGTAGGTTAAACCGTAAGCTTGGTACAGTTCGGCACGTCATAACCAATAGAATCAAGGGCGCGGCGTGGCGGCGGCGGCGGCGGGTGCCGGAGTGTGCGACAATGGCATTAACCGTGGTGCAATACGATTATATCGCTCGGGGGTAACCTGATCACACCCGAAATCCACGGGGTGTCCAACCGGCGGAGGCAGCGTTCGGTGGCCTAATCGGGTTGGGCTTTTTGCAGCTCGGATTACCCGTGAATCATTAGGGGCGAGGGGCCCGAGGCCCGAGGCCCGGGGGTGGAATCGAGGCGGCCAAGAACAACGGCCCTTATCCGCGCATTAGGACATTAAGTCAGCGCTGCAGGACTGATTCGCGTTTTTTCACGTAGCCGCGAAACAAGCTTTTTATCACCTTGGAGGCGCGGGATGCGTAACTTCGACCCGAAGCCTCGATCGGATCACCGATCGAAAATCTAGCCAGCAATAGGAATCACTTACCGTTAGGTGTTGGAAGAGCCACGCCCTCAGGATGTTGGTCGCCACCTTAGGGAAGATCCCTCTCTTCTTTTGGTTCTTCTTGCCCGACGAGTCGTCGTCTTCTTCGCCCGTTCCTTCCCCGCTCCCGATACTCGCATTACTCGCGTCACCTGAAACATTCGAAACAATTCTGCGGTCAGACGTCTGTGGCTATGCGGATGAAACTCAAGAATGAACGATGAATAATGAATCTCACGTCGGGTGTCTAGGCTCCGCTCTCAGAGTGACGAAAATAAAAATCATCAATTACGGTGGTAAATGCCTGAAATGACGGAGCCCAGCTCTGCAGCGCCCGCAAAGCGCGTATCTACTCTATTTCGAGCGAACTCCCCTCGCTCACTCGGTGTCGGAGTTAAGTGACTTAAATGCAAATACAGGGCGAGAGCGCAACGCCGGGTGGCGCAGCTACGAAAGGGTTGAATCTCGTTATCCAGATTCAGTTGTGTCCAGCGGTTGTGTGAACGACTGGCAATGTGGAGAAGAAATCGCGCTTTCCAGCTATATTCCAGAAGAAGACTGGTCTACGTACGCAAAACAAGTGGGCAGAGTGCCGCAACGAGAACTAAACAAAGAGACCAGTAACAGAGAGATCAACACGGTCTGGTCACCGAAGCGAGGCGAAGCGGGCTGGAAGTGGAAGCGGACACTCGCTCCCGGGGGGTTTGGGATGACAGGTCGCCCGGGGCAGTCAGTCCCTCGCCTCACGAGTGTTCCTTGTCCAAGATTAACTTTGAATTCGTCAATAGCGGAACCGGGACTCGGGGGAAGTGATGGATCGAGAGTTTGTCCATGACCGACAACGGGGGGGGGCTGTGTGGAGAGAAAACTGCGGGTGAAAAACTTGTCCCATCGGACTGCAGAACTTTCCCCCCGAATTGACGAGCGGTGATCCCTTCGCTGCAAGAATTCTTACTTCGTTACGATGTAATACATGTTATACGTTGAACACCTAACACGAAAAGCACGGACGCTGGCAAAAACCAGGGTGCTTTCGGCCTCGTGATCGTCCTCACTGACGTCGTATATCGGTGCCGAAGACACCCTCGTGTGAGTAAACACACGAAGGTCTGCTCGGGGTTGGCGGACGGCTACGTCCCTCTGATTGCAGTTAATTTACTCCGTGAATCGGGTTAATGTTGCGTACCGGTCCTCCGCAGCTCTCGCCCGAGGGATGCTGTGATCCCGTCGTTCCCACACCGATTGTCCACCACCACCACCTTCGCAGCGACGCGTCGTCGATAATACGATCCCGAATACAGGGCGTCACGTGACAGGCCCGAAAACCATCCCCTCGGCGTAGGGAGCTTTCGAGTTCCAAATGGAACCGTTTCTTGGGCAGTTTCACGATCAGTAAAAAAAGATCACATTTACATGCAGTTCCTGAGAATCGGTAACGTCGATTAGGCGCCGAGAATCCGTGCAGACAGCCCGCCGGGGATGAGGAAGAGGTTGAGCGAGGGAGCAAAGTAGTACTAGCTGCATTTACGAGTATGTAGACGTGGGTGAGAGCTCGAGAAAAAAAGAGAAGAAGTAAGACGGAGGCCAGAAGGGCGGAGGTGGAGAGCCATATCGTCGGAGCGTTGATTTACGCAGAGCGGGTACGCATTTTTACGGCTGCGTTATAGAGATTTAAGTGCGGCCAATTATACATTTATGAGTGTCTACACTAGTCGCCGTATAGCGACTCTCAACCCTCTCTTCGCTTGCACCGCGAAGACGACGAAGACGATTACGAGCAAGAAGACGACGTCTAGCTCTATGTTTAGCTCGATCGAGGAACCTCTACGGGGTGGTCTTCAAGGAAGAATTATATCCGCCCGCGTATCCGGAAGATTCGGCAAGTTATATTAGCTGGAAGGGCAGGTGACTGGATCGCGATAGATTTGCAGAGCTCTGGAGCTTTTCGGTTTCAAAAACGCCCTGCAGAGTCGTGTGTTTCGACAAACCTTACCTTTTTTCTTTTACTTTTTTTGATTGTCTTCTGGCTACGATACAGTTGCGTTTTCCTCTGCTTCTCGCGCCTGGCAGTAAATAAATGTCTCGGTATCCGGCGCTGCTTCGACGACTCTTCTCTTCTCTTCTCTTCTCTTCTCTTCTCTAGCGGGGAATCGCGGCGCCGCTCGTGGTGGGCTATACGCGATGTGGAAGATTCGGGTGTCGGGCAGCGATGGGTTTATATTTAGGAACCATATGCGAGGTTATTTCGAATACGTGCGAGGCGCGCCGCTGGAGCTAGGCAGCCAGGACCAGGACCACAGTAAATATATATAGCTCCGGTTCCTCGGGGTGCAATCACTCCTCGACACCTCGGATAAGGTGCGAGAATCTGAAACCACGTTGTTTCATTCGAAAGCGGAGTCTGTACCGAAAAAAATTAGTCGCTTACTCGCCAGAATTAGATTCGATCATCGATCAAGATTGTCAACTTTACGCAAACTTAAGTTGGATAACCTCGACTAATTGCTGGGGAATGAAAAAAAGAAACTGTATATACGAAAACCGATGCGAATAAATCGCTGGCTCATAATTCATGCGGTTCGTGAGCGTGAGGACGGCGCAAAGGGAAAGAAAAGAAGAAGCGAACGAGTTGAAAATTATCCTTCGGTCGACCTATTTTACCAGAAACTTGAGCCACTCGAGGCATCGGTAAAGAATGCAGATCAGTTTACTTCCGTATCACTTCAAGCCCCGCGTTCTCCCCGATCATACCACGTGGAGATCTAGAGCAAGAAGCGCCAAGAAGGCCGTGCACCCGAAGCTAGTGCAGCGAGACGAAGCATCCGGACGAAGATGATCGCGTGAGCTCGTTTCTTTCTTCTTTAACAATCCTGCGGCGGGGATGCAGAGCCGCGGTTGTACGTTAACGATCGGGAAACTAAGGAAGGACACAAGGCGCTAATAAGTGAAACGCGGCCGCGTAACAAAGGTCGGGCTCTCGAGGCGTGCGCGAGCCACTAAATCATTCCCGAGAGACGCAACGAGCGCCTCGCTCGTATCTCGAACTGCAGCATCAGAAGAAGAAGGAGAAGAAGAAGAAGAAGAAGGTGAGAGAGAAGAGGAGGCGGACGGGAGTTGCGGCGGCCGCACGCGCCCACGATCGCCAATTAATCTCGGCGCTAAATAGTCTCGAATTAAGCACGGATCCGCGTGTATCGTCCCGAGGAAGAGGGTCGGGTAGGGGGAAGGGGGAAGTCGTTGCAGCCTCGGGCTGCCGCAGTTTACCGCCGAAAATAGTTGGTCGCCAATTGCCTCGGGGCAGAGAATTCGCGTTGCGGTCCGTTGACCCCGATGCGCCGGGGAATCATGCGAAAAGATAGCGTGTCCCGCTATATTCAATTCCCGCGACGACTGCTCGTGAATCGCGTTCACGTATACACGGAAAAATATGCAAACGACGTAGGAGCGACGGCGGGTGGAATGTTTTGTCAATGGAACCAGCCGTGCCGCTCGGCGACGAAGGATCGAGCTGCAGCAGCGGCCGCGAAGATACCGCGACGCGATCTGGTGACGGAGGTCGACGATGACCCGGTAATTAATGTTAACTGTATCAATTCCGTCGCTTAATTCGGTCCCCGAGCTGCCGAAGCCGCCGGGGAAGATGGGTTCGGCGATAGAAGAAGGAATCGGAGAATCGACGAGAGGAGAAAATCGCGAAATATGCTGCGGCCTCCGGTGTCTCGTGAATTCTAGTAATCCTGATGAAGCACGAGGTTTTCGAAGCTCCTAGAGGGACGGAAATACCGAGCGCAGCGGGACCATGAAGAAGAAGAAGAAGAAGAAGAAGAAGAAGAAGAAGAATAAGAGGAGCTATGCGGATTAACGAGTGTGCGACGCCGCTCCAAAGCGTGTTATTGTTATGATAGAACTCGGATTTTCGGGAATGTCTCTCGAATCTTCACCGCCCCCTTCTTCGCCCCCGCGTCGCGCTCCCTAATTCCTTCGTGTTTACACTGACGGGTGCGAACACGTTATAGCTGTGCCACTAGCGTACAAAACGGGAGAGCGAACGACACTTGGGGCTATCGCCAAGACACCTGCCTTTCCTCGTCAGAGAGAAATTATTATAGATCCACGCACGCACGCTGCACGCTGCACCGCCTTGTGAAGTTCTTTCAACGAGCCAAACCGCCGCCCCCCGCCCCTTAAAAAGCCAACGAATTAAGAGACCAGACTCGACGAGCGGTCACAAATTTCGTGTGTGCTTCACGAGTCTGTTTTTAAACAACCCCGAACCGTTTCCGCGCGTTAACACAACAGAGTGTAAAACCGATTGAAGTGTTAGAAGAAGGAGAAGAAGAAGAAAAAGAGAAGGAGACGCCGTAACGATGAAACGTCGATTCCACACGTCGAGGAGCACATCGGACTGACGAGCGCGATAATTAATTCACTGGAAAATGGACCCAGAAAAGAATGCAAGGAAGACGAAAAAAATGATAAAAAAAAAATAAATAAATAAATAAATAACCAAACGTTGATACGCGTTCGGTAAACCGGAGCAGATCGCTCGTAGAGTGTAGATGGTGAAATTAACTCGATAAATAACCCGATTGCGGTCGGGATAGCCGAGTGAACGAGGTATACCTAGGTAGTCGGGTTGATTGAGACGTTCGAAGGAGCCTCTGTGACAGTTATCTGATTCATGGACATGCCGGTATATTTTATGTGTCGTACGATCTATGAATACTGATCGATTTGCCGCGTGCGTTGCGGTGCCCCCGCGGAGCGGCGGCTGCAAAAGCGGCGGAGGGAGGTGGAGGCGGGTGGAATCGATATATCAATTACCGCTGCAGCGCAACACGTGAGTAATCTAGGTGCATTCGTTAGCGAGCCGCATGGCTGTTTCTCCGCAAATACGACCCACATTCGTACGTGCGTTTATATCCCGCGTCTACCGCGTTCGCCGATTCTCGAAGATCGTAAAAACGGCACCCACACCGTCACCACGATTTTCCATCACGATTCGCGGTCCCGCCTCTTTGCGGTTCTTTGCCCGGATTATTAGTCTCCGGATGAACGACGTTGCAGGGTTCATTGAAGTCGTTGATTCAAGGTGGTCCAAGGATTCCGTCAGGCTAACCTCCGGTCGGATCGGTGTGGAAAGCGACGTTTTTTCTCCGAGAATTCCGTTTTCTTGGTTTTATTGAGAATCGATCGGTTCGCGATACGATCGGTCCATCTTCTCGGCTCCGCCGGGAATAAAACGAGTTGAATAAATCACATTTTGTACGAAAGTGGAGTAATAAAGATTAAACGGTAAATAATATAGCCAGTTTCAAGTGTGTTATACGGCCACCTTGATTCTTGTACTTGTTTCATGCTGTATACTTGTCTCCTTCGTTTTTCTCTTCTCTCGACGCCTTGTTGTTCCTTTTGTTTATGTCAACGGATGTTTCCAGCAGCAGACCGCGATCAGGAGCGTCGTAAGGTAAAAGGAATGCGTGCGGACGGGTAATGAAAAAGAAGGATGAATTTTAATGCTCGGGGGAAGTTTGCATCGGTAATTAGGTTTTGAGAGATGTCCGCATCGATCACGAACCGGCCGCGGACGAATCGTGCAGGCTGAAACGTCTGCGAGTTTTTAACGTATATCGGAGACTCAATCACGATCTGGTATTTAAGGTATTAATATTCCCCCCCAGCCGCGGTGCAAGACGCAGGAATATTCAAACCCGTTGCAATTTTTAAACCGACGACGACGACGAAACCGGAATTATTTCTCGTATACGAGTTCCGTGGAGCTCTGAGCTCTGAACACAATGCAATCGCTCAGTCGGTTGGTTTAGCAAAGCTAAAGCTCGAGCTTCAAAAGAACGTCATAATCAGAGCCGGAGGACACCAGACGACCTTTTCCTCTTTTCGATCCTTAGATCGAAACGAGGAGAAAATTCCTGGAGACGAAACGGACAAAAACGATCTCCCGTCACTCCCATCGAGGGAGAAAAGTGACGCTATGCAAAGGGAATCCGGGCAGAGGCAAAGCTGGAGAGTCTTGGCCCAGGTTCAGTCGAACACATCCCGTTGACAGCCGCGTCGTGGAATCGGTGAAGGATTCTGTCGCACTCAGCGAGGCCACACCGAGAGATTTGGCGAAGGAATAGAAACCTCCTCTTCTCGATCCTCGGACTGATCGCGACTGACGAGCGGAAATCGGCAGCGATTTTCAACATCCTAGGCAACGCTTTCTACCGCAGGTGCAACGATCATACCCGAGGTTGAAGAGCATCCGTGTTCCTTGCCCGGTGTTCAGGGGCACGTATAGAGATTACCTTAATTAATGCTCGACCCGGCGCGACTCGCGTTCGGTGATGTGTAGCTGGAAACAACGCGCTGCTTTCTATGATAATTACAGCTAGGACGTGAGACTTCGTCTTAATTATACAGTCGTTAAACAGCGATACTAGCGCGTGCTACCGCGATACTGTCCCCAGATTACCACACGTGTCATAAATACCCTCGCGGTCTCTCTGTGTACCCTGGCCGACGCTCGGTTCCATGCCTTACCACGTCCCCCCGCCCCCTGAACACCCGTCGAACAAACGGAACTTAGGGGCAGCCCCCGCTATGTCAACACTAGAAATTCACTCACCACCGTGTTACCCGCTATGAATATACATTTTTTAACCAGGTACCATGACTCCAAGCCCAGACAATGATCCATTGTTCTGTACCAGATTTCAGGGCAGCTTGAATGGATAGACTGGATTTCTTCGAAGATAATGATAAGGGTTGAAGAGGAACCTGTTCGATAACGATTTCAGTCAACGTTGCGTATTGGTCACATTGCCACTTTCGTTCCCCGTTTAAGAAATCGCGATTATAACAGAATCGAACTCTGTTTCACTTTGTAGCCCCTGAGCTTCAGTGATTCTCTATACTTCGAGTCAAAGAGACTTTATGGATGCGATCTGGCCTCGAGTACCTCGACGTAGGGTTCAGCGGCGTTGCGTCAAGTCCAGGGTTCGAAAGGGCGGGACAAAAGTGTTAATGGAAGCGCCGGGACGGCGACGTTAACGTTGCGATGCTGCACGGTGTCAGGCGGAGACATCTGACGAGCACGTGTCCTCGAGAAATGGTGTTGGGATTCCGTTTTCGTGCGTGTTGGTAGCGGGCCCGTGGAGCACAGAGATATCTGCGTACGTAGGCCGAGGAGTGGTGCATGCGGCACGAAGATGACTTTTTGTCGCCGTGTGCGGCGGCCACGTGGTTCACCGGGCATTTAAGGGTGAGGGTTTAACGTTTTAACGACTCTCGCGTCCTCTCGTTCCTCTTGCTCTTCGGTTTCGCTCCTCTTTTTCCATACATCCCCGATGTTTTTACCCCGCGTGTGTGTTTATCTCATCCCGTCCTTTTTGTCCGTGTTTCTTATACTCCTCTTCTTACTCCCTCTTCGTCTCAGCTTTACTGTATCCATCTCTTATTTTCTCGTTTTTTCATATTCCACAGCCGCACCGCCACCACGATCCACAGCCTTATTCCACGTCGAGATCGCGACGGATCGCAACGCGGCGAGATGTAGACGCCGAGATAACCCTCGCCGCAAGATTCCGAGGCTCGGGTTTCGTACACAACCGCGAGCGGGCCGATTCAACGCTCTCTCGGGCACTATTTTTAGTCACTCTTTAAGAATACTCGTAAAACGTAACACTCCTCCGTTTCGTATCGCAATTAGTGACTACTATGCGATATAAAACGGTTATATGATACAATCCGGCTTTCTACGTGCTGGTCGTATCCCAAGATAGTAATTTACGCATCTGTAAACGAAAATTCTTACCGCCAAACAGGTAAATCGATGTATTCGAAGAATTAACTTCTATGAAAAAGAAAGTATATCTACCCATAACGTCCGCATTGAAAATCTTGAAAAGAACTAAAAATTTTACAATGATGTGTGGTCATCCATCCGGCAGAATTCTTCGGAGAAGGATTTCTTTCACGGTGTTCCGATAAGGTTCCACCATCGGTTCTTCGATTCTCCGCAGCGGTTAGTTCGTCCGCTTAACTGGGAAGAGAGATTCGTTCCGAGATAGCGGCCGATCGCGTACGCGTTTCCGCGGCGAGAGTAACAAGGGGTGAGCCAAGTGTGCCTGCGGAGGATATCGACGGTGTATCATAGCTGGAGGGTCTCTCCTCTCCTCTCCTCTCCTCTCCTCTCCTCTCGCAACGCCACCGTCTGTCTGGACGAGGACCATCGCCGGTCTCTCGAGCTCTGCCTCGGTAGTGTGTAGAAACGGTACACGCCGGAACGGCTGGCTGTTTCGTTCGGTACTCCGGGGCGCTAACAAGACGGCCCGGAGGCCCGGGTGAGTTATGGGCCGCGTATCACACCCTCCGCCGGCCGGGATAGCACACATAGCTAGCTGTCGCCAGTTTTCTGGCTCATTACTGGCCACTGGTGCCCATTTCTCTCCTCTTCGCGAGGAGAGCTGCCATAACGCGGCTGCGGTGAGACGCGGTGGTCTCAGCTCAGCTCAGCTCAGCTCCGCTCCTCCGCAGCGAGGTTAATCAATGAGTTAAGGAGAAGAAAAAGAAGAAGAAGAAGAAGAAGAAGAAGGGAAGGAGGGGGACAGCCAGGAATCCTGGTCCAAGGGCTATCAACGAAGCGTCGAGGGTGCGGAGGGCGAAGAGGGAAGAGAGAGGGAGCGAGAATTGGATTTCGGAATGAGAATGACTATCGAGGCGAAGATTTAACGCGGCTAGAGAAGCGTTGGAAAAACACTACTATGGCCCTAATAGCCCGGATTGTTTGTGTACCCAGGCACGAATCGGCTCTATAAACTGCCGATCCTAAACCTGCGAACTCTTAAATAAAACTAAAATAAATAGCGTCGTGTAGCCTGCAGAGCTCAAAGCTGACTACGAGGACGATGCAGGCGACCCGAGGCAACGCGGTGACAGTCACTCCCTGTATATCTATGTATAGATTACGCCGCAAGCTCGCTACCACGAGCTCTGGAATCGCGTCTCGACTCCGCAGCGGGTCCACCGCTCGTCGTTTTATTCAAATTAACTTCTAAATAAACCGGCTGTAATCAGAGTGAGTTGTGACGGGCCATTTCTGAGTCGTCGGCTCCGGCTCTCAACAGGGCTTTTCGTCCTCGAGTCGAGATGTCGTCTCGAAATGTGCGTATAAGAGATCAAATTATAATACACGGTACAGGAGTACACAAGTTCGCACACCTGTTCGTCCGAGGTATTCGCTGCTCATTTTACCCTCACCTTCTCGTCTCGTTCTTATCGTTGTTATGACGACAGTGTTGTTTTCTCCGTTCAGTCAGTTTTCTGCATATCGTTTTTACAGCGAAACGCATTATTTTCGAACACAAAAGTCAGCGCTCTCCTTCCCTCTCATCCTTTTTTTTTTTCTTTCACTCTCAAGTGCCGATCGGTCGATCGATCGATCTTGCAGATATTTTCAAGCGACGATCATCGAGCTTCACCGTCAAGCCCGAGGGGCCCACTTATCCCAACGAGCAGATATGCCCACGCGTTTCTTATTCCGTGCAGTGCGCGCGAGATCCTCACGAAAATAATATGTAAAGCGATCGATATTATGTGTTTATTATAATAAGAATAAAGAAAACTAGAATTACCCGAAAGGCGGCCGGTTGTATGGGTATAATCAATTTATCACCGCGGGTGCCGGTGAACCGCGTACACACGCAATATCGCGTTATATCTTATATGCGAGAGCGAAACACTGTGCAGTTCGTGCAAAAATAGGTGTAGCCAGAATTATCGCCCCCCCGCCCCCCTAGATTTTTCATCGAGAAAGAAAATGCGTGGAGTTAATCGAGAGACGATAAGAAACCGCTGTTTGTTCGTCGTATAATAAAGAAATAGAGAGAAGCCCGACAGTCAACACCGTGTCACTTTGTGCGGTTGATGACACGTTCGGCGTATACGGTTGTGAGGAAGGGATGGAGGAGGGTAAGGCGAAGGAATGCGTGAACACGCTCATCGGAGACCCTGAAGAATTTCTTGGAGAGAGAGGCGCTTCGGGGGCCGAAATACGAAACGGAGAGATGAAGAAGAGCGTAGAATTTCGGAGAGCGCGACGGGAACGAAGAAGAAGACGAAGAAGAAGAAGACGACGACGAGCGCCGATCGTCGGCGGCGCAGCTGTTGATGTTTTGTCTGCCGTGGTAGTGCAGCGAGCGCATGCTGCAACGGGCTTTTCTCCTCTGAAAAGGAGAGCGCTATTCCACAACCGCAGAGCAGCAGAGCGCGGGCTCTTTGCCTCCGTCGCTATTTTAGTATCGTTAAAAATGCATCCTGCGCCCTGCATCGGCAGCCCCGTTCGCCCCGCGTTTCAACGCTCTCTGCATATATGCCACCGTATCGCCTGCAGGGTGGAAAAATTTTCAAGGGCACTAATTTCGACGTCGATCATCGAGATTCGACTTCTCGGAGACGCGCATGCAGCCAGACGGTTTTACCAACTTGTTTTAGCATCGCGCGTACGGTAGCTACGAATAACGAGATATAAATCCGGGAAACTCCTATCACCGTTATATAAAGGTTAATTAATGCCGTAGAGATTACGAAAAGATTAGATATATCGCGTAGGGCGCGTTATAGCCTCCGTGTTTTTGCGCAGCGCTGGCGAGCCAACTCGGCGCAGCTATAACTCAGCCGATTTAATAACGAGATATTTCGGATTAGCGCGAAGGAGAGTCTCTGCAGTGCAGCCGAGAAAGGCGGGGGTCGGCCGGCTGACCGCCGGTGGATCAGCCTCCATTGCGAAGGTTCGCAGACTTGTGAGATGGCGAGGGCAGCAGCGGTTCGATGGGTGCAGCGCACCTCGGCCCTCATCCACCCACGCGCAAATCCCCGCGCACACGGGAGAGAATCGTCCGCGAAAGGAATAAGAAGACGAAGAAGAAGAAGAAGAACAAGGAGGAAATAAAAAGAAGGAAAAAGGGGGATAAAAAAATGAGGAGAAAAAATCCCGTCTGGATTTTTTCATATCCTTTTTCACCCAACAGGCGCGGGCATCTTTCCCTCCTCTCCTCTCCTCTCCTCTCCTCACCACACCTCACCGCTCGTCTCCTTCCCGCCGCCGCGTGGGTTAAAGAGAGATATCCATATAGGTGATTCCAGGCCGATCAGATTAAGATGGACAGAGAGAGGCCAGCCGTGGCCGCAGGGGTTAGAGGCGCACAAGATGGAGGCTGGTTTGATGGAATGTAGCCTCCATCGGCGGGCGTCGTGCGTGTGTGGGTCGTGCATACGCTCCGTGCGTGACGTTGCCGTGTAACGTAGGTGCGTGACTGTATGCGGCGAAGAGGAGCCGAGATTACTCTCCCGGATGCTCGGCGCAGAAGGTTGCGCGGAGCGCGATCGGCGCTGCCCGCGTCTCCGTATTTGGACCGAGATATGGCTTTTATACGGTAAAACGTTCCATATACATCCACCTCAACCGGAGATAATAATCGCGGCTCCGATTAGGAGCGAGCGGCCCTGTGCAGCACCGGCTCTGATCCGCGTTTGTCGGCCTCCCCCGGCTCCGATCGACCCGCGCGCGACTCGAGCTTCGAGGACTGAGGAGCGAGCGGAATCCGACGCTTTTTCTCCTCAAATTAATCAGGGAAACGATTCGAACTACGTTACGTTCGTACCCGTCCTCTCGTCAGACCAAATCCCGCAAGAAACTCCGACGCGCTGCTTTTTCGACTCGACGATTGCCGCGCTTTTTCGCATCACCTTTATGTCTCTGCCGTTATCCAAACATCCACACGTAGGTATATAGCATTGTGCGATCTGATTTATTTTCTCAGATTAAAGTTAACCCTTCTCCATGTGCGCACGAAGTCCGCGATCCTGAAGCTCCGATTTTCCCCCAGAAATTGATAAGCGGATATCGATACAGTTTGGCCGACCGTTGTACAGCGTTTTTGCAAGGTTTGTATAAGTTTATACACCGTTAAACGCGATATTTGTCGTTCACTTGAGAAACCTGAGAACCGCGGTTCTTCCTCAGCTTCGACGTGTCGTGCACGAAGAAGAAGAAGAAAAAGGTGTTGGTCCGCAGGGAGTAGCTTTCATGACACGCAACATGACTCGGTCCTTCGTTCGCTTGATCAGTTCTCAGTCTCATTTTTGGCTTCCTGTCTCCCGATCGCTCCATCTTTTTTCCTCGCATTATTCGTCTCCCCGCGTTAAGCACTTCCTTGTTTCCTCCGAAACTTGACGATCTTGTTAATTCTTATATCAATTAAATGGTGTCAAATGAATTCCCCTCGAGAATCACCAGGTTGTACGCAATGATCTCGAAGATTTTTCGTCATTTCCGTATCACAGGGATTATAATTCACAGGAATTTGTAGTGATTTGGCGTAAAGAAAGAAAGAAAGAAATGAAAATAGGGAGAAAAATGCCAACCCGATACTTGTGTAATTGAGCGAACGCGCTATAAGCGCGCGTGATATACGGTTTGACGAACCGGCGGGATCCGCGTCGACAAGTTCACTAAGTGGTCTAATTATTCGAAAGCGCGCCATTAATAATTTTCAACTGTGCAGGACGGCAGCGGACCGCGGATCGCCTTGACGGCAGCCGCAGCGAAGTGAGTAGCATCGGCGGGTATCTCAAAGTGCGTCATAAAACACGCACTAATACGACATAATCTAAGCAATTTGATTTACGAGAGTGCGGACGCGCCCCGACGACACGTAGACTATGCGTGTTGCAGGCTACCGCGCTGCCTCGAAGAGTGTCTTGTCCTCTCTTTTCAGCAGCAGAATTGACTCGTGTGGGCCCATCGAGCCTTCGCCGCCTTTTAATCGAACCAGAGAATATAAAGATAATGAGAAAAAATTAGCATATTCTATAAACAGGGGCCGTAAATCGATCACTTCGACATCGTCAAATCCACATCGTGGTTAATTTCCACGTTTGTATACATTATGCGTGATACCTGATTTGAGGAGTAGGTATGATTCGGACTCTTCATGGCCACTGAACGACCGTTTAGAGACCGTTTAGACGCCACGGAAGAATTTCCTAAAGATATATGCCCTTGTCGTCGTTAAGAAACTAGGTTCCGAGTGTAAAGTTGACGACGATTAGTGCAAAACATTTTTGATTGGATGTATCGCCGAGGTAGCCTGGAAATGACTTCATTTCCAGGTGCCCTACGGTTCAAACGAAGCAAAGTTTCTAATTCTACATCCGTTGATTAATCGGTCGACGAGACAATTGGAGTAAATTCCAATGATGTTTTCATTACCACGCAATCGTGTCTTATTTGATTCCGATTCAAATTTCTCCGATAAGTTTGATCTCGAATTCCCGATATCCTCCGCGACTGGACGTAGAAAACAAATCAGATCAACTGCTGAGTTGATTCAGGATCGAATCGAAAGTCTAAAATTACAGAGTTCGTCGTCTCGGCCCGGAAACCGCTGATGCCATCGCTGATCGTTCCCGAGTAATTCAAGACGGTATACAAATAGAATTGAACGAAAGGAAATAAGAATATCGTATAGAAAAGTGAGACAGATAAAATATGAGAAAGAAGTTGGAATGCAATCGATGGATGACGCAGAACACCGAGACGCTATAGGTGGATTAAAATCTCCGTCAACCAGACAAGATCGATTCTAAAATTCATAAAATCGACGTTCTTACTGTTCACACTACTCAAGTACCTACATATAATTTTGAGTGTTTCAAATTCAAATTCAAATTTCGACGACAGAATTGACCAACATCTTCCATTCATCATCACAAAGAAGTAATTTCTAACTATTTAACAAAAAAAAAAAAAAAAAAAAATCCGTTATAGATCGTTCGGCATAATTTTCTTAAAATAGCGGCGACAGGTACAAGTAATTCGGGTTGAACTGTGCGTGCGCGAATCTTTTATATAATGCGTTCCGGCGTAGCGACACGTGTCAGCTTTGACACGAGGAGGAGCGTTGTCTTGGGTATAAGTAATTAAACGAAAGAGAATAAGAATGTGAATGAGAATGAGGAGTAGCCAGTAGTAGAGAGAAAGAGAGAGGGAGAGAGAGAGAGAGAGTAGTAAGAGTGGACCCAAGCTAATTAACGACTTGGACCAGGTCCGTTGAGATCGAGTAGCCGTATTTCACCCGAGTATATAGATTATCGGGGACACGCGAACTAATAGGGAGGTCAGGAAACAAGCCGCTCGCAAGATAAGCGCTCTCTCTCACTCTCTCCCTCTCTCTCCTCTCCCCCATTCCTCTTCCCGCACATTGGCCACGCGGTGTACAAACGACGTTGGTTCGTTCGGACCCGCATGATAATTTGTGGCGCCTCTCCTTCTCTCCCTCCCTCCCTCTCTTTCACGCCGGTCTTTCACGGCAAACAGACATCTTCATTACACGCAGTCTTTCGATAATATGAATGTAAAGGTGAAAGAAAAAGGTAAGTATATGGGAAACAAGCCACTTGAGATAATAAAAATATCGACTAGAAACATTTATACGAAAACTCAAGTGTAAAAAGTCAACTAGCTTGCACACGCGGTCGATAAATTAAACGCAATTAGATACAAAATAAAATTAAAAAACTAAAACAGAACAAAAACAAGAAAAAAAAAAGAAAGAAACTACTACCTGATGAATATACATTACGTAGGTATACAATATTTATGCGTGCGTGAGAATGATGCTGAAAAAGTTAGTTAACGGACGCACACCTGGTGAAACAGTAATAATAATAATAACGAAAATAACAACAATATGGATAAAAATAATAACAACGTATTTTATTCATCTCTCAGCTTCTCGACACATCTCTGTCCTCCGTGTAATATGCAGCACCGTTGTAAATCACGTTATGCCCACCAAACGCAAGTAATTCGTGGGGCGACGGACGGGGAGCGTCGTTAATTATTCTCTAGTTTAGAGTTAGCTGCTACCAGATCCGAGAGAGTCAATCGGACACTAATTGACAGTGGTCGAAGGGAGAGCGAGGACGTATAGGTATCCGCATTCAACGTGGTGGTACCTATACGGAAAGAGAGGAGAAAAGAGAGAGAGAAAGAGTGAGTGAGTACGGAACGTGGCCAAGAACGAGTCGGGGGGTATTCAAGGGCGGTTGAGAGGTCCAGGCCACTCGAAGAGAGGAGACAGGAGAGGAGGCTCGACTCGAGTACCAACAAGAGAAACAATACCGCCTCTACTTCGCTGCTCCCTAGGCTTGCGAAGGATGTGAAAGCCGCAGGTACATTGTACGCGCCAAGGTGGGAATGCCAAATCTGCAAGGTGCGTTCACGGAAAGCCAAAGTCTCTTTCATTCCGACTTTCAGCCTCCCTTGAATACGCCAGGTTATAGGATTTAATAATCATTCGTACCATTGATAGCGGAAAATTTCACTTCATCGTTTACTTCTACGCGAAAAGAGAAACGATTTCGGAACTTCGGATACTGATACGAACAAGGTTTCTGATGGCTACCAGATGTATGATCGAAAGGCGACAAGATTTTTTTTACGTTCATTGGTACAATATCGAATCCCGGATTTCTATACGAAACAAAATTGTAAAAGCTTTTTGAAAAGTTGTACAGGCGAACGCAACAGCTAGATACATGTAGTACGTAGCATAGAATAGGAATAAAGAAGAGGTGAAACGATGCATCGAGAGGACGATACAATACCGAGGATATTCTCGACGTCGACATTCATTAGCTCCTTATTCAAAAGCTGCACTGACTATTATACACACAGAGAGCGAGAGAGAAAGAGAAGGGCAGGGGGGGGGGGACGTGGATGTGGGAGAAAAGACAGTTCCGGAGTTCCGCGGAATTCACAAAGCGTAAAGCTCAAGCCTCGAGCCGCGGAACAATAGAAAGCACAGATTTCATGAAGTCAGAGTTGAGATACAGGCACAATGGTTTTAGCCGACGTATGAAGGCACCTACGTCGTCGTCACCGTGTGGGTTATATTCGTACGTTTTGAATATACCGTATTAATAGGGGAGAGTCGCGGGGGCGGGCTTCTCCGTCTGTAGTTGTACCCACCCCGGGCGAAAGCTCTCGCGTCCTCTAACTTCCTCCGGGCAGGAATATTAGCGAAATGTCTCTCTCCACGGGTCCCATGTGCGCAGCTGATATTAAACAGTTCTCTTCTATGCAAGTTGCGCGAACAGCCCCGAACAAGTAAATCTGCAAGCTCTCATATCCCGGCGAAAATTTCGTCGCGATCTCGGGTCTAACCGAGGCGAAAAATAAAGCGCAGACCGGCGTCTTCACGGCAAAATGTGAAATTCAACAAGACGAAACGAGGACCGTGAATCTAAACCAACGCGTGTCTTCACCCTGTACACACGGTAGTCCGTCACGCCAGGATAATATGGCGCATGCACAGAGGGGCGCAGATGCTCGGAATGGTTCGGTTCGTTCGCAATTTCGCGGGGACAATTTTGGCCCGTTATAGACGGTTTTATCATTCCCCGTGAAGCTATTTTCGACCGTATAAGCATCATTTTCACCTTCCATTTTATTTTATTTTCCTTTCTTTTTTAATCTTTATTTTCTATTTCCTCTCTGCTCTCCGTGGAGCCGGGTATCTGTTTTGCTGGTTATATTAACTCTCGTAACTTTGCAGCGGGGTTCTTCGTCCCTCGCGAGTTCATCCCTCGTCGGAAGAATAAAACGATTAAAGTGAGAAAAAAAATAGAGGAAAAAGAGGGAGGAAAAAAAAGAGAGGAATCAAACAAGGACCGCGCACACGCAAGTACGCACGCACGCACGCACGCACGCACGCACGCTCGATGAAAGGAAAAAAGCTTCGGAGGAACAACTGAATCACAACCGGCGACGATGGCGAATAATTAAAACGTGCGGCGTATCCTCACAAAAGGCTAGAAGCGATGTGCAGTGGCCACGGCGCTATTGAGCTAGGGCGGGGAATGCGGCATGTGCCCGATGCCCGTGCCGCCCCCGCACCGAGTTCCGAACCTACTCGGCCCCAACCCGGACCCTGCAGCTGTCAAACCCAGGCCAAATCTTCTTCTGCTCGTGACAGCCTGGAAATGAAGAGAGCGAGAGCTGCCCCGGGTGGCCCGCTTTTCGTGCGAACCGCGTGCGCCCCGTGCGCTAACCGTGCGAATTCTCCACGCTCGCCATTTCTCCTGCAGATTCTACCCCTGCGCCGCATGCATCCAACGCCCACGCCTTTCACTCTCTCTCTCTCTCTCTCTCTCTGGTAATCTCAAGGTCTGGGTTTTTGACCACGCGCCTGTGATGTTTGGATCCACTTTTTTCTTGTACTGCAGTTCTAATCACGCAATAAACGCTGTGTGTACATATACGATTCTGATAGAGAAATCAGGAGGAACTTTGATTTTTTTTTTTTTTTTTAAGTCAAGGATCTGATTTATCGTTAGAAAAAGAACCGTCGATTTTTAGTTGATCATTTCAGTCTAGTGGAAAAGTGCATTTTTCACACAGAGCCGAGAATCGTGATAAAATTTGTCACATGTGAAAAAATGGCTTTCGACACAGCAATTATTGACCGCGATGTAAAGGTCGGATGAAAAGTGACGAAGCTTTATCCTCGATCGAGACAACGTAGCCTGCATTATTCGTAAAGCTGGGATTATTCAGATGATGTGGTGGTGTAAGAAGGTCAACGCGTAAGCGTAGCCCCCGTTAACGATCCTCCATTAGTAACACGTCGGCGGAACGTCAATTGAGGGATGTAAGTATAATCGTGAACGGCACTACGCTCTGAGAGGTCTTTTGTTTCGGTGAGTGGAGGAAGAATCAAGTTTATACATAGGGTGCAAGAGGGGAGGATGCAGGGCCGTCTGCATCGAGTGTTTGACGTCGGTACGCGCGTTATGCAGGTAGGTAGGTAGGTAGGTAGGTAGGTAGGTAGGTACACGATATTACGGTAGGTGGGTACTCGTGCACGAGAGGCATAGTTCGCATCAGCACTCAAAGTTCACAGCTCTCGTTGCTTTTTCATTATTATATCCTTTTATTTTCTTCCTCATCCTCCTCATCCTCCTCCTCCTCTCGACGCAGCGGCGAGTCGTCCATTGTTGTCGGTGGTTGGAGCTGCGCTCATTGTGCCTCGACACAATGATAATTGCGCTAATGATTGTGTTCGAAAAATGCCCCGTAATCGCCGCACGCGGGAATTCTCTCTCCTGCATTCTCCCGCTCAACCTCACTGCAGCCTCCATCATCGTCTGCGGAGGTACTAGGACTCGGTGACGTCACACGAGGAACCCGCTACTCCACCTCCTTCTAAGTACGCCGCGACACGAACCGGCCCGTGTAATACATCGATTATACGAATGCTCAAAATTATCCGAGTCATGTTCGACCCCGGGGACTGAACAACGTGTTCACGTTTTACCGGCCGACACAAAGAGATATGTCTATTAGCTGCTTAGTCCGTCTTAAACCCGACGTATTCGATCATCCCTCCACGTCCCACGAACAAGACTCGCGCATATCTCTGCCCGTCGGGTTACCTACCTACCTACCTACCTACCATCTGTTCGCTCCATGAATATGGACGGATCGACGGCTGCAGTCTCGATGCCAGTACCTTAAACCTTTCACCGGTTATCGGCACACCATCGGACCTCAGACAATCGACGGCTTTTAGGCATTTGCTTATCGGCCGATCCTACATCTTTATGTTAACGGTAGATAGGTGGTAAAATATTTCCACCTCGGAGTTCATTATAACCTTCGTTCTTAATACCTCCCTCAATTTAACTCGCAAGACCAGAGCTCCGTCCAGCAAGGATCAATCCGCGATTCGGAAACGGCCTAATTAAAGGTCCTGGGGGTCGGAGGGGCGCGCTTTGCAACGATGCTGCTCGTCGAAGAATCTCATTTTCCTCACGGCTCGATCCGGAGGTGTTTTCTGCCGCTACGAGAACCAATTACACCGAAGTCCCCGTCCCCGTCCCCGTCCCCGGCTCCTTTCTGCGGCGTGTAGAGCGACGGCTTCCTGCGTAAGGACGCCGTGACGCGCGGAGGCCTTGTGCGTGTGTCCAGCCTGGGCGCGTCGGACGCGAGCCGAACCTTCGGGGAGCGGAGCCGGGGGCAGCCGCTCGGTGATGGATCGTCCAATCAGTGCTGCGAGATGGAGCGCGGAGAGAGGAGAGAGGAGAGAGGAGAGCAGAGAGCGGAGAGAGCGGGAGGAGCGAGAGAGGTCACGGTCGGGTCGCTCCAGCTAATCGAAGAACACGCCGCGGCTTCGGCGTCGCTCGAACGAGCAGCGAAAAGAAAAAATATCTGATGCCCGCTCTTTTCCTGCGTACTCTGCACGTCTCATGACCGCTCCGCGATATTCGGCCCAGGAACTTGCCGTTCATCCTCATGTATCTAGGTACGCGACCGAAGGAACCAGGATTACCAGGTCATACCCGCCGCATCGGCGCAATTTGACTTGACAAGTTTGTTCCAAGCTGAGTTTGAGCTCGTTGTCGACGTAATTTTGAGCTCTTTAATTCGATAAAGTTCCTATTCAAACTTATTTCGGCATGTCCCCGCCAGCTCGATGAGGTGCGTTTTGATCTCGTTTGAAGAACATCATAAACGAAGAGTTCTTTCGCAGTTTAGAGCTCGTCGCAAAGCGATTTTCAACTCGCTGCAAATCGAAAATCATTCAAAATTCATTTCAGATTTATCACGAGTGCATTCGAGCTCGTTTTCGACGTAAAGCTCTTTGAGATTCGTGAAATGTGGATGGGAATGAAAAGTAGCAGGAGGATAACTAGTGAAAGTGGCGTATACATATAGGTATACGGCGTGGATACAAAAGGTGCAAGCCGCGGAGTCCGGGGCTGTTTAGTGGTCGCGATTGCTGGATGCCAAGGAGATGAGAGCGCGGGCAACAATGGCCGCCAACCAAAACATCCGATAAATCTACCCGACCCGGACCTCGAGCCCCCGGGGGTTTTAAACTCGCTCACCCCGAACGCGGACGCCGACGCCGGCCCGCAACCCTTACGTTACACCGCGATCACCCGCCGAGCGACGCGACGAGGGGTTCGGGTGATGGGCGACCCGCACGAGAAACCAAACCAAACCAAACCAAACCAAACCCAAACCCCAACCCCGCCACTTTGGGATCTATACTTTTGGGCGGTGCAACGCTCTCGCGGCGAAGCTTAACGATAAGTGCATGTTTTGCTTGAAATTTTTCAATTTCTCTTTCAATCTGTCGTCTATGGTTTTTTAATAGTACGGAACGTTGACTGCACTTGCAGCTCCAAATATTAAAATTTGAGGAATTTAATATTGGAATAGGTATGGAAAAGTTTTATTGCACGTCTATTCGAGGGATTCCTGATTCTTGAATCTCCATTTATTTACACGAGTCTAAAAGTGGATTTCTGCCAGTTGGGTTTTCAACCCATTGAAATTAGGTGGATTTAAAAATGATTAGAGAGAATTTTCTGAAAAATAAAGTGAGTCGATCAAAATTTGGGAAATAATTTTCAACGAAAAACTAGCGCAGCATCGTGGATGATATGCAGCGAAGATATGGTTTTAAACTTAACGACAATCCTTTATTCGTCTGTAGATATTGTAATATTTTTATGGGGAGCTAAATACAACTTTAAAAGATCATTGCAAATTAAATTCTTGAATTTTTGGTAGGAAGTGAAGAAAATTCCCTACCGCAATGAATTTTCTATAATAAATGAATGAGTCGAAATTGTCTTTCAATATCATCAAACATTGTATCGCGAGTAATTTTAAAAAGCGAATGCGAATCCGATAGAAGAGGAATGTCATTCGAAAAAAAAGAACGAAAAAAAAGGTGAAGAAAAAAAAATCAAAGAACAGGTAATCGCGTCTCGCCAATCTTTGGGAACGAGCAGAAGACCCGAAGAATGAAAAAAAATCAGGAATCGTAGAGCGCGAAGAGATCGGAGGATCGAGAGACGGAGGAATAAAGACACGTCTAGATGGCTGGAATAAGAGGCTGTAAGAGGCTGGATGAGGGCAAGGACGGGAGGGACGAGAAGAGGATTCGCGCTGCCATGGTTACCGCCGCATTACCGCCACGCCGGGTTGCCATGACGACCCGAGTCGACCCGAGGCGGTGGTTCACTTGTGCGCTAACCTCCGCTGCGCTCGCCGACGCAGGGCGCAAGGCGCAAGGCGCAAGGCCTCGTCCTTCTCCACCGCTCGCGAGGAGTGAAACGACGCTGCGCCAGGAACAAGCCTCATTCCCTCCCGGCATGCGCAGCCCTAGACCTTAAAGCCTCGCGCATGCGCGCAAGCGTCGAGATCCGAGCGCACACAGCGAGTGGCGAATACTGCCGAGGAAACGGCTTACGTCACTTATACGTACCTACGTATCTATATCGAGAGGGCTCGACAAAACCTACATCTAGAGCAAAAACGCTCGCTCTATGACCTGGATTTATTCCCGCGAAGGACGCTCGGCAATTTTGCAATGCCTCACACGGCGATGCAGGTTTGCGTCCTGCACAATCGTCTAGACGTATGTATACGTAATACGTATGCATGTAGTATGCTTTTATTCCGAAAATTTATACACGGTCTCGGATTCGCACGGAAACTTCCGGTTTGTTATTCCCAATGCTCGCAGTAGGTTTCAACGGTTTATACGCATACGTAGATCTTCGGAATGGGCTGTAATAATTTTCGGATCTCTGATATCTCTGTTTCACTTCTTACGTAGGTACGAGGTTATTCGTAATTCCTCTATCAAATTCGCAGAATAGTAGAATTTGTTTTGGAAAAGAACTGTTGTTTATTAACTATACCAACTGTTAAAATAGCGACGAGTTTTTTCTCACGTAATTCCGTATGCATAGCGGCAGAGTCGTCAATGAATTTCGTTTAATTATTTGTTTTTCTTTCTTTTTTTTCTTTTCTTTTTTTTTTTTTTTTTTTTTTTGCCTCTAGCCAGATTTAATCCGTAGATCTCGCGTATGTTTAAAAACGAGAGTACGAATTTCTTTTACTACCTGAGCGCGTATACCTCGCGCAAGATGAATAAAATAAACAGATATGGGTGAGAATACGCTCTGGCTCGTACATCCTTGTAATTACCGAGATGTTAATCTCTTTTGCGAGCGCAGAGTAGCTGGTATAGTACCTACCATGAATTTGCGAATTAATTACCTACGCCGGGGGCGGTATACGTTAAAGAGAGAGAGAGAGAGAGAGAGAGAGAGAGAGCGAGAGAGAGAGAAGAAGGATAGAAAGATAGGGAGGCAGAGAGCGAAAGAGATCAGTTTTGAAAAATTTCAACCGCAGCTAACGACTGAGAAAAAAAAATTCTTTCTACTCTACCACGTATTATACACATATACATACCTATGTAATATATATTTAAGGTATATGTATAAGCCGGCGATCCGACGTCTAGATATAACTAACGAGAACTGGTTCCGAGGTATTCGAGAGTCGGACGGCGTAGAAAATCTAAAGATTTGATTCCGAGCCATTTATATTTATACTTTGGCTCTCTGTCCCGCGTCAGAGGCAGCCCGAAGACCTCCGCTGCAGGAACTCGGACGATAATGAATAAACTATAAGTGTGCGAGACACAGGTGAGCCACAATGCGTGTGTTAAAAAATAAAAATGACAAAAACAATAATGATAATAATAGAAATGGTAATAGTAATAAAACAGAAAAGTAAACTGGAACAATAATTCGATCTGTTCGTTGGCAAGTAGCTTTAATTCCCGACAGTTTTCGCAGTATAAAAAACAAGAAATACTCACACAAAGGACATAGACAAATATCCTATAAAATTGGCATGGTTTAATCCCGCGAAAATTTATATAAAGCAACGAGGTCGGAGAAAAATCGTTCCCGATAAATTCAACCAAGAAATATAAATAAATTTTGTATTTTCACTCACCGGGACTGCCGAGAAAGACGGAGGAGTAAAGAACGCCGCGACGCGCCGCGTCACTCGCAGCTCGTTGGGCGTCGGGTGGCGAACTCCATTCTCTGCGCGGACACCATTTGCCTGCAATTGAAAAATAAAAAAACAAATTATTATCATGAAATTTGCGTTACGATATCACGGAGGGCGTCAAACTCGGGCCGAGTTTTTTTCACCGCTCAACTGCAGTGCAATTATATTTTATTTCGCGACCCCTCGAAAAGGCGGCTTAACACGCCATCGAAGCACCCGATAGTAACTTGAGCTCTCTGAGGGCTGATTTGCGCGACAAGTATTTTCTGCAATTAGTTCTCAATGTCGGTGATAACGTTTCCGAAGTTATTGTCGGCCTAAGAAAAGCAGAAAATAATTCGCGTGCAATTTACTCGGTGAATTTGAGCAAGCGAGCGTAGCGTGGGATGAAAAAGGAAGAAATTATTTCGCGCATTATTTTGCTTGTTTTCTTACAGAATTAAGTAAACATACAAGGCATTAATTCGTTGGCGTCTTAAAGTGCGGATTAAAATGATAACGATTTAATTTGCAAGCCGTAAGAGCTGCATGTAGCGAAAATATTCGTAACCGAGTCTCGTCGATGCAAGCCTGTCAGAGACTGAACAATTTTTACGCAGTAAAACATGTCGCGGAATCGCGTAGCTTCCGTGTGAAGATTTTTATCGCCTGTAATCATCGCGCGACGTTTTTTACACGCATAAATAACATATTATGCAGTGGAAATATGTTCGCAATTGCGCGGATAGTGTGCTTACACAGTACCTATGCCCGATTGTTAAATGCTCGTGCGTGCTGTAATAAGCGGTGTTTTTTTTATCTACAATTTTTTTTTTTTACTCCTTCATTTCGATTTGTTAACTAAATGGCCGGGGCGTTACGTCGTCGAGGATTGTATAACGCCGTCCGCATGTGCAGGCAGCCAGGCAGGGAGGTGAGAGATAATCGCGCAATTATGTTAATTGGATAAACGCATTTCAAACATACAAATGAAAAACGGGGGAAAAAGTGGAGAAAAAAGATAACGAAGAGCGCGCGGGGAAAAGAAACACGTTGAATTACACCTAGAATTGCTATCCGTTCTCTGCCTTCGCAACACAATTCATGTTTTATTGTCCCGGGGCGTAAATAACACAACTTTAATTACCACTTCAGCTCGTCGTTCATTTCTACAATTTTTTTTTAAATTTATTTATTTTTTTTTTTTTTTCCTTTCTACTCATCTTCTTTTCCTCAGGCTAATTTGTTTTCCATTCTTATATACACACGTTTGCGTAATATATATGTATGCGTATAACGCGTATAATAATACGTTCGCTAAATGCCGTCTTTTGTTATAACAGGCAATCCTGTTTAATTTAATCTCTAACGATTCGAGCTATCCGAAAAAAGCTTTTACAAACATAAGTTATTATTATTATGCAAATGCAATGCAATAATTGGAGAGTATCCTTCAGCAGTTATGTTTATCACAAATTTAAGCAGTAAAAATCGATGCCTCTGTAATCATAATAACTTCTCATCCAATCTTCGTATACACTCGTATACCGAGAATAATACTTCTATGAATATTTTATCACGTAGAATATGAATAACTTATTTTGCGGTAGGTATATGTATACCTATCCAATAGTCGAATGCAATGCAAACGACGCAAGCGGCAGCATGTGCGGAACGAATTATTATCGCGTTTGATGCCGCGCATGCATGCGGGGATCGTCGGCCCAAGAGCTTCAGGCTAAAGGAAAAGCTTTTACTAGCTGCAACGCTTCTCGGCAACGACGCGATGCCACGAGCAGAACGAGAGACGTGTATCTACATGTAGGTACGTACCCACGAGGCTTCAGAGGAGGGAAAGGAGGTGGAAGACGTATCTCCTTTATTTTCGGAAGATCCCTCCTGGATGAGGATATACCTACACGAGAGAAAGGAGCCGCTGCATGCAGGGGAGGTGAAACCGGGAAACGGAAAACGGAAGGGCGGGGGCGGGGGGGGGGGGGAGGAAAGGGGATGGTTTCAGGGATAAAGGGTAAGCCGCGCAGCGAAGTAATTTCACACGGGGAACGACTGTCTCGTTTCCTTGTTGTTCTCCAGGTCTTTCGAAACCAGAATTCAATTGCTCAACCCTCGCTGCTCTTGGGGACGAAAATTATCTACCCAGGAATTCAACGGGATACCGTAACTTGCCAGAGCCGAATTTCACGAATATATCGACACATTGCACTTGCATCGATCGTTGTGTTGACCTATTTGTTTACACCCCGGTGCCACCATTCAGACCACAAAACCGCGAATTATAAATATAGGGATAAAAGCAAGAAAAAAATTAATAACGAACAAAAAATAGTCTCACCTTGCACACCGTGATATTACGTCTTTAAAGAACCACACTTACGAATGCCTATTTCAACCCCCAATTCGTGTTCAAAGCCTCAAAGGCAAACACCATGAGAATGAAATTCACACCACGCTGGTGTAAGTGTGCCAGCCATAGAAAAGAGAGTCCGACGATGGGAGGGAACGACGAGCACCCGTAATCACACTAATAACAATTCACTTGGCAACGAGTCGAGAGGAGAAACTATAAGACTGTATTATACGGGTCCCGTACGGCTCGCAGAGCGAAGGCTACGAGCAGGACAAGGTCTTCGTCCCTTCGAGTTCAAGAAGCGAAACGATTCGACGCGAGAACATCCGGACTAATGCATGCAGGGTGAATCGCCTTGCCACGAGTGACGGATTTTGGAAATATCGTTAGACTATCCCTTACGTGTTACATACGAGGTGTAATCGGCCGGAATTGTTTGAAAGTTCTTGGGTCCCTCCGGACTCTCCCCACTCGAATCCGTCCCTACGAAATATATTCATTTCTCTAGCAAAGCTATTCCGAAGTCCTTCGAGGCAGGATGTACCTGTAGGATCCTCGGGACCTGCGTCTCGCCGTGGTGGGGGAGATTTATGGCCGCTAGGAGACAGGGTGTAATCATATACATCACCCCATCAGCCCCTAACTCTGATTTACTGTGGGAATTTTCAAACTAATTTTACATTTCTCACATATTTCGAGGATTCTTCGCATTCTTTCGCAAACTCAACTATCCTATAACGACTTTTTCTCGACGAGGAGAAAACAATCTTTTTTTCGTCTAATATTTTGTCGCGCTACTAACGAATTTATTTTATTATACGCACTATTATTATTATTGTTTGATAAAAATTTCGCGTTGTTAAATATTTCACAAACTGCACATACGCGAGCCTCCGTCCCTTCTGAGCCGTGCTAAAATGCAGTTTCCACGAAGAACCCGAGTTTATTTTCGCAGTCAGCCCGGCGCAGTGACAGTTATAAATTGAACTGTAATCCGTAGGCACGCGTCTACGGCTCGTCGTTTCTCTCGTCACCCTTTTTACATCACCCGGGTCACCAGACAACGGTTCTCGTGTCGTATCGCAATTGCACTCCGCAGAACGCCCAGAGTGTGAAGTACGAATGATAATTGAAGGCGACGGGCAATTTGAAATTCCAGAATATCGAAGGGGTGCTTTATCCTTTAAAATGCCATAATTTTCACCCCGCGCAGAGTGAAAGAAGCCAAAAGCAAATTAGGAATAACTCCAAATGCGCGTTATTATATTAAAATCGCAAGATATCTTTCACCCCTAAAATCAAACCCGCATGATGTGACCCCTTAGGTATTTTTCCAATAACCCCATCACCCGGCGTGAGGGTGGTTCGAGTCTCCTAGGTATAAATAAATCAATATAACCTGCTAACCCACCCTTACATTTCAGCCTCTCTCTCTCTCTCTCTCTCTCTCTCTCACTCACGCTCATTGCTTCCTCGGCTCAAGGAAGTGACGTACGAGGCTCCGGTGCTCGGATCTCTTCCGCGCTTCTCGTGGCAAGGGGCGACGGAAGACGACGAGGATCGGGGGGTGGCGGACGGCGGGACGGAATGGGCCACCCTGTTATTTCACAGTTAGGCTCGTTGCTCACCCACGCGACTCCGGCGGGGATCCTCGTCCCGCTTCTACATCGCACTGCACACGAGTCCCCCGGGATGCTTTTGTCCTCTCCCTGTAAGCGACTTCCTGACAGCCCAAGTTTGCACCTGATCTCCACCAACCTTCGCCGCCCTGGCGATATACACACCCGGTGTTCTCTCGGCCCAACCTAACCCAAACCTTCTTTGCACGACTTCGTTATGGCGTATTTTCGTTTTCGCCAAATATTTCAAGATTCAAATTGTTTGAACGCCTCAAAAATCAATGCAAACAATTTTCTACTCGAAAAGATGTCGAATGTCACGTAAGATTTTTCAGATCGATAATTTTACATACATCGTAGATAAATGATCTTCGTATCTTGAATCTCCGATGAATGAAAACCACAGTTCAATTCGAACTTGAGCTTATTCCAGAAAAAAGAACCGGTATTGAACCGTCGCCTCGAAAGCCTGAACAGGTTGTATGAATTCTACCTGCACCTGCATCGTCGTAAGTTGAAGCAACATCGTCGAAAGCCCTGAGGTGATATTCCGAGCTCTATCACCGCATAGGAAAGGAAGTGTTTATTGAGAAAAGACTAAACGCGGTAACATTGGAGATGAATAAATATATGTTCGAGATGGGCAACGAAGGTGAGAGTCAGCCGTGGAAATGCAAAGCCGCGGTGAAGATAAAAGAGTCGATAACGGGGGTACATGGACAAGGTGTGCAAAGGTGCAGGGTGTAACATAAGAGTCGTAGGTACCCGGAGGTAATTCTGTCTGGGGGCAGAGGGGGGTTGTTACAGAGCGCGAGCGCGGTGATAGCATCGGACAAAGGTGCTAATATACAAACCAGCAACAGCGGCAGCTGAACGCGGTTCGAGTTTAAGTGTGGAAACTAACGACTGCGGAAGGCGGAAAGCGGAAGGCGGATATAGCGACGCACTTCGCTCGACTTCCTCCATAAAACGCAAATTTACAATTAGCACTTTTCGGTAATTAAACTTGTATTCACGCCGCGATACGCGCCGTACCTCCACTCCCCCCTTCCCCTGATACCACGATTACGGTTATATCCAGCTTCGAGGACGACGTCGACGACGTTATGGATGACGAGGGAAACTTACTCGCCACGTTTTACTTTGTGTACCCAGGAGTTTAGAGCCTGTGGCGAGAAGTGAAAAACGGGAGCCCAAGTCGGAGGCCAAGTAGTCTTTACTTAAGAGATCTTTATCTGTGTGACCTGTAACTTGTATACTTTATCGCAATCGTTACGTGAATGGGGAACAGGGAAGGAGATTTTTTTCTTTACACCGCGGAGAATTTTTGTATAAATTTTCAAGGAAAGGATTGGACGTATATATAACCACTCCCATATGTATATGAATGAATTATTTTAATAGTGTACCTAAAGCAGTAACGGACTTAACCACGGTTTAATTATTACATACTTTATAACCGCGCACAGGCAATTCATTCTCAGAAGTGACAATTCAATATTCTCCAATTTGCGATTCAAATCATATTTTTTAAGATAATTTTTTCGCCGAGCCACGTAAATATACCGATAAGATCTCTACGAGCAGTTCATCCCACGAACGAAGAATTCTCAGATCTATTACAACAGCAATGAAGTCCGAGATGCGTTACTAAATCACGACAGTTCCATCATGCTGGTAGACGCAGGGAATGGGATGAAACGCGGAGTAGCATATCCAAGTTAATTCGATAACGAGGAAGTAAAATCTGTGCATGAACACGCACGCCATATATACACAGCGATGCACATTCAACGCGATAGCTTCTTCGTAGAGAGAGAAAGAGATAGAAAGAGCAAAGAAACAAAATAAGAGAACGAAACCGACGGAGGGGCGGAATTTACGCTAAGTGCAACGCGATCCCTGCAATGCAGAAATAAGTAATTCGAAGAACGCGGTCTCGATGTACGTCCAGGTCACAGGTCGTCGTGATCACGCAGGCGGGGAGCCAAAAGAGGAACGACGGGGAACGCGGGAGGTTAAGGGCGGGCGGAGGGCGAAGGGTAAAAGGGGGAGGAGGAGGAAGAGGGTTTGGGGGAGGGGGTGGGAGACGATTCAGCATTGTACCACTAATTAAACCTCGCACGCGCGTGTCACGAGTCACGACAGCATGCACGGTGACGTCATTCCGTGACTCCTCCGTTGCGCTCCGCTCCTCCCCTCCCCTCCCTCTCCCCCCCGCCATCCCCTTCGGCCATCTCCTCCCCCGCGGCCTCCTCCGCCTTCTAGCCCCTCCGACGCCTCTTCTCCCACCGCGCTCCGCGCTCCGGTGACGCGCCGCCATTAATCTAACCAACCTCCCTGTGCATGCAGAGCCGCACACACGTGCCTCTGCCTCTGATGTCAATGTGTGTAGCGCAGCAGGCGTACCTGCGGCATGTGTGTCTGCGTGTGCGTGTGCATATGTGCGTTACGTTTGGAGAAACGTGTGGATATGCCTGCATGTTTTTTCATCGTACATGTGTAACTACTACATGCGTGCGTGTACTGCGGTTGCAGCTCTGAGAGGAAGAAGAGAGAGAGAGAGAGAGGGAGAGAGAGCATCTCTTCATTTGGTGCATTTGTATGTGTTATATAGTAGCACAAGTCCCCGTGGATTCGCGTAACGGGGATGGTGAAGTTGAAAACCGATGAGGAAGAAGGTTTAGTTCTGACTTCGTTCGATAAAGCTGATGATGTGGAGTCGAGTAGTAGATACGGACCATAAACGAAATCCTGTCTAGTTAACGACGGAAATGACAATTTATTCCATTTAGACGAGAAACCATCCAAACCGTAAAGAACAAGAAGAAGAAGATTTATTCTTTGAAACATGAAGGAAATTTCAGAGAGGAAATTAGGAATGCAAATTCGACAGAAAGTACTTCGATCGAACGAGTACATGCGTATGTAAGAACGTGTTCAAAATGTTCATCGAAAGTCTAGGAGTTTCTGTGTAATATGTGTTTTAAAGACGAAATAAAAGTTGAAATTTTTCAATTTCCACGCACATGTGAACATTTATCTATACCTACAAACATTGTCATCCCTTCGTCTACGTTGCACTGCAGACTTCGTAGTACGAAATACCATCCACGTAGGTACCTACGTATTTCTATACGTTCGCGTAGGTATGTATTGTGTTGTATATAAATAGAAAGCGGCGTATTTATAGAAGGATACATAATAAATCGCGGGGGATTGCGGTTAGAACCGTGACCAAAAGTTTGGCGGGGCAAGTTGAGCAATAAATAACGGTCGAGCGGGCGAACGAGCGAGGAGATGAACAGATCTCAAAAATGGTCACGATCGCGCGGCTGGTATTATATCGTCTCTGCGTGTCTTCCTCCTTCGTACAACATACACCCATGCAGGTTCCTCGTTCCACAATAAGCCCCGTGTGCAACGGGCCAAGATGTCCGTTTGGCCAGGATCAAACGGACTCTCTCGCTCGTTGGCGCACTAAAACCCGCCGAGATAGACTCGAGTGTGCGTGAAGAAGCATTGCAGAGAAATTTTTTCTCTCCTTCCTCGTATCTTCCTCTCTTTCTCCGTTGGCCAACGAGGGCCGCTCGACAGTGTCGGGAACACTTTTATATGTATAAACCGCGGAGCGCTACGCATGATAGAGTGTGATAGGCGAGATTTAAAATGTTGCGGCAGGTCGGAGACTAAATGATGATAAACTATCTCGCCGGGCCAACTAGACTGACCCAACCAGCCGGCTGAATTACAGCTGGGAAAAATAAATGGCCCTCTTCAAAACAAGTTGGTATAGAAGTTTACGAGTTGTACGAACAACCGGCCGACGACGAGCGGGGGAAACTCGAAAAAAGGAGAGAAAGGCTCAGGGGACGTCGAGGAACCAACGGAACACCCACACAACCGACGGCCAGCGCCCGCCTCACATGATAGCTCGGAATCTTAACGAACTTTCACCAACGCATCTCAGACGCTGACCCTCGACTTGTACTGTCAAGGTCCAACAACCCGTAATCGACGACTCTCTGCCTCTTCGTCGTAATATCCCGTGTGTCTCTGCCCACTTTGAACTCTGACCTCTCTTCATCTGCCTCGAATCTCGATGCGGAGGACAAGAACGATACGCTTAGGTATAGGTATAGCTTTTCAAACTACAGCAGTTAGCAGTTATCACACATCTTACTAACAACATTTTTACGAAGATTATATATCCACCGAGGCCGCAGAGCGGAGAAATCTGTGAATCACATCGATCATAGATTTTACCATGAATTTCCAAATTGCGTGGAATAATCGATGAATGCGAAAACGTTTCTTTAATTTTTATCCTCCGCGCCGGAAACCCGGTTTCAGATTATCGCCCGTGCATGTGGTTCACAGTTAAGATAACAACGTCGAACAGGGGTCCAGAAATTTGACCCAGATCGCTTAAACGCTTTTCGAGATACCGAGCCCGCGGAGTGTAGAGATTAAATTTTAATCTCCGACCCCGGTGCAAGGAGAGAAATAATTCCAATTCCAACTATCAACGCCAAGTGATCATACAATACCCAAATAAATGACCACCGTGCGAAGCAACATTTTCGATAACAACGAGTTAATAAGTCCCAGAATATCATGGCCAGTAATTACACAATACCTATATATATCGATCGTACAAGTATTAAGCTGCTCGCCTGGCCATCAATGGCTCGATTTGTTTTCATTACTCCCCCCTATGCGCGGGGCGACACGAAGAGACGACTTCAACACCCACAACCGGGCTGACAATGATCAAGTCACCCAGGATCGCAATGCGCGGCGTTTGAATTCCCCGCAAACCGAGTCACGCGGTCGCCCTGCTCGTGCTGCCAGCTGACGGCTCGGACGATAACTGTGCCACGGCCTAGTCGAAACGCCGCGTC
Source organism: Diprion similis (assembly GCF_021155765.1). Classification (NCBI taxonomy): domain Eukaryota; kingdom Metazoa; phylum Arthropoda; class Insecta; order Hymenoptera; family Diprionidae; genus Diprion; species Diprion similis. The sequence goes on from NC_060108.1 coordinate 25,763,032, forward strand.
GCGGCGGCTAAAGGTACTTGGCGTCACTCGGCGCCTTTCCTCTCTCTTGGCGCTCACCCTGATCTCGGTTTCTACTGTCTGGGATACGGTACGCGTGGTACAGGCCGTAGACATGCAATTATATGGTACAGGCAGCGGCCTGGTGGCTATTGGAAGCCATGCTGCTTGTAGTCGATTCGTCGATCATAAATCCAATTCACAAATCTTGTAAAAATTGCATTGTTTTTTGGTTATGAACAGTCACGTCGCCCGCATAGCATATTTTCTATTTCTATTACCTGTTTAGGTTTTATACCAAGTACGATTGAAACTTCAGTAAAATGTTTGATATAGAGAATTCTTCGAATAGGTATTATCTGCTTTTGTAAAGCAATAATACACCGTTTTCGAGAAACTGTTTCGATAGTGTTTATTTGAATTTCCCGCGTCACGTGAGAAATTGACTACGAGCAGCATGGCCGCTTCATAGCTTCGATTCGTCACAAGAAAATAACTTGGAATACCGCATCTAGTTAGTATAGAGATCAGTGGTTCTTCAGGACTCCCTTTACGCTCGGTGTGTAGCGTTCTCTTCTCCCACAAGCGGTTCTAGTAAAGCGGATGAGAGGAAGGAAAAAGAAACAAGAGGGAAAAAGAATTACAATTTCAAGCAAAAAAACGAATCTCAAGAAACGAAGACTCACGCAGTTTTTATTCCCTAAGTAATTACGTCGTTAACCGCGAACCAATTAGGCATCCGAAAAAAGAAATCGAACTACAATTACCCGCGGACCGCAAAATACAAAATCTATCAGCGTGCAACGCGGGTAGGATACGGATATTGATCCCAAGAGCACGAGACGGATAATTTGAAGTAATAAGTGTAAGAAATTGATCGGAAAAAATTGCACTAGAATCAGAATTGAAGTAACCGGTTTGCACGACCTTTGACGTTCCCACTGTTTGCTCATTAGACTCGCTGATCATCAAAGGAAATTGATTGAAAGGCATAAGGGGTTGAAAACTTAAAGTACCTACCAAGGTACTTCAATGTATCTTACGTACGGCGTGTACTAATACACGCCTGCGATTTGTGCCCTCGTTTCGTAGACTTTTACAGTATACCAAAGTACATACAAGACACTATAACAATACATGCACTGTACGCGTCGTTGTTGTAAATTGCACACCTGTAGGCTATCTATATGTATATATACGCAGTACGTGAATGTACATATGTAGGTATATGTACCCGGTAAAGCCATACTGCACACGGGTGTTGTTTAATGTATTATAACGGCGGGGAATCAAACGACATATCGGGCTTCTGGATTAATTTATGCATCGGCGGTTGTTAAAACTACCAGACTCAAAGGCTGCCGCACCTCCAATTGCCAAGACCTGCTACTTCGGCCCACTCCCGCACCCATCAAATCCGATTTAGGTACGCGGCCTCGTGTAGTCTCGATTTAATGCCTCCATACGCCGATTTTTCGCTCCTATATCTATACACTCTTCAGGTTACGATCGGAATAGTTTCTCGTATTGACGATGCTGCAACATGGATTGTATCAATTCTAAAATCGAAGCAGTTATAGCTGCTCCCAGAGCTCCAGATCAAAGTGAGATATGTAAGAATCAAGTGATACAAAGCTTTGCTTAATTTCGTCGACTAGTGACATCGTTTTAGATTCCTAAAATCAAATGACAGGCTTAATAGTGCTAAATTTGACCGAAGGGAAAAAATATTATAACAAGATAAATAGAAATGAGAGAGAAAAAGCTTCAGAAGCGCAGCCCATTCCAAGAGGGGGGTGGATATTGGAGTGAGTTTCGAGGATGAAACTAAAGAAATAGTAAAAGAGGGAAAGGAATCCGTCTCAACGACAAAACAGCTGACGCCATGGCTGCCGCCACCAGCTTTCTCATCTCCTCTGCTCTTATTTTAACTCTTCTGCTTCCTCCATCCTTCCGTGAGACCTCCACTCCGTCATTCTTCCTTCTCTTCCCTATTCCTGCGCTCGGCTTTTCGAGCTCCTGCATCAAGTATTTCCGCCATCACCTCCTCCCACAGCCAACTTTCAGTATTTCAGAGAACAATTCGGTAAATTGCATCGCTGCCGCGGGTCGAAGCATCGCAACGTCTCGACACAGACTGAGCATCCTATATTAGGTCTTGTACTTTCATCCCCGATGGTACATACCTCGCCGGATGTTGCAATTTCTTTTCTTGATCCACCCACCGTGCGGTTTCACCGCCAACTAACTACTTTATTGATCAACTCCGCGAGCAGAGCGTGTACATATATAAGTGAACATCTGAGTTGATGATAGATTGAATGAAAAGTAATTCTAGCCGAGAGTTAGTTTGTATGTATTTAATTAAATCAACAGTAAGAGCTTTCTATAATTTTACCAACACTTGGATTAATTGATCACGTAGGTACAGGTAACAACATACCCAAAAGAGATGAAAGATCCAAAATTCTTTCCATGTCAATGGTTTAACTTATAACAAACTTTATTAGAATGAGTACAAGTGTTTCAATCGATTTTGCCCTAAATCTGCAATTTTTGTCTTCGACACGATAGAAACTAATAAATGAGGATAAAAATCACCCGAAGTAGGTATCAAAAATACAACGATGAATTCTTAGCGAAATCAAAAATTCATTAAATTATAACACGGTATACTTTCAAAAAGTGAAATGAGAGAAAGAAATCACGAAAATTTAAGCTAGCATCGCATGATAATCACGAGAGTGGATAATGTTGGTTGTGATCTAACGGAATCGTTAGATATTAAACAATTGATGGTGGTAAAACTTCGAGTAACTGGATATAAGTAAGAGTGAGTGAAGTAGCTGCAGTATAAGCGTCGAAGAGAGGTATAAGGTAGGCGGGGGTGGGTGTTGGGATGTAGAGGCGGGTGAGAATTCGTGGGAGTAAAGAAGAAGAGGAGGGAATCCGCGAGGGTAGAAGAGGGATCGGAAACGGGAATACGATTGGTTTGCTACCGTCGCCATTCACCGACTCGCGTCCTTTTCGAGCCTCGGAGGGATGCTGCGCGGCGTCTGCGCTCTCTCTCATCCCCAACCCCTCTTCCCGCCTAAGCCGACGACTTACCCCCGCCCCCGCCCTCGACGGCAAAACTCCAACGCAGGTTGACGGACGTCGAGACGCCCTCCGTCACTTTTATCGGCGATATTCTCAAAAGAAATCACTCTCCCTCCTCCACCTCCTCCTCCTCCTCCACCTCCTCCTTGTCCTCTTTCTTCTTCCTTCCTTCCTCCCGTCGCAATACGGCGACAGCGTTAAAGCTCGACTAGCCGTACGTAAGCAGTGATTCGTCTGTTAGGTGGCCGCTTCTTACCCCCAACGTAAGGGTTGACTGGTGTGTGCGTGCCGTAGGCGTTCATTCCTCTGCCGTGTACGCTTTGCTTCAGCCATGGTACTATGGTAGTATACTTATACGCCCGCACCACTTTCCCGGCGATGCTCGTCTCCACCGAGGCTATACTTACGCTTATTTACGACGCCGTTTCGCGTAATGTTTTAGTTGGGGTAGGTCAGGGTAGGTCGGAGGCCCAGCTCGATATGTTTATGACAGTAACCCCGTCGCGAGGGGTTGATGGCTCTTAGAGAGAGAGAGAGAGAGAGAGAGAGAGAGAGAGAGAGAGAGTTTAAGGACGCGCTGCAACGCTGGACTTTTCGAGCGTCTAATTCCGCCCCCTTTTTATTCTCTTTTATGGCACACGGATTGCCGCGTTACATCACATAACACAATATGTTTGCTCGCGAACGATGTACATACCTACGTACTCTATGTTTTATAGGTAAACTTAGATGGATAGATAGATAAATAGATAGATTGATGTATCCACATGACAGTAGAATCATGAAGTCTGGAAAGAAAAATTTATTGCATCATGCTTATATTAACCTCTGGGAAATACCGTTTGTGGCGACAAAAGTACATCGTATCTAGATTGCGCGGTGTTTGTTGATGGGTATTTTTAAAGAATTGCGTTGTTCAAAAAACATTTATCGATGACGTGTTACTCTCTTATCGTGATAGTCGGGAAAAAACCGTTTACCTGATGTGAAAATTATCAATTTTACTACGCGTATCTATGACGTTGATAAAAAAAATATTTCCATTACGTGATCGTTTAACTGTCTTTGCAATTAATATCTTCTTTGAATTCATGTTTTATTATACCAGACTTTTAATCTCCAAGTATACACACAATCAGCTGCTTGTTTCTCGACTCTTTTGCCGCATTATATTTGATGCGTTAAAATGTTCTACATCCACGTGATACAGCGAGCGTATATTTTCTCAGAGATTGAATACCTACCAAAGAAACTATGATCTAATCATCGGTAATTATTTTTAGAAGTGATACTTCAGAGATTCTAACGCGGAACACGAAGCTGCTTATAAACACGATCCAGCCGCTATTTAACAATGCCAATTTCAAAAACCTCAAGTTGAGTAGGTACCTAAACGGCTGAAATCACCAGCTATGAACGCGTGGGTGTGCGGTGGAATAATCCACAATGTCTTCCTGTATATGGACACCGCATGAATAAATAAGAGATCTGCACGCACGTGCGATTCGTGTCGCACAAATTGTCACGTCAATGGCAATACCAGCGTACGTGAACCGGACTGCAGAGATGTTTTTACCGCTTCGGCAGTAATGGGTTTTGGCATTATCTGATGCGTCGTAATGTGCTTAGGGGCAATGCGAGTGTGTAACGCGAGGTACGATTATAGTAAAAGTGTAAATTATCGGTGAAAATCGAGGGAAAGAGAAGACTTTGCAAAGTGAAAGAGAGAAAAGAAGAAGCAAATATAAAAGAAGAATGAGCAAAAATAAGACGAGAGAATGAGAAGGGGGAGGAGTTTAGCGGTGAAACGATGCGGTGCAGGCGTAATAGACGGTTGAGCGAAGAGGCGGAAGGTAGGAGAGGCAAAGGCAGGCGTGCTGTGTACTTGAATTTAAATATAATGCAAAGCGAGCGAGATAAGGCGAATAATAATTGTGACGACGCGGGTCTACAACGGAAGAGGGGGGAGCCAGCTACCTCCGTTCTTGATAAGAGGCACTTCGACGAGGAGCCAAGACGTCGAGCAGCGAGAGGGCGTGGCGCGATCTTCCGTTTGTTCGCGATTGTTTTCAGCATCCTTTTTGTCGGACTTCTCGGTCGTCCTTCACTTCACCTCGTGGGATCCGAAAATTCATCCAACATGGATAACAACGAGACCAAGAAAAACCATGCAAAGAGTAACCGAGGAGAGAGAAGCAAGAGTTGCATAAGTCAGCCGTTTCATGTCTCCATCCTGCACCGCCGTTTCAAGAGGTAGGAATACGGATCGTCACGTAGCGGCAATAACCGGACGACCCTGGATATATCTGATTGACTCTCATCGGACGTCTTCATTGCGGCGATCTTGACCGCTGGGTGCAAGGTAAGGTGCACAGACTCAACAACTGGAGACTGAGTAGGTACGTCGGTCGGCGAAGCTAAGGTTCTGTGCCCCGTTCAGAAACTCGCGCTTTCATACCCAACATTTATGCTTGTAATTTATCGAGGATACCGATCAGGGAACTGAAAACGCTGAGCCAAGGCTGCCGGAGGCCAATGACTTGCAGGAGTCTGAAGCATTGTGAACTCGGAATATCCTTTCACCGTATCACTTTTCCCGGGTCAAGATTTCCATGGAACAGCTGATCGTCGGATCGACGGGGCAAGGTACTAAATCCCGGCTTCATTCCCGCAGGCCGGTTTACAGTCAAGATAAAACGCGGCAGTGGTTACTGTTGTCCCGTGTTATGGACCACCTGTATGACTCGACCCTGAACTATACGATAGAAACTGTAGGTCCTTTCCCTCCTGGTGGATGCTGCGTCGGAACCATACTTGGATTCCGGGATTCGTCAGAGAGCCGGAATGTCGTACCTCTAAACTGGTATCATCGCCACGAGAAGAGAAGAGAAGTATCCGTGATTCACGGCCGATTTTGTCTATTTGCATCGGAAACGAGATGAGACCGAGGCACATTCTTGTTCGAGAGAACGCGTCGTGTGATGAGAGAGGATTGTGAAGGTCGCGGTATCCACCAATTGGGGTAAAAGCTCGATCGTTGCGAGGTCGAGGTGGATTAAGCCGCGAGGAATAACTGATCGAGGTTCTGCAGCTGGTAACTCTGTAAATTCATAACTTGGAAGGAAGTCTCTTCTCTCGGTATATCTTGCAGGGCGCCGGTGCAGACGGAGTGGGTTACGGGCTGGCTGTGGGGCGGCTTGGGGAACAAGGTGAGCCATGGCCGTGGGCAAAGGGGGCGAAGGGGTCGGGTTGTTCCTTGCTTGCCTCGGTTCGCTTCGCTCGCGGAGGAATCGATACGCGCCAGTTGAAGCTCAGCGCCACCACCGCCTTCCGCTCTACGTCATTGGACCCGCGAGCAGCCCCGCAACCCCCGCCCTTATTCCTCACCCATCCTGGTAGGTGAGTCTAGGTGCGCCGGTTGGGAATATTCGTGGGAGTGGAGTTGAAAGAGGGCTGCCACGAAGCCGAGAGACTCTTCACCGAAAATATTTTTAGAACAATTTTTTCAACCTCGTTACTTCCAAGATCGATAACTTAGGGTTATGTTGATCGTTCCAGTTACGAGGGATGATAATTCTCCCGAGCAACGCCGCACAGCAACAAGTATCACGAGGCTCTTGAGCAGCTGTAGGGCAGAAATTATATGCCAAAGATTTCGCGCAAGATTTGCATGTGTTTCTTCTGATAGCATCGTTGGAGTTTGATCATTTTCGGAATGATTGAAAAACCAAGCTGCAGCAGTGAAACCTTCTGTCTTTTGTCTCTTTTTCATAAAAAACATACATACGGCACAAACATTATATCTTCCTTCCGGTTTCAGCTCAGGAATGTTAAGCCGGGTAATTTATGGCCAGTTTTTCGCATCCACCTGCGGATTATTTTTAATTTTCTCCCACGAATAGCTATTCCATGCTCCTCATCGTTGGGGTTTCTCTACCTCTTGTTCTTCGCTTGCCTCATTCAGTACAAGCGGATCGATGTATGGACTGCTTTATTATTGCAAAGTGCGTTACAGCTGAGCAGAGTGCAGGCAACGCAAGGGAGACCGAGAAGGAAAGTTGGACTTGCTAAACACACGCGAGAAGTAATAATTACAGAGATTGCATTGCCCGAGGTTTCCTTGGCCGTAGCGTTGTTATTCAATTTGCGAATAAGCGAACTCCGGCTTCTCAGGGCGTACGAAGAGGCAAGGAGGTGACAGCGGAGGGATATAATTTTCTCACCAGGCAATTTTAGGATGTCACGGCGAATTAACTTCTGACAAGTCTTAATGCTTACGTTATATATTCAGGCAGGGAACGACCGTCAGACTATTGTCAAGATTATGTCTCCCCGTGAGACGTGTAACTGCGGAGTCAAGAATATATTTGAATTTTCTTTACCTCAAATTCGTGCTTTATCTGCTTCTCGGTATTGTCAAGTCTTGTGTGCCTAGTTGTTCTCGGGATCTCAGTCCATTGCAACAATCAACCATGAGGCTCTTTCGCTAGGTTGTATACTGCGGTTCGTACATTTGCATAACATGCGTTCTACGAGACTAGAAACGTTACGTAGACAGGTACGGCAGCGTGCAATCAGACGTCTAGATTGGAGTCGTAACGTCAGTGTACAGCATTGACAAACAAATCAGAATGTTCCCAGGGTTGGTTGGTTGGTTGGTTGGTTGGTTGGTTGGTTGGTTGCATCAGAGTTAGACTCCTTATTAGCAACATCATCGACTCGCTAACCGGTTGCGAACCGCTGACGAAAGGACGGACAGAATCACCTGAAGAATGATTGAAGGGCTCCCGCTCGCGGGCGTTTGGTTTTCGCATTGGGTTTAACGTTGCAGGCTTTGGTTTCGGCACAGTCGTAAAAATAACGAAAGACCGTGGACCCGGTCTCCACAGCTAAATGGCATGTAATAGCAAAGTTCTGGCTACCTCTGGCACTGCGCGAGCGGTTCAATCCCCCCGTCATCCACTGCGTGTCCTTTGCACTGTGACGAAGCTGTGCAAGACTCGCAGAGTGAATAATAAGAACGAGAACAAAACGGAGAGGCGAAAAATAAAGAGGATGATGAACAGTCACCGATAGTCGAGCTAAATTTAAGCATCGATCTTGTAGCCATGCGAGTTTGTTCCTCTGCTATTCGCGGATGCTCTGTTCTTTCTTCGCTCCAGCACCGCGACCATAAAGTCTCGAAAGTACGGATTAGGGTCCCTACCATTTGGCTATCGTCGCCTCGCGAGCGTTTCGACTCCGCTACAGTAACGATAAGTCGCACTTTAGTGGCGTCCTCAGTTTACGTGACACTTGACTCCCACGCGACGTTTCCCGCATTTGGGTTGAGTTTCGCCGCCGGCTGTTGCAGAAGATTGTTCAAAAGAAGGAGGGTTAATTTTTTTGTCGATTTCATACGCACGGCCGAAAATTGATGAAAAACGCGAGTTATTTGGATAACAATTATCATTTCCATACCGCAGAATCGCACTGCGGAACGAGTACAGCATAGTGTGTCAAAATTGCCAACCGTGGAGTTGTGGCAGCGAATTAAACAGATGTCAGTCGTTGATCGGGAGCGTTGCCACGTGATTAGCAGGGCATAATTTGGCCCGTAGAAGTCGGGTTGGCAGCGCTGGACCGAGTGGCCGACAATGGAGTTGGCTGAGTTCGTGACGCAGCGCAGCCACGGTATTTCAAGGGTCCAAAGCCCAGATCAGTGCCACCTGCTCGGTAGTACGTGTCTCGATTCCGGACGATTCGCCCCGGTGATCCAGTTCGAAAGAAATCCACGGCCTAGCAGCAGAAATCCAGCCCTCATCAGCCGGCTAATTTTCGCGATAAATATTTTACAGCTCGGCCATTACGCGTTGCCCTTCTCGCCGTGGCGCGGGAAGAAGGAGGGCGAAAAGCGCGAGGGAATTGACGATGGTGAAGTTGGCGCAAACGTTATTATACAGTTTAAACAGCGCTCCACTCATTAAAATCTGTTTACCCCGGGATAGTTGGCCATCACCCACCCCTACACCCTCCTACTAGCGGTGCTACGATGGTGGCGCTTTCGCCGTTCACCCCCCTCACCCCCGCCTCCCAACCCCCTCCCCCCACTCGCCGCAACCGAGTCAGCTACCCTCGACCGCACCCCAGCTTCCCGAGGGACGTCGTTAACACGGTTATCGCATAACTTTGGTCATTCCCTGACGAAGATTGACTCCATCATTTGCTGGCGAAAAAAAAGAAAGAACAAAAATTGTACATCCGCGCGACAAACGAGCCTTGGTACGATTGTAACGTACAGATTTCAGTGCTTCTCTTGTCATTCCCCTTCACAAAGCGTCTTGCCTCAGAATTTATCACGGCGAAATTAAGATTCGAAAAATTGCGTACAGATATAACGAGGTAGGGAATAATTTTATAACTTTTGCAAGATTCTTGACGGGATAGTCTTAGTTTTACGGAAAAGAGCTCGTCGGTCATTTGTTATTACCTCTATAAGTGGAGTAGGTATACATCCTACCATGTTCTTATTCTCACAGAGAGACAGATAGTGGGTGAACGTAATTTCAAGAGCAACGCGTTCTGTAATATGTGCTAGAACTACTCGGCAATAAAAAAGTGCAACAACAGCATAAAATAGTAATTGAGTTCTTGCACCGGTACCAACTACAGCATAATGCAATATTGCCGAGGCCGGTGAACGTGCATGCGCAGCAGGGTTTGCGGTGAAAAAGATGCAAGCCGATCTTTTTGCCCGGCTTACCGGGCTAGCCAACCAAGATATTATTAACGCATCCTCCCCCATTATATTTTATCTGCAATAAGTTTCCCATCGCGAGGGTTAGACGAAGAAAAAAACCGGGGTCTCTTCGAGCGAGTGTTGCCGAGACGTTTTTTGCGAAGTCGCAGAAGTTCCCGATGAACGCCGCGGAAAAGAAGCGTCCTGATATTTCCTCCCTCCTCTTAGCATTGGTCCCCGTGACGGTATTTCGCCGGCGGGGGATTGCTTCACGGTCTAAGCCACGACCAACGAAAACACAAGGGTCAGGATCGCTCGACGTCGCCGAATCTGCGACCGATCATCGAAGCACGTCGATCAGACAGCGAGAGGCGGTGGAACATGAAGCCCCGTGGTCGCACCGCACCTGCCGGCTTCCTCGAGCGGCTCGGTCTGCAAGGCAGGGATTACTCGCGCTAAGAGGCAGAGCAGGGCTTCGCGCCTCATCGTCTGGAAAATGGCTTACTGCTTACATTTAGGTATCAAGCCCGGATCCGCGGGCCCTCGCCACCCTTCGCCTCGCCCGCCCCTGGATACGAACGAAGAGGATGAGTTCAATTTGGCGAGGGCTTGGGCTTTCCGATGGGCTAGGAGAAGGTGCGCGCCGATCCTCGATTGTAAACTTGATGCTCGCGGATTTCGCAAACGTTTGCAAATATTCCGCCGTCCTACCAGCGATCACGACGCCGCGCCACCCCATTACGCGTAATATCCGAGGCAACAGGACATCCTCGGAGTCTACGAGCGTATCCTGCAGCGAGGAGGAGAAGATTTATGCGATGTGGGGCGGACGAGTACCGGAAGCACGGGGTCCCGATCCTCCGAGGCTGCCACGGCTCCGCTGGCGTCAGCGTCCGCATCCTTACTTCGGACCAGTTTCGCATACTCAAACTCATTGTTGGACGCCAATATTGACTTTGCCCGTCCCGACGCCCCGACATCCGCCAATCTGATCCAACGGGCACTGCGACGACCATTAGCTCGGGTTATTACTGCGTGGATTTAACGCTGATGTTGAGGTGAGCCTCTCGAAAACGATAGCCAGTTTTGGTATTACATCAAGAAATGCAATCCGGTATTCAGGTTATCAGAGGATTTTTTTTTATTATCTAGTTCGTACTGAGAAAAGTCAAGCATCGAAAATGAAACATACTTTTCGAATAATTGACATGCAGCGAGGACAAATTAAATTTCACGCGTTCCTATCTTGACCGATCAATCGACATATGTACATCAGGCTCAAGTGCCTGCCTCTATTCTTATCGAATGAATTCATTTACATCCTCTTTTTCATTTTTCATTCTGCAAATCTGTGATGTACCTACCAAGTGCTGGGATTTTTAACGTGACAATTCCGCTCCGAGATCATGAATCTCGATATATTTGTCACGAAGATCACGAAATTATACGATATAAATAATCCTGCGGAGTTTAACAGCGAGAAAAGCGATGCTGTGGTAAAAATCCAATTGCACGCGGTTAACGGGCGATTATAGTATATATATAGAGATTGGTACACATCGAAAGTTGTTCTTGTATAGGTAAGTGACGGCAGCGGTTCGAGGTGGCTCCAGGCTTATATTGCATTCCCGAACGAATATCGCGTGACTGTAGCCAATCAACGAAAAATAAAACCATTAAAAAAAGGAATTTTTTCCGTCTTCTTTGTCTCTTTCTTCTTTCATTTCAATTTCAACTTTATTTTTATCATTCCCCTCCCCCAACTCCCCCAGAATCAAGGAAAATCATTTACTTGGCAGTACGTTTCTCCTGCCGCCGATTCAGGAACGTCATTTTCGGAATGAACAATCTAATTAATACATCTGTAGAGCCGAAGGTCACGAAACACGCGCGTTCCAAGTCGAACAATCTAATTATCTGGTATGTGGTGTACAAGAATATTATTTTTTAGCACAACGATTGCAAATATACGCATATTTACGTACCTACGTAACGAGCATCCCAAACTGCCACACGAATTAGATACGGATGAACTACGTCACGCCTCTGTTATATCAGACGACCACGGAGATGTACGTAACGTGAACGGCGTCTGCACATGGTGGTAAGCCTCAACTGACGATTAGCATTGCGTAACCAGAGAAGATCGCAGCGGTATCAAGACGAATTTAAATTATCGGCGTTACAAAGACGGATTATTGTTACAGGTATGCGGCGGATCGGGAATCGCTAAATAGCCAGTGTCAAGTTAAGGAGCCGCCTCGGGACGCACCAGGATTCCATAAAAATCACCGTCGATACCCGCGCATATTTAATGCATATTACAATTGACCTATAGAGCGAGCCGACAACTCAAGCTGACAATTATATTCATGCAGAATATTATCCTGATGTTCAACTGACACCGTTGATCGGATCAATCGCGATCCTCTTTAAGAATGATGGCTCCTTTTTACCATATTATAAAATTCGTCATCGGATAGATATTTATGTACCGCTTTTAGATACATGGAGTCAAATGTTATATGCAGATGCGGGATGACGCCGGGACTATTTGGCTTACATTAGTCTTCGCGGTATTGCCGTAGGTGCGTATATCCTGCTAAGAAAGAAGCTGCACTCTCTCTCTCTCTCTCTCTCTCTCTCTCTCTCTCTCTCTCTCTCTCATTGGTCAGATAAAGATCTCTCGACTGGCAAGTCTCGAGTAGAAATAACAACGGGTAGCCACCGTTCGCGGTGCAGATAATATGTAAATATAGGTATTTCGTTATCTAAAAAGTTTGAAACAGCGTCAAATAATTATTCAAACCGCGCAGTAACATCGCCCGAATATCCCATCACGTGTTTCTGACTGTAAGTGTGTGTGTGTGTGTATAATAATTAGTTGGGCAATTTCAAATACGCGATTGGCGCTGTGGGACGTTTCGTTTATTGTTTTAATCTTGCGAACATCGAATCATGGCCGTGTAGGGGAAATTGAATGAGGAAAAAAATGAGGAACCGATTAGCGGTGAAGATTTAACGGTAGCGAAGAAGGTACAAGTACCTACATTATAATATAACCCAGAGACGGGGGCGAGATGTAGCCGCCTCCAGCACCTACCGGAGTAGCATCGGCTGCAGCTTCTGCATCTCGGGTCCACCGCGCGATCCTGGATAACAGTTATTAGGCCTTTTATAATACGCGTGGTACCTTCGGAGCCAACCAGAAGCGGCGGCTCCTGCTGCGGTATACAACCAGGGCTAGCTAGCTGCGCGGGTATAATGTGCGCGTATATGCAGCGGTGCGCCGGGACGCCCGACGACTCCTCCACACGATGCAAGCGGTCTTTATACCCTCGCCTGCCGCGCGGACACTCCCCGCCCGTGATTATATATCATTATAGGCATTTTAATAACTAATCATTTTCCTCCACCGCCGCAACCAGCGTCCCGATGGAGGCGGAGGCGGAGGAAACGCTACCGTGTGCTCCTTGTAGCGTGCCGCGCCGGTGCTGCTCCACGTATTCCTTTCCTTACCTCCCTGCGTAATCTTGCTAATGCTATTCATGCGTTGCTCTTCTTTATTCCCCGCCCGAGAAAATTCCCTCCCTTTGATCGATGCCCTCCTCCATCCGGTTCGACGATACCTACAGACCCTCGAGGACGCGACTGAAAGGGTTCCCGCTCTTCGTTCCTGACCTGACCTCGTCGGATTATAGGCAGTTCTTATCGTCCCGTCGAAAGCTCGAGCCATGACTGATCTTGAGCTTCGGGTGCGGAAGAGGCGGACGTGGAGGTGGAGAGAAAAGCAGCGGTAAAATATCCCTGACACCGTTGACCGTCACGCGTTGCGATTCCGAAGCTACCTACCTACCGTACCTTGCCTCGCCTCACCTCGCATGGCATCGCATCGCACCGCCTCCGGGCCTCTGCACCTTGTCTACAGGATTGAAAACAAACGAGCGACCGCGCGGTGCATTCGACACGGTGCTTCCTGCACTTACAACTCGTCCCGTCTTCTTCGTAGGGAACCTGATCATCGCCTCGTCGCGGTACCGAGAATAATGTTATGCCGAGGCTGGAGGAAAAAAAGCCGATAATTTTGGTCCCGCCGCATCGACGTCGCGCGGATTGATAATAACCCGCGTGATGATCAGTTTCCGGTAGCTTTCCACCGGTTTTCTCATCCTTCTCTACGGGCTTCACACCCTTGGATCGGACGGCGATGCAGCTTCCGTCGCTATCCGGACTGAATCAATCACAGCCGGTTTCGAAGACGTTTTACCGCACCATCTTAGGTGGAAATCCCGCCTCGTAAGACGATAAGCGTATATAGGCATAACGCGAGCTTTATCTCGTTCATTGCGTTTTCAGTGGCACTCTACGACGTGCGTCAAGATTATCCAGAGTAGATAAAATATTTCAAGTCGAGACGGGTAATTGGTAGAAAACTAATTGCAACCACGACTATTACCTCCTCACCCTGAAACCTACCTGCCGACGTTTTTCTTTCACGCAGCACATTCTAGCGTGCTTATCGCTCATTAATCAAACATTTTCTCAACTTGTAGCATAAATAAGATCTTGCGCCTTGGCGCCCATATTATCGCGTCAACTTGCTAATACAGACGGCTTAATGTAACTACCCGCTCCATGTTTCAATGTATCGTACAATTGCCGACGTAACGTCCCGCATGCAGATTGGATCAAGTCCAAGGTGAAGTTCGAACGTTATCGATCCGCCCGATCCCATGCACCTGACATCTTTTATGTAACCCTTTCTCGTACGGAGGATTTTTATTTTTTATTCGATCAAATCGGGTAATGGTGACTTGACTAGTTGGACGATTCATATGCGGTGTAAGAAAAAAACACTGTTTAATAATTCCGTGGCAGTTCAGAACACTCGGCGGTTTTGGGTTCACGGTGAATATCATCGTTATTCTTATTCCTCATCTGAGACCGCGATGAGACATCGTCCCGAGTTATCGCTCGGCAAGATATGCTAATAAGTAAGTAACTATTAGCTACCATAGTTACATGCCCAGCGGGTAAGCGGCCAGTCCGACGTATTTATGTAAGCAGCCATCAGCGGGTGTTCTATCCATTTTATACTCATGTCCTTACTCTCGCCGCTTGTACGAGGCGTACCTGTACCGTTTATAACGTGTTAGAGGTACGTGTGGAACGGTGCTGCAAAACTCACTGGTAAAAATCGACAAAATAATAGCTTCCCAGAGAAGAATAGATAAGTTTTGAGGCATTAAGTAGCTGCTCACCTTTCGCATGCGTCCAGACTCGGTAATTTGCAAGGTTCATCATTGTCCGAAGACAAGGTTGCAGATAATACCACCGGTAGCCGATGGACTTGCGGTGGGCAGCTCCATTCAACGTGTACCGCAAAAATGGAACGAGATTTTAGAGGAATGAGGGTGAAAAGGGGGCGGAAATTTGCCGAAAGAAATAACGAGGCGCGTTGATGTGGCGTTTTACTCTCTTCCAGAAGGTAGGAAACAGATGGACAGACACCCTACTGGATCGGCGACTGAATACGGTCCGATGGAAAGGGGCAAGGCGAGATTGCGGTCTTGAGATCCGTGCACGATACATTCTGCAGGTAACTCGTACAGCGTGAGAGTGTAAACGGCGCGCTTGAGCGTGTCTACCGAAACTGGTAGGCCTTGAGTGGCATTATGTGAACCGATCTTCAAGCTCTCCTCCTCCTCCGTCGGCAATTAACTATCCCAACGTGACCTCTCCTCCTTAATTCCATAATCCATACCTACTTTAACGCCTCAACGTCCTTCACCACGAGATGGCCAGTCGGACTTTTTCCAGCTGCGGAAGGAACTGAACTTGAATTGTAAACGAACGGACGACTCACGGCACACGGTTTATCCCCGTGAAAGATCTGTCGGTGTATAATAAAGAGCTCCTCGCGAGGGAGTTGGTAGTGCCTCGTCACGGCCTGCTGTGCAGGAGCTCACGACTCTCTGTGTTTCGGTTTTTATCTGCTGTTTATACTCGCCTGCGTACATGCTTTCGCTTCTAATTTACTCGATCTCAACAGTTGGATTCTTTATATTCCAATTGAGCCATGGGAAAAAAGTAATGATGAGAAATAGATTTGAGAATAAGGAGAAGAGGTTTCATCGCGATCAGGACTGATGCAAATGGCGTGAGCGTTTTCCGCTCCAGATGCAACTGCCGCTATAAATTCATTCTAGCCTTTTTCCAATCCAACCAAATTTCAATGTTTTGTCTGTCTTAAAATTGATCTAATAATGGGACTCTTTTGTCGGTAATTGGATCCTCGGGATGTCGAAAGAAATAACGAGAACATCGTAGGATCAGCAGCTGAGAAAATGTGAAGAAATTTTTCGTTTCTCGGCTATTCGCCAATTTGAGGTGTCTGGCGAAAATACTGTTACGTGCAAACAAGTTAGATAATCAAGAACCGCTTTGTCGAAGGCTACGGGCACTCAGTTTTCTCATCCAATCTCTTTCCCGGCATTTTATCTCGCGCTAAGACCAGCCGGCTGACCACGAGAACAATGTTATCGGATAGCGGCTTGCCCCCGCATTCGTTTTGCGGGGAATTTATTCAAGGCAGAAGCGTTTGCGTCTCCATTGCCGCAGAGCGATCCGACACTACTGCAGAGTGCAGTTTGATCTGGATCGTTCGAGGAAATGGAGCAGCCTAGACGAAAGTTGACCCCGAGCAAATAATCATATTCGCCACTTTGCCGGCGGTCGAAAGCTCAGCCCGGGTTTCATTTAAATTCATGAGAAGCCAGCGAAGTCGGAGTCACGTCAACCGGACGGTGCGGACTCGCGGTGCTGGCATGGCTCGCTGCTGCAGCGTGCGGCAAGCCGGGATCCGGGATCCAGGACTCGGCTATGCCGCGCGTGTATCGTCCGTGGGTTACCCGTTCCCATCCGGAGCCGGGAACGAACGGTTTAGAATTCACGCTACGCCACGGTCCGAGGCCGGGCACCGGTGCCCCACGCCCACCCGCGGTCACCAGGACGTTTTAGTCGGCCGTGCTCGGCATCCCCGAGTCGCCGGTCCTCTGGGGATGAAAGCGACTCCAACAGCGGCGGCGTTATTTTTTCTTCCTCTTCTCGGAATTGGAAATTTGGGAAATTCGGGAGAGAAGAGACTCCGCGGCGTAGGCCGGTGAAATGATCCGACTAGTCCCCCTCCCCCCTTCCCCCTCCTCAAGGCCCTTTGATCGCCGGGGAACGAAAGGCCCCTGGGATGACGGTGCAGCGTTATATTGATTTAATATCTCTCTCTCAGGACGACGGCGACGGGTCTGCGGTCATACATAAGGGATGCGGCGACGCCGCGGTCATTTCGTATTCGGCACTGACCACTCGGTACTTTTGCGTCCGAGGGATCAGCCGGGCGCAGCTAGCGACGCGTCGTGCTGATACTTCGGATCAAGATCTCCGGAGAGGAAGAGGAGGAAAAAATTGAAAGGAGGAGGAGGAGGAGGAGGAGCGACTCCACACGCGCCGCTCCGCCAGGAGGGCGGCACTTCCTGTTGTTCGGGCCGCGCTGCCGCTGCAGCTTGTAACCCAATAACTCTGCGGGTGCGGGATTACAAAGGGGCCGAATCAAAATCCGTTTCATTTCATGAACTATCAAAGTGAACGTTCGGTGTATAACCTTACACACCGAACGCCGCTTCAAGCCCTACATTGGAATCCGAGCGTGCCTTCGAACATTAACTGCGCGGCTGTTGCGCACCTGTGCTAAACCGTCGCGCTGTGCAGCGACGGCATAACAAAAATCCATTTATTCAATGCAGAACCAAGGAGCCGGTAAGGAGCGGGAGAGGAAGGGAGAGAAAAAGAGAAGGCGCACAGTTCACCTATCGATAAATCACGTTATTAACCTAAACGAGCCGAGCGCAACCCTGACGCGCGCACTTTTATGCTTACAGCGCAGTGGTGGGAGGAGATGTTGATATTTTGTCGAAGAGAAGAGTCGTGGGAGAAAAAAATTTACTCTGATTATATATGCCGAGGCGTTACCATAGTTTCACCGAGGTTTGGCACTAGTTCTAAAAAAAAAAATTAGTTCAAGTTAGATTAGATTTGAAAACAGCTCCGCGACATTGTCCTGCAAACGGTATCACGGAGAGTGTAATCGTCGGGTGGAGCGGGTAACTCGATTGGACAATCGCACCTCTTGGTGGCCGGGGTAAAAGGTCCCCGCGGATGAGGTCGAAAGGACCGATGCGCGGTTGGTGAACAAATAGATTACGTGCCGACCGCGTTTCCGAGGGTAGGTAGTAGCTTCTTTCCACCCTCCGCCCTCCTCCCACATGCCACTCACGTATTCATTCGAGTTTCCCTTCGAGGAGGAGGAGGAGGAAGAGGAGGAGGAGGAAAGCGGGCCGAAGAGAACCGAGCGCCCAAAAATTGCAACACGTTAGCCCCAAATCCACTAACCATTCCATTATTAAATCTACGTCTGTATTACGGAACGAGTGAGGAGAGCGCGAGCGAACACGGAACGAGGGATCGGAGCTCCATTAAAATTCCACGCTCGTGGGACCCATCAGAACTCTACGCCGCATCTCCGCCGTAATTCCTATACACGCGTATATATATGACCCACACACGTGTGGCCTGCACTCACGGAAAGGTTAGGAGCACGTACACCACTTGACGTCGATCGTCCTTCTCTCTTTCTCACGCTTTCGTTCATGCGTCTAGGATTATTCTACAGCTGGTCACGGGGTCGAAGGATGTTCATTGCCGCTAGGAGGAAGAAGTAGAAAAAGAAGAGGAAGAAGGCTGCGGAGACAGACACGCGATATTTTTCACCAGGTCAGAAAGTCGATACCCGATAATCCCCAGCGCCGTTACAGAGGCCATCGTCACAATATTATATACCTGCTGTTCCTTAAAGTAATTCGATAATCGTTTTTTTCACCGCTTCGTAAGGGACAATCATGCACTTTTCAGCTGTGCAGTATATCGACACATACTCGGAACGATCCGTCCGAGGTAAAAACCGGTGGAATGGAGGCGGCGTGCAGGGTGACTAAGTCGTTCCTAATACGCGATCATTGAAGTTGGTTCTTACGACTGTAGTGCCCGTAAAAAGTCATTGCTCTGATCTCACCGCGCGAGAGGGATTTGGGCTTGTTTATATGCTTATTATGTCAGCCGAGGCTAATTGGGCGTATTTGGGATAAGACGCGATCGACGAGGACTCGGATTCTGGCACGTACCCGAGCGAGGGGACGTCGACCGGGATTGCCTGCAGGTTCTTCAGATGGATCGGCGACATTCTGACCATATCGACGTACGGGCACCGCGATATCCGTACCCTGCTCCAGACTCGGACCGTCGCAAGAAGCGGCGCATAACTTTCTGCCAACCACCGCCGCCTGTCATCCGTCTTTTCGGAACTATCGCCCCATCGCGAACTTACCTCGACATCCCGAAAGATCCATTGCTTCATTCGGTCCCCGTATGCCGGGTCTAATTGCACTGCAAAACCGCGAACCTCTTTCGGACACCAAGATGACTCGAGCTGCTACCCAGATCTCGATGCCGTGCCTTCGTTTCCGAGGCCGTCCGTTGACCTCAGATCACATTCCGCGATTCTATTGCAGGAGCTTTTACGAGCTAGGCGGTAATGTTCACGCGGCTATCTATCGTCGAGGACACGCGTCGAACGGCATCCAGATTTCTGGCAAAGCTGCAGCATCGTAACTGGAAGCTGCGCGGGGGGAATGCAAAGAGAATGCAGACGTCGGTACCGCACTGCACGCCGCGTGTCCAACTGACCGCTAAATTATTCCCTCTGGCCGCACGGTACTCGGGTGAATGCATGCGTTGCGCTGCACGGAAATAGCCCGAAGTCCGATTATGGTTGGGGCCAGAGATTAGGATCTTTACAAATTTCCGCAGGACGTTTGTGTCCGGGAAATTGGACTGCTGCGGCGGGGATTGAACGCCGCTTGCGGTTCTCATCAGCCCGAGAAATAACGAGTCGTAAAAGACACGACCGTTGCTTTATTGCTCGAGGATTGAGACCGCCTTGAACGGGATCAACGAACGAACGAACAAACTAAGACGTGGGTCAGGTGGGACCAGAAATCTTCCGAATCAAAACTTACCGAATTTTATAGCTACGATGTTTGCGCGGACGATGACGAGTGATAATTTCAACGAGGTTGAAAGAAGGCTGCGAAAGAACAAGATTTGCGCAGAGTGCAGCAGAGCCGTTCAGACGTGAATGAAACGCGGACAAGAAGTGAGACGCGCGTATTTCCATAACAATTACAGCTGCAAGAGGTAGGTACTGTGGAATCGCGGTTGGCGCAGGGACCACTCGTCGAAACGATTAACGATAATTGACGCGAGGGGCGATCCAGTGACGCGTGAAGGATATGCCCGCAGCATCGTGGAACGAAAAAGGGGACACTCGTCACCGAGCGAAGAACGCACGCAAGGTGACCGACTAATTAGATGCGGAAGGGAGAGCAAACGCAAGAGGCAAATCATCTTCGGGTTCGTTAGCCAGTGCGCGCAGGAACCCGCAATCTCGTTATGGTCTAACCGTCGACAATTTCCCAATGCATATTTATGGGGGCAAATCGGGAAGCCGGTGAGCGAGAGGAGACCTCGGATTTTCTCATTTATATATTAATTACGTTCGCGGTGTGCTCAGTTAATGATTGCCTCGCTCCGATGAGTGAGAAACATCAGTTAGGTATAGCTGCAGCGCTCTTGCCGAGCGTAGGCCCGGCGGTTCTTCGAACTTTCATTAGTGCCTAGAGTCTCGGGCAAACTGCAGACAGACCGACAGACGGCGGGATGCTGGGATCGTTTAAGAGGTGCCTGAACGGCTCGAGCCAGCCTTCGCAGCTACGCGTATCTAGTCCTCAGCACGCGATGAAAGACTCGTAAACGGCATGCGAAAATCTGAGGAGGGCGTCACCGAGTCTTCTTCTTCTTCTTCTTCGTCTTCGTCTTCTACTCAGCATCCTGCAAAAACCACCGGAGATCCACACGGTCCGTTGCGGTAGTTAACTCTGTGAATTCCTCGCCCTCTTTCTTCTAGTAATTTTTATGAGGAACTCCCTTTTACCGAGGCGATCGGCAACTAACTAACTTTTCCATGGACATCTGACTGACATGTGGTTCGAAGCGAACGCTCGCCATGTGGCGTCAGGACGACTCTGGCCCGGGTAATTATTTGCAAGACGTATCGTGCGTGCATTTTCACATTCACCTTAGAGTCCTGATATTCCTGATATTCTACGAGCTACTATCGCTTTCGTTACTCGATCGGCAAATAAAGGTTTTTCCGCGTCTGTCGCGACGCAATTAATCTAATTAATCTAATTAGACCGACCCGGGCAGCGCCGTATCGTCGCCGAGACTCGGTCTCGTTTCTCGCGCCTCGATCCCGGCTGGATCAGCTCTCGGGAAGAAGGAGAGAAGATAAGAAGTGCGTATGGACTCGCTGCGCGCGTGACAGATCGGTAACTACGGCTGATTGTCCAAGGAGTTTGTACGCGCGCCAGAGTCCCGGCAATCATCCTCATCAGCCGTCGAGTTTCCAACGAGGCGAATGATTAAATCATCGTCTCAGCTCGCGCACTTTTTCATACCGAAGCACCTAAGCGCTCATTGGCCCCGCAGCACCCGGAGTCGGCTACCTTTGTGGATGAAGATATACGTTACACCCGCCTCCGTTAAACTCCTCGACTCGATCGGCTTCGAGAATCGACCGGCAAGAGAAATCCCTCGATTAAATTTTCGCAATTATTTCACCTGAGTACAAGGGAACCGCATCGGTTAAACGAACTGCAGATCTATCAGCGACGGGAACAAGCATAGTTAAAACTTGGTGCGAGTCGTCGTCCTACCTTAGTTACGAGATCATGATCAAAGAGTAGTCCAAGCTTGATATCCACTTACCCATGGCGTCTGAAACAGAAATGAAAGAAATTCGTTAGAAATTATGACACGATGATAACAAGTTCGTTGCAATGATTTGACACAGTTTTCGGACTAACTTCGCAGGTTATCCAACGTGGGAATCACCGTCATAGATTGATCCACGAGAGTGCATTGAAAGTGTGTGGAAAAGTGCAAGGAGCTGCAGGTACGAGTGGTTCATCACTCGCCACGCAGAGTTCATTCCACGCTAATTACTGATCCATTGCTGCGGCTGTGCAACCATCGCTAAGAAGCCCCGCTGTGCCGGGGCAAAAACGCCGATTGCACTTTAGCGAATGGTTGGAGTGTACAACCTTCGCTCAGGCGGATAAACATCCGTGAGCAATGGTACGTAGAAGGGTCTCGTTGGCGTAGGTCTCTTTGGCCGACGGCGATCATCGCGGTAAAGAGAATTAGAAAATGTGTAATTTATTTGTTCAGTTTAGTCGGAGGATTGCAGCGCTCCGTCCACGTGCGTGCAGCAGCAACAGCAGCAGCAGCAGCAGCAGCACCGGCATATGCGTGCGCTTTTTTGTTGTACGCAAGTGAAGAAACCGTCCGGCGGAACGTTCACTCATAACTTCTCGAGATAATCTCGACGTGGTCAACGACGCAAGACACATTCGCCTCGGTATCTCCATTTGTCTATCTTTTATATAGTTATTTATTTTTTCGCCAAGGTTCAACACGAGCGAGCGCTTCGCCGTTACACTGTAGGTACTATAGTATAATGCCTACGCAAACGGCGTCGAGCGGCCTTTGGCACTTGGGAATATCTCGGTTAGATCATCGCGAATGGACCCGACTTGCATGCCTATAACTATTGAACACCGAACGATCTCATAAAGCGTCATCAGCTCTCGCGAGAGTTCGATCGGTCCTCGTTACCTGAGGTCAGGTTCTTCTCCGTCTCGAGGGACGAGGACTCATCGTCTACTCAGCTCGTACGAAATGACGGTATTACGCCCCCAAAGCCAAAGTCGACTCAGGTTCTTCGACTCCTCGGGGTTGCGGATTCGACCGCTGCGTCTCGGCCCCGAGGCGTCCGGATCGCGGGCCTTTTTGACGCCCTCGAAAAGGCGAAGGGTTTTTTGGTGGTTCAGGTTATGGCACCGATTCAGCGGATTCCACACTTCGCGGGCATTGTCGCACTGTCCGAGCAGCGGCGACGAGATTAATTAGCAGCGATGTCTTACCCGAAAAAATCGCAGCAAGAAACGGGGCCGCGCCTCGAGTTGCTAACTAACCCACTCCATCCACGCCGCCTCGTCTCTTCTCGTCTCGTCTCGGCTCGGCATGAATCCCTGGACCATCCGCCGTTCACCTTCGTCGGGAAGTCTGGACCATCGTCACCTCGACCAACGCTGCTCGATCGACATGGTCGTCAGCGAGCGGGGCAAGAACGTGCCACAAATTAAGCCCCCAGATCCGCGAAACCATCTGAAAAATTTTTACCGCTGCATGGCCGGGTCCCTCGTTAGCGGTGCTCATTTGGAACCTTCGTTAAAATCGATTTCGCCTCGCCGATTTGCGGGCAAATTAAGAGTTCGCAGACTCGCGGTTGTCACCCTGGATTATCTCGCCGAATGGATGCCCGCAGAGACCTGATCCTCTTCGCCAAAACTTTTTCACACAGTATAGGTGATGACAATTTCTTCACGATGATCACAGTCAGCTGCAGCGATGTCGGATTCGCTGGTTGACGGACAAACCCGAATGGCTCAGCATCGACTTTGCAAAAAGTGAACGATGTGGGTGGCACGGTTGAGGAGGATGACGGAGCAGGGAAGGAAGGGGCAGGGGGGGAGGGGAGGGGAGAAAGGGATAACCAGCGCGTAATTAATTCACCCTGGAAATATCGGGGCTGGTATATAATCGCCTGTATGGACATTCGTGCGGATGCTCAGGATTCGCGGCCTGCAGGCGTGGGTTTGGTCTAGGCGCTATAATCTCGCGCGGGTGACACGGTTCAGTGAATTTCGGGTGACCAAAGCGACAAAGGAGAGTCGTTGTCGCCAGCCGTTGCCTGATCTAAGGTCGAGCACCTCTCGCTCCGTCCCTCTCGCTCCTTCTTCGCCAGCTACGTCACTCCGTGGGTTCGGTTTCGCACTGCGACTAACGACAACAAGTTTCCGCGGCGTTTGCCTCGCTCCGTTCCCTCTCCGCCGATCCTGGCAGCGGGTCAAAAATTTCGCATTCGATTTCAATCCAGGCATCGCGATATCATCGGCTCCTCCGAAAACTCGTTCCTCGATTTGCATTCTCTCTGTCAGCTCCCTGCCGCGGCCGTTCTGTCTCGATTTCCTTCACTTTATGCTTTAGAATCTTTTTCAACGCCGCCGGAATTAAACTGGCGCTTGATTATCCTCGTTCTTCTGTGAATTGGGACGCGGTTACCGTGAATTGAATCGATCGGAAAACCGAGACTGTTTTTGCTTCTCCCAGGTCCCAAGACGTCGCTTCTATACGTCCGAGAACTTTAATTATAAATTAGTTGATTAACTCAATAATGTTTTTGCCCCGGACGACGACAGTGTCCTCGGCGCGACCCACACACTCGGATCCACTGCAGCGCACACTCCCATCTGCCATGCTCTCAGCGGTTCGCCCGGGATCTTATACGCAACAGGGGTTCTCCAGACGCATCTTCATTCGGTGGGAAATCACCACGTAGACTCTGTTGTTTACCACAAAATTTTGGCACATCCACAACTCGCCTTTGTTTCAAAACTCGTCTTGACAAAATTGGATCTCAATGCGTTCTAAAGCTGGCTGTAAATCGAAGAACGTTTTCTCCGGTTTCATCGGTTTTCTCACTTCGACGCATCAAAAGTGTCGAAAAGCTGTGCAGTAGTGTAAACGCAAGCTGGAAATGAGAATGGACTTGGACCAGGAGTGAAGTTCGACTTGCGAAATGAGGATTGAGGAGGAACCAGGTTGAGCACCATTCTGGGCATTCGTTCGAAATGCAGGCTGGTCTGGTTGAGGCATGAGAACACAATGGCTGGTACAGCGGCGCCGTCGGCATGCTTGGTATGCGGAATGCGTTTTATTTCATATTAAATAAAATATTCGGCAGAGAGCGAGCCGGAGAGAACATTTGGCAATTGAGGAGAAAAGGCCCCTGCCCCGGGTCTGCCAAGCGCCTGCCATGCCTGCGTCTTCCTGCTGCCAAAAGAGGAATCTTCTTGGAACGAGCTGAAACCGCCCGTATACCCGCGGAGAGAGATCGCGATCGCTCGGAGCGACAGAGGATTGTTACCGCAAATTCCTCTCGCAGTTCGCAATCGGCTTCGACAAATTAACCCTCGCGGGCGGAGCGAGGAGGAAGGATGCAGGATGAGCCCGAAAACTCCGCACGAGGTCGTACAATATGCAAAAGTAGAGGTGGTTCACCGCCCTCGACGATAATATAAAAACAAAATGAGAAAGAAACTTGATTTCACAGCGGGAAAAACGTAGGAGAATTTCAAGTTCTTCTCTGCTCCGTCGTTTTTTCGTTTTTTTTTCTCTCTTCTCTTTCTCCTGTCTTTCGATGCTGCGCCTCGTTGATCCTGTCTCTCGATCTCTAACGGCCGAGCAAGTTCGGCGCTTTGAAAGAGAGCCGGTATTCCCAATCGAGCGAAGGAGAGGGAGGCGAAACGCGGTTCTGGATCCGTCACGTCATCGCGGCATGACCGGCGGTAGTCGTCGGCGTGCATTTCCTCTTCGAGTTAGAAAATTTCAAGATCTCGTCTGAAGGCCCGCAGCGGCGTGCACGAGGTCCAATCGTGCGCCAGGCGTCTTCTTCGTCCGCTCCGATAATTCACCGGGCAGCGAATCCGAACCGGGATAAGCCTCGCGTCTTTGCAGCAGCCTCTCTGTACGCGGGAGAGGATCCCGAGGTCTCCGCGGGTCAGGAGCTGTCCTCGAGAGGAACAGCGGGGAATGGACAGAGCGCGGCACCGCGCATACCGAGCGATCGTCGACTGCCGCGCGCGCTCTTGCCTCCTCGGATTGCGGGGAAGAAGAAAAAGAAAAGGAGAGAAGTGGAAGGTGAAAAAGGTTGGAGCGTTTGAAAAAGCAAAAAAAATCAAATGAGAGCAAAAAGAGAAAACGCGCCGCAGCGTTGACCCACGTCCTTCTCTCGCTCTCCGCCTGTTTTTCCCTCGTCTTCTCCCCCCATCTTCGTTGCGAATCGGTTCACCTCTTTTTGCCACCAACAATACCGGCGATACTTGCAAAATCTCAATTACCATGGACCAGGACGTAGCATAGTGCCAAGAATCCATGAGCAGGATTAGCCAAAGGACGAAGGAAAACCTTGGAAGCCTGTATTGTTTCAGCAAAATTCAAGTCATCGTCTAGATTTGCATCGGCACTGAACATTACGGGAAGTTCATGGAACCTTGTGGCCGAGCCTTCGAAAGGTTATAGAATGGGGTTTATGGAACCAACTACACGAGCGAGTCTTCGGAACTAATGAAAGTCGCAAGAGTTGCAAGAAAAATTCTCATACCTTATCTCGCGTGAAACATTCTTCAGGACGCCCACCAGGCCATTCGGTTTGATGGTGGCCATGCCCATTACATGAGTTTTGATTGCAGGCCGTTACGAGGGAACCGCGACTCCGTGTTTCTTTTTTTGTCGCTGCATCGGTAAGTTTGAATAAATTTTATTCGCCCTTCAGTATCCATGCAGAAATATCTGGACGTTCGAAAACCCAGACGTTTCATGGCTGCGAATCGCTACGGAATGAGGCAGGATCGACACGGTAAAATTTTTGGGATCGATTTATTCCGTGGGAAAAAAGGCAGCCGTATCATCGGGAGATACAAATATCGCTGTGCTCTTTGACCACATCCTTAATTCTAACGAAAGAAAGACCATGGTAGATAAAAAGTAGTTTTTGCTTCCAACTGGGAAAAATTCTCACGCCAACTACTCGAGGCTCGTACCATATATACATTGACAGCTAAAGAACGGCGCAAATCTCCGGCTACGTGGCGAGAAAAGAAACGTAATATTTCGGTGGTCGGTTTGAGTCAAACTGCCGGTCGTCTCTCGAAGAAGCCTCGGCGTCGCGGAGATGTCCGTCCGATAATCCGGGCGCAGTCCGGTTGGGTCGATCCGGTCTGGTCCACCGAGTCTGCAGCGGCAGGACGCCAGAAGCAGGACTCTCGGCGGGACGCGGCGGGGAAACCAGGTTATCATTAAGTGAAATGCCGTGTCCGCTATCGGGCCGCCTCACACTAGCTGCTCAGCCCGGGCCTCGACCCACGCGCGGGCCTCCGGACCCGAGGAATTAATAAGACGGAGACTATCTAACGCAATTAGGCCTCGGGACCGCGGCCCTCGCCTCTTAGCGGCGAGATACCCTCCTCCAGGAATGGCCGGGAATAGTCGCGATCGCGCAAATGACAAAGCGATGTTACCGTAATGTAATTTGTTGATAGACCAGCCCCTATCTAAGATCGGCTAATAACCCGAAATAGATCACCCTGACGCTCGCCGTCTCAACCCTTATCAGCGTAATGCAGCGTACTACGTTCCTCGAGTGGAAGCTGCGACTGGGTGAACAAGTCGACGCTTATGGACCGCGTGAAGACGGGATAGACACTGTTCGTGAATCTCTTGATTTACAAGTTAAAAGGTTTGCTCTTCTTCCCTTGGACTAAGATACAAAATCTCAGGTGACTTTATTATAAATATCGGACGATGTGAGAGTTGTCGAAGAGGCCAAAAACACGAGACTACAAGACGCAGGTTAATAATCACAAAGCAATCAGACGAGGACTCATTAGTGGGGTCCAAACGCGTACCCTAACTGCAGTAGGACTACTCTCTGAGCCAAATACACTTGTAGCGTTTAACTTACTCTTGCAAATAAGAGGAAATATACTCGGCAAGGTGTGTAGTTAGACAAGCAGGCAGGTAGGCAGTAGAGAGAATATCGGTTGATCGGCGGTGCACGAGGTATGATACTGGAGCGAGGTGTTGCTCCTCGTAAACATTGTGGCATTAACATAACGAGTGACATTTGCCAGTTAGTGGTCGGGCACGCGGGTCCTCCCCATGCATCGAGAACCGAAAGCAGGTAGGTATGGGTGATACACAAATGGCGGTATCTGCCGAGGATCGGAACACGCGTACATGTGTGGAACACGGAATATGTGTTCTCCGTGGCAGCAACGAGAGGTAATGAGGAAGATTAAATTGGCAGCGCGACTCCTCGCCGGACTCCTGCAGCCTCATTGACCGAGTCAATGCCGATGCTGCCTGCTGGGGATGCTGATGCGGCGCGCCGGGTTCCGCGTGTCTCGCGATCACGCGGCAGACATCCGTGCTTCTTGCCAACACCACCTGTCGCTCGGACTACCTGTTTATACCGCGTATCGCTCTCGTAACGTTTACTATGCCAACCCGCGGTCGTATTTCTTGCCGGTAGAAATTTAGAGCTCTATAAAACGAGCTGAAGCTTTGTGATCCCTTTTTATCTCTCGCACACTTTTGATCCTCGCTCCTGACGATCGGTGAAAAAAAAAAAAAAAAAAGTAATCGACTCCCGAAAAGTAAGCGGCGTCTCTGTCACCCCCGCGGGATGGATTCGCACGCGCGAATTCACCGAGGCAGAGCTTCTGCAGACCGTAGGAATAGCCGAGGTGGAAAAGGATCGCGGGCGACGAGGAGGACTCGCATGGTTGGCGGGTGTGGCGATATATAATTACAGTAATTAGCCAGCGAGTAATTAATTAGGATCGCACGTCGTCTGTTATTTCTGCTGCAGGCGCCGCGCAGCTCCTCCTGCAGCCCGCCACGCGATTCCCTCTTCCCACTCCCGCACTCCACTCCTCCAGGGTTACGTCTTGATCCCAATTAACGCCTGATTTTTTGCAGACGCATCGCGCGTCGTCTAACAGGGTCAAGTCCGGCGGCAGTTAAATCAGTTGCACGAATGTGCGTGCAGCCGCCTGTCGTTTGGTGCCAACGGACTATGAATGGGCGTCATGACACTCCGTATCCCGATGCGGCTGCACAAGTGATTTACGTCCCGTGATGCGGAGGGAGCCCAGATAGAGCGAAGATCTCGCTGGAGGCGAGCTTTTCCTTCCATCGCCGATTCCGCTTTTCCACGATCATCCGCAAGCTTGTTCGGCCTTTCCATCGACTGATCCACCATCCTCGTTGCGTGGCCACGTGCTTGAACAATCCGGCTTAACGCTAATAGCCAAGAATTGATTGAACTTTCGACCTGAAATACGAGTTACGAGGTTCCCTCATCTATATGTATGACGAAGATGAGATAAAGGAGGTCAAGGCGATCGTTCCACGTGTCACATTCCAGTTTTGTAAAATTTTTTCAGTTTTTCTACTTGCGAGTAATAATTATGCACTGAGGCAGGTGGCTGCGGGTTGTCCGGTTGATTTCCACGAACGGCATATGTGGGCCGAGGAAGACTGCACTGAACGGAATCGATCTACCCGTCAAATAAACACTCTGCCTCGTTGTTAATTAAGCCGAGTTTTCGATCCAGATTCAATCAGTCTCTCGGTGTAAATGTTAATGCGAGAACGGTTCTGCCCACTCCAGCGATATTGCGATGCCATTCAGTCCAGAAACGCGTATACGTCGTCGTCCGTTCGGCCTCGCAGAGGCAGGAATTGTCATCGGGGATTTCAAACTGGCATCAACTTTAACGCTCACACATCAGCGTCTCGTTGTATGTACACACATGTGTATACGTAGGCCAAATACTCGTGGCCGAACAGGATTGACTATCTTCATCTCTCGACATACACCCGACGCAGCAGCTACACGCTTGTGAACGAGGCGATATAATACGCGCTAGCGAGTGTCAGGAAGTGGACAAGTTCGCCAACGCGTATACCGTGTTCGTTGATACTGGCTGATCTGGACGTTGAAACATGCCACGGATGAAGCGAACGGATAAGCCTCGTCCTGGTCCTGCAAGTCCTGATGCAGCTCCGCGAACCGGCGTTGAAGAAAAAACTTGCGCCACAGGTGTGGGAGGCGATGTGCAGATCCTTGAATAAATTCGGCGGCGTTGCGCCTTCGCCTAGGTATGCAAATGCGATTCGGGGACGGGAACGAAACAAAGTCGTGGAGGTGGGGAGGTGGGGAGGCCTCGCGTACTCTTGGCGGAATGAAATTTTCCGCGACATTGGCTCCGAATGCGATTAAGCCAGGCGAGCAGGCCGCCGCGGCGGACGAACTATACTCCGTGACTTTCCGGAGATGTTCCATGCAGCTGCGTCCTTCGAGTTCTGCAGAGCCAGCGACCGCGGAGTGGAGCGGATAGCCAAATCGAATCGCAACTTATACATCGCAGACGTGATTCATCGCCAGGATCCCCGTAGAGATTCTCGCCCGTTCCCCGCGATTCAATTCGAACCTCGGATAATTCATATCTCAAGTACCTCGAATCGACTGTCGACGGGTTTTGAATGTAACGGGCGTGAATATTTACAACTCTACGGGGTCCACGGAGAAGGACGACGACTTTTTTCCTTCTTTCGAGAACGTCACTCGCTGTCAATTTAGATTCGTCGAGATGTCTAAGCGTCACCGGAACCCGTAACGTCTGTCACGGTGACGGACAGACCATCACGGAAGCCTCGAGTATCCTGACTCATTTTTCCGCGCGGAAATTTTCCTCCAAGAAGTGGAACACTGGCACCTGGTAAAATTTGAAAAATAGGAGAAACTGCGACCTTGAGTTGAAATTACTTTCGTCAGGATAGTTGATTCAAGGTGAACAAATTACGGTAGCCCGCAATTAGCCGCGTGGTCAGCGCGTCATCTGGACCCAAAAGGAGGATAGCGTGAGTCTTGGATGGAACCTGCGGGGTTCGCGTCGTTCATGCCGACTGACCGTTACGCGTCGCTCAATGAGCCCTGCGCTGCTGGGGAGGTGATAAATTTGGAGGATCGACGAAATGAAGAGAAGTGCATGCGATGATCCGAGCGGTTTAGCCGGGGTGTGCCGGTCCGGCCCACCTTTTAACACGAACACCCGTGGCTCGCATTGTGGCGAACGAACCACTCCTGCACCCTTGCACGCTGCACGCATAGCGCGTTATTAACGGGTGAGACCGAACCACCCGCTGCACTCAGTGCGCTTCGATTCCACTCGGCTGGTGACTTTTCTCGCCGTGGAGAAGAGCGTAGATCGAAGCCAGGGTAGAGCACACGATTGGCGCAGGGGGATGATGGATCGCGAGGCGATCATCGAGCCCGGGGCGGAAGAGGCTAGCTTTCCGAAGCGAAGGTGTTGCTGCGCCACGCCCCAATTAGGGTCGTTTCCTGGGCTTCCCTGCAGGGCTGAGCGTATTTATGATGAGAATGTCCGCACCTGCGCTGACACTCAGTGCCGACCGCTAAACCCGGCAACTCCCCCCCTCCCTCGCCCCTCGTCTCCCACGCCAGGTTGTTTTACGACGCGAAGATAGTCGTGGACCATGAAGACGACGACGAAGATCCTCTTCTATATCCGTATCGCTACTGCAGGCGCGGGTGAAATACGATGACGTCTGTATTGCGCTGCTCGGTGAACGATAATTCCAGCCCACTTCGCGCCCTGGTAAATCTCACTCGAGTTTCATCTAGAATGAATCCAAGCGTAATTACCGCGTTAACGCACAAATGGACGCTCTTTCGGACTACGGCTCTTATTTCGCCGTTTCGTCGTCAGCTGGACTCGGCACCCGCCGACGGTTCTAGTAGCACTTGGCGAGGACGATTTTCTCTGGGCCAGGGCCAAGGTGCCTGTGGTCCCATGGCCTCTTCCCCGACTTGAGCCTGTTTGTTTGTTTGAATATATTTGTCCACCTCCGCGGTAGCTGGAGCACACGCCGGATCCTCGTTCGAGTCTATTGGCTCAGGGCCTGGGCACACAAGCCACCCCCACTATAACCTCGAAACGGGCCTGATGGGACTACATACGTGCTTATCGCGAGTCTAGTTTCAAGGAATGTTTCACGTCCGGTCGCGGAAAAGCACGGAGTTGAGTGACAGAGTCTTTGCTCTGGACAAAGAGAAGGCGGGGGAATGCGGGGACTCGAGTTTCTCGAGTGGCTGCAGCGCGATCCGAGGCGACTACGTATTCCTCTCGAGTGCAACGGTCAACCCCATTACCTACCCGTGAGAGAAATGGGCGCGAAATGGCAGGGCCTGTGTTTGCGGTTCGCGCCATCAGCCTCCTTCCAGACAACAACGCAACGACGACCGGCGCTCGCTATCCACTGAGCACACACGCGTCTTTCTTACCCACCCCCGGAGCGAGGATGCAGACGGACGCGTCGCGGCGCCCCGCCTGTTCGTGATGTAAACGCGGAACCGGGACGGAACGAAGACTCGAACGGAAACAGGCGCTGCGTCGCGTTGCGTCCGTCCCGCGCTTGGTTAGCCGGTCAAATATTTGCTCCGGCACCAACGTCAACCGCTATCTCGAACACACGGGACCCGCGCCACCTAACAGGAGGCTAATTCACCAGGCGACGTTTTATTAATGAATGCCCTCTTTCACGGTCTCGAGAGTCGGTCGAGACAATAAACCTTGCTCAAGACGCGCAAGGCTCACGTAAGGCCCGAAGCAGGATGCGATAAAATAATCTCTGTTTCAATATGCCGAGGTACCGCCACACTGCAAGGCTGGATACCCGACAACACCCCACGGTCGACGACTCTCACCCCTTTAGGAACGGCGATCTCTAACCCCGAGATCTGTACTTCCTCCCGACGTTTTACGTGTGACAAGGATGATTTTGATCAGCTGTAAAAAAAATAAGTAGCACGGATCTTCCTGACGCTGATGTAAGGGATTTTTTTCACAACATCAATTGAGTCTAATTAGGGAAAACGTCTGAAAAAATATTGAATTCACAATGAACTGAACTGACTTTCCGAGTCACCGTTTCCAGACAGAATTAACCAACAAACTTGCGTATATATAACGATTCAGTAGCGAGTGAAAAAATGTGAAAAAAGGCAAGAACGTTTGCGGTGAGTCAACGCAAGTGGATATAACACCCTGAGCGCGATATGAAAGATGAAAAAGCGACCGCAACGGTGCCTTACTTAGCAGTTACTTACCGCGGCGCTTATTGTTAGCTAGCCGACTTACTTAGCGTCAGATCGATCTTAAGCCACGGCCAGGCTGCACGATGCGAGCGAAGGTATTACGCCGATACAGTCGGTGGTCTCTACTATACGGGGTGTGGGAAGGCAAGGCGGTTGTCGTTCTATGCGTGGCGTACGGATGCAGGCGGCGGCACATACATCAGGCTCTGCGGCTAATCTGATTCCCCTAACAATGTGCACGCGTTGGAATCTTCTTAGATTCTATCCGAAAGCGGCGAGCTCCCCGTACGAGCTTTGGCCGCGAGTGATTTCAGTCTCCCAGTCGAGAGATTCACCGCCCGCGCCGCGAGGGGTATAGATTTTGGATTTGGGGTAGGCGGAAGCGGAAGCCGACGAGGCGTGGGAGTGGGGAGCCAATCTGAACCCAGACCCGGGTAATCTCTCGCTAATAACCGCGATTTATCGCTTTCAGGTTTTCGGAGGGATGGGAGAGAGGGGGGAGGGAGAAGGGACTAGCAGCAGTGGGCAATCGTTCCGCGGATAAGAAAGATTTTTATTGGCTGGTTTTATTCGCCGGACGAACCGAGCGCCAGTCTTCGAGACTCGATCTATCGTTCGAGCTGCGGGACCCGCGCGCTCAGCCCACGAGCTAATCTTGAGAGGAGATCTTCGACCGAGTGCCTCCTATTCGGCTTACATAATAACAAAATAATTATCGGCCGGCGAGATATTTGAGATGATAAAAGTCGAGCAAACAACGCTGACAGTCCGATCGTAGATATATTTTTATCGATAATAGACGCACCCGCAGCTCGCTCTGGCAACGAGTTAATAACTGCCTCGACAATTAATCAATAATTATTATTGCAGCCGAGTCGTATTGTGAAAGTTTGGTGTATTATGTACGCCGATACGCGCAACAATTTATGTATTGGCCCATCGTGCCAGCGTGATTTAAAAAAAAAAAAATAACATAAAGTACGCACGTGCTGTAATGATTTCTGAAACGGCGCTGCGTGGATCGATCGAACTTTTGAACAATAACACTATCTACACGTCGCGAATAACAGTCAAACACTTTGTGGTCTCATAATCATGTCGTTAGTAGTAAAAACAACGAAAATAGAAAAAGGTGCGAAGATTATTGCAGCAAGAGTCGAGACCATTCAACCCAGAAAAAGCAAAACACCGCAGGTTGTAACGTGGCTCCTGCAACGGTATTTTCCCCCATTTATGTACCATTGTGCAACATCGCGCACGCTGGATGCACGGCGTATGTTGAAGTTTAATTAGGGTCGAAGGAGTAGTTGGCGGGACCGAGTGAGACGTCAAGCCGTACGGTACCTACGTCTGAATGGCAGAATCCAACGGAATTGCCGGTGTATCCGAGTGTCGGACACTCGCTAAACGACACGTACCTGCGGGCCCGGTTCAAGTGTGTTTCGCTGCCGGCCTGCGGGGGGATCGTATTTACAATTCAATGCGTCGGAGGTACGTTCAATACACAGGCACGTCGAGCATCGACGGGAAGAACGCACGCGGGCAAGTCGGCGAGGATCCTGACTGCCATGCCGGAACCTCGAGATATTTGTGAAATAGAATCCGTCCCGCGAAGCCTGCAGCATCATCCAAACGAAAAAGTGGAAAAACGTGGGAACACTTGTGAACGGACAACTAGAGACAATAGATTGTTCGACTCGTTCAAGATATAACGCGACTCGCAACAAGAAGCGATAGAGTTTGACGCGTCCGGCATACGCATGGCCATGTTTGCATGGTTGCAAAATTTCCATATGGAAAAGCAATTATAAACGCGCCCGAGGGTTTGTTGCGTCTTGAGCTATGAAACGGGAAGGTAACGAGGCAATCAACGCGCCTCGCACAGTCACCTGCCTCTTCCTAATAGGCGCACAGTAGTGCCCACCTATGAGCAAAGTCCACGCTCGCTAAACCAGGCAACAGAAATTCATGCCGCTGGTGCATAAAACCCTGGCCGCACGTACACACTCTTAGCGAAACAGCCAATTACTCGTTGCGAGGAATACCGTACGTACCTACCTATAGTTTCGCGCGTATAACGCCTCCGTTCCTACCACGATATCGATAAATGTTTCTACGCTCTGAGACTCCGGAGTCTCATCCAGAATCGTTTTTCTACAGGTGCCAATTAGTCCCACCTTACGAGAGATCTTACGAACATTTCCACGAGCAGAACATGGCGGTTGGAAAAAAGATTCCGAAAAATTCAATCGCAAGTTGAGCTACTTCAGCTTCCATCTTGGTCACGGGAATACGTGGGAACAAATCGGATTACCGAACACGACAAGGTTGGAATGGTGATGTGACTCTTGATCTAGAAAAGTAACTGAAGATTTAGCCGTGACATGGCATCTCACAATCTCACCGATTTTACTGAGAAATTTCAATTTCGATGCAGTCTTAGAACGTCGTCACTATTTAAAAAAAAAATAAATAAAATCAACCTCAAGAGACCATTTTATGTAGCGTGCGACGGAGCTATAATGGATGAAAATCGAGCCGTTCAAATACGCGAAATCACACCCGCATCACTCGAGCTACATCGGTGATCTAATTGTCGTTGGCTGGAATGAATAATGCGTTGGCGTAGGTTTTTGTACCTTTTTACCCCACAGAGACACCCCAGGCTCCTCTGAGGGCTGATAACGTTACGCGGCCCGTTCCCACCCTCGTTAATGTATCGCATCTTGTTCTCCAGTGGGGTCCTCGCCCGGCCCTTGCTGCACGCGTGTATTTTAACGCGTCAAACTGCGGCACCCCGTCCCCGCTGTACCAACACCCGCACCTTTTCCGAAGGGTTCGTGACTCCTTCGAGCTAGCTGTAAACCGATGCGTCAGTAGATATCGGCTAATGAAATCAATGGATACGAGGCTCGAGTTGAAGGCGATCAATCCCGCGTCTCGCCCGAGTGAACCGCAAGGGCGCTTCGCTCCGGTCCGCAGCAAGGGTCGGGGGTTGTTTTAATTTCCGATAGACATTAGGACACTCCACGGTCGGTGCGACGCGGCGGTGAATAACTCGAGAACCCCGAAATCTGCATACGCTGCGCCATGCCGTGCGAATTGCGAATGCATTGACTACACGCTCAACGCCATCCTTACTTTCACTACCCCTACGGATCCGTTCACGCTCACTCGTTTCTTCTTTGCGCCGAGATGCGTATGCATGGATCGCCTCACACATGGATAAAGATTCGTGTAAACGAGGCCTACGGAGGAAGTCGAGGATTTTTCATCATCAATCTTACACCCCGACCCCCCGCTGCCTACGCGATCAGCGACTACGCGAAGGGGGATGAATGGGCGATGCCAACGACGAGCTAAGCTTCCTCACGATTTTTGAACACGGGGATTATATTCATGCAGTAGACACAGTGTGTTTGGTATACTTGTACCCTCCTAGGTTAAACAGAATGTCAAAGGTGACGGTTATCTCTGTCGACCAAATGTTAAGAAAAACTTGAGTCAACAGTGAAAATGGAATTCTACAATATTTGGTTTTTGTCAAGCTCAACAAAAAGTCACGCGGGAGGTGAGGAGGAGGAGGAGGAGGAGGAGAGGGACAGTCAACACTGACTTACAAAGTAGATAAGAGTTTCTCAAGAAAACCTGTAACGCTTGAATGAAAGAACGTACTATCACCCTGTGACTTTCTAGCGGTAGAATATACTGGAGCAAAAAATGTCGAGAACTCCCGTTTCATTGAAAAATTATGGCCGGCAGGATTTACTCGAGTTTAGACACAGTCATCCCAATTAACCCCAAGCAGTACCTACCATAAAACGTAATCCTAAGTTTTTTTTTTTGAGAGGACAACTAAGAAATATGAAATATTTGAAGCGTTTCGCGATGAAGAAGCATCTTTCCCCATGGGCGAATAAAAATACTTGAAAAAAGGGGTGAAATAAGGTGTAAAGCGGGGTCGAAAGCCGCGAAACCCGGAGGCGTGCTACGGAGGTAGTAAAATCAGTTTTCGTATATAGCTGGCGGTGGTCTATGCAGCAGGGCTTTTAATACGGCTAATAAAAGGCATAAAATTACTATAAAATTCAATTGATCGGCGAAGGGCGGCGACGCCTTTGTCGGGGTGGCGCGAAGCCGGAGGTTCGAAGCGAGTGATCGAAGAAGCAGCAGCAAGGAGACGCCGAGCGTCGCACGCACCCCTCGCGAAGCTCCGACGTCGCTATTGTCTTTTTACGGCCCCCGCAGACACCGCGCCGTCTCCTCCCTCAACTCGGGGGGCGGAATACACCCCCGGAAGAGGGAGCATGTTGGTACCTATACCCGGAGTTTTATCCGGTTGAGATCGTCCTTTTTACCGGCCGTTGTGACTTCGTCGTTCCGGGCCCTTATCTCTGCCCTCGAACTCCTCGATCCTTTCTCACCCACCTCGAACGACTCGGCACCGGGGTTAAAGGAGTCGGGAGGAAAACGCGCCCATCAAACCCAACCGCGATTGAAAATTATACAGGGATCAGTTTTACGAGGAGACTCTTCGCCGGCTCGCTTCTACAACCTGCTGCACGCTGCGGAGGAATATCCATGCACGACAAAAATTGCTGAAACTTGTCCGTCATCACCCGAATCAATTCGAGGACTTCGATCCTCGCTCTGAGGACCCGACGCCAATTATCCTGTAAAGGATACCGCACTTTACAAATGACACGTAACTTTTGTTCCGTTCTACTTTTGCCCCGTTCATTGCAGGTGAACCTTCATTGTTGATCTTTCATATGAAGAAGATTACAATCAGAAACTTTAATTGTCCTTTTCCGGTTTTGAACTTGAATACATGCTCCTTTGAAGAGTCGCATACGTTAATGGTGCCGCGTGAAGCTCGTCTCAAGTGTTTAGAACGTAGTTCTGCCCAATCGTATAAAAGCTAAACAATCTAAAACTGGAAAATCGTCTACTCATCGACTAGAACCGGGTGATGAAAACCGTGCTGTAATCAAATTTCATTACAACTGATCTCGACTGAAGTGGGTAGGTAGACACAGTAGCTGCCATGGACGTTTGGTCCTACCTCGAAGCGTGAAAAATTCAGTCGGCAGCCTTACTTTTTGTCCCTTGTTCTGTGTAGAAGGTACGTGGATAGCAAGGCAAGCACGCGGTTCTTACCGGGTCCAAGTAAGGCCGAACGAGAGCAGAGTTACAGAGCGAATTGTCCGCGGGAGCGTTAACGCGGCGTGCACATACGCGGCTGGGGCGTTAATAATGCCGTAAATAAGAAGCAGGAAGGAGCAAAGTGTTGCCCTTGCGTCCCGCCTGCAGCCCGCCCGCCGACACCGGTGGTCGAGTTTAAGAGGTAACGATATGTTTAACATTAATGCACATGTGCCACTGAATACTAATTACTCCTTTGACGAAACTAAACACGTTGCTGCTGCTGCACCGCGGGTCCGCCGTATACATCCAAATAGCACAAAAGGAAATGTGCGCGATTTTTCGCGGTTGCCGTGCGAATGAGCTGTGGTCCAAGTTCCTAGTCCTGACGAAGGCCCGGGCGGTACCGTAAATAATCAACGAATAGCTCTGCTCGCCCCCTTCGCCCCCCTTCTCCACCCGCGTCGCAATTCCTCCTCTTACGGCAGCGTACTGTTACCTACCTGTTCTAATTATGAATTTTTTACCCGTTCCTGGGCGTAATTTACTCCTCCAATTTGTATAAAATATCTCCAGGCTAATGAAGCAATTTGAGGCTGTCTACCGTTAATATATACGCCGAGTATATGCTGCAGCAAGTTCCAATGGCCGGCACCACTGAGAGACCAACTCTGCTTATTATACCCCCGTTCCATTCGAGATGCGAAATGTACTGCACCGCGTATTTTATCCTTCGACATCTCGGGAGGCGGCGATCCTTCCTCGGTACGGCAAGACCCTCGTCTCCGAGGAACGGCGAGCTGGCTGCTCGGAGCGATAAATTAAAAGTAGCTCTAGACCCCGGCCACGGAAGTGGGTGACGCAAACGACGCGCACCACCGTCGACTTCTATTTAATTTCATCTCAGACGACGTTCTTATTATCTGCACGCTTTTCTCCCTTCTTCCTTCCTCTTCTCTTTTTTTTCGTTTGTTATTTCTTTTTTTTTTTTTTTTTTTTGTTCCTTTCTATTCCGCTTGCTTCTCTCGCTCCCCTGCAGAGAGGTTTTGTAAAACAAAAGAATAACCGTAGCCTCCCTCTCGTTACTCGGGAGTTCCTGCAGGTTCACGGGGTGGAAATGCCTCGCGAAATGAATTGGCAACTTTTAATTAAGATGGTATCGTCTTAGCGGAGTCGAGGGGTGACGCCTCGCGGCGCGGCTCCTGGACGAGAGCGGGGAACCGGAGACGCGAGGCTCGAATGCTCGAGTTGGTTGGGTCAGAGGCGGTTGGCATTCTTTTTGTTCATGCGAACTATTCATCACCGGTGACACTTTCGTAGATAGAGAGCCGCCCTCGGTCTCTCCTTTCTCGCTCTCGCCATATTTTCCTCTCGCTTTTGCTCTCTCTCTCTCTCTCTCTCCGCGCCCTCGGGGCTTCTTAATGGACCTGAGCGCTCCCTGCCTCCGTATTAGACCAGAAACGCTTTTCTCCAGGTCTCCTCCAGGTTCAGGAGACACGGAATTCCGAGCTTTAATTCCCAGTTGTCAAATTTAGGGACACGGTGAGGAAGAGTGTGAATGTAATGCCGGATCCTAACTCAGAACTCTGGCTGAGGGTTGAGAAATTTTTCATCCCAAAGTATCACTTTGAGGTTAGGTGGAAGAGAATATATCATAAATGTAGAACGAACTGCATATGTAATGAGAGGTAGAATTTAAAAGTCATTCAATATCAAGTTGATTCTATAAGAATGTTTTACCCGGCTAAAAAAAGAGGGCCAATCATGGAGTGATAGAGAGGCAAGAAATAAACGACCAAATCGAATCATGCTTTCAAAAGCAGTTTCCGTTGCCTGAAGTGATTTGAATCTATCCCTTCGAGCTTAATCCGACGTTGGCGTTAGATAGAAAGTGAGGCAATTGCAAGGGCCATGTAGACATACGAGTACGATGAACCGATGGTTGCGAGATAAGAGCGAGAAGTCGATTGATCGATTAGTCGATGTCGACGGGTGTCGGAGAGGAGATGATCATCGTTCAATTCGCGTTGGTAGACAGCCGTCACGTTCGGGGGTCGAGAGAGAAAGAGAGAGATAAATGAATGTGAAGAGAGAGAGAGAAAGAGAGAGAGAGAGAGAGAGAAAGTCTGTAATTATAACACGTCGTAAAGGTTGTTCCAGGGCGGTCCTGGGGCCGCGTTTTGTGGCGAACGGGCAGAAACGGCGGCGGGCACAGATGTGCGTGTCCGTCTTCCTCGAAATTAAAGGGAGTCACCACGTGGTCAGCTGACACGCAACCAGAATCCTCGAAACAAAGGTTCGCACGCGATACGATGAGGGTGCCGCCCGCCCGCCCGCCCGCCCGCCCGCCTCATTACCAACGTCGTAGAAACCGCCGTTTCCACCGCACCCCGTCTTCTTATTCGGTCATCCGCCGAGTCCGCAGTCACTTTCGTCGTCCACCGAGTGTCCGGTCAACCCGGGATGACACGACACTATTCACGCGCAGGTTGGACGGGGGTGGAGATCGTTAACGGCAAGGGTAGGCGGAAAAATAGGTGGAAGTTCCTGTCTCCAGATGCTCCACGGGGGGATTTCTAACACGGAGTGCGCTCATACTCCGTAAAAGTGAAAATCAAGTTGCATCGACCCTGTAAGACGAGGGGTTTCTTCC
Organism: Diprion similis; assembly: GCF_021155765.1. Taxonomy (NCBI): domain Eukaryota; kingdom Metazoa; phylum Arthropoda; class Insecta; order Hymenoptera; family Diprionidae; genus Diprion; species Diprion similis. Next base: position 25,803,682 of record NC_060108.1, read on the forward strand.
CCCTTTCCTTATGGCTTCGCGTTTCAACACGGTTTCACACTTCCGGCACATTGCGAAGGTGACATACCTTTGGCGAACCTTATTGTCTCTAGAGCCGAACCGTAAAGCCATAAGGGGTTGGTAGCTGCTCTTCGAAACTTTCTTTTGCGTGCGGATGTATAAGGAAGTGCGGAATCACAATCGCGAATGTCGTTCTATTTTTGAGATCAAAACTCTTCTTCGAGACAATAATAATTTCTAAAAATTTTATCAGTCGTATATACGAGTATACTGTACGATTTTTTTCTTCGTTTTGCTATTCACTACACGTATTTTTTTTTTTTTTTTTTTTTTTACAAACTTTGAAAATTAAACGGTGAACTCAGCCGTATTTTAGGTGCGCAGATGACGGAGGCGGGGTAAAAACTCTTTACTATAAGAGAAGTGCAAGCAGAGTGGAGTAAATAATAGATGAGAAATGCGGGGGCGCGCGTGCCTCGACTTCAGGGTGTCTCGTGCAGGTAGACAAGTTGACTAATATATATATATAAAGGTATTTTTTTTCTCTACCTTTAGTGGTTTTTTTCTCTTTGTTTTGTTTTTTTCATTTCTCTCTGCCTTTAGCGAGCACGCAGCGTGTCTTCCCTCGCGATCGTAGCTTCCCCAAGGATCGGATGGGAAGGCTTGTGGAAAAGCCCGGATGCGACAGCAGCGGCGGCTCCCCAACCCCGCGGGGACTCGCTGATAAAAACAAATGGCAGTGCGAGAAATGCCGAAGGATAGAGAAGACCGTGCGGAGAAAAGGGCGGCGGAGGGCGTGGAACAAGGATGGCGAAGACCCTCTCCCACGAGAGGAAAATAAAGAAATTACTTCGTGGCATCTGTGTAAACAAACCCAATGAATTCCTAAAGAGAGCTGAAGCGAGAGAGCGAGGAGAAAGAGGAAAAAGAAGAGAAGAGAAAATAAGAAAGAAAATAAAAATATATATATATATGAGAAGAAATGCGACGTCTTTGGTTCTCAAAAGAAAGCGTGGGTGCACCGAGCTTTCTCGACTCTCATTTCTGGCTGCGGTGTGCCGGAGAGCATATGTGCACGAATCACACCTCACCGCATATAAGGAGCGATCCGATGAACGAAAATGAGGAACAACCGGGAATGATAACGAGAATGGCCACGTTGCGCGACATCTGCATTCGGCTTTAGCAGTCGCGAAATAGGTTCGGAAGGCAAAACCAACCCCCGGAGCGGGTTTGATCCCCCGCAAAGCAGTTAATAAAGTTAAGATTGCACTGTAAGAGGGAATGATCTCGCGAAATGGCAATATGGCCATTCTTTCCGCCTTCGCTGCCTCCCCGGTAACGATGGTTTATACTTGAGATGCACGCGACCTGCACCCCCGACCTTAGGCATCACGGTGATCCCGCATCATCCACTCCATACAATATTTAAGCTTCAATTTCATACCTCGCGATGCAGGGTGTCTCGCGACTCTCCCGTCTTCCCGAGACCACCTTTGGCGCGGATATTAAAAAAAAAAAGGTGGAGAGAGGCGGAGTGGAGAATGAGTGGAAAAAATAAGGTAGGAGGAAATTATAAAGTGGCCCTGCCCTGATATTTGACACGTAATAGAACGGACTTTTCGAACCGCGGACTGCGGGGGGCCGCATTACGCCTGATTATTATTCATTATATTCCCCCCCTCCTCGACGCCCTCATACGCATTGCTCTCACACGCTCCTCGCGCGGCGGGATCTTTCGCGGGAGATACGCGTTGAATTGCAAATATCGCTCCGCGAAAGAGAAGCCAAGTGAACTTTGCATACACGACCGACAAACGGAGCGGTGGACGAACCGGAGCGAAAGGGGCTCGACTACACCCCCGAACCTCGCACCGAAACCATTTTCATACGCGACTCTTTTTTACATATATATTGGGGCGAACACAGCTCCGCGAGCTGACGTTACGATTATGATACTGCGGTACAAATAGTTATGCTCACGAAACAGCCGTTCCATTTCATCCCAACCCCCCAAACCGCGCGAGCAGAGACCCTTTCGCGAATCTTGAATTCTTTTCACTACTATCTACGCATTTCCCTGCCGGCGCGGAGTTTATCAGTTTTAGGCACACGCGATTCATCATCGAGGAATATGCAGCGCCTTCGAGTGGTTGTTATTATACCGTTTCAATTCGAGTAGGTACTCGGTACTCATTCCTTGGTAGACAACTGTCGGCTCCTTTCTAAAGGCCAGCCCAACCAAAGACAAAGGATTCATTTACCAAGCTGCGGCAGGTGCAACGTCAAATCGCACCCACACCGAGTTTTGCTCGAAGCTACATGCCGAGAAGGTCCAACGGAGAATGGCAAACTCGGTATCGAACGAACGACGCGTGTGACTTTACCCCGTTTCCAGATTCGCCTTGCTCGCAACCTTTGTAGAAGGTCGGAAGATCGAGATACGTGAAAGAATCCCTCCTCTCTGATGTGTTTCCACGTTGCGAACTCCTTGTATCATTCACTGTGAAATTGTCGGGATCTTTGAGCCAGACTCCGTCGGAGGGAGTTTCGACGATTCGTCGGGGCGGGCGACGAGGGGCCGCAAATTGGGTGTGCGTAATATGCCAGACGTTGACTAATATTTTGACGTCTTGGGGTATCGCGGGTGGTGCAGGGCGTCTGTCAAGCGAGGAGTAGACGCGCCTCCTTATCAGATAGAAGGACGGCGTTGGTGACAACGAGGACGGAGACGGGGACGTCGAAACCACCGGCGTCTCGCTCCCGTTTCCTCGGCCCCGCCAACTACAACCCGACCACCTTAAGATATTAAGTACTTCACCCACGATTAGATCTCTCATTGTGCGCCGCCGTGTCAGACAAGCGGTTCCCTGGGCCCTCCGGGTAGGGTATGAGACAATGGCTCCAGCTAAGAGACAATTGCTCAGAGCGAGAAGGCTCTTCTAACTGCTGTATAATTTCCTGCAACGACACCTTCATTGTGCCAGGGTATTTCATTCTTATCGCCCCGCCGAACCAGCCCGGGGTTCTCGCTCAATGGGGCCACAGAGAGTGTGCGAGTGGGGAGATCGAGTTGAAGAGGTACCGCGAGTACAAAAATCTAATTCTTAACCGGATTTCCGTGTCTCCCTGTGCATGTTGAACACCCACGTATCTATATTGTTATGTTCGCGCCCGTTCAAGTTGCAGGAAATCTCGACTGCGAGTCAAAGTGGGTGTCGGTGACTGGAGGTTTCAACAAGAAATTCTCTAATTTTTCCGCATAATTATGTATGTATGTGTGTTTACGCACAATGCAAATGCCGTTTGAATGGATGAGAAAATTTAATCTCGTCGCCCGGCGGTAATCAAACACCTCGAAGTTTCTCATATACCGTCAAGTTTTCAGGGATTATAGTCGTACTAAAACGGTCTCACAGTGTACATAAATACAACGGATCTCGGTCAAGACTGCAGCAAAACAAGCCTGCTGCATGACTGCAGGCTTCGCGGAATGTTGATATTTCGCTGCATGGACTCTTTCACGTTCTGCTTGCTTTCAAAACTTATAGTTGAAAATACCTCGGAGTGCAGGATACTTTGGTATGTATGCATGACGTCGCCGTCGTTGTACGGTTAGGAAGCGGAGAGCATACGCCGTGAGATGCGGGGAACCGAGGCGGCCGTTTCACCGTGAGAAAGTGTATACAATTATACATACGTATAGTTGTATGTAGTATATGTATATACAGTGAGCGTCCACCTACGGAGTAGAAAATTTCGTCGAAAAAAGCGACTGCTGCACTTATCTGGTTGGAAGTGCCGCGCGGCGAGGGGAATCTGGACAACCAGCTCGACCGAATCCGAAAGCAACAGAAATTCCAACCTATCTCCAACTTTTTGTAGTCCAGGGAGCCAACCGACGCTGCACCCACCAGCCGCCCATGCAGGCCCTCAAATCGTTCAATGGTCCCAATCAGGCCCCGCTGATCTGGCGTATCCTCAGACCCCGACTGATTGAACGAGATACTCTCGGCCCCTGCAGCACCGATTATCACATGCAGTTTGGTAGTCGGGACCCCGGCCTGCATTCGAGGATCTCGTGATCCTGCTACGGAACGCGGCGCTTCCTCCCTGCAGTTTGTTTTCACAATGTGGTTAACCAGTCGAAATCCACTTGAAGATCGCCTCGTCGGACGTAACAACAAACAATGTCATTGATGCGAAAGGCTCTAGTGCTCTGCACTTAACGGATAACACTCGGGGGAAAATATATCTGATTGCATTATTCGTAACTAAGTAAACAGGACTCTGTATGTGTCATTGTTACGAGCAGGGTCTCCTCGGTGCTCATTGTCAGCAATCTTTTTATTTACACACGACCCCTCTTCCCGACATCGCGACCCGTGATGTCGAATAATCTCGTGTTCGGCACGCAGCCGCCCTTCGTGCTACATGCATGAGGTATAAATCACTAGTTTGCCAACTTACAATTACTGGAGTCAATGCGATGCTGGTGAAGGCTGTTGTGTTTGTCAAACTCACCTGAAACACAAAATATGAAACAGATTTATTAACACGGTAATAGATCGTGGAAAGGGGTTGATTTTAGGAGAAAACTTTCTCTCGTCAGTGATTTTACAAGGTCACGTAATTGAATCCTTCTTTCGTCGTAAAACCGAGACGATGGTATTACCCGAAGCAACAGATACGAAATTCTCACGCAGTGTTGAGGCGCGCGGCAGAGGGTTGAAGGTTCTGCGGCACAGAACGATTCTCCGTCGTAGTTTTCGACGGGTTCGTTTGTTTCTTTTTTTCTTCCCTTTTTTTCAACCCCTCGAGATACGTCGGGGTTCCGCAGGAGGGACTCGGCGTTTTGTATATTTGCTACGCAAGCCGACCGCAAAATCAGGGATGAATGCAGAAATGACACAATGCAAGAGCACAACGCTGCAGTGCTGCAGTTGCGTCCCCCCGGTTGTCTCTTTTCAACCCCATTCATCTATTCATCGTCGATATATATATATATATATGTATGTATATATATATATATATATATATACATATATATATATATATCTACATATATACTATTCGTGAAGGAAAAGAGCGAAAGAATGAAAGAAAGGAAAAAAACAGGTCGTTTTAAAGAGCGCGCTGATGCGTGCAGCGAATGAACCATCGGCAACAGGGCTATACTGGTCCCGTTCTGCTTTCATTCCCCATCGCAATACGCGATGCTGCTGTTTGATTGTATTGCAGATTTCTTCCAAACTCTGGCGGGGCATAGAGCGTACCGTACGCGTGTGACGGATTGGTACAGCACGTGTAAAAAGTCAGGGGAAACGTCATCGATTCGAGACAACCCTGAGGAAAATTATTACCCCCCCTTTAAAACAGGGCGCAAAAGATCCTCAGTTTAATTTTTAGACCAATGAGCGGCGCAGGGAGTTCGAGTGGAAATTTCGAAAACGATATCAAAGAAAGTGTTTATCAATGTCAATGACATTAATCCTGCCAGTGCTCTGACACCTCATCAATAACTAGTCAGGAGTTTCTGTCAGGCGATGATCGGATAGAACTTCCTTTTCTTCTTCGATTCTGCATAGGAGTTGATAATGATTGTACCGCGGTAGATATTACGTCTTGATACGGATAACGAGACGAGAAGATCTAGCAGGGGAGGAAACTGTCTTCGAGGATTGAAACGAAGAACGATAAGTAGGCCAGGCCGCTGCACTTATCTCGGACCCCAAAAAATGCCAACGAGGGCCCGAAAGTCTGATGATCCCGGACGCGCATGATCCGTCTACGTACCTTCGAAGACACGAGTGCCCATCATTGCCGTAATGGATCGGTATATTTTGAGCGATGAACGGATTACCGGTAATCCGCCTATAAATAAATATATTGGTTCATTGTTGGTTCGTACCTAGACGAGACATTGCGCACTGGATGTCACGCCGAATGATCTATCACTCTGCAGCCAGAGCGCGAGGAAGGCTCTATTGGATAATACGAGCTTTCCTCCAATACCTACGTACCTACAATAACAACAACGCCTGACCGGCGATAAAATGGTGGCTTACCTGCGACGCCCGGGGGCCAAGTGACCTTATTCCAACAATTATCACGTCCCGGCTTTGAGCGATGCAAGGGGGCAAACAATTAACGGATGCTGAGCCTCTTCCGTATTCATCGCGGCCGCACAAAGTTGAACGCGAACAACCTAACCTGCAGCGACACTTTGTCCGAGCGATCAAAGGATCGCGTCTTGACTGTTTCCGTTCAACTCGCGCATTGAAATTCTTGACTGAGTTCTCTCGCTCCGGTTGTTAAGGACGACAGACGCATCGCGCATCTCGCATCTCAGGGCCGGTCTTTCAGAGTAAACAGAAACGTGCACTCGGACCGAGTGAGATGAATAAGAGACAGAGAGTAAATTCTGAGCGAAGATTTGAAATCGCCTAACAGCGCGTAATGGTATGCTTCGAGCGTCACGGCGCCGAGCGTCCCCTAGTATTCGGTTAGCTATTCGGCGTCGTCCCCACGTTTTCAATCATACACATCGCTGGGTTTCATTATTACCGAATTTAGAGCCATTCCATCCCCCTCCCACTCCCCCTCCCTCTCGCCAATCGCTTTCTCTCGAGAGGCGCACTCCGCGGGCTCTGCCAAAGTCACCTCCGTTACGAGGACATGCTCGGGTCGAGTTCCCTGCACCCCAACTCCTTCGCCGTGTAATAACTTTTGCGTAATCGATAGGCCCTCCGTCTCCTCCTCTTCTTCCTGCAGATATTGACTGCAGGGTTCGATATAAATTAACTCCAGAAGCCCCTTTTCCACGGTCACCCCCCCCCCCCCCCCCGCTCCCCCCACCGTGTATCCGATCGCGGGACGAACCGCTCCAAAATCCCCGTAGAGCCGCATCCGTTACGAGGCGGACTCTTACTTCTACTCGGTGTAATTACGAGCATTGTAGATCGGGCAGCAGCACCAACGCCTTCTGACCCTCGGCACTATCTTCCACCAGTCCGAGTCGACGGCTGGCCAGGTAGCCTCAACGCTGACAAAGGAGTCGACGCGTTGAGGAAGGCCTGGGCGCCCACTGAATGAGGCGTAATGAAGGCGATACATGCGGCGATGGAAAGGGTCGCCCGAATCCTCCTTTTTCTCCGTCCCCGTTTTCCTCAGCTCGATGACAATTACGCCCAAGTTAAAAATCAGGCCCACGGCTCGAGGAGGGCCCCTGCTGGAGAGCAAGAAACCGGCCTAGCTAAGTGCGCGAGCAGTGTGTCTCTTTATCGCGTAAGCTCGACTTACGCGACCTGCCGTGCATGCATGCATAGGTCTAATTGGTCAATTTTCTCACCCGGGATTGTCGGTCGTCGATATAGGTACGCCGGGCAATAATAACGACGCCCGCGTGCGTGTAGATAATTCATAATTGCCGGGAATTTTGTTACCCGTAAAGAGAGAAAAAGAGGGGGGAGGGGCGGGGGGGGAGGGAGAGACGAGGGGAGAAACGTTTCGCAGTCTAAGTGTTAACACGGGACTAACGGGACATCGCGTCACGGCTCTGTACCATGCCGCTTTGAAACTCTGCGAAACCAAGACGCGGTGTCAACCTGCTACACCCACCCCGCAGTCACATGTCAAACGGAACCAGCGACCGCGCCGCAATTCAAGTTTTACGGCGCACTTGGCGGTTTTCCGAAAAGCTTCTTTCCAACGACTATAACCGTGATGATGTCCCGTCGAAGACGCTCATTCGGAGGGTCTTTGGATCGTAGGCTTTCAGAGCTGAACTTCATCTCAAATTTTCGCACTTTTGGATGATTGAACGCTCAATCGATGCTCGGGTTGGCATTTCTGAAACAGATGGTGGTGCCGAACGTTTGAAACATCGAATCACGGAATACGAGAGATAAGTCGAGCGGTGCTATTCGAAAGTCTGGTTGACCACCGCTCTCGCAATGCCACAAAGTATAAAGATGCAGGCCGCCTGTCTCGGTCGGCGCAGGATGCCAGGCTGCAGGGCTTGAATATGCCGGTTCGTTTTCGGCCTCCCGAAGCTGCGTATGTGCGCGTTGTAGGACTCCTCTACACGTGCACGCTGCACGCGTTAGGTTGGCTGCGGTTATTTTAACAACGTGGTAACCTCTTTGTAGACCACATGCTTGTAAACCAAGAATGAAGCCTGTTCAGAAGTAAAACGTAACGAAAAGAGAGGAAGAAGAAACGGGGAAGAAAAAAAAAAATTTTTTTTTAAGACGCAGGAAAAACATGACCGTAGTTCTCCTCCGTGCCCTCCAGCTATCGAGCCCTTGGAAAAACTGTCTAACCCACGTTCCGGGTCCCTTCTGATTATGTCGGAATATTTTTGCCATTGGAATTACAGGCGTTCGTCGCATCTTCGCCTGCAGACTGCGGCTGACGACTCGAGATTCTGTCAATCCGTGATTTGGCGCTGTTTCAGACTCGCGAAACCTTGTCAGGGGGAGGGAATTACACGGTCGCGTGTAATTCACAACGTCTTTTGGTCAAGGAGCCTCAGTCTGATGCCGTCGCCGAAGCTTAAGCTTCTTGAGCTCGTACGTAGCGATGAACGCGTATTTTTGTGCACCGGGTTCTCTCGACGTACGCACGTCTCGTCGTCATCGTCGTCTCCTGAGTCACGGTCTATATTTAGCCCATATAGGAGAGAGAAAGAGAGAGAGCGAGTGGCATGCAAAAATATTCCCCCGTTGTCGTTGTCATGTACGTAAAGCGCGGCCCTCGGAGATCCGTATTACCGCAACTTGCTAGGTGATGTGTCTTTTATCCCTCGGCACTTGATGCCCGTTTCTGTGTGGTCTTTGACTGCCCTCTGCAACCTGCACCATGGTACCAACGCACGCCAATTACCTTGGAGTTTTATTGCGTCGAAGGACCGTCCGCAGTAAAACTGCACAACTTAAGTTCTGCGCCGCTATGGAGAGCGAAAGAAGATGCGCAGCTCGTGCGGAAATCGGCAAATGCGCTTTTTCACATTTCAAATGGCAGGAGGGAGAGCACGCTCTTCGGGGTGGCGCTGCAGGATGCGTGAGACGGCTTGCTCAGCGACCAGGGGCTCAAAGTTGAGCAGAGAGAGCGAGAGAGTGAAAGAGAGAGAAAGAGAGAAGAGACGGCATTCGTTGACTCGCTCGCTCGCTCGCTCGTCACGGCAAAGTTTCATCAACACCGGGACGCAAACTCATTCCAAGCCCCCGAGCTGAACTTCGACCGACAACTTCGGGTCTCCTCGTTTATTCCGGACGACTGCATATCCTCCCTCCATCGCAACACCGCCGACACCCTACAGACTACCGGCATCGGCGTCGTTTCGCTCAATTTTATTCTCGAACTTTGAGTCGGGGGAAGTGGATGGAAAACGAGAGGAGAGAGAGAGATGGAGAGAGGGGGCAGGATAGAGTGAGGGGGACAAAAATACAGAAGGGGATGAAGGCAGATTTACCTTTGCAAATTTACAGAATTATGACGGAATGATGCGAACGAAATAACACACAAAGGCTGGAGAAAAGCCAACGCTGTGTTTAACCTTCAAAGAGAGAGGTTCTCTTCCTCTCTTCCTCCCTCTCACTCCCTCTCTCTCACTCTCTTTCCTGCTCTGAACACAACGTAACGTCGCCTCCTGCAGGGAAATAGCGGACAGAAACCTTCCCGAGTAATCTCAAGATTACGTTTCCATTAACTCTCGCCTGCACCGAGGATGGAAGGAAAGTTCCAAGTCTTTTAGCTTTTCCGCACCGATTCACCGTTCACAGTTCGCGCCACTCGAGCTCTGCGACCCTCCCTCAGAGGGCGCGACGCCGATCTCTCGGCACCCCTTTGCCGCCACCGCCACCGCCGCCGCCGTGAAAAGGAAGGTACCCACATATTTCTACCCCTCGGTTTATCTATCCTCCCATCTACGCATTCCTTGGGGTATTACACACCCCGACGCCGCGTCTTACCTCCTCTTTTCTGCTCCGTTCTGGGGTAAAGGGGAAGCGGAAGGGGGGGGAGGCAAGAACGCGGACGCAGGGCGGCGTGGACCCAGTCGTTGAAATCCCAACGCGGCCCGTGAACAGCGCAAACCCATTACGGATTCATCGCGCGCCATTAGCTAATTCTACTACTCCGCTCCCTGCCCTCTATTTCTCTCTCTCTCTCTCTCTCTCAGTATCTGACGCTTCCGCTCTCCTCGCGTTACTAACCACCCGACCTCATCTCGATGCCCCATCGCAGGTTACGCCGGAGGGATTGTAAAAAATTTGGGCCCAAACGCAGAGCGTCATATGCGGCGGAGCAACGATTGACGAGCGCGTTTAATCTCTTCGCCCGAGTCGCTGACCTGCCTCAACCTCGTCCGACCAAAACTCGCCTCCCACGGTCACACGACAGACACAACATATCGTAAAAACTGTAACCACCTTCGCCCCAGACGATAAGAAGATCGTAGCTACGCGCCGGATTTCCTCTGCGGGCATCGCTGGACCGATTCCGCCACTTTGTAGCCGGTTCGTTATCCCGATAATACAGAATTTACGGCCGGGTCGGAGACTGCTCATCAAAAGGCGAATGGCTGTCGCCATCGATTTCGAGTCTGAAAGATTTTCCCGGACTTTCCTATCCTCCAAAAGAACAGGGTCAACAAATTTAATAAGGTACCGGAGGACGGATGCTCAGAGATAAGATCAGCAGTCCTTCCATGCATATTCATGAACCGTATATTGACGAGGTTGCTGCCTGGACGAGCACATCGACAGATGGTACAACGAGCAAAACATGTCTTCTTTTGCTCAGCGAGTCTTCCGCATGCTCTTAACCGGGCACCGTACGTTCTTTGATTGCTCCTCAGGACGCACTGGTAACGAGGCTGGACGTTACAACTGTGAAGTCGTTTTGCCCCCTTCAAGATCCAACGTACTGTTAAAACCTACTGTGCAAGCTCGGTTTCTATCAGCTTTTTGCATCTCCGACGGATGCGGTGCGCCTCGATTTTACTGTCGTATGATCCGATTCAACGTGTACCTACTTTGGTGGAAAGAAAAAATCATCACAGCATGCGTCAGGAGTCCTTGCTAACCTCATCAGGAATATAGGCGAGCCTTTTCTTTCGGACTCCACTGAGGCTGATTTCTGCTACCGTTTCTACTTGCCATTTGTAGGTATTTGTGTGCACTGTTCGTCGTTTTCCTTTGACCAAGAAACAAGCTTTATAACGACAACGTTGAAGTGGTTCTGAGAATAAGGAATACGAAAGGTGGTGATCGCGAGCTGGAGGCTATAACGATGAAGTGGATTGATATAACCGATAAATTCATTAACCGAAAGATGAATGAATTCGTGATGGGAATCCGATAACAGTCACGGCGTGGGCTGCACTCAAACATACGTATTACACATGTAGGTACCCATATGGGTGTAGATGAGTGCAGGAGATGGTAATGCGTGGGGAATTTACGATAGCATACTAATACGCGGAGTTCTCTAACGGAGATTTATCCCCTCTAAAACGTGTTGTACTCTTTAATTATCGCAGATCGATGTATCAGGGGTAATTAACACTTTCCAGGCACTTTTAACAACGGCAGCAGCAGCAGCAGCAGCAGCAGCAGTAGCATCAGCATCATTCCAATTCCAAGATCAACGGACTTGGAAGCAATTCACCCGTTTATCTCATGGCCGGGAAAAATCTCCTCGCTTCCAAGAAGACAATCAAAGAGGATGCGCCGACCTGCGCCCGCGTTATTTACGCATAGACGGTTAAAAATTATAAACACCGCTCGACGAATCCGTACAGTATACATATCTATGTATACGTCTATGCGCGCACATATGCAAACTAACCGCACGCGGGGCGCCGCCAAGTCAAGTTTAGGTTATCGGATGGGCTTGAAACAGCTGTCCGCCAGTGGCTCTCAACCCACTGCGCAGTCCAAGTTTATCCTCGTGATATAAATCACCGACAATTCGCACAGTTTCATACGCGATCCTTCTCTCGAATCGAAGCTTTTCGCCACATGTCATCCTTCCCAAACTTACCGCACGGAAGATGCAGCATCCTACACTGTGCCGCATTTTATGCTAATGTCAACGCTGCTCGAAACTAATTTTCTCACTTTGTGACCCGAGGTAATTTGTACCCGTATGTCTGGTCGATCTTAATCTCAACGTTCACGCGCTGAAATGATTTGTTACTACCGAGATCTGTCATCCAGTGACCAAAAGATTTCGTAACAGACCATGTTCTCCAACTTCTTCTACTAGAAATTCAGCTCTCGTTATGGCAATTTCATTCTAATAATGGTTACCGTTGAGATTCAAGATCGCGTTTTTTGTCAGTGAGACAGTTTGAACGCTGTAAAGTGTTCGTACTTAACAATGGTCTGCATGGTTCCGCATTCGTTCTCAAAAATCACGAGGAACCATTCATCGTTGTATTCTTCAAAACTATAAATCTCAATTAAGAATACAACTCATGCGCCACAAAGTTGACTATATTTCTTTGGGAACTGACCTTACATCAACTTTTCCCGCAATGTCGACCAAAAGGTACTACAATATCCAGATTTCGAAAACTATCGTCAATCTGACGATGCTCAACATAGAATCGTGCAGCAATCGGTGTAATCAGTTTAGGTACAAGATATAAAAAAAACGTGACGAATGTCTAATGGGAATTGAGATTTGGATGGAAGGCGACATTGACGGGGGTTGTTTGCGCTACGGGGTGAATGGCGGTGTAGTTTATGACACGAATGCGTGTTCGTTTACATTATATTCGTTACTCATCGCATCGCTCATTAGTCATTGCTGCACGTATAGGCGTTATCGTATGGCTGACTGAGAGCTGCAGGGACTCTTTAGTTTAACTGGCAGTTTGTCATTACTGGGATTGACAAGTGGCCGCGGGTCACTAGTTAATGTGACTGATACAACTGTCGCTTTGGTCATTCAGATACCCTCTGCTCCGTCGTCGTCCGTTGCGGCGTACGTGTAAGTAACATACTACGAGCATGTGGCGATGATATTCTTTAATCCAAATAATTCAAGCCCGGAGCTGCGCGCGAGGCGCCTCGCGTCACATCTGTCCCCGCTTATCTTTTTATTGGTCCTATTAAAATTCAATTTCTCGATAGGTCTCGCGTATGCGTGAGCGTATTAGATCGTGCGTAAATCGACGTATGCATCCATCGCCCGCATGGCTAGAAAGCTGTAAATTAAACGGCTATAAGAGGCGGGGCTGATCCACGATGTACCTGTAATTGAGATATTTCTCCGCTACCGCTGCTCGGATACGAATGTGTGTATAAATAAAATTCCTCACGATCTTCAATCGGTTTCGAGACCCCGTAATTAAGACGTGCCAATTTATCGCCACTGCTTTATAGCCGCGATTGAAAATGAATGAATGTCGAACGCGAATACGAGAATTTAGCGGTATGATATACGACAGGACAAAATGGATTTGCGACTCGTCGTGGAGCTCGTCGTTACTGGCATACGTCACGTGACCGGCTTAATCGATTTTGTCCCCTGGCTGAAAGTAATTTTCACGATCATTTTTAAAGCCTATAGCATGTTTCTTCTCTCCTACACCTGCTGCAACGAAACGTTCGATTCACGGTGATTTCGAACGTCAGTAATTGTCCCACCTGGAGTCTCAGCTTCGGGAAAAACTGTAACCGAAGTCAGGAGCAGAGAAGTCGTAACTCACGGCTAGATACAGAGGCGTGATCAACGTCGGTTAATCCGAAAGCGCGGAGAATATTTTATAGCTCGTTATGCGTCATTACCATATTAATTCACCCGATCGATCGACAGATCGCGTGATCGACGAGTATCCGATAGTGTAAATAGATTTTAACAGCCTATAATGAAGCTCGGGGTTTCCGATCAGCTGTTTACCAACTCCACCCACTCCTTCAACGGAAAGAAATTTTATCACCCCAAGCCGTGCCACCGATTCTTTCCAAAAGTTTCGAACGGCGTTAAACACCTGTCTCGACCCTGATCGGGGTGAGTTTTGAAGAGTTTACCCCTCGGCTCGCCGTAAAAGCTAAGAAAACATTCCAAGTTTATTCTCGCGCCTATGCAGGGGTGGATCAAAGTTTCGAGATATGAAAAATCGCAGGTGGTGATGCGGAACGAGCAAAAGGAAACGCGAAGACAAAGCGAGGGCCTTGGCCAGCGTGAGCGACGTGAATCCCTCATTATGCGTGGCGGAGTCGCCGCGGCGAGAGAGCTGTGAATAAAAAGAGGCGGCAGCCGAGATAAGACGATCTGCGGCCAGCCAGAGTCGGGTGAAAAGAAGAAGAGTCAGCCTCATTACTTCGATCTCGGCTCTCTTCCGCGGGTATACCAGGAATCCTCCCGATCTTTGGCCCCAAGAAAAGGAGGGGAAAGGGAGGGGGCCCTCGATAATTGTCAGAATTCCGGGTGAATCCAATCGCAGTCTCTCGATAATCTAATTGCGGGTACAACGAAGTAAGTAAGGAAGGAAGGAAGGAGGGGTGAAGGGGCGGTTTGCATCGGACCGAGGAGAGCCACGCAGCGAGGGGAGCAAAGTTGACCGGCAAACGAGCATAGATATTATCTGGACGTAAACAGTACCGCGTGTAGGTACCTTTGTGCACGTAGGAGAACGTGGGATTGTACAACGTGGCTGGAAGCCCGCCCGGAGGTTTGCCGAAAATTGGGGGCAGCGGCGGCGGTGGTGGTGCCGGTACTATTAATGGAAAATAAAAACGAGGCCCTAATGAAATGACTGGCAAATGGCTGGTTGGGCAGTGACAGCCCCAGTCCGAGATACCATCGCGAGCATTAGGTGACTAAATAATAAGCTACTGAGGTGTTTCCCCATGTCGCGTGTTCTGCCGACGGTCGGTGCTGCTGCGCCGTTCACGCGGTGCTCACAATGAGCTCGTTTATCTGCTCTTCGAGTTTTTTTTTTTTTTTTTTTTTTTTTTTTTTTTTACTACCAAGGCTTATTCGAACCTGCGCACCGTTCTCGTTGCACCGCCTATCCGAGGACTCGTCGCGAATGGTGATATTACGATTCTGAATTGACGAGAGAATGGCATGCTCAGCGAGTCGACGACTCCAGCCGCGAATCAATTGATTAGCTTATAATGCTTCAACAGCGGTTCTCACCGTGACTTCGCACTTCACAATGCAGTCAATTAGTCTCATGATCAGTCGAAAAAAGCTTCTTCAGATATTTTCTTTTTTTTTTTGTTTTTTTTTCAAACGAATTACCGAGTTGTTTACTCAGCTTGCTGTACCCATCGTTCCACATCGTTCGCCAGAAGGCTGCAATCAGATCTGAGACCGATTAGAGAAACGATCGGAGTCAGGCCTTCGATCTTGAAAATTATCGATCAGATTTTCTAGGAGTGCAAAATTTCACGCCCATCAGCGATATTATAGGAATCGAGGCCGTAGTTCGGTCTAGCAGTACGGCGATGCGAGTGTGAAAATAGCGTTAATCAAGTGAAGTTTATTTTGATCCACCCCCACGGACAATTAATTCTCCGGGATATTAGGAATATTAAACGCATAAACGTTGTGCCGGGGGCCCCCGTATATTCTGCGGGGCTATTTATTTTCGTGATGTAATCGACGCCGCCGCCGCCGCCGTCGAGTTTGCCATTGATCAGCGTCGTGTTTGATGTTGCAGGAGCCAGGGCAATTCGAACACGTTTTACGGGCTACATCTTCGTGACGCGATCTTTGCTTGTGTGCTGCGTGCTTCGTGTTTAATGAATATCCAAGACACGGTGCGGTGAACTTGCGCTCGTACGTCTGCCGACGACTGACCGACTGATCGTCACCCCGACGAATCCAGCAATATACCAACCTTATACTCTCTCGCGCGCTCTCGTCGCTGCATATTCTGCAATGGCGCGGGTGCCTACTTTCACTCTGATTCCCTCCCGCTCCTCTCCCGCCGTGCAAGCATTCACAATGGATCGTCAAACCTTAATTACCCCGCGCACTTTAATGCGAAATTAGTTTAACGACGCAACGTGGGTAGTGCCCACTTCCTGTTACATAGTAGCTCTGCTCTCGACTCGTCGTCAGCTGCCGTCGTTCCCGTCGCCTCGTCGTCGACGTAACGTAGGTATATACCTACGACGCGAGGCTGGTAAGAGGCGAAAATTAGAGGACGAAGAAAATTTGCGCGATTTGTCAAACTCGCGAGGGCTCCCAAAACGACAAAAAGACAACCGAGCGAATTCGAAAATCGCCAAGCTGACTTCGCTAATGTCTTGGAATTACGGAGAGCTAGAATCGGGCGATTTCTTCCCTCGCTACGCCAATGGGCGACGGCTCGTTAGCCGGGATCGGTCCCGGTGCTTGTCCATCGTCCGTGTTTGAAAATGTTTGAAGGGTGAACGAGGCTCGCGGGTCTTGGCCCAAGCTGATTGTCATCAACTCGTTTGATTGCTTGATATTATCATTAGCGAGCACTCGAGTGTTTCGGGACTTCCGCGCGCAGATATTTTTTACTTCTTTCTCTTCTTCTTCTGCTTCTTTTGTTCCTCTTTCCTTATCTCATCGTTTAGTTTCACGTATTTTTAGCCATCGGCCGAGTGGGGCGAGGCGACGTGGACGATTTTCGAGACGCCTCAATCTAGTCTACTTGTAAAAAAAAATTCGCCGAGTGCTCGAACGATATTATATTCGACAATAAAATTGTGAGTCAAACCGGACGGTGCGTAGAAGGCAACGAACTAGAGTTTAAGGATCTCCGCTCGCTTTACAGGCTCACTCAGTGCAGCGCTTGACGCGACGACGACAAGGAGGAATTTCAAACTGTAATTCAAGAAGGACCATACTACAACGCATACAAATTCGTGCGGCAAAGTTTATTGAAAGAATGAAGGATAAAAATAAAATAAAAATAAAGTGGAATAAGAAACTAAAAAAGACAGAATGAAAACAAAAACGACAACGAAACACAAAAATCCCTGTGAATACCTTAAGCCGATTACATTCACCGAATACTTAACTAGTTAACCTCAACGTCGAATGTTCGTTACAAACCCGTAAGCCGTTTCTCATGAGACGAGGAACGAACGAACCCGTAAATCTTTCTCTTTGCCCATATCTCTGACCTCAACAATTATTCTATATGGTATTGCCAAATGAATGGATTTATTACTATGTTTTTTTCGTTGATATGGCATCTAAAAACGTCGTGGAGAAGGTGATGGGGGGGGGGGGGGGCAGGGGGTGTCATTTATCCATATACCAACTACCTTTCCACCTATACCAACCATCTAGGTCGCCGAGCTGGAGATATTTCGAGTTTGTTGACTTACCGGGGTCAGAGGAGTCCAGGCTTGTGGGCGCCTGCTGGCTGAGGGGTCCGGGAGTGCCGCCACTTCCGGGGCTACGTGCGTCGTCATTGCCGCCCGGTCCGGGGTACGATAGTGACGAGGAGGGTGGCCTCTGCAAGGGAAGAAAAACAGAACGATTAGCAACGGCACACCGGATCGATAATAAATACATATTAAAATATTTAAACGATCCGCACGACGGGGCCGCGGGTATGAGAACGATGATAGCGAAGAAGAAAGTAGGGAAAACGCGGGGAGGAAAAGAATAACTATCGAGATGAATAGCAAATTTTCAGCAACCCTGCATAGCAGAAACGGCGGAATAATAAATGACAGAGAATCGAATTCCCACGTGCTGCCAAATTTTTTACATGTTTGCAAGTTCATGCGACGCCGGAGTTTTGTCCGTTTCTCCGTTGGTGCTTTTTCTCCGTTTTATTTCTTCCATTTTGTTTCATCCTGCAAGATGTCGGAAAAATTTATATTACTGGAAGAGTATATGGGCCGAAGGAATATGTTGATGGCGTTCGCTACTGACCGAAGTTGGCCCTGCAACCTTCCGTTGGCTTCGGTACCTATACAGTATATCTTGTAACAGGTTCTATCCATCCATCCATCGGTCCATCCATCCATTTCCCGCCGAGTTTACCCGTTCGCGGAATATTTTTCAAACAAACTATAATCCTCTCAGCCGGCTAACGGCTGCACGCGCAGGCACGAGACGGGATTAATTATAATTTAAAAAAAGAAGTAGGATCATAAAGAAAGTAGAAAAAAAACATAAAGAAAAATTAGAAGACCAGGCAGGGGGAAAACTTTCGATAAATCCGGCCAGCCGGTCTCGGCTGTGCGGGCAACCTGCAAAAGCCGCGTTTCGATACTTAATATTGTAACAAAAATAAACATATATGTTGAACGAATCTATGATTATACAATGATAATTACGAGCTGGGTGATATTATCACAAGTATCAAGTTATCGTCTGCGGAAAGTACAGGCTTGATGCCTGGAGGAGGGAAGATGGGCTGGAGCTATTAGCAGAGAAGAAATCTAGAGATATTCTATGAGAGGCGCTATTACCCACAGTAAGTGAGAGGTACATAAATAATGCATCGGCCGTCGCCGGGTTTCCCACTGGCCAGACCTCTTCTGCTGTTGCTGCTGCTGCTGCTGCTGCATCGCAAGCTGCGAAGAAGCAGACATGATCAGCCCGAAGCCTGCAGCAATCCTCGGTGCTATCCCTGAGGTGTGGATATTGCAAGTATGTTATACCTACGCACGGTGAGTCGGGTGCAATTGCAGCGAACGTGTCAATGCGGCGCAAATGTGCAGCGCGCGAGACGCGTGGGTGCGGAATCGCGCGCGAGTCGCGACTGACTGTCACCTATAGACAGAGAGATACCTCATGCAAGTATTACTTATAATAGTATTACTATTGAATGTATAGGCTCTGAACGTCGATAGAATTCCGTGGTGATTTGCAACGTTCAACGTTAGTCAGCAGTGATCTAGTCTCTGGTGAAGCACCATTCGTATTTTCACCTGAACAAGTGTTATTTATTATATCCATCAAGTAGGGTGAAGCAATGATGAATTTCGGAATGGGAAAGGAAAATCAATGCACTGCCCAACATTAGCATCGAATTTTTTCACGGTGTAATCGTGGTGCACACGTAGGTACGATATTGAGAGAGAAAGAGAGGGACCCTCTCCGCGGACGCGAGACGTCGCGTCGTCTTGTCACGTATTTCGGTAATTGCTCGAGTATTTCGACCGAGCGAGGCCTCGGGCTTGCCTGCCTGCCTGCCTGCCTCCACCAGCCATGCTATTACCATACGCTTTTGCCATACGAGTATGTGGGTACGTCGTACATACGGATACGTCGAGTAGAGCCGTACCCCTCATCCCCCTGGTCGCCCTTCGCCGACCGTCGACCGTCGCCAACGTGCGGAGCCACCTTCTCTCCTCTCCTCTCCTCTCCTCTCGTCTCCTCTCAGCAGCACTGGCGATCTGACGTGACGTCACTTCCTACTAAACGTTGGTCCGCCAGTTTTTTTTAAGTGGTGGGGTCCACGTACGTGATGACTTGTGTCGATGCAGTGATAAACTGTTAAAAGCAATGTCGAGCGAGCTGCTCGGAGAGCGAACGAACTCGTGTACGGTGGTCAATATCTACGACTGACGTGCACTGCTGCTGCTGCTGCTGCTGCGCTCGAACCTCCGTCGGATGCAGTTCGACAACAAAGCAGAAAAAAAGCGCTAGATGAGAGATTGACTCAAGCTTTTCACAGCAGGATCGAACTCCTTGAATGGTCCGCTACCTCGCGAGTTCGTTTCCGAAGTAAATAGTTCATGCCAAAAAGTGCGCCAGTGTAGACTCATTATTAACCTGGTCACATTTTTCTTTAAACTAGGATTTACCCACCGAGCACACAAGTGATCCGTTATAATACATTGCGGTAATTTACATCGGAACGCGTAGTTCCACGTCATCTGGTCGATGACAAAAAACATCCTTTTGGAAATCAAGCTAATGGTCATCAAATGTGTTTGTAAAAGGTCCATCAACTATTTGGGTCACAATCTTCTTATCCCATGATTTCTGCAATGGCTCGAAGACTTCCGACCTTGGCCTTCACAAATCCTCGTTAAATTCTCCTCAAACCGTGTGACATCATCGTAGCTACTCATACGCCGCCCATTCTACTATTCACGACCTGTTAGTGATCTAGCTCGTCAAATCGGCGAAATCGGTCATCAATTCTCCACCCAAAATACAAATGACGATAGTGCCGGATGTCTATCAATGTGACCACAATGATCTTCACCAATTTCTGATAGACGTCTTCATGCACTTCGTTGCAAATTGGTGCCACCGTTTACGAAATCATCCAGCCAGGAACATTCGTGTACACCAGATTCGTGTCCGAGTGTGAAAAAGAAAAACAAGATGAGAACGTAATCACCCGAAGCAACATACGGCGCACGTAATTCTGTCATAGGCATTGAATATTGCGGCCGGATTGACGGCTCTCAAGGTTCTGTCCACGGGCTGACCGCTCCGAGGTCTCTGGTTTGTGATCAAGCTTGCGGTATATCCCTATCAGCCGTGCTACATCGATGGAATAAATAATACAGACGGTCAGTCAAGTAAGCGAGCAAGTAATGGGTTTTGACGGGTGTTTGAGCCGGGTATAAGAGACACGGGCGCATGTGGAACCTGGAACCAGAGCGGAGTGCGACTGGTCTGGGCGAATAGCGTCGAAGAAGAGTGGATAATTCGTATTGGAAGCGTGTGCGCCTTTCGTCTGCTATATCCATAGGATCGCTCGCTTCATACGCCGAGAGCATATTTCCGAAGAGGGAGTTGGCCGTGTGTGCTCTGCCTTTAATCGAGACTAGTTAGGCTCAAATAGCCTCGATCAATTACCAACGCGGGCCCCCGGAACTCTCGAAAATCGTGATCGCGCCGGACAGCGATCCCTGCAGCTCCAAAGCGTCCGTCGTGGTGAGCAGCTTTGTTTCTGCGTCGCGCAGGGACCGCACCGCAACTTCCGGTGGCACACGCGAGACGTCACACAAGAGTAATAAATTAATCGCGGGTAATATACGCACCGCGTTAAGCGTCTCTAGCCGCGGTGCAACGTAGCTCTCTCCCACTGCCAGCGAATCAGGATAATTCCGGTCGCCGAAACGACTTCCAGTTGCATAACTTACCGTGGGTATGAATTAATCGGTCCCCTTAATGGTATACAATTATATAATTAGCCGCGAGCATTAGTCGTGTGACTGGCTTACCGTCCACTGAGATGCGGTAAATCTCTGCAATTAATTTATTGCCACTAATGCGACGGCGGCTGCTGCAACGCAGCAGGCGAGAGAAGTGTCTAGATTATGCCTCTGCCTCACAACATTGTCAAGTCGAGTCGATGGCTATGCAAAGGCAGTTGGCCTCGATGTTGGACAAAATTTTCAAGCGGAATCGTGGATGAATAGAGACGCGGCATTTTCCGCCCGTCTGAATCCAAGCGGCGCTTGGACTCGAAGAGATCATAAATTACAATTTATTGCAGCGTGCCTCAAGTCAACGGTTTATCTTTCTGTTATGTCAACTCGCTTGACAACCCGACACTTCTCGACCGGTAAGGTTTCCCCCTCTTTTCACCCCCCAGAGATCGTAGATTCGGACAGGCGGGCCTCGCGATGGGTGGCGTGCGTAGCGTCCCGCGATTTGGGACTCGGGCCTCGAGAATCGTCTTTTACTGCACGCCAGGGGCCACGAAAGGGTTGAGGATCGGGTGGCTGCAGCCCTTAACGAGGTCCGCGAACACCTGACCCCACCCGCCGGTCCGCCAACCCCGGAAGAATTTATGTCCCTGTATAAAGGGAACAAATTTACGACGGAGTATAGCAACCCCCGGATTCTCCGGCAGCCCTCCCTCCTCCCTCCTCGTCCATGGTACCATAAATATGGAATCCTAGGATTTTGTTTGTCAATAAAACCAGAGTCAGATTTGTAGCACGGGTGTTGCTGGGGGCTTTTACGATGCTTACTACCGCCGCTCCGCACCGACCAGCCATCGGCGCCCTCCTCCCGAGAGCCGATCTCTCCTCCCTTCGCGGCCTACCCTGACCCCGCGGCGACGCTGGTTCAACCAATAACGACGCCTGCCTCTCGACGTACTATCGAGAGAGAGAGAGTTGCCTCTCAATTAGACGAAAGACGCGCTAACTTTACGAGTCTTGACGCTCTTTTTCTGGTCGTTGTTGGCTTTTTTGTTCATTCCTTCTCTATCTTTGTTAGTTTTATTTTCGCTTTTTACACTCACCAGTGTCGCAGCATTGTCAACCGCTTGACGCACGGCATGAAAATACTTTGGAATACGCCTTTTACATTTCTTCATTACTCTTACTGCAAGGACATTCGTTTGTTTCTCTGTGTAAAATTCATCGTTCGCCATATTTTCCACCGCCGTCTTTTCCGAGGGACTGTCCAGCCCTACGCCACTGGACAGAGCACTGCGGGTGCCTACCGCGGTAAGGGCTGGAAATGGGAATGGGAATGGTGATGGTGGTGGGTCCGCACCGCTGGAGACCGGGTCCCAGAATTAAACAATAGATTCACAGTTACTTATACGAACCAACAAACTGATGTGAGACGGACATACTGTCGTTTTCTTATTTGTGACTGTTTCTGTTTCTTTCATATTTTTTTTTCTCTTGCGACTCTCCTACTTCTTCCTTCTCCAAGAGTCTGGGCTGCTGCAGCCAAGAGATTAGTATCGCGTCTGTTTCAGAGAAGGAGGAATTATCTGGCTGTAATTTACCTCTCTCCGACGCACACTCACACACTCACGCATAGACAGACAAACTCCGTCCATCTCTCTCCTCCCCTTTCCTTCTCGCTCTTCGCTTTGTCCGATAATTCAGGAAATCGAGCCCAAAGGTTCGAGAGAACGCGATGGAAACCAGTTTAAGCAGCGCGTGAACAATGACTCTACACTCACACGCGTATCGCTCGAGCGGTGACGTCATCGTCAAGAATCGCTACCATATACTCGGCAGTTTCGAGAGGACGGCGTATTATATGTCGGATAGTAGGCATCCGAGTACCACCATCTACGAATCGAAACGCCCATATTTTTCAGTTAATAAACCTCATCGCCATAAGTCTGTTTCATTCCTCTCTTCGTCTGGCTTCTGAGTTTTCCGCGACCCTGTCATCATAGATTTCTTTCAATCATCGACAGTAAAAAAAGCAAAGAAAATATAAGACGCACGAGAGAAAGCCGAAACTGGGAACGAACTTTGCTGCGGTCCGTTCGGCTGAGCAGCACTGGGCCATATGCCATTCACTGACAGACACGAATGTGCGGTGAAGAATTTACAACGGTCGCCTAATCGTGTAGAGATGGGAACAGTGCGATTTGGTGAAATTCTGGCTCTGCCTTCGTTAGTGAAATTTGCGAACACCTCGTGACGTCTGTATCTCTTATATATGAGGCATGCAGGAAGTAGTCGTAAGTTTCGAATGAAACCACAAATCGAGTAGGGAAAAAAAATTTGGAACACCAAAGATGGATCGTCGCTTTGCGCCACTGCCTAGGGCGAGTTCTAGCCACGGAACCCAGGCCAGGTCCTTTGGGTTGAGGAGCCTTCGTGGAGTTTTTGAAAGGCTGCTGAGAAGCGGCGCAGGGCGAGAGATCTGGAGAGCGAGGAGTGCAGCGGGAAGGGTCGGGGGCCGTTCTCTCGTCCAGCTGATGGATCTAATCAACATTCCTCCCTAATCACAGGCCCTCTCACTCTTTTCCAGTCTCTTTCGAGGCCCGATCTTTCTCGAGGAGCGCGCGGCCAGCAGCAAGTCGACCGCCGGCTCTGCATTCGTTTTAATTTATCCGCCCGATAAATTAGACTCCCAAATGATAGCAGGCCAAAAAATGTTGCAGTCCTGGGTACGCAGAGGTCGTGGTAAAGGCGCGGAAAAAGTAACGGACGCTATGCCCGATCAAACCAAGAAACACTTGGCGAGTATTCGTCACGGTTACTCGGTCCGAGGAAGCGAAACTGCCGGTGCAGCGAGAGGCGGTGAAGAGATAAGAGAACGATATCGAGGCACTCTGTGCAACGGCGAGACCCGTAGATGTGATAGGGATTGGTAGAGGGAGAAATTTCTCGGGGAGAAGTGGAAAGCAAAAAAAATTGACAAAAAAACAAAAGAAAAAAACGAAACACGTGGAGGGAAAGAAAGAAGGTCCTCGGGCATATCGTGACGTACGTGGCAACGTTATCCCGATATCGACGCATACCTCATAACTCAATAGCCGCGCTCTCACTCGCGCCGCTGGAACGATCAGTGAGAAGAGAAAAGAAGAAAGAAACGGGAAAAGCAAAGGCCAAGAAGGGCTTCGCCGCGTTATGCGTTCGCGCGATATGGTGGCTACGTGGGTATATGTGTAGCGCTGTGCGTATCGCGCGCTCGCCTTGCGTTGCCGGACCACGTCCCACAGCTAGTAGATAGCGAACCGACGGACAACATTCTGAGGTGTGCTGAGCAACGGCAGCAGCACAGCATCAGAAACGGCTCTCCGAGGTGGCAAAAGCGACGGAGGAGAAGACCCAGCAGCAGGACCAAATACAGGCTCATATCTGGTGGCGTGGTTCTACGGCTAATTGGTTTCCCGTGTTGGCTCTCCCTCGGGATAAGACTCCCCCGCGCCCCCCGGACCAGACGTCCATGTGTCTGCGGTGACGGCCCTCATCCACCCGAGCCATCCGGCACCCGCGATCGCGCGTGACGCTCAAACTCTGCTCTAGAGCACCTCCGGTAGGACCGCTAGTGCCTAACCGACTAAAGTCCACCCGACGATTCACCAACCAGGACTAGGCGAGCCGGCGTTGAACGAGGCTTAATCAGGCCCCGCAATCACATTAGCCGTCCAGTGACGCGCAGTCACTGACTATACTTTTCGAACATTTTATACGCCGCTTTCCTGCTGTTTGGACTTCCACGCGAGGCAAATTATGGCTAGGTGCTGATGCGAGGTACGTGTTCCAGGTTTCCGACGATAACTCCAAGGTCCGTCTTGTCAACTCGGTTGCCATTTCTATCGGGCCCAGTCATACAGGGTGTCGGTGAGCACCGCTGAAGGTGAAGAGATGAACTGCGGGACAAACGGAGCCTTGACAACGGTCACTCTTCTTGCGCGGTGTAAGTCCTTAGCTCCTACAGTGCGGAGGAATAGAGAGTGCGAGAAGGAGAGAAACAGCGCACTACGGACCCGCGCCCATGAGTAAAATGCCACACGACTTCTTACACTCTGAGGTGACCAACTTTTTCCAACAACCCGCGAGAAGACCGCACGATTTAAACCGGACACAGTCCAAGGCCCCTTCTTAACGTCATCCTGAAGAGCCGACCAAACCTTTGTACAACCTTTTTCTACTTTGCGGTGGAGGGTGAGCGTCCGAAATCTTATCAGACTCGTTGATTCCAACATGAATTGTCTGCTTCAGGTACAATAATTTTTGTACCAGGCATAATAAATTTATTTGCTGACTACGACAGAATGGTATCAAGTATTCTTTCACACTGTACAAAAATTGTATCAAATCCATACAGGTAGTGAATTTTCAAGGAGCAATAATCAATGATTGTGAAACGCTCGTATTTGCGTTTTCCGCAAGTCATCGAAATTCTTGAGGAGTTGATTCTCATGCGAATGAAAGAAATAAGTCAAGTGTGCAACATCTAGATATATTTACGACTTTTCAATGAAGACCCAACGGATAAAAATAAGCTGGGTAATCATGAAGATGGCTAAACTTGTACCCGAATGCCTCACGTTGCCTACGCATAGGAAAGAACGCTCCCACCACTAAGTAAGAAGAACGCCATACGTTTCGAGGGTGGCGGATGGGGCTCGACAGAATTTCAGGTATATGTTTACGGTGAAGTAGAATATACAGAGACAAGACTCTTTGCCTGCGAAAGGAAGAGGAGGACGAGATTATACGTAGGACTTCGGTTAGCCAACGTAGCGATCTGCGACTACCCGGGACTCAGAAGGACTCTGCAAGGGGGTGAGGGAGATACGGGCGCTGTAACCTATATCTGAATCTTTGATACCAGCTCCGAGACGTGAGATCCACGTCGCTCGTCCGTCCGTCGGTTCGCCCGTCCGCCTGTCTGTCCGTCTGTCTCTTTGCTCCCGGTTATCTCACAGGAGCCACACGTTTCCCCGCATATCTGGATACCCGAGAGCGGGACTACCTGCAGAAGATGTCACAGTTTGATCGCACGGCATCGGGGAATACGCGGGTTCTCTCTGCCGACTTTTTTCCACGACTTCTCTTCTCATCTCGTCTCTTCTCTTCTCTTTCCTTCTCATCCCTTCTCGCCCTTTCGAAATATACGAGGAATATGACCCCGTGCCATAAAATGCATTCATATTTAATGCAAACCGCCACATGCTCGCGCGGGCCACACCGCTGGATGCAAATTGTTATGAAAGCATAGTCGTGTGCTCTGCTCGCTTTGCGTATCCCATCAGGGATATGGCTGGTCCCGGTAGTGTCACTCTCGTCTCCTTTCCCGGCCACATACGACGCGCCCCTCCGAGTCACCCGGCAACACACGTGATAAAAAATAAAATACTTTACAACTCGCTCATCCTCGTACACCATATTCCCGCAGCATCGTCTCATCTCTCTTTCTCTTACCCCACGCACGGGAAACCGTGCCAAGACGCTGAATATTTTTACAGACAATTCGGCACGTCTTTGTGACTCTCAAACTTGTCAAAGTAAAAGTCAAGTTCTGCTCCACTTTGCCTCTGCGTGGAAACTGGTAACAAATCTGTGAACGGTGAACGAAATGCAACCTTGACCTACTTATACATTTATCTCTGATACGAAATGACGTCTAGAGTTTTACAAGTTTCGAACATCTCAACGAGCCTGACCATCGGTGAGCTTCTCAACTTCTCAAACCCTCTCGGAATTCATTCTCAGCTGACTTATCTTGAACAATCAATACCCACAAACGACCATGATCGACAAACGTTGCAAAGCCGGAATAATTATTACAGAAAACACGACTTTGACCATTTGAGGACCCCGCTGTTCCAATGCAATGTTCCGAGACTAAGTTACTGAGGTGAATAAAAACGGTGTTGGAAGGTGAGCGACGAGGAGATGGAAGACAGGCTTACAGGTGCGCAACTTTATTACCATACGAAAGCCTGTTGGCCTAGGTAAGCCACGATGTGACTGAGTAATAATAGCTGCGATAATTGAAGACGGGTGCGTGGAATGTCGGTCTTGACACGCAGGACGGAGGGTATCGGTTTGAAAAGAAGAGTTAGTTGTAGCGATGGGTGAAATGCAGCGGTAATCCATATGTCAACCAACCAGGCTAGAGTTGCCGTGGGTTTCTGGCACCCGGGTTTTCCTCCTCGCTACCTTGGCCAGCCTAATGGGAAAGAGAGTCGCCACCTTCTCTTCCACCTCCGTCGAGCAGCGAGGCTCGTGTTATTGTCAGTACGTGCGGCTGCTTACGAAGCGACACACGCTTCATAATTCAGGTAATAATTTAGGCATTCCTTCATGTTGGTGCCTGCGTGTGAGTTCACGATACGCGCCTGTGCAAGTAGCTGTACGGCCTCAACGCGTGTCTCTAATAATCGTTGCCCAAGAACCGCTCGACTGACGATGAGCCTAAATGGGAGGGTAATTCGGTAGTTTTACCTAAACTTGCTGCAAAGGCGACTGCGTAAACCACTTTGGTAAACAATAAATTGAGATTCGTCGTTATTGCTGCGATTGTCAGGTGCGTTCACATCATATTCCGAACGTTAGATCTCAGCTTCGATGCCACGCGAATTTTTCGGATGGTCCAACCGTTGTGCAATGGGAACGATAATTCAAAAGGGAATCAAGGTGTCGACTTAAACTTTCGTGATAACCGTATACATATTCTTACGTATTCAACCACGAATTTCGACGTTTCCAGACTTTTCCTGATCTTAAGGGTTGGAATCATGCTATGCAGCTGATCAAATTACACGCGTTTATGTAGCGCCGATTGAGTATCGGGGTGTGGCCATTGCGTGACTTAATTGCCATGCGATGACCTGCAGGCCCTATTGATGCCGGCGTATCGCGGAGTTCTGCAATGCAGTTGAAGCCAATCAATGCGCCTCGAACAGGTTTTAATAGTTAGGGAAGGTGGTGGGACGCGATGTTTTCGCGATCCTCGCCGTTTTGTATTTTCCTATTCTGTTGTTTCTTCAGTTCTCGATCACGCGACGATAATAGAATAATTTAGTAAATCAATAGAAATCTACTAGCGTAATTACCGTGTGATTAGATGACGGTGAAAACTTTCGCGATCAGTGTAATCCGCGACGAATAATTTGCATTGGTTACGTTCCCGGCGTTGCATACGTAACCCGTTTTTATACAGATACGTAGGTATGCGGTTACGTCGAGTGACGTGAACATCGTAATATCGCCGGATCGCACAAACAGGGCATTCTTATCTAGCTCTGAGGATTAACGGGCTGATAGGCTCGTCTCTAATATTCTGACTAATACACATATGTACACGGAGCCCGTTCCAAATAACACCGTGTATATCGTACAGCTGCTAGAGTCAATTCAGGATAACAAGTCACGATCCGCTGTCAGCAAATGATGTAAACGATTTCTACTAATACTGGGCCGGATCAGGGAATCGGGAACGATCATTTACGGATCAGATAAGGATTCGCACAATCGCCTGCATTACGCAATTGGGAGGGACCCCGTTTTCTTGGGTCAGCTTGAGCCAGCCTCGCGACCGATACACCAAAGGTGTCCAACTCGTCGAAGGATTAATCTGTACTATCGTTGATGGTGACCACGTGGCGATTCCCACCCAGCGAGCAGATAGATAGGTGCGATTAGCCTAAACTAGATAATGCGTCGAATTGAAAAGCATATTGTGACGACGATGATGAGTGTGCAGGAAAAAGTGGAACCGAAACGCAGTCGGAGCAAACTGAAAACGAGTCGTGTCCGATGAATTCGGAAGAGCAAGACAGGGTGGAAAAAAGAAAGAAGGAAATGAGAGGAAGAAGAGAGAATACGTGTAAAGGCGCGGTACAGAGGGCATGCTAATCGTGAATTAATTTACTTTTACTGGGCGCTGTAAACATTTATATGGGGAGAGGGGGGGAGGGAGGGGGGGCAGGTGCGTTCCCTTCGCGGTCTGCACGAGCCTCCTCACTAAACAGTTTTGTTTACTGCGGCCATTACTTGACGAGCGAGAATGGTTTATACGTAAATACATACAGACGTAGATACCTATGCACATATCACGTGTGTGCGTTCCATTCCCCCGGTTGTAACCCTACACCTACATACATATATCCACCCGCCGGTTTCGGATTTCCCCGCGAAAACACGTCGCGCGTCTGCAGAGAGTGAAAAATTCCTGCGGATGGAAAAAACACTTTTCCCCTTTCATTCAAATCTAAAGCTCACGCGGTATGATTATAAATTGGCGTCGTAACGTCGACGTACATCGAAGGGATATATATATATATGTGTGTACCTACATGTAATATATGTTTTGACACGATCGAATTCCATCGTGCGGCGGATGTTTCTTCTTCCCGGTCGTTTTCTTTTTTCCCTTTTTTTTTTTTTTGTTTTTTGAAAAAGAACTTTTCGAGTTCCTGGTCAATTTCCTGCGCGCTCGCACGACGCCCGAGGACCGGTAACCATTTAGATCTATGTTTTGACGTACGAGATAAAGATTCCGGTCTTTGTGGCTGAGTAAAAATAATATATAGACATATAGACGGGTGTATACATGTGGTTTCAAAGAGTTAAGGCGCCGTCTCGGGACGCCCATCGAGCCGAGCGAACTCCGGAGCAGCAGCAGTGGGTGAAGTGAGGGTACAACGTAAAAGTTGGCAGAAACTGTAGCGTAAATAACGCCACACTGCTGTCCCGCGGCAGGGAACGTCAACCGGGGAGCAATTATAAACCATTCAAGCAACCGACGTGCGTGCCGGCAGACAGTTAGCGTAAAACATTCGGGGAAAAAAAGATAAAAAAATAAAAAATAAAAAAAAAAACAAGCAGGAGAAGAACAAGAAGAAGCTAAAAAAAATAAAGTAAAAGTGAACAAGAGGTGAAAGAAAGAAAACATTAAATAGTAAAACGATACCTTATAGGCGGAAGACAAGTAAAAATGAAGAGGAAACAACGCGAACGAATATCGTTACACTTATTCTGCACGTGTACTGGGATATTAATAATTTTTGGCTGATTTTTGGATCCTTCTAGAAAATTGTAAAATTGTAAGAACTGAAGTAGAAAATGAAAATTCTGCTCTCTTCGTACGACACGACGGAACGAAGAATAAGGAACAGATGTTCTCGCCCGGGGACGGACCCGAAGTTTGCGCATATTTAATCAGGACGAGGAGAAAAGCGGCTCCTGCAGTTAAACGCCCGTCCAGGTGCCACCCTGAGTTTCGATGGTCTCGCCGGCGACCAAAAGCCTCGGTTGAGCCTTCAGACGGCGCTCGATAACCGGAAGTACATCACTCGACACATCCGCCCAACCGTCTGCGCGTCTCTTCTCGGTCATATTATGCCATACCGCTGCAGCCGAAGCCCAGAGCCCACTAACCTCGATATCTCGCTATCTTCCCGTCCGGAAATCGTCGGGGAACGATTAATACCGAATTGTGATACGGCGTAAGAATAAATAAAATTAAAAAAACGGGAATGAATGTATTTGGAAAGGAGGGGAAAGACGAAACGCTACTCCGGGTGCGGCTTTGACGCATTGTTTATACGCACAGGTTAATCTCCTGACGATACGTCGACGACGCTATGAACGTTGAAGAACGGAGTAAAATACCTAGCATTGTGAGACACGTGCGCAGCTTCTTGGTTTACGGAGTGTGTTGCAACCCTTTACGGTTGTGGATTCACCGCGAGATAAGATACTTGCGTAAGTTTGACGCGCGGTAGCAGCGCGGGCCTAATCTGCGCTAAGCAAACGACGATATTCTCTCGGGCGCTGCTCCTTATTAACGCTTTGTAAACGTCGTGAATACGATGCACGCCTTCTGGAGTAAGATAGAAACAAATTTTTCTTCCCGCATCAAATTTCTCTCTCTCTCTCTCTCTTAAAGCGTAAGAAGTACTTTTGAAAACGCGCTCGCGTTTCGTCGCGAGACACGCGGGACGGATCGGTGAAAAAGCAAAACAGAATGAAAAATAAAAGGGAGGATAAGGAGCGGGTGAGAGAGAGAAAGAGAGAGAGCGCGAAGGAGAGGGAGAGAGAAATGGGAAAAAGTCAAAACGATCCTCAGGAGATTCGTCGCCCTCGTTAAACAAACGAGCTTCTGGCTTCGCTTCTTGGGTGCTCCGCCGCCCGCACACGTCACATTACACTCGTTTTCCGCAGCCCGCAATTACAATAATAACAGGCCTCGGCTTGCCGAGTGTTGGACGTGGTTTCAGGATCGCCGAGGCGCACTTGTTTTGTGAAATTGATTTAACATATTCATTAGCCTATGCTAATACGGCCGGCATGGCACAGGAGAACTTGCGCTCTCGTGCGCATACCTAAACGTGTACATTATACGTACGTATGATGTAGGTATACCTACCTATGCCGCATGCTCGCTCTAAACAAAACTCACCGAGTAATATGCGCGTCTGGATTCTTCACGATGGTTATGTACATACTCGTTTAAAAAAAAAAAAATTTCAAAGAAAACGATCAATTTTTAAACGGTATGGACGAATTTTTGCCTGATGAATAAATAAAGAAATGACTACGGGGTTGAGGGAAAGGCGTAATTCTCGAGAATCCGTCTCTTTGTCTCTCTCTCTCTCTCTCTCTCTCTCTCTCTCCCTCTCTCTGCATACAGGCGTGTCATTATATCGGCATTATCCTGGCGGGGTCCGCCCGACGACACGTACCGTGTTGTCTTTGGAGAGCGTTTCAACGTGCGCCTCGTTTCCTAACGACCATTTCACCCCGTCCGAGAGCCAAGCGCGACTGGCAGCTCGTTGCATAGAAAATAACCGGTATAAATACGTCGACCGAGCGCGGGGTGTACCACCGGATGCAAATGGTTACGGTTCGATAGTAGTGCAAACAGAAAAGGAAGAGAAAGGAAAATAGAATGAAAGAGCCGAAACAACAAAAGCAGAAAAAAGGGAAAGTATGAAAGAATGGAAAAAACACCGAAGAGAGGGAAAAAAAATTGTATCGACGTAATAATAACGCCGTCGAAGCGGAGCGCAACATTTGGTGCAAATACCTGTACTACTTATAATGGTGGAGCAAATTGGAACTGGATAGACACCCTCAACACGCTTCGCGGACCCGAAAGGGTGTGAGCGACCCACATATGGAGCCTCGACACCTTGCAGCCAGGCCCCGAACTTCAGGGCCCGAACTGTTGCTGGCTACACCCGTTCCGCGTTATTACATAAGCTAACTTGATGTCACGCTCTGACACTGCTCGAAATTACACGGCGTGCAAAGTGGGCCCTTTTTCCCCGTTTCCAGTTAAAATATCAACTTCTAATTCCGAGTGAACGCACCACGATTCTTTCACGAAACGAAACTGTACCGCTAATTTCGATTTATATTATTCGATATCTTTCGACGCGAAGAGACATGCTCGAAGAATTCTCACGTAGATAGGTACGGTCTGAAGATTATAAAACTCGCACTTTTAGATCGATTTAATCCGCGGTTGTCTGATAAAACTTTGTTCTCTTTTTCCGATAAGCTCAGCCGCGCTAACAGTTAGGTTTACCCAGTTTGGTGGCCGATTGTTCTTCTCGTGCGTTCGGCAAAGGTTGGTCGTTACCCAGCTTGCCGCTAAGTCGTATATAGAAGCGGTAAAGCTGAAAGCTGGCGCGCTAATGCCGACTAATGACTGCGCCATGCAATCCGAAGTTTCCGCGCCCTAATCACAGGCTCTAATCACGGTTCGTTAACCCAATTTTCTGAATCGTATGAATTTTATGATATACGTAGTACAAGACACGAGCCGGCGATCCTGCGGACTGCAGTCGGTGAATGGAAAATCGAGAGACGCACTACCGAGCCGAGGTTCGTGACGGGAGATGAACAGACACGAATCCATCCTCTCGAAAATTGTTACTCCCTTTATTCGGTTCTGGGAATCATTGACGCGGCGTCGAATCCTCGAGGTAATTGCGCTGCCGTTTATCCTCGGAATAAGCGAGCCGGTGCAAGGCTCGAAAGACCCACCACCCTGGACTCCTGCAGCCGCTGGTGCACCTCGTGTCTAAGGCGCGTGGCTGCAGGGCTCGCACCCTGCAATTACCGCCACCTCTTCATTGCTGCCCGTGGTTACAGTTCTTCTGTTGCGACGACGCAGTCCGCCGCACGCTTCTACGTCGAAGAAGAATTAAGGAGAGGACAATGAGGAATTAGGGGCCCCTTGGACTTTCCTCTGCAAAGCAAAGACGGCAGCGCTGCACTTGGAACGCCTTTTTTGTCACAGTCGTCGAGCCAGACGACCGCTGAACTGCACTCGAAGGGTCTGTTGTTATTTCGAACGCTCGCTCTTCGAGCATCGTAAAGAGTCGAACGGTCGAGAGGTACGTGACACTGTGTACGCGGCCACGCTACCTTGCAGTAAATACGATCTACACGAACCTATAACCCGTCCGGCACGTAATTGTCAAAGACACCTAGCGTGAGAGGAATGGCCAAATCGAGATCACAGCCGTTTCGCGTCGGCAAGTCGATAAACATTTTTGAAAACAAACACCGCAAGACGACTCGCTGCGCGCAGAAGAGCCGATTAAATTGGCGCTCCACCGGAGAATCGAAGATAAGGATGATCTTCGGAAGGCTGCGGGAAAAGGTGAAATTTTCCACAGTGATTTTCAGAATTCTTTATAAATTGAAAATTGAAAATTGGAGAACTATGCAGCGCTGCTAATGAGGGTGGAAATAATTCTCGCTAGCTGCTTAGGTATGGGAGTCAGCCCTGCGTGAAAGGTACCTACGTCGTGTGAAAATTCTAAATTCAACGGAAACGGGTAACAGGATCCAACGCGAGCTGTTTCGAGTTGCCGGGACTGTACCGTTGAAAACCACGTGGGCCCCCTGTGGGGTAAAAGACTTTCTCCGACTGTCGTTGAGCTTCCATGTGCGCCATGTGTTCGTCATCTAGGCAGCTCCCCCTGGATCCCCTCGAGGCCCTCGAGCAACCCCATTTTTCAAAACCCTCGGCTGTGCACCGTGTGCAGACTTTGCCAGAAGAGGTTGGATTTCACGCCAGTAATATTACCGAGGAAACAAAACTCGAGGAGCCGGTAAAAGAGAGTCAGAGATCAACGTGCCACCGCGGGAGCTACGAGATATATTTTGACAATCCCCAACCCAGTAAGAAGCGGTATAAGAATAAAAAGAGGGAACGAGGAAGAACGATAATCGGCGTATCGTTTCTCGCCTGCATGCGGAGTCGTTAAATTGAAGAAAAACCGAATGCGGCATAAATTTCTTGACCGGTGACCCTGCGGGAGGAGTCGAGACACGTCAGCCGATAGAGAATCCTGCGGTTTTCTAAGGACCGTCAAGTCATGCCAACCTTATAGGGTAACGCAATATTTACTCGGGGATCACTCGACGTAGTTGGCAACTCCGGGCGGCTCGTGTTCAGCCACTGTCGAGTCGGCGACGTGGGGTGCGGAGTGCAAGTCACCCGGAGTAATTGCCCGTAGGAAACACGGGCCGCGCTACGAACCCGAAGGTAAGTTGAATCGACGCAGTCGCGGCCGCGATGAACTGCGGCCGAAATACGAGTCGGCTCGTAACATTCCCGACACAATTTTCCGTTAGCGTCCAATTTTTTCGCTAAGTATTCCGGCAACGATTCTCTTTCCGGGCCAACGAAACCAGGGTGAAATATTTTCCGGGTCGATATTATAGGAACGATCGGCGAGCCTCAGCCACGAGGCTGCCGAGGTCCTGGGAGCGTTTATGTAAATATTATGACCGAAACGGCTGAAAACATTAAACATCTCGCCGATGGCGAACGGTGTTTGTGTACAGAGAGATCCCATACATTGGACGGTTTGTGTTTAGAAGCGTTAGTTTTTAGTTCGGTAGGTAGTCGGGACGGGAACGGAGGGCAGGGGAAGAAGAGAATGCAGGGGCGAGGCTACCTGGAGCGGAAGACCAAGTTGAACTGAGTTGGATCAATTTAAACGGCAACATGCCTCGCAGAACCACCCGGGGCATCCCGAAGTAGAAATATGTATACGTGTATAATAAAATCACGAATGGAAGAAAGTAAGGAAGGAAGGAAAGAAGGAAAAAAGAAAGAAAATATCGTTTGCCGGGGTGAAACCCTGACGAGTAAGTCGACTGCGAGGAACGCACCGTTGCGGATTTGCGGAGGAAGCAGCTGACTCAAAGTTTCTCCTCCATCACCGCCAGGGATTCTCAGAATCTTCCTGATCTCCTAGGTAATACGACCCATAATATATATGTATATATAACTCGAAATACAGTTTCGACGCGTTCGGTAGCTGCTGCTGCTGCTGCTGCTGCTGCTATTCCATTTGTTTTGCGAACAATTCTAACGCGCAATTGCACGATCTCGTCGCGTTTTAAGGAAGAAGAAACACCCTGTCGCAGTGCAGTGACTTGCTAGACGAAGGGGGACCGATATTAGCCAGGTGACGAACCCATTCGAGCGATTCCCCGCGATCCCTCTGGTCCAAATGAATACCGGATCAGGCGGGTACCTACGATTATTCATACGTATTCGGGTGTGACGACTGGTTGACAGTCGCTGCCAGCTCAACCCCGTAGCCGCGGTCGCCCTGGCTGGGTAAGGCAAACGGCAAGGCACCCCGTCGCGAAGTTCCTGCTCAGGTTCCAGCCAGCCCACCATCAGACATGAGGCACCTACTGCTGTGGCGGTTCTACGACTGCTCCAGGAGGTCTCGATTTCACCAACGTGCTGCACTGCGCAATTACCTCGTTGCTCATGCCGTGGATGCCGAGGTGAACGATTTGTTCGGAGGGCGCGTGTATTGTGACTCGGTGGAGCATGTTGATGGTAATAATTACGGGAGGGTGAAATTGGAGGAAGAACAAATACTCAATGCAATCGACCGTCGTGCGTCTTGTACGTAGCTTATCTGGATTCCATGATTCTTGCAGTTTAAAGTTCGACAAGGTCGGTTACATTTCATAACCATGTAACAAATCACTTGGCTTCTGAATACGAAAAAGATTTTACTTTGTAACTATGATACAGGGCGGAAGATAGTTGAAGAATATTCTGACAGATTGAATGCCCAATAACGCGACAAAATTTCATTCAATTGAAGATCGATTTCGAAGAAGCGTAATCACTCACGATGCCTACCTACTTGCCGTAACAAGTCGATCGGATTTACAGTTAAGAAAGAATTTTCGTCGTCTTATCACTGTCCCGATATAGTATAAAACTTTGGACTGAATTTTCATAGAAAGTCCACTGAATGCTCTCTCGCTTAACCGTGACAATGATGAATCAAGGTGTTCTTTTTTCAACTTCATTAACTCGATATGCATATGTTACACACATAGTCCGAGCAAGGACCGACGAGAAGGGATGTTGCATAGTGTTTCAACCCCTAGCGGTGAAAGCAGCATGATCGAAGCAAAGGTGCACGAGGGGAACAGAGAGTACCAGGCCATGCGTTGAATTAAGCCGGTATTATTATGTCGATAATGAAATTTGATGATATTGTGCATTTTACAGGCGGCAGACCCCCACCGGGCATTGTATAAAACGAAACCACACGTCAGCCGCCGCCACCCCTTAGATTCGGTACTTCATATTATTACAACAGTTTAGCCTATAGGATTGGTTTGGTTACGTTGGGTCGGATTTGGTTAGGATCAGATCTGGCGAGCCTCGGAACGGCGGCGGGAACGCAGCACGCTGCACACGGCCGATTCAATACGCCGTTGCTGACGCTCTACACGCACCGGGATATTCAATCCCAGACCGCACATGCGTGAAATCTGTTGGTTGTTGCGTTTTGTAATCTCACGAGTGATCCGCCCGCAAAGTACCGACAGTGACGGCTTTGCCGTAGAGCGGAACCCGTCTGGCCCCGATACTTGAAAAATCAAACCATCTCCCCGAGGACATTGCGACGAATGATTTATCAAATCGCAGTAAAATTGACAGTATATACCTACTCGTATTTGGGGGTGTAAGGTGGTAATCGATACGGGATTCTTCGACCACAACCGCGGTAATAATTCTGTGGGATTTGGCTGCTATACGTACGGGGGTTAAAAATCGAAGGATCATTTCGTCGGGCGATATTTCTTTAAAGGTTTGTTTCGGTCTGGCGCATATCGAGGCTCGCAAGCCCGCCCACGAAGCTCTTCGCGTATAGCGCATAGCGCAGCCGACTCTAAAGATCTAAATCCAAACGTAGTTTTATTTAATTCCGACGAAAGTCAACTCGGGGTAGAAGCTGCGTAGATACTAAAGCGATTCCAGTGATCGAAGAAGCTCAGTGCCAGGCTGGCGCGCGCGCCTCGTAGACTTTCGGGCCTTTTGAAGAAGGGCTCCGAGTGAAAACAAACGAGGATTTCTTTTCTCTTTTCCACGCTTAGTTCGCGGAAGCCGCGCTTATCGCGGGCAGCCCTGAATCAACAAACAGGAGTACGGGCTGCAGGCTCCTCCACTACCTTCTGTCACTGCTTCGATTACACCCTCCACCAGGAATCTATACGCGCGGATACCGGCTCCAGGCGCGAGAGAACGAGCATCAACGGAATTCGAATGTCGAACACGCCGCTTTGCTCCTCCAGGCCAAACAAACAACCGACTACAAAGGAACCCTTTTGTATACCGCGTCGCCTAAACGACGAGGTTCCTCCTTTCGAAAGGCGAACCAGGAACAAGAGCGCAGCGCGCGTTTCATTAGCCGGGCATCCCGCCAGCCTCAAGGCAGCTGGAAGGCAGGTGAACTATGATCCATCCGACCATGCATCCACGCGTCACGACCAGCCAAAGTCCATCCAGAGGCCACTGACTAGTCGTGCACTGCACCACGTTGAGTGACGGCCCAGGACGTTCAATGGGTCTTTACGTATTGTCGGCGTGTAAGAAGTCATATCTAATTGTCCGCGAGGATGATACCAGCCCGATAAGGTCATCCGGGACGTGCTTCGCAGCCCGAGTACCCAAATACTCGTCGCTAACGCTGCCGCGTTCCTCCCGGTTGCTTGTCCGGCTCTCACCGCGCTCTGGATCCGTATGTGATGCGTGCGGGAAATTTTTCGGTAATTCTGATCTTCGTCCGACAGTTTAGATACCAAAAGCTTCCTCAAAGGTCGGCAGATATCCTTAATATTTCTTCACGAAGCCCAGACCTTGAGTTCTGCCATTGAGACTTCATGGTGTGTTTCATACCTACACGCAGGGTTGAAAAAGAGACGATGAAGACCCGGTCCGCAAGGACGCGGAAGAGACGAACGGACTCGATCCATGGTCGAGGTCCGACCGAAGCGAGCCAAATGGAGAAGAAGGAGGCAGGTAGGTATCCGAGTGCCGAAGAAAACACTT
The DNA here is from genome assembly GCF_021155765.1 of Diprion similis. NCBI lineage: Eukaryota > Metazoa > Arthropoda > Insecta > Hymenoptera > Diprionidae > Diprion > Diprion similis. The sequence continues at coordinate 25,842,178 of NC_060108.1, forward strand.
ATTCATGCAGGTCGCGCGATAGCCGGACTCAACCACGCTCGCTAGGCGGACTGTTTACTAAATGCTCGGCTTCCTACGCTTTGCAGCTCGAGTTTGTCGTCGACGGGGGAGTAAGAAGAAGAAGAAGAAGATGATGAAGAAGAAGAAGAAGATGATGAAGAACCGCCACGAGGCGGTAGACGAGAGCAGCTAGCGGAGTGTCGATTCGTCAGGGTCCACATTATACGTATTAGAGTATGCCCAGAGTAGAATAACAGCGATTCTCACCGCGTTACAGCGTTACGCGTATACGAGCTGAGGTTTACAAGCAAATAGAGGGAGAAGAATGGACGAGAAATTATCCGTCGTCGTTGTCGTTGTCATCGTCCTCGTCCTCGTCGTCGGTGTTGCGGTAGCGGCGACGGCGCTTCGTAATCAATTATTTATTCCAAGTATTGACGAGGACTTTCGGAGAGACACGGGGAGACGTGAGGTGACTTGGTGAAACATTACATTATCCTTCTAATACGGGCGGCGCGTTGCGCGCAGGTCGCGCGGGCAGAGGTAGGTAGGTAGGTAGGTAGGTAGGTAGGTAGGTAACACGTATATTCTCACCGTCTAACAAACTCACGCATGCAGGCCTGCAGCCAAACCTAGAAGAGAGACCCCGTCTGTCCGTCTGTCTGTTAGTCTCTCTTAAGTACTCCTAAGAAGGCACCTGCAAGAACTGGCCTACATAATTAAGACGTTGGAGGCGTGGCGTACGGATATACATATACCTACACTTACCTACATTAAAGGCGTACCACCTTCTCCCTTTTACCAACCCTGCAGAGTCGCCCACGGCGTTTGACTCGCGGCTAAAACGGTCCGGTACATTTTCCGCACGAGTCCGCACCGCCTGTCACATCCTCCGCAAAGTCTAATTAATCGCGATCCACATTTATTTTTCACCCTACGCTTTGAACTATAACACAAATTTTCTTACGCTACACCGTCGACGGTGGATATTCGAGCGCGTTTAAATGAAATGTTACCGAAAAGTCGTCAACTATCTTGACGTCGATGTTTTATCCGAGTTACATCTGATTTGGCAGTTTAGTTTTCATTATTTCTTCTTTTTTTTTCCTCTCTCTTTCTTTTCGACTTCTAGTATCTATAAAATTTTGATGTTCAACGTATGCTCTTTCCATTATCAAAAGCACTTCTGCAGTATCTCTCACATAGGTATATATGTATGACAAGAAGAATTTTTATCGATTCATTTTGACGCCGAAATGTCGACGTGATCGATCACTCTGTTCTAAAAAATAGTATAGAAAGAGAGAAAAAGAAAAAAGGAAAAATATCGTCATCGCCTTGTTTCAGCCTCAATTGCGTGGCCTGACTAATTGTATTATAGATAATTATCGCTCGATTAAACATCCAAGGTTGAATCATGGTGCAACGACGATTAATGTTTGATGTATGCGCTCGATTTAGAACGGTTTGAAAATTAATTATGGAATATAGATACCATAATTACTAGATTATTAAATAATTGAAAAACAATGAACTACCAGAGGGTGTAAATTATGAGGATGAATCTCTCCGTTTAGCTATCCTAATACGTCATACTCTTAGCCCCCAGCGTACTAAGTATGCCTGAATGACTAGATTCCATAAGCAATGTAATCGTGAAATAAAATTTATACCATCGCAAAGAAAACATGTACCTATTATTGCATATAAAAGAAAAGAAAATAAACTCCAATTCGAGCCTTCGACTCATTCATCCCCCCGCAAGCAATGCGCAAATAATGTAGATACCTACACATAATGGGAACGAAGCTCAAGCATAAGTATAGGTAAGGCGCGAATAGAAAACACATCAACAATAGTGTACATCAATAATACAAGGCAGTCTGAACTAGGAGCCGGAATCACCCTCGAGAGTATAGAGAACCGTCATCCGAATCATAGTATTATATACAGTGTACAGACCTATAAAGTCGGTAGATAGAGCGTGAATATTGTTTTTCGAGAAAACATCGTTAACGAGGATGACTCTCGTTCGTCATTGGTTAGTTGTTAGATACGGTGGCGCGCACCCCTGCAGTACGACACTGTGCGTCCGGCTGGTGCTCCCCTTTCCCTCCTCACCCTCCCCCTCCCCCCCTTCACTTTTCCGATGGCGCACACATGCATTCCGGTCCGCAGGGTAGGTAGGTATATATGATATACCTATACAGTGTGTACCTACCGCCGGGTGGTTCGTCGGGGTTCGCACCAGCGTTCCTCGCGGTAGGTACCAACCTACAAGTCGACAATGGCGTTTCGTCGCGTCGTGTTTTCCTGCCCCGCTTATAACGGCGGCCATTGTTACGTCATTATTCGCGTCCTTGCGAGGGCTGCTAGCGCCCTACCCCCAGCCAAACCTGTCCCTGTTCTTCTCTGTATGTAACGCACATTCGAAGGTAGGGGGACGTCTGTATACGAGCCCCGAAAATCAGAGTTGCAAGTTGAAGATGTAGCGATAAGAAAGAAAAAAAAAAGAAAAAAAAAAAACGGCCGTACAAAATAGCCAAGATCGCTGGATCGGAGCATGATTTTTCACTTTCCGATCGAATTACGCTCAAATCATTTCGGATAAGTAATTGGAAAATGGTTGGAGAATTGAATAATTGTCTTGAAATTTTCCACATCAAGATGGGGCCTATAGGTGTTCGGTCTAATTAAGGCCCGGATGGAATCGGGGCCTCCGGCATGCGGTCTAAACGAGGAACGGAATTCGTTATTACGCAATGGGGCCCCGATTACGCGATCGTATATAAGAGCGGAATAAAAAGAGCTGAGTAGGTACTTCACGTCGACTATGTACATACATACTCGTACATACGTGTTACATACGTGCATGCATATGCAGCGGACGTGGCGTATAAGGCCGCGGTTGCAGTTATAGGGCGTGTACAAGCCACACGAGGAAACGATAAGACGGCTTTGTCGCACCGCTACTGTCACTTTTCAATGAGTGATCACTTCGCCCCCTCCACCCCCCCTCTAAACTCCGCGTCACCCGGGGGCCACGATGATGGGACGCGCGTATCCGAATATTGTACGTACACAAACTTGTTGTACGAGTGATAATGGCCACGATAATCTGATACCGGTGACCGAACCGTTCAGATCAAGAGCCGCGACGTCGGTTTGCTTGTTCCCGTATACCCACATCGGCTAGCAGCCCTTCGTTTTCTATCTTACCACCTATGCAGCGGTACAACTGTCGAATCGTATCGATGCGAGGCTCCGTCATATAACGTGGAGGGATCGACCGAGTCGCAGAGAGGCGTTTAATTCGATCGGACAGTCCGATCGATACTCGATTGATCGACGAGCAATGAGCTTCTAGCCGGTGAAATAGTATTATTTTCACCCGTGATTGGTAGTTGCATAAGAAATATGAACGGTGTAGACTATGCGGCGAGGAATTTTGTGAGACATTCGGTCTGTTTGGAGAAAATTATTCGCGTCCAAGGAATATACCATATACATGTACGTTTTATTCACGATGTGGGATTAAGAAGATTGAAGATCGATCGGTTCAGATATCATAGATCCGAATCGCTGGTTATTCCGAATCAGCTGTTTCTCACGGTGAAAGGTGTTTACTATATGTGCACGCATTGCCGTGTGATCGTTTAAGAGGGAAAAAATCAATGCGTGAACGAGTGACGAAGAAGCGAGAAATCGAACAGATATCGCTTCACAGTCGGGGAATTACGCGTGTTTCCGAAGGCAGAGGTTGAAACCGCGAGCTCGCGACTAACCCGCGCGTAACGGTAGCGTTTGTGAGGCTTAGAGGACTGGCTTCGAGCTGAATCCCGGGAGATGTCATAAGCCCTGATAGGCGATATCGTGAATTTATAACCGCTACTTAGGGAAAGGGGCTAATCTCTCAAATAATCTCGGGCGTAAGCCCGCGGCCGTTGTGCTTCACGTGCGAGGCGGCAACGAACGGTTGTTTTTCGAAGCCGATAAAGGCATTTTCATTAATTTATTTATTTATTTATTTCTCTATTTTTCTTTCCATTTTATAAATCACGCATCACACGCATCCAAGGCACCGCAGCATTGCGCGGTGGCAGAGCAATTAACATAGATACTAAACCCTCCCGAGAGGCAATCGAGGGCGGTACAACAATTATATATATCGGCATGGGAAAATATTTATCATTATTTATTAGCCTCCTATTTCATGATCGAACGCGCGCCAGGCAGTCGGAAGTGCGGGTAGAAGGCGGCCCGATTTACGACCCTGGTTTACCTCCACGGTGCCGTGGTGCAGCGCCAGCACCGTCACTCGCCCCTTTCAGAGCCAGCTGATCGAAAAGCGCGGCGCGTAGCTTGTAGGTACTCAGAGGCCAGACAACTCGACTGCTGCCTTCTCAAGGCCGTTTCCTCGTATCTGGGCGAGTGGTGCATCGGGCGATTTGAGATTAGCGAAAAATATATAGCTACAGCTAGCTATAACTATAGGTAGCCGGCTATAATCTCCCGATAACTTCGCACTCACGTTTTACGGACACTCGTGCTTCCGCCTTTCGGAATGCCTGGAGGGATAATGACTCGTGCCCGATATTGTTTCGAGAGTAGCAACTGCCTGGTGCAATCTCGATTCTCGAACCAAGAAATGCTGATTTACGAGGAGAGTAGGAGCGCCACTCCGCCACTCTGCACTGATCGCGGAATAAGGGAGGGGGAGACGGACCCCGACGGGGATGACGGTGGCTGGGAGTCAATTGATATTATTAGATCGGCACCCCTGCGTAGGTTCGGCAACGGCTGCTGATGCAGGGCGGTAAATTTGATTCGTCAAATTAACATGATTGAGTCAATTCCGCGCAGCCGGTAAAGGTTAGCCCGCAAGCCAGGGCGACGGCGTCTCGCTCTCTCGGTATTTCCCGCTCTTTCGTACTCTCCATCCTTCCCGCAGGAGTTGGCAAACGGACAGAAATTTTCCCTGAATATAAAACAGCCCGTGAGCCGCGGCATCGCGGGGCGTCGAGCGAAGTGAGCGAAAACGGTCGGTGAAATGGTCCGGGAGGGAGGGAGGGAGGGAGAAGCGGGGATCAGCTTGGCACTTGAAACGATTTTAGAACAATTTCGAGTCTATTTTAGAGCTGCGAGAATAATTCTGCGGTTCGTGTTCTCTCCTCCCTATTCTCGTCTCCTTTCCTTTCCCCATTTCTCTTTCAGCTTTTATACCTGATCTCGCTGTCTCTTTTCGCTACCGTCAATAATGCACGCAGGGCCGTTTCTCATCCCAAGATAGAGAGAGAAAGAGAAAGAGAGAAAGAACTTCTAAACTTAGCGAGCCATGTGATTTGTTTGCAGCTTTCCTTCGGAATACCTCGACCTTCCCTTTTCCCTTCCCTCTACATCCTGGTAAACGAAAGCGAACCATAACGTCAATCACCCATCTATTCGGGATATTATTTATTAGCGAAGGCGTTTCTTGCAGGGAATGATTAAAATCCACTTCATGATTGATCACCGATCTCCGCGTCTACTTTATTAGATTATATTATACACCCGTAATACCTCCCCCCATCGTAGCTTTGCGCATCACTCGAGGGCAGCTTCAATCGAACCCATCGCACTGCAACGTCGCCGAAAGTAAGATCGTCGCCTTTTCTCCACACTTCAATCGACCATTTCTACTACGCATCTACACCTACCAGTCGTAATGAAAAGCTCCGTTCTTTTAATTCCAAAATAGTCGGCAAATGTCCTTTTACTTTTAATCATGGAAAGGATTATGAGTAATTCAAACTGGTCCGATTAACTTTAATTTATGCAACAAGTATATCGAACATTTCGCAACGTGGTCGGAGAAAGATCAGCGTCTGCAAAGGTACGTCGAGATGAGAATGAAAGGAAGATAGAAAAAAAAGGAAATTAATGATAAAAAGAAGAAAATGAGAAGAAAGAAAAGTCTAAAGAACCGTATAAATATCGTCCTCGCACCCCTGCACTGCGGGGGCGACGGGAATCGCATCGCGAGCTGTACGGCCGACCTGGTGGGCTCTGACTACTGAAGTGATTTATGTCCGCTTATGTCACGCCCAACTTGATACTGTTACAAGGCGCTAACTTAGATCGCGTTGTGTGCAAATCACGGTCACTGCCACTGCTTGCCTCGTGGGTAGAGACGCATCAGCGTCCTCAACGCAAAGGTATACGTAGGTTCAAGAAATTCACGGTTCATGCATAGCAAGAAGGGGAGGGGGTGGAATGAAACAGCCCAGATTCTATGGTTTCGAAAATATTTGCGAGCCTTTGTTTCCATTTTTATTCCGCGTCACGTGTATACGAATGTAAATGTAATAAATCAGTTTTAATGCTGCTATAATATCATATTATTTAATTAAACATCAAGGTACAAGGTATAAAGATTACGCGTCACAACAACTCGATCGACGTGGAAGTACCTACGTACGAGTCTTCTGGCCCCGCGATCGATTGTTTGTTTTTTTGATAATGAAAGAGGAAACAATGGAAACGATTGCTGGAGGAAAGAGAGCGAAAGGAAGAAAAGAAAGAGGGAACGACGAGAAGACGGAAGAGAAGAGACGTCCTCTGATGCAGTTCAGTGGCTCTCAGACGGTCCTCCGATTACTGATCGCTAACAGTAAATATGAGAAAATCTTTAACGAACGTTGGGGGAAAATCGTGAACGCGATTCCGTCTTTTCTCCCTTTCACGATCGGCAAAGTAGCTGCAACGATGAAGTAATTAACTGGCAGAATGTGCATGCTATGTGCCAAGAACTTGCGTTACTCCACCAAAATGGGCACCAGCGCACCTACAACCTTCTCTCTCTCCTGCTTCTCCAGCTTATTCTTCTCCTCCCGGCACAGCAGCCGCTACAATTGCAACGCATTTCACGCCCCGCTTTCAAGTTGCCGACAGGAGACCGGCAAGGAGCCGATTTCGATTGAGCTCCCAGTAATAAGAGCGTCGCTGGATCGCTTCGGCAATTACGACATATTGCTAATCAAATTGAGGCGCAATGCAGGAAGGAATAAGCGGCTATATTATTTACCTCAGGCAAAGACGTGGCCTAATTAATTACGAGCTCCGTGTAACCGAGTGAACCATACAAATCTAGTGAAAAAGAAGATAAGAAGAACCGTTCAATTTTTTCTGCAACACTTATCAGCAAGGGTCGAACCATCTTTTTCGATCCTCTCTCTGACAATAGTTTTTCACGGAGTACAAATATTTTTCCGCAAACAAACTGCGGAAGCAAGCTGATCGGTGATTGAATTTCTAATTTTTTTGCATCCTATTTTTTTTTTTCATTTTCATCACGGAGGAACCAATAATGTCATCGTAATAGACGAGCGTTTGAGACGCATGTGACAATGCCCGCCGCAGAATGACGATAACGCGCGACAGCTTAATCTCCCGGAATAATTGATCGACGTACTAGAGATCGTAATCTTAGCCAACCAGTCCAGTCGGCCCAGCCGGGTGTTCAGGCTTCGGTACACCTTGAGCCTGTTAAAAAAATTGATCGGTTCCTTTTTCTACGTGAGAAGCTGTTCGTTCTAGATTTTCCGTCATCGTAAAAAATCCGCGAGACGATCGAAGTCTGTATGCAAAAATTTTCCCTTCAATTTAGCCCGTAGGTACAACAGAATTCATGCGGATATAACGTGACACTGGATTTCCGGATCAAATTATTTGGTTGTTTGTTACTCTCGTGCCTCTGGATAAGGTCGCAAAAAATGTCGAAACGTTAATCTGAATATGATAATCAGCAGACGAACGGATGCTCGCGACGATCTCGGACTAGCAGAGTACAGATAAGATAAGCTTAACAGTTTTGCGATCGCGAGCAACGTTCGAGTGGATCACGTTTGCGATTTTATCTCTGTTAGGACTCTTCTTCTTCTTCGTCTTCTTCTTCCACCGCATTTGCCTCCGCAAAATATCGTTAACGTCTCTCGAACTCGCCGTTTTTTTTTTCAAAATCCAAGATTCTGCGTCGAAAATCCTCGATCTCAAATCGCAGAGAATTCCGCCGCAAATCAACGCATACCTAACTGCGGTCGAGCCCAGCGGCATTCTAAGAATGCAATAACAATTATCGACCGGGCATAAATTCATAGTCACGGCTGCTAATGCGATCGGTAATGCCCATTAGGGGCGGCTCTACAAACAGCGGGGTGGATTTCGGCGGGTACGATGTCCTGGATACTCTTAGCTTAGATTAGGGGATGGTTCGGGGACGCCGACCGAGGGAAGGAAGAGGGAAGAGAGGCCGACGGGGGAGCGACAACAATGGACTCACCCTGTGAGAATGAACGTGACAATGTTCGGAGCGCCACCCCTGTCATCTGGTGGTGACTTTTGTAAACACTGCTCGTACCAGGGTTGAGGGATGCGTGCGAATGATGGGAAGACTCCACCCCTCCGCGCAGCACGCTTCTCTTTTACCCAGCGTTTACATACACGCCCGTGTTTGGGCAAAGATATTCGTGCAAAAATGATTCCGGTGTCCGAATCCCTTTCCACCCTGCGGCGAAAGGGAGTTTAACATCGTTCGCGAGCGATTCTCGTTAACTGTAGGTACGCCGGATATCGACGTCGAAGACTCGACGCGAAGCAAAGGGCCTTCAATGTCCGCGATATTTACCTTCCATCGCGGTTTCCCGCGTCGTCGAGAATTTCCCGCGGATAAATAATCGGGCGATTCTTCCAATCGTTTATCTGTTTCCGCTGGCTATTTTCGTCGCTTGACAAATATGGAATTCTACCGCAGTAATCGCGGCGAGCGGTGGGCAACTCGGTAATCGGTACACGCATCATGAGTTTCACCGATCTGATAGATCGACGTTATACGTACCGAACGTTCGCCTGTACGCCGAGCAGTCGGGTTTTATCGCGGGCCAAATCGCGCGTGGAAATAATCCCGGTTGGCTGTGTCGAGTCGAACGGGAATGCCAATTGAACGTGGAAACCAGATCGCGCAGAATTTCTGCACGCCGCCGCCGCGCCCAGACCTCCGATCCGTGTAACAAGCGTGCGTTTGTTCACGGGTGTGGGACGTAATTGGGCCGAGTTTGCCGATCGCTCAATGGCGCGCGGACTCGGAGTTTGCGGGAATATATTCCCTCATCCCTTTCCCTCTCAGTCGGATTTGGATTCGGATGGCAATTCGCTCCGGCGACTCACCCTCGTCCTAAGTATAGGTACGAATTGCGTAGACTGACAATGAATATGGAACACAGAGTCTAAGGGCTAAATTTTTATCGTTGCAATGTGTATCGACCGACGAATTGACCGGTGGGAAATTCAAACGCGTGTTCCGCGAATGAGTCTAGACAACTCTTCTCCTCTGTGCGGTAAAATTTTTGCTACCGAGAAACCCGGCATCCCGGCGTGCACGTCGACCTTGACAATGTGCACCCAACGGGCGTCCCACAGGATGAGACTTGGCCTCCGATCCTTCCGGGAATTTTCGAACAAAGGAAAATTTTCACTTTTCAGTATTCCCAGACGTGCGCGGCCGCTTTTCTCTGCAGTGCGGGATTTTCGAAGCGAGAAATGCGGGGGGTGGCCGTTGATCCTTAGGTCGACTGTCCACTTTACTGTTACCCGGGTTCTGGACCGGGGCGGGGTCGAGCGTCAACGCTCAGTGGGACAATGGAATTAGCGTTGGAGAAAATCGGTTTACAGTTCGAGCGTTTCCTTTATCCGGCCACGGGATATTCTTGCGATTCTTGCCTGCGGTAGAAAAGCGGTTTAGCGATTTTACCGTGTTGTGACTGCGCCTTGCGAGCCCGAGTGAACCGATTGTTCGCAGCCGGGGACCCAAGGCCCAATTAAAACTGAATTTACGGAATCAACACGGCGGTTAGCAAACTCCCTGCACGTGTCTCGTTTCCACAGCCCTGCACATTGCATGGTGCAAATATCGTTGAAATTAAAAACTCTGATCGAGAGAAAGATCGTCTGCCTAAAAACCGTGCTCGGCTTGTAATAAGAGGACGCAATAAACGCGGCCGAGGCAGCGAGCACAATGCGGCCCTCGAACGGGGTTCAAAAATTAAATATATGGACACCGTGAGGGGAGGGATTCGGGGGTGGAGGGCAGACGAGCAGAGGCATAAATACAACTCTTTATATTTAACTGGAGTGGAGGTGGGCTGCAGGTAGATACCTATAGGTATGTAGCTACGCGAGTATGTATGGGAAAGACGTGAATGGCCGACTGCGTCGAAGGCAGAAGCGAGGAGAGGTGGATCGCGTTTAGTTGAATGAGAAATACTACACCGCGAACAGCCACCACCCAACCACCCACTCATCCATCCATCCATCCGTCCATCCATCCATCCATCCGTCTATCCATCCATCCACCGACCAACGAACCAACACTTCCGGACGTTGTATGCGCGGAGGTCCCATGCAGGATCGGCAGGAGCGGCAGGAGCGGCAGGAGCAGCCAGCTTTGTTTGATACGAGACCATTGTGCTTCCAACCACCGGTTCACTTTATATTCCTGTATTCCCCGAAGCCTGGCTGCCTGCCCCGTTCGAAGTTCTGAAAATTGTATTATAATACGAGCCCTCCGCCTCCACCGACCCCTCATCCCTTTCCCCGCTCGCCACCCCCGCGTTTCATATTATTAACCGAGGCTGCGAAGGCAAGCTGCAAAGTTGGCTTATGCCGATCTGGAACAAGAGCCGCTGTGCCATGTATACACGCCATTCGGAATAAATAGGAACGGGGTACACACGGCTGAGAATGGGGGTGGCTTTCAAAAACAAAACGAACAGCTTTGCCTCGGCCGAAAATGTTCAGCTTTCGATCTTTGTATAACGACGTAGTAAAGAAATAGATGAATAGAACACGATGAATATTTTACCCCTAAACGAGAGCGGTGAAGTAATTTTCTTAACCGATCGATTTTATTGTAGGTATTATTATTAATACGTATATTATGACACGAAGTACCTACATTATGTTAGGCGTGTGAGAGACGATTTTTGAAGGTTGCAATAGACGAACGAAAAAAACGGGCAAAAATTCAGGCACTGAAAGCTTGACGGAGTCGAAGTTAAATTTCCCTTTGCCTCCGCGCTATCTGTGCACGTATTTCGCGCCGTGGCGTCGCCCGACGTAACCTAACGCAGCGCGACGTAACGGAACGTTTGCTCAGCCTCTGTGCGTACCCAGCCATTCACCCACCTTCCCAACTTCCTACCTACCTACCTACCTACCTACCAGGCTTTATCGCAGACAGCAGGATAATTAAATTTGTCGGGTTGATTTATGACTGCGCGCAAGGGGGTGGCCGGCTTCCCGTAATCCACCCCGGCTCCTGCTGACGCGAAATTATACCCTCGTCCCCATCTCTTATCAGGAATAAGAAAACCCCTGATCGAAAGCGAACTTCATCGGAAAGAATAAAAATAAGAATAAAAAGTAGAAGAAGAAATGCAAACGTTGTATAAAACACTGAAACCATGAAGAATTAGGAGCGAAAAAAAAGGTTTTACTGCAATCTCGTCCCGAGTATCTTATCCTGCGCCAGCGATCCAGTCATCATCATCCCTCGCTATGCAGTTGCATAATTTTCATCGATTCATTTTCTCCAAATCTTGAGATCTGGGACTTTATTATAGACCTACCTATGCACCATAGCGGGATATAGGCGCATATGGAAGACGCGAGGCTCGAGCAGGGTGCGTCAGAGCGTTGATGGGTGACGTGAGTGAAAAGTCAGGAGTTACAAGCCGAGCTTTTAACAGCTATCGAGAGGGGAAGTGGGGTCTAATTTTCGAAAAGAATATGCAAATTTATGGGGCCCGGGTCCAAGGCTGGCAACACCGGCTGGTGCTTCTTTCCACCGCACACCATTCATTCGAATCGGTTTGGGCCTCTAAATCAAGATCGCTTTTAAGATAGGGATCGCTTAGCTGGCTGCGGGCCCTCGAGAGTCCGGAGGAAAAAAGGGAGGAAAGAAGGATGTTTCGTATCCGAAGGAACCCTGAAAGAAATCTGAAATCTTGGATCGGGGTGCGAGGGCAAGCGAAGGACCCGGACCAACTGATCTATGGCCGATACAGATATACCGCCACCGCTGCACTGCACCATCTTCTCCGCGATCCTTTCACTTTCCTGAGAAAAAAGGCTAGAGCGAGAAGGAGGGCAAGAAAAAAGACCTGAAAAGAAACGCCTTCGCACGGCAGGTACACCGGCTCCTCCCTGCATACCCTGAAAGACGTCGCCTCATCCTTTATTCCTCTCTGCGATAATCGAAAGAGTGTCTTTCCGCTCATTTGTGTATTATTAATCCATTACCATGGCTCTCATGTCTCTCCGAAATTGTTGTTTCGTTTTTTCAAAGCGATGTAAAGTAGGGATAATGCGCGGAAATTACCGATCCGCAGCTAGCCAAGAAACGAAATAAAAAGACAAACGTAACCGACACACTCTGCTTATCGGAACTAAATTACAGGCTGGTGTAACGTGTACCTTTCATCGTCCGATCGTGACTAAAGAAGACAAGAAAGGCGCAGGGGATTACGATAGATACGGAGTACGCATTAATCATAATTAGTTGTAAAAAAAATATCAGCGGGTCAACGTACAGCTAGAAGACATACGTTTGTCCAAAAGTTCGTTTCGTATTTAGAGAAAAAAAAAAAAAAATTCGTTCACCCCTTTACTTTACTTTTTTTCTGCGGAAGAAACGGAGCCGTCGTCTCCGGCACAGCGTTGTTAACGATATAATTAAGACGTATTGACACGTTCGCCCCCTATAGCGAGTGTTTATTTTGACATATCGAACTCCCCGCCCCTCGGCAAACGGAGCTAAACTCTACGGCGAATCGCCGGTAGAGCCGATAAGGATCGCCGCCATCCGTCACACGATGTAAATACACGCATCAACTAGCATGTGTGAGTTCGCCTGGGTGTGTTTGCGTTGGTTCGAGGAGGTAGGCGGCTTGCGCTCATCGTCCCGGAAAATAACCGCGCGCAGTTTGATTCCGTAAGAGCAACTCCCACCCCTCGGCGAGAGCTGCGTGGGTGGATATTGTATTACGGGGTTGAATATTTAATGACCAGCCAGCTAGCGAGGGGGTTTCAAGCTCGTCCCGTAGCTTCCCACGAGGGGTTGGTTTTCAAACACGATTGAGAAAATTCTCGCCCTGCACGCGCGGGGGATAAAAGTGGGTACCGAAGTTGAGCGGCACGCGCGGGGTATAAAACTTTACGAAAAATATTGAAAAGTGGAAAGAACAAGAAGAAAACTTGTACACGCGATGCAAATCGTTTTTTTTTTTTTCTCTCTTTCATTCCAATTCGAGGAGACGATCGTTCGCTCCATTGACGGCATTTGGACCGTTAACATCGGGGGAAATCTTCGAGGCTCCTAACGACCCCGAAAATATGTTGCTCTCTGGACGAATATAGACGCGGGTGAAACGTTGGTTACAGAGCGTTTGTTGCTTGCGAAAGTAGGTATAAACTCGGAGGGTGGAGAGGGAGGGGGGGGGGGGGCGTCGGTTGCACATTTTTTCGCGAAAAGTCTCGACTTTTACGCACTTCGCAGCGGTTGCTCGATGGCTGGCACGCCTGTTATTTTAATGACGACGTTTCGAGGTATAATAAGACGTGAGAATTGATGCAAAACTATTTCTTGGCAAAGCCTTAACTTCCAGCAGATGTCGTCCAAAGTCCAACTCTGCAGATCGGCGTCGTTAACGTGTCGCGATCCCAATATGAAAATAAATAAACGAACGAATTGACGAGTAAATGGAGGAATCGAAATTGGCGAGGAGAGTGGCGAACGAGGTGCAAAAAGAGATCTAAAAAACGTGCGGATCGATACCTATACGAAAAATAAAAGGTCGATCCTCGCCTCGACCGCGACTAAACTGCTTATCCATCACCCATCGGTGTAGTTTGCTCTTCGTCGCAACCCGTTATAGCTCCCGTCGTCTCTAGCTATGTCTCAAATGATGATGCCGTGGCACTGCTACTCCCCGAGATATTTTTACGTTGCAAGTGGAACGCGGTAAGAATTTGAAACGTGCCTAACCCGCTCGACGAGGCTTAATGAGGGGGTGCGAGACGCCCCGAGATTTTCAAGATTAAATCCATCGTTCTTATTTTAGAAAATCATGCTTGTCATTTATCCCGGTTTCCAAACAACCAAACATGATAGAATGGTACAGAAAAATCATGCTTCAACATTCTCACGGACTTAGTGTCTTCTGAAATTCTTGGAAAATTTTTCACGGTCAAAATCACTCGATATTGTTCTCTCAAAGATGGATCAAACCTATGTGTCCTGCGAGTTGAAGTAGAAATTGAAGAATACTATTTTCTTCGGGATCGATCACGTCACGCAGCCCGTTATTCTGAGCGCGCGGAGTCGTCCGAGGGTGTTCAGCACGCGTGCACGTCGTGGGATGAATCAAAGTACGCGAGGAGGTCGAAGGGAGGAGATATTCGTGCCCTCGGCTTCTCGCCACCCATGGAAAGGCGATATAAATAAAAAGTAAGTTACTCCTCTGCCACGAGCTTCACGGTTTCTGGTCTCCGGCGGTCTCCGCGCAGCGCGGCGATATCTTCCGTCTCCCGTCTGCTTGTGAGGACGCGAGACGACGCGAGGCGACGCGACGCAACGCAACGCCGAGCGCCTGCCTGCCTCGGATGGGACGGAATGGATGTCGTTTTGTGGAGCGGGAATAGATATCGGTGTTGGCTGGCGTGGAGACAGGGAAGTGCCACTATTTCTGACGAGCTGCAGCGCAAGGGGCCGCAACGGGGAGACGCTGGGTGGCGCAGAGGAGTTTTGAGCGAGTGCGTTAATAGAGGACAGACGACGCAGCGCAGCGCAGCGCAGTGGCACCAGCTCCCGGAATAACCGAAGACGTGACACTTCCATATAGACGTGGTATGGGCGAACTCAATAAAGCGTCGAGGAACGCCGTGGCGGCCGCTCCTGAAGCTCTTGGCGCGTACCGATCAGTAATTAAAGAAGACCGAAGCGGGAGGGAGCGACGCATCCGAGACCCCGACGTCGGCGAGCCTCGATCCCCCCGCTGCCACCGGTTAGCGACAAGATTTAAACGACCGGACTTTGCTATCCATCCTCAACCCCGATCGTAACAATTAGCACCGACGCCGCGTGGTTACGAGTAATTAACGACCCTCTAAGCTCATATACCTACTCGCCGAGGCGGCCAACGACGCCAGGAAGAGACCTACACGCGCCTTCGACCTTCGCGAGTTCACCTCGCGTCACCTCCGCCCTTACAATCTACCGCTTCCTTGCTCACAGCGCCCCCCTTCTTATGTTCATAAGTGAAACGAGACACTAGCAAGTCGTCATAAACCATTGGCGAACGATGTAAGATCAATTGCTCCAAATGTGATATATAGTTATCCTGACGAGGATATTATCTATCTATTATCTATCTGTTACTCCATTTCTTCATTAGTGGATTTGACCTGGTTATGATTTGAACCAATGCCACGATGCTCGTGTATTTCAGCTCTCACCGAGCTCTCACATCACGAATGACGAAGACGAAGTAGCGCAGCAAGAGTTCAAACCGCAAGTAGCAAGTCATATGAAGCTTCTCTACCTTACTACCTACTCGAGAAATAATCGTGGTTACCGTTAATGTTGCGCAAACTTAAATTACACCACTCATTACCGTCAAGTGAAAAGAAAAAAACCAACAATGAGTTTATAAAAGAAGAAAAAGAAAAGAAAAAAGGAATCAAGCAAATAAATAACGATGCACAACGGCTATAAGCGCCGGTACCAGGCTGCAGAGTGTTCTTAGTTTGATTCGTTGACTGGTTCCGTCTGTAATTCGTTGTGTGTTTCATTCGAGTCCTGAGACAGTCGTTGGTCTCTGATTTTGGCGGCGTGTATCAGAGCGGCAGACGCAACAAGACGTGCCTGTTGGTATATCAATGCTTCGTTTGGCCCAGTCGCATTACTTTGACAAATGGCGGTCATAGATTCCTCGCCCAACTGTGTCGCGGTCGCCACGCGGCCTGCCCAACTCGCGCGAGCGAGCGAACGACGACTAGCGCAGGAGATTTTGCGCAGCAGCTAGGCGCCGCGCGCCGACGCGCCTCGAGAGTTCTCAACCTGAACCTCATCTGCGGACGTCTCCTTCGACACGCGTTTCCGGACCCCCGCGATCCTCTCGCGCCGAAAAGTAACTTACTAAGATTACGAATCTGACGATGATCCGGGCTTAGGAGATCTACCGGCATTGTGGACAGATAAGCGCCGCTGCGTTTCACGCCCGTTGCAGCGCCGTCGCACCCGGTGACAACAATGACCACCCACCGAACACCGGGCGTCGACGAGAGCGGGCATTGTTGGCCCCGTCTATCCTATCGGTGAATGACAAATGCCTTGGCGGTTCTCTCTCACTCTCTCCTTCTCTCTCCTTCTCTCTCCTTCTCTCTTTCACTTTTCTCTTCGTATCGCCTCTCGACGACTAGAGAAACGCGCGCGATGCGCGCGTACCGCGCGTTTCCTACGGACAGGATCTGTCCGTCCATCCGTCAGCTCCCTCGCTTCCTCTCCGTCAAGGGTGCCGATGTTGGCGACGAAGGAGAGCAAGAGCACGCTTCTCATCGCCTCGCGTCGCTCGGTGTCGCTGCACCACCGACCTTCGGGTCGCCCGATACGCGCTGCGCCCCTCCTTTCCTCCCTCCCTCCCTCCCACCCAACCTCGCGAGACACACGCCGCGTGACTGACTGATCCTCTCAGCACCGCGTCTTTCAATGCACGCTCCCCGTTGGACGTTGATTACCATCACCTCTTGTCGCTTACCATAAGCGTGCACTTTGCTCCACATACCTAGCGTCTCCAAGTTTTGTTCTCTCCTTATATCCGCAAAAAAAAAGATCGTTTCACTTGAAGAGTGAAATGAATTTTGCAAGGAGTCTATATACGCCAGGCTAACACCACGTACCTAACTAATTCCATGTCAAAATTACGATCTCGCCGAAATCAAAGAGCCGACCTCAGAGGGCAGGCGTGGCGTTGTCGCTCTTAAAACATCGAGACAGTTTCCGAGGCCCAGCGACCCTCGGAATGCGTCGGAGAGACGACGTCTCGGACCTAGCCTAACCCCGATGTTCTGCAGTCCATGGCTCACGTCGCGGCGTCGGCAGCCGATCCGAATCGCGGTTTCTAGCGAGCCAACCAGTTTTCAAACCGACGGGCGGTCCGACTCGTAATAACGTCAACGATCAACCGTTGCGACGCGACGCTATATCCTACGTACCTAGACACCGTCGGCACGTTTTTGCCATCCGCAATCTGAGTGCTTTTCAGCAATTTAGATTCCCCTCCCTCCCACCTCCAAAATCTCGCGGAATCATTTTTTTTCTCTCGATTCTCGGCTGACAAAAACGTTGATCGTACCTAATCTGTCAAAAGTGCAAATCGTCAGTTTTTTCAATTCGAAAATCGACGCTTTGGCCGATTTTGGGTCTCTGAGGGATGACGTCTCGGAGAGGGAAAGCGATAGAGAGAAAGAGAGAGAGAAACCTCGGGATCCGTTAGCCGCTGCCGCGGCATCGTCACGACGTTATTTTTACTCGTGCCAAGGGAACAGTCGTCGTCGCAGCGATTGTGTCGCGGTTGGCGCTGCCCACATTGAGCTAAATCCGACGCACCTACCGTTCTCGAACGTCAAGATGAGCCTGCGCGATTCGAAAGGTAGATAACGAAGTCCGAGGATATTCGCGTGCGGCGAAGATGCGGAGGAGAAAACGAAGCCCAGTAGGTACACAGCTTCTTTTTTAAAAAAAATGAACCAAGTCGACTCGTCGACGTAAAACGGCGCCGCAAACCGAACGGTACCTTCGCACGGTAGTTTACGGCGTGGTTGAGGAAGAGCTGCGGGTAACTCGGGGGCTGCGTATTATCATTTTATTGGCCTCAAATTGCTCGTCGTATCTTTCACGACGGAAGCTGAAGAGCTCTGAGTTTAGACGCGCGCGCTCGATTTACCCGAGCACTTCCGGCCGCCGTGCAACCCTTGTCCGGGTATTTAAGCCGGGCTATTTCGCGGACGAGTACAAGGGTAGTTTTAGTTTATACCTTATACCATCCTGTTCCGTGTCTTCCTGCCGCGTATAGTCCCCTCCGAAACGAATGATCGCGTAAACGACATGTTCGTGCTGTTTTGCGTGTGTCGTATTTTCGGCATTTAAGTGCAAGTATTCACCAATTCAACTTGGTTACATATGATTGCATATGAAAAGAAGAAAATACCTAACGCTTTAAATCATTACTGCAATAAAAGTCTAAATTGGAAATTTCTACTTTTTATTTATATTAAAATTGAGAGACATGACTATACCGATTTCCGACAACTATAAAATATAAAACGATAATTATATTTGACATCGTTTGTCACCCGTGCTGGAATTGAAAAGAAATATTGCAAACAGCGCAGCGCCTGGAATCTACCCGAGTTTGAATCGCGCACCGTGCCACGTACATCCCCTAAATCCAGTGTAATAGGATTTATTTGTAAAGGCTCAATTACCCCGAGTACCTAGCTGAGAAGCTTGCGAGGCACAACCCTCGAATCGCGCGACGTTAATTACGCGCAGCGGTTTAAGCGCAGACAGCGACGGAAGCGAATCCCGGGTCACAGGTGAGACGAGAGGATCGAGGGGGTGAAATCGAGGGGGTGTTGAATAGAAGGGATGTCGAATCGCATATTCGCCGACAGAAGATACACGCGCGCGTTCACAGCGGGAATAGAACCAAGTTGGACGCGTCGCGTCGCGGCGTCGGGACGGCGAGTGTAGGTAACGCGATAAAATCCGTTTCCCCCAGAAGCAGAAGATTCATTTTCAGAGTCTCCTCACGTAGCGTCACTTCTTTCGAGATCGTATATCTAACCGGGGGCTCCGGAGGCCGGCAAAAATGCTCGGCAAATAGTTTTCTTCACACCTCTCTCGCGCTTCTCTCGCGATTTCTCTGTATACTCGCGGCTGTTCCGTCAACGCTCCTCTCTCTCTCTCTTTCTCTCTTTCTTTCTCTCTCTCGCCCCGTTAACTCAGCGGCAGGTTTGCAGCGCAAGATCCATCGGGGATACCCGATGCCGCGGAATGCGCGTCTGCTCCTCGTCCCCCGCCAAGAGCGGCGATCGCTCGTCCTTCTTCTTCTTCTTCTTCTTCTCCTTTTCTGACTCGGCGGTCGTGCTCGCTTCTCTTATTTGGCGGGGACCGGACCGCAGGAGGATGCGAGGGGCCCGAGAGACGGCGCGATTCTCTATTCTTCTTTCAACCAAGCCGGCCGACCGGCCCCGTGAATCCTTCCGAGATCCCGCCGCCGCCGCAGGATCCCTTCGAGATGCAGTGCACCGTCGAATTTGCATACAAGATCTCCGGCATCTCCCGCGTCGCCATCGCTTTATACCTTGCCCCTCAAACCGCAGGATTAAAATGGCCTCTTTGGCTCTCGGACCCACCGACTTTCCGCGACTCTAAAATCGGTCTACCGTCCATTCCCTGATTTCCGATTCAGAGGAACACCAAGTGAGAAGAAAGTATAATAAGAACAATATTGATACACGAATACCTATATTACAGCGCTGATCGATTTTCGGAATTGTACATAACAACAAGATTACGCGTAACATCCCCCCTTGGTAGGTGAGTCTTCTAATTTTCATCCAACGTATAACGAAGCTACTTTTTTCCACTTCCCTGAGCCCTTAGGCCGTGCTGCAACGACGGTGTGAAATTAAAACGAAGAGAATGAATAAAAATTCAAAGGATCAGCGTTAATTATAATTTATTAGTGATTAAGGGCGTAGGTAATCGCCTAAAATCCTCCCTGCACGTGTGACAGAGCCTTCACCCTAGTGGCTGGAACAGAAGGCCAGCCTTTCCTTCTTCGCCACCCCACGTCTCGTGGGAAGGGCGTCGCCGATGGCAGCAGCAGCAGCAGCAGCAGCAGTAACAGCAACAGCAGCAACAGCTACACCACCAGCAACAGCCACCATCTCCCGCTCACCCTCCATCGACGTTAATACGTACGCTACGACGGCGTGGGGCAGGATTAAATTGGCACCAATTACCAGCAAAACACCCTCCACTCTTTCCCTCTCCCTCTCTCTTCCACCCTCGTTCTCCCAACGTTCCTCATCCCTTGCGCGAGGAAAATCCCCGCTCGCATATGACGTATACCTTCCATGTAGATATAAGACGTATTTCCGCGTGATCGTAGGTATAACAAAGCTTGTTAGACAAAGCCAAGCAGATATTATACAATATAAAAAATTACGAATAATCCATAATAAATGTAGTATAATCTTGAAGAATCAGGTTTATTCACAAGCTTTAAAATCTCCTGTCGGTTTATCGGAAATTTTCTATACACGCATAAATTTCGGAATAAGAATGGCTGCAGATACTTTCTCCCTCATCTTACAGCTACAATTGTATATAAATTGTAAGCCTGATCCCTGCTCGCTGCACACCTTCGTTATAGGCTTCTCGGCTCTTGTGAGCGATGTGATAAGCGCGGCAGAGCTCGCCTGGCCAATTGGAGAACAAGATATTCCGCGTCAAGTACCGCCTCTCCCCCCGTTCTCGCGTCGTCATCGTTGCGGAGCCGGTTGGCCGTCTCCATAACGACGACGACGACGACGACGACGCTACGGGATAACGTTTGAACGTTCGTTTCTCAGCAATCATCGCGCATGTGTATTGTATGTAGGTATGTACAATGTCGGATCCTCGCGAAGGCGATCCCGTCCATAAATATATCGGGGTTATAAACAATTAACAAGGTAAAACTATCACGTCTTTCATTTACAACGTCTCCTGGCTCGCATACGCATCATGTATACCGTATGTTATACATATATATGTACTGTAATACGTACGACGATAGGAACAATCGTCGTTATACGTATAATAAGCGTCGGACGCGTGTCCTGAATTAAGACCCATATGTGATCCGAGAAGAAAAAAAAAAATTTCAACGCACCGATATCACGTTATGAATAAAATATCATTATCATTTGCTTAAAAGTTAAACAGCGATTGATGTAGGTATTACTGCGCTCAAAAATTGTGTAACTCGACTTGTCAAATTCAAGTTCGTAACACGTGTCGTCGGTTTTATACTTCAATGCAACCTTCTTTGGCAAATATTTTTCAAAAAAACGCGTCCTGATCGTAAAAATAAAACTTATGGTAACGCATCCGGAAGTAGAATCACTGATATGAAACGTGGTACAGAGACAGATTCGCTGTGTTACCTTTTTTTTCCATTATTCTCTCTCTAGAACGCTGATGAAATGTGAAGTTAACGAATCGAGTTCGCCCGATTCGACAATAAGAGCTCTTCTCCTCTCTCATGAAATCGAATTAAGTATTGCCGAGGTAAATAAAGAGAGAGAGAGAGAGAGAGCGTGGCGAAGCACTGATTTGAAAGCGGACGGTATAAATAGGCTGGAACTTTGTTATTAACTTTTTTAATATACCAACCACTTTTCTCTATAAAGACACAGTCACAGAATAATTGCATCGAGTGAAAAGTATTTCCGCAAAATTCAATGACAAGTACGTAGTTAAAAGAACTCTTCCCAGCCCGTGGTTGTCGGTCAGTTCGATTGAATTTAAGATAGAAAATTAAGATACAAGAGCGAAGAATAATTCTCATCGGAATTAATTTTTCGAGAGCTGTACAAGGAAGGCAGCCAGCTACGCCCGCCCCTTTACAAGTGATTATGCGCAAGAGATTCCTTCGTCGTCTTTATCTCGAAGCGTTCGTTCGTTCCTTCCTTCCTTAGATCTCATCCCGGCGTCCCAGGGGAGCCGGTATATTCTTGGGGGTAGCGCGTCGTTCGGCAATTCTCAGGGGTGAAAGAGGGACGAAGGGGGGGGGGGGGGGGGGCGGTTTGCTGCGGTACTCGTAGCCCCCGCTACACAAGTTTTACTGCAGTTTTGCGGCTGGAAAGTGCGAGCTGAGAGCTGCGTCGGTTGGTGCCGGGGGGGAAGAGAGGCAATTGAATTTAAATATTCAATTATGCGATGTGTAAATGAAATAGCAATCTTATGCAAACGAGTACACGCTAAGGGTTGTTGCAAATTTAAAGGGTTAAATATTTATTAGCAAGGGTTAAGTGAGATTTATGCACAGATCGTGCGTCTGGCACCCCCGGCCAGCCGGTTGAACGCGGTAACTACCTACGGAATTCGCATCTTTTGCGAAAAGCGAATCGTGCACACGTGCAAACGGTATAAATTCACACTCTAAGTTTCGCTCAGGCTTAAGATTATTCGTATAACCATAACGTATTCCTTTCTCCTTTCTGATATTAGTATCTGAATAATTGTACACCTATATATATATATATATAGAAGGGAATCGATTGCAGCATGCATAATGGAGCAGGAACTATATATATAAGTTTTTTGTTTTCTGGATTCAAGTCTATTGAATGAAAAATAACAGATTATTTAACTCAACAAGGCTAACATTTATTTATATTGAAAATACGTTGATTGAGACAATAGTTTAAACAGTATCATTATTGGTAATATATTATCACTATAATGCTAGTCGTATACAATGTGTGGGGTGAGTTGTTTTTTTTTTCCTTACTTAATTACCTTTTCTTCTTTTTTTTTTTGAAGTTTTTGCTTTTTTTTTCTCTCCTCTCTACTTCATCATCGTCGTCACTTAAGCCTACAGTAAGTTGTATTGTATAACACACATACATTCACAATGTCTGTCGTTTAAATATTGTTCGATTTTTATTATTTGTTTATTTGTTTATTATCCTCATTTTTTCCCTCAATCTTTTTCCGCGCGCCGCAGCTACGCGACTATACGTGCGCGTTTTGTGGCCGGTTGTACATGAACAACATAACAAGTACAGAAACAATACAGAAATAGAAAAAAAAAACGTAACTATAATACACGACATCAACAATAATTATATTCACGGCTCGTGACGTGTATATAATAAGGAATTTTATATGTATATAAAAAAAAATTAACTCGTTAACGAAACTTTCCTTCCAATTTTTCTTTCCCTCGAGAGTCATATAATGATGATGATGATTATGATAATGATGATGATGATGATGATAGTAGTAGTAGTAATAAGAATAATTATTACTATTATTATTATTGATATTTTTACTGTTACTACGCTTATACGGAAGTATTTCGAAAAGAAACGGAAAAAAAATAAATCACACATCATGAAGGTTAACGTATAGCCAAAATTTGAAGATGAAAAAAACGATGTGGATAAAAAAGGAAAGAAAATAATAATAATAATAATAATAATAACAGTGGAAAGAAAAAATAAAATAAAATCATCGTAGACGTAAGCTCTATGTAAGTATACATGTGTTATATACGCTGCAGCAGTCTGCTTCGTGCTACTTTTTGACCCGCGACCCGCGATCAAGATCATAATTAAAACAGCCGTCAATGCTTAAAACGTGCATTCGTGCAGAAAAGAGAATGAAAAATGAATTTTTATTATAAAATTGTGAAAATCATACACACGTATGTACATAGTTTTAAAGCATTACGTATCCGTATAATTAAATAACGCGGTTATCGTCGATAATAAAAAAAAAAATAAAAATAAAATGTTTAATGTAAAGTACAGAGATAAAAGTTCATCTCGATTCGACACGTAGCTTTTATCTACGGGTCTCGGGCTTCGTAGGGCGAAGTAGCATGTTTCTTATATTATAATTACAAAACGAAACACTTGTCTCTCTCTTCCTTACTTCATGTGATTTTGTTGATTTTTTTTTTGTCTCTCAAACTGGCAACAGTGTCGAGCGTCAATCGAGTACCGTATTTTTAATAATATTTGCGCAAAAATTTTGAAAAACGTGATCTCAGCAGCCAGTCTTTTACAAAATTATACAACTTCAGATCCTTGAAAATAAATTTTTACACTCGTGTCTATGCGAATATGATAAACGAATACAGCATATATACATATATGCATATTTTATACAATATATTATAGTGTTGATATTATTTAAATATGACCAACCGCGACGAAATTGGAAATTATTAATGCATTATAGGTATATTCGTGACGCGTTTGACGCTGCAATTGACGCATTGATTAATTATAAGTACATGTTTTGCATTATATAAAGTTGCGCGTAACGTGACGCGTTAATCGTTGATAATCTCCCCGATCGAATCGGAGGAGATTTCTGGCTCTGAGAAACACCATTTTTTCTTCGTTTCTTATTTATTCAATGTGTTGTTTTTTTTTTTTTCTTTTTTATTTTTTCCTCATTCAAATTTCTTTCCCGCATCCCGTTTAACTTTCAACTTTTAAGTACATATTATACTCCCGCGATAATCTCGCGCACTGCAGCGTTCTATGGCACTAATTATTCACGTATAAGATGTGTACATGTAGGTATGTGTATATATATACATACGTATATACATATCCTTCTTTTTATCTTTTCACTTATCGCCTTATTGCGCCCGACTTCGAAGACCGACACTATTCCGTTCGTTTCACCTTAACGCATTTCATGCAACATTAAATAATCAATCAATCGATCAATCAATCAAATCAATCCGTTCGCTTCTTACTTCTACATCTGAAATACCTAATATATGTATATCCTGTATAACTTCTTTCTTTCTTTCTTTTCTTTTCTTTTTTTTTTCTTTTCTTTTTATTCAATCACTAACAGCTGATCTTTTCTCTTCCTTCTCATACTATTAAATGTACAGTACTACTACTACATATTTCACGAGATTCCATATGAACGAAAAACTGTGATAGAAGTGGAGAAAAAAAAGAAAAAAAAAAAAAGAAAATAGAAAAAAAAGATTGTCTGAAACTTAATGTATAATAAGCTGAATTTAATCATTAATCGTACAATTTACAATATAAATAATAATTCACCGTTATACAACTCGGCAGTGCACGTTTATCAATTATTTCCTTTCGCCTTGGCGCATATTCGTTACCAAATCACAATCACTCTCCCAAAGTGTTATTTCGAGCCGTGAAACACGCCGATTCTCGGGTCAAATAATGGGCCCAAAAACCGTTCCCGGTTCTAGGTTCGGTACTCGTAACTAGGGTCTGTACCAACAGGCGCCAAAATCCCTCTCCCAGAATCCCGTTCTCCCTTGCCACCCCGTCTCGGTTCTGCACTCCTCACCCGTCACTCTGTGAAACTTTGCACTCTTTGAAATCGCGGTGTAAAATTAATCCGACATTGCGCACGATCGACGGCGGGAAAATGCGCGACGATTTCTACGGGACGTTATTGCGCCGCGTAACAAATGAAACGCGCGAATAAAATCCCAGAGAAATCGAAACTCCCGCGTCTCGTCGCTCCGTCGATAACGTTGCATCGCGTAGAAAACGCCACCGCTGCTGCGCGCTGCTGCCCTGTTGCGCAATTTGAAAATTACACAGTATGTAAAACCTCGCATCTCGTTCAGGCCGCGTATCGCTTACTGCAATGAATTCGTATAATGGCCAATGGTCATTGGCGAATTTCTTCGCCTTCACCGAAAACCCCCGAAGGGGGTCTCGCGGATCTCAATTGATATCGAAATCACTGCAATATCGACAACGCGGCACTGGATGCCCCGCATTAGCGAGGCTCAGCCGGGATGCCCCGCAGTCTTTAGACCCTCCACATCACCGAGAGAATGATCTCTCAGTCCTCGATCACTAGGTCTGGCGGAACACACCACCGACGGCAGCATGAATCGCAGTGGCAGTGGCATACTGGTGAGCAGCATGCGGCAGCCAGCAGCCAGAAGTAGCAACAGCAGCAACAGCAGCAGCAGCAGCAGCAGCGTTTACAGAATTCAGTATCTTTCACAATGGATTTTCAGAGTTCAAAGTTTCAGAGTTCACAAGTTCAAAGTGTTTGTTTTTTTTTTTTTTCAATTTTCATTTTCATTTTTTTTTTTTTTTTTTTTTTTTTTTTTTCACTTTCTTGTTTGTTTTTTCAACCTGAGAGGGGGGGCCAGGGGGTCATTGAACGGGGATTGGGGGGTGGATTCGCGCGCCCTGCCGGCCAGGACTTGTACCTCACACAACTCCCTAGTTACGAGTACCGATACCTATATTTATGCGTTAACGTTATACCGTTATTTGTTCTTCTTCTTCTTCGTACCTCATCCGGTATATTATTAATAATATTATGTATATATATATATATATATATATTGCCGGAGAATAATCAATCGCACGCTTAAATTTCATCAATTTTCATCTCTCTTCATATCTCATACTTTCTTCGCACATCCGACGCGCTCGGCAACTTATGTGTGTATATTATGTGTAATACTTATCCGAACTTATGTATATATACATACATATATACATGTATATAGATATATATATATATATATACCAAGTATTTTCCGGAAACTGTTCTCATTATTCCTTTTTTCATTTATATTTTATTCCTTTCTCCCTCCCTCTTGCACTTTCTATTGTCTCATTGGATTTTCAATATTTTTAGTTCGTTTCTTTTTGTTTGTTCCTTCTGTGTACGTTAATCTAGTAATTTTTTTTTTTTTTGTTTGTTTTTTCCTGTACACATATATGTATTATATATCAAGCGGTCCGCTCACAATTCCCTTCTACATGTTATAATCGTATACCGTTTGTCGGCCTCGTCGCTAAATTCTTATTTCGATTTCTTATACGCAATATTGGCGGGCTATTTTTTTTTTTCGAATTTTTTCATTATATATAATATATTCGATCTACCTGCACACGCAGCATTGAGATTTTACATAATAAATTGTACACACATTACATGTAATAATGGTGGCTAACGGCTAATAATTTAAGAAACTAATCTACATTCTTTAAACGTTCAGCGATTTTAACTTTTAATTTTTATTTTAACTCTCAACTATTTGTTCGTGTAATTACGCATATCGTATAGTATATAATTCTCATTTAAAAATAGACACAAATTTATTTGTGACACGCGGATTCTTAAGCCTATTACGTATATATTCTGATCACGGTTAATTAACTATATATGCATAATCTTTAATTCTCGGTTACTTTTGTTTTTCTTCGATCATCATCATTCTTATTATTATTATTATTATTATCATTATCATTATTATTATTAATATTATTATTATTGTTTATTGTTATTGTTATTGTTATCATTTATTTGTTAATTAATTTACGATTCACTTTAGACTTTAGCTTTCCTAACGTATCGCTATTCTTGTCAAATATCATTATCATTCTGTTATTATCGTGAATATCATTATTATTATTGTTATTATTATTATTATTAATGTTGTTGTTGTTGTTGTTGTTGTTGCCATTATGGTTATCACGCTTAATACAGATGTATGTACATATGTGTGTGTGTGTGTGTATGTTATTCAAGATTAAGTAAACCTCTCAACTAGGCTACCTAGGATAGACATCGCGACTATTATTGAATATAAATATTGTATATGTACCTATACATACGAATAGGACGAGAGATAGTTACTATCTTTGGACCAAAGTATAGGTATATATGCAATATGTATAATTTCGGATCACTCTAATTGTAAGCGACAGGATTTAATTTTTTTACTGTGTGTGATTGTGTTTGTTTGTGTGTTTGTTTGTTCATACACATCGATCGATATCTTTCTTTTGTTTGATCGTTGTTGTTTTTCTTTCCTTTCCTCATTTTTCTTCATCTTTTTCGAGAATATTTCACTAATCGATAAATTCAACTAAAAGTCTTCGTCAGTTTTGTTCGTCATATTATATATCCTATATACCATGTCTAGGTATTCGTCTAGGTTTTTTTTAGTGATTCTGAAGATCCTTCGTCCCATTCCCACCTCCGCTCTCGATACATTATATCGGTGCCCCCTTACACGCGTTATGCATTCGCGATTTCTATACGCTCCACACTTGATATACATATATATATATATATATAATGTATTATGCATATAAAATATCAATATAAACAGAACCTGCAGTACTACACAATTATCGTTATACTCATGTACAGTAAAATCTGGTTAACAAGCAACAAATGCGTCTCGGAGCAAGATACCCGGATAATTTTGCTCGTATAACCAGATCCTACTGTAAATCATGTATATCGATGCATGGCCTATATATCGAACGTCGCCGAGTTGCTCGCAATTTCTTCAAATCTTACAACACGTTCCCATAAAATGTGATTATGTATACATACATATATATACATACATATATATATATATATATAAGCTACGTTACGGTATTGAAAGAACTTTCTTTGTAATAACAACAATAATTATAATGATAAAAACAAAAATAATGAGCGTAATAATCGAATTAAGATAATAATGATAACAAGAATAACGACAACAACAACAATAGTATGATAGTAATAGTAATAATAATAATAATAATAATAATAATGCCCGGATAGCACGTAGCTGGAAGTTAGCAAGCTTGTAGAATTAAGGAACTCGATAAACGTTCGTTATAATTCCATGTGCCGATTCCGCGCTACATGTCAATTATTTATTGTAAATAATTTTCTCGTCTTTTTTTTGTTTCCTCCAAGTCTCGACCTTCTATTTCATATATGCTAGTTCACGATTCGCGAGCAACTCCGAACTCGCGCTGAACTCGAGTTCGCCTATATAATATATATGTATCGGGGGTGTATCGATAAAAAGACGCGGGGTACCACACCGCGTCCCTCGCCTAAACTATTGTAAGATATATGAAGGTGAATAATATAAGAACGAGCGAAAAATAGACAACAATGACAACAACAACTAAAGAATAATTACACAACGGAGAAAGAGAGAGAAAAAAACAACAAAAAGGCAAAAAAAAAAAAAAAAAAAGAAATTCAATTCAAACGAAATGAAATGAAATTAAAAAAGAAAGAAATTTAAAACAAAAACTCGATCTGAACTTGAGTGCCCGGGTAGGAGGAAAAAAAAAAGAGAGAGAAAAAAAAAGAAACGACAACACCGCGAATAAAATCATACTGTACGCATAATAATATAATACAACCGAAGCGATGCGATTCTCTAGTTTCGCAATCGCGCAATATTTAATATATATATATATATATATATATGTATGTATACTATACATCCGCCACGTCGCGACAATTATCCACGAAATCGTTACGTACGCATAATAATTTCGAGTCCAAGTATTCGGCGGTCCTCTCTATTCGTAATCGAATAGTTGTAGCGATATTAATAATAATAATAATAACAATAATAATAATGATAATAATAATAATAATAATGACAATAACAATAACAATGTAAATGATATTAACGTCATTAGCAATAATAATGGTAAATGATCGTTCGTAATGATGATGATTTTAATAATAATGATAATAATAATGATAATAGTAATAATAATAATAATAATAATAATAATAAGATTCGTCAATTCGCCTGGCTATTACGAGCACGGATATACGGCCGAGCTTATGGAGTGATAAGCGGCGAGGGCCGCGTGCGCGTGCGCGTGCGCGTGCGCGGGCGCGGATGCGGCGTGCGGAGACGCCATCGCCGAGGCGGCCGCGGCCATCATCATCTGCTGGTGCGTTCGCTTTAGGGAGTTGGGAGTTGTGGCGGCGCTACTGGGGGTGTTCGATTGCTGGTGGTTGGTATGGTTGTTATGGTTATGGTTATGATTTTGGTTTTGGTTTTGGCTCAGTTGCAAGGGGGTGGTACTGCCGATGGCGTGGTGGGGGGTGAGCGCGTCGTGCGGATAATAACTCGTGGAAGATGGTGAGGTACTCACTACGTCCGGGGTGCTAGCGCCGTCCGTATGGCTGGTGCTGTCCGCGGTGCTCCTCGGACCCCCGTCGAGGCCGTTGCCCATCTCCGGAGGTTTCGTGCTGTCCCGTTCGTCGATAACGAGGTCTATCGGCATCTTGCCCTTCAGGCAGCTGATGTACCGGTGACAGAAGTTGTCGCAGAGCTCGTGGACCTGGGGACAGAAGATTTCAACAAACGTCAGACACTGCCGAATCATTTGTTTCGACTCGACGATATATAGCTGCGAATAACATATAATCTTATACGTCGTTCACAAGTCTAAAGAGGCGGCGAGTTTTCTTCTTATTTCAACTCTGACTTATTTGTTTATACCTACTTAATTAGCCATTTTACTACATAAAGATCGGAAACCCTGAGAGAAAATTGTAAGGGAACTTCGTGTATCTAATAAATACAACGGCTATCCGTCTTCGTATATATAGGTAGGTAGACGAGTAAAATAGAAGCATGAAGAAGAGCTAGCGAGGAATCGTAGGTAAAGGTAGGTTACGTATCCGTAGCCAAGGAGAGTGGCGTCGACTCGACTCGACTCTCGGTCTTAGCTGGAGGAGAAGAGATCTGACCGGTGTCCAGTGAACCAGAATGTTATGTATGCAAATGAGAGCTGACAGGCCATACTCTGCAGTGGGTATGGGATACCGGGCATCCCGCCTAGCGGCAGCCCAGCACTGCATGCAGCCTTCGATGGGATTTGGAAAATACCTTTATTGTACGGATGACGTGTGGAATTTCGTTGCGTAAGCTTGAGAAGACAAAAATGAATAAAAACAAAAAAAAAAAAAAAAAAAAAAACAATCTTATCGTTACCGCCGTGTAAATATATCTTCAACGTATAATATTCAAAGATACGAAATTGAGAAGACCAAATTATCAGGTTATATATAGGGTTGAAGAACCGATTCTAGACGTTTTGACGTCGTTCCCTCAAGTCCTTCTTCCGCCCGTCTAAGATCCTTTCTCAAGATGAGATTTCCCATGGCGAGTCTCGTCGTCGGAGCAAAACTCGATGTGTGCTCCACGGCGAGTATGAGCAACACACAATGGCCATAAGGATGACTAGACTCTTGTTGGGCCAAGGGCGGGGAGGTAGCCGGCTTCGAAGGACACGTCCTGCACGCGGCTATAATACCGAACTGGTTAGAATCTGATCCTTGAGAAGTGCGACCAAGCTGCTTCACAATCATCTCTCGCACACACACACGTATACGCACGTAGAACAGGTAGCTCGAGGAGGATCAATCAACAATTCGCGATAGAGGATGAGCCTTGATTGCTCTCGTAACAACACGGACGGTATGCATGTAATACGCGTTTTGTCTTCATTCCACATCAATACCAAGGTTGAATGAATGAACGAATGGATGGATGGATGGATGGATATGGACCACACGCCGCTTGCCCGATCGGCAAAACAGATTTCTCTCCTCCTTTCCCGCCAACAGAGACGCCGAGTGTTTACCCATACGTTACATCATTGGCTCTCATTAATTTAGGGATCAAAAAAGAAACTAGCCATTTTACGAGTCAGGGTGTACGTATAATATAAAAGCTATGTGGTAGAGGGGGTGAACGAAGCAAGACGGCCTTTAAAGTTTAAACACTTGTCGGTTCACCGCGAGAGTTTTATGGGCCTCCTCACCTGGCTCGAATCGTCCTACACTACTATTCCTACTTCACCTACTATTTCTTCTTCTTCTTCTTCTTCTTCAAGGATCCCGGAGGACATGCACGAAGGACTCTTACCATGCTCCATTGTGCACCCCTCACACTTTATACTCACGATCAGATCGCATGTATTTTCCAAGCATTCACGCCAGACGTTTTTCACGTCCCGCGCTTTTTTCCCCCGTCATTCTACCAGCCATAAATGTACGCGTAAACGACTTTTATTTTATGGGTAACTTACATCAACGTTTCCCGAATACCGTACGTACGTACGTACGTGAAAAAAAAGGAAGGAAGGGAAGAGGAAAAAAAACAAAAAAGAACTAAAAAACTTTTACGACCATTTCACCAAATGATACCCATCAGGGAAACAAAATTACGGATAGATTAGAGTATAACAGTTTTCGATCCAGGGTTATTCGACACGAGATAAAGGTGTAGCGCACATACATATAAGTGAATCCCAACGACTTCATGAACGTTATACGAGATCATCATCCCGAACGGATCGCTAATAATCCTGAAACCATCGCCAGGAGCAATAATCCATACAAAACGTTGAAAATTAATGATTATCTCAAAGATGCTTATGCTTGATGCGTTAAAAATTTTGCCAACTATTTATTTTCAATGCTCGGTAGAATAAATAAACTCTGCCCAACACGGCGCAATCGTTGCTCAACCAATATTTTTTGCGTATTACTATATATACACTACCGTAAATAATTATTCCGCAGCGTCATCTGCAATTGCGTAATAATTCTATACGAACGTAATTACGTTTCATTTCTATATACACCGCAGGTTCAAGATGTGGGAGTCGACAATCGCGGATAATTTGAAAATAGGAAAGAAGAAGAAGAAATAAAAAACAAAAAAACAAAAAAAAAAAAAAAAAAAAACAACAACAACCGAGGCGAAAAGAACCGATGTTCGATTTTGTAGGTATACACCTATACCAACCTTATATACCTCTCGCGCCGCGTGTTTCGATCTCATTTCTCGCCGTGCGTCGTACGGCCGAGTTAATTAATTCCTGAATAAAGTATACCAGATCACGGGTAAAAGGAGGATCTCCATCTTTAGAAATTCCGGTCAGTCTCTCCGTTGGGTTCGTAAGGCATTATAGACCTCAAACCTCCGGACGTTGATGCAGAGTCCGAGCGTTCGTGTGCACGCGTATGATACACGCCACACCTGCGGTTTTCGAATTGAGAAAGAAAAAGTTGAAAAAGAAACAAAGTGAAGAAGGAAAGGATGAAGGAGAAAAGGAGAAAAAAAGTAAAAAGAACAGAAACGAACCCGGAGCCCAAACGGAATCTTTCCGAGTCTCGGTAGAGGTCGGGTAATCGGATACTCGAATGGCGGTAAAACTCCAAAGACATGAGCCGTCCTTGACCAATAAACTCTTGTTACCGAAGCGAGGGAGGGGGGAGGTCAAAATTGAACAACGCTAGTCTTAAACAACAAAAATTGAACAAAAATCAAATCAAAAAAAAAAAAAAAAAAACTAAGCAAACAACTAAACGAATCTCGACTTTCTCTCTCTCTCTCTAAAGCCGGGTACAGACTTGAGCACGAACGCGAATGAGGCAGGCCGAGGCCGCACCGAACGTTCTGCGCTAGAAAATAATAACTTTTCCCGAGGACGTACGCGGCAAACTGAGACCATTGTTCGGAAGTGCTCCAGTCTGTTCGGACCGTACCAACATGGCTGACGCAAATGTCGCAGTTGCTTGTGCAAGTTTTATAACTATTTGTTTATTATTGAAAAAAAATAAAAAACTAAAAAAGAAAAGACGTTGGTGGTCACGCCACCTGTATCGGAGGAGAACAGAAATTAATACCTCAATATTAAATGATCTTGTAACTGAAGATAGCGGTCATTTTCAAAATTTTACAAGAATGTCTCGCAATGATTTCAATTTCATTCTCAATTCTATCAAAGACAAAATATCCAAAAAAGATACAGTTTTCCGAAAAGCAGTCTCCCCTGAAGAAAGATTGGCTGTAACTTTAAGATTTCTTGCAACAGGTGATTCCTTCACTAGTTTGCAATATCTATTCAAAATATCGAAACAATTGATATCGGAAATAATCCCAGACGTGTGCCGAGCAATAATCGATTGTCTTAAAGATCACGTAAAGGTAAGTAAAAATATAACCAATATTAATATAGTTGTCACAAACATTTTTATTAGTAGTAAATATATGAAGTACAAATATATGAATATTATAGTGATTGAAGTGACTCTGTAGTGATAATGAGTTATGGAGACTCATTATTAAACATCATTAGATGAATCGGAAAATTGGTGGAAATAATTGCATAAAGAGGGCGAATTGTTTTCTTGAGGAGAAGGATACGGCGAATTTATCTGACTTATTGGAGTGGAAGAGCGAGAACTGTCAGTGACGAGTGTTTGTGGAGTAGGTGGACGTAATATCTGTTGTTGGAAATTAGACGAATGCGGGGGAGGTTGAGTACAACTTGGAGAAATTTGTGTTCGATGAAATTGATCGTTGTAAGCAAATCGTGTTTCATTCTGGTTATACGGAGCGAGTGATTGATAAACATTTCTTTCGGAAGAATGAATGGGAAAAGAAGATTGTGTGAGTGGAGTTTCCGGATGCTGATATGCACTCATTTCTAATTCGAATAGAGCGTTGTTAATTCGATGTTGCGCGACGGCACGAGTACGAGCGTCAAATGTACGCAGTTTATCTGCAATGTACTCTCCAAAAAGACTACATTGGTCTTCTTTCTGCTTCGTGGCTGCTGTTGCTTCTTCGAGGTACCCAAATGCTTTTGCGATTCTCGGGTCCTCGTCATCCCGTTTTCGTTTTATTGTACGTTTTTTTGGTGACTTAAACTCTTTAGTATTTGCTTTATCCGATAGCTCTTTGCCTGGTATTTGTTCATCAATTACGTCCTTCGCGGTTTGTTTATTTCCAATTTCTTCTTTTTCTCCGAGAGTCTCGTCTTGTATTTCACTGCTGGAATCCTCTTCTTCTTCTTCGTCGGTTGGTGTTCGTACATTCTATGCAAATAATAAACGACTGTATAAGTAAATGCATATTGTTATAGTTTTTTTGGAATGATTGAACATTTGAGTAGACCAGACTAGATTAGAGTAGGACTAAATGTATTATAATTTCATTGTTTTTTTTTAAATTATTTTATTTGTTGTTATTTTATTACTACCGAGATATTTTTATTGCAGATGCCGTCAACTTGTAATGAATGGAAAAGCATTGCTGATGCATTTAATGAGACATGGAATTTCCCAAATTGTATTGGAGCCGTTGACGGAAAGCACGTCATTTTACAAGCTCCAATAAATAGTGGAAGCGAATTCTTCAACTATAAATCCCAATTCAGCATTGTTTTAATGGCGGTAGCAGATGCTGATTACAATTTTATATTCGTTAATATTGGCGCTCAAGGACGGATTTCAGACGGAGGTGTCTTCAAAAATTGTGAATTTTTTAAAGAACTCGAGAAAGAAAATTTGAAGTTACCCAAGCCTTCAGCTTTAATTGGGAGAAAAATGGAAGTTCCCTACGTCTTATTGGGAGATGCAGCCTTTCCTCTTAATGAGCATATAATGAAACCCTACTCAGGCATTCATCCAGTAGGATCTCCAAAACGAATCTTCAATTACCGTTTATCAAGGGCACGTCGCGTAGTAGAAAATGCCTTTGGCATTGCAGCTAGTGTGTTCAGAGTTTTGCGAAAACCAATGTTGTTACAACCAGAAAAAGCGGAACTGGTTGTAATGACAGTGGTAACTTTACATAATTTTTTACGCAGAAGTAACACTTCAAGAAATCTCTATACACCTACTGGATCTGTAGATTATGTTCAGAATGGAGAAATAATATCTGGATACTGGCGAAATGATCAGCAAGAAATGGCATCTCTTTTACCATTACAAAATATACCTCGAAGAACAAAACTAATCGCGCAAGAAATACGAGAAGAGTTCACGGAATATTTTTGTACTTGTGGTAGTGTACCGTGGCAAAATTATTACAATTGATAAGTGTTTGTAAGGTTCACAATAGTTTCAAATAAAAATACTTACACTTGAAGTCTTCCGAATCTCGTTCTTATCATCCAAAAAGTTTAAATATTCGAACGCAAACCATTTAGATGTGTAAACCTCATTTCGTCCTGCAATTGTACGTATATTTTACAAATATATATTTTTTTCCTTTTTTTATTATTTTACAAATATATATTCATTGTTTTTGAATCTCTCATTCTTTATATCTTACCTTTTCCAGTTCCAACACTTTTTTTCATTCGCGTTTTCTCTCGTCTGTAGGAACCTTTCAGGCTCTCCATCTTTTTTTTTACGTCATCAATATCTTTTCCAATTTTTTCAGAAACTTCTCTCCAAGCATCTTCTTTTCGTATTTTATTATAATACGAAGCATTTCGAGGATTCCACAAAATTTCTCTGTTTCTGTACTCGCCAATCAGCTTTATGCAAGTTTCTTCATCCCATTCCATTTCAAAGAAAAAAAGTTACTAAAAAAAAATAGACACGTTACATTGCGATACATGGTGTAGTAATTCCTTCATGTTAACTGCGACTTAATTATTATTCGATTTTAAACATTACGAATCAAACAAAAAAAAGAGTAAATTAACTAAAAATTGATTAATTATTTAATTAATCAACAAGTAGTATTTGTATAAATAAGAATAACGCAGCAAGTAAAAAAAATCAGATAAAAAATACAAATGGAATTTTAATTCAACCCGTATTATGAAATGAATGAATAGATACAATTTTGTATTATAAAATGGAATAATTAGGAATTATAATTACCGCACATACCCTGGTTTTCCGATGCTCTGTTCGCGGTGAAACGTCAACTTGTTGATGCGCATACGAACACGTCCAGACTGAGCACGAATTTCTTTTGATCGACCGACAACATTTGGCTCGGTCCGAGGCCGTGCGCCGAACGACTTGAGGCAGTTTGCCGCGCCTCGGATCGACGTCCACACTTGCATGCTCATGCGGCCTCGGCCTGCCTCATTCGCGTTCGTGCTCAAGTCTGTACCCGGCTTAAGCTTTTCTATTTTTTTTTCTAACCGATGATATTGCTTCGTTTGAATTTTATCACCCGCATGACAATCATCGGCCAGCGTGTACACAATTCACATTCAGATTAGCGTGTAGGTGCAGTCACATGGCGGGATAGAAGACCGGGGGTTTGGCGTGGGTGACGCGAAACCACAAGTGCCGGTCAATAATACGCGTGTATATATATATATATATATATAACAGCGTGGATCCTTGCTGTATCGATTTCTCACGAACCAAACTGAAGTTACCGAACCCCGCGACGACATCGGCGTCTGGGAAACATTCGTGTTCCTAACAAGATTCGTCGTGTATCTGGACTCATCTATCTCCTCGGTTGGGAAAGGGGAAAGTAGGTAGGATGAGAAGAAGGCTCGCAACTCTGTCCCAAAAGCTCTTCTTCTTCTTCTTCGTCGCCCTTCCTCATCCTCGGGTAACGATCTATCTCCGATGCTATCTGCCAGCGTCAATGTGCCTCGACCGATCGGAGAGGGATGAAACGAAACGAAATGGGATGGGATGGGATGGGATGGGTACGAAGCAACGGGACACGGTCTCTCTTTTTCCAGGAAAGAACCAACAAGAGTTATTGAAGAAAAAAACCGAGCACCCCGCGCCACGGTTTCGTTTCCTATCGCTTCTCGTCTCGCTGCAGCAAGACTGCATGAGTCTCGTTCGATCACCCACGCAGCCTCCGGCCGAGAAACATAAATACCGAAGGAGAGGTAACTCGCGAGGAGTCGAATCGAGACTTCATACACCTACCACTACCTATACCTCATTCTTACACTGCTCGTGCAATGCCGTAGGAATGAGGATACGAGATGGATATACAATACTCAAACTCGGCGAGAGGAGGAGGAGGAGGAGGAGGAGGAGGCAACGACGACGTCGGAGAGGAAGAACGAAGGACGACTCAATGACCCTCCACGACACCGGACGGAGCGGCACCGAGGCGAACCTAGCGCAGGGTGCTGCTTCAGCTTCAGCTTCTGCTTCTGCTTCTGATC
The DNA here is from genome assembly GCF_021155765.1 of Diprion similis. Classification (NCBI taxonomy): domain Eukaryota; kingdom Metazoa; phylum Arthropoda; class Insecta; order Hymenoptera; family Diprionidae; genus Diprion; species Diprion similis. Next base: position 25,879,825 of record NC_060108.1, read on the forward strand.
CCATGGCTCTGTAACTCGACCGTATTCTTATTTTATGGCCGATTTAACAAGCTCGAGAAAAGAAGAATGACCGAGTCGCGGTGCTTGCTTAGGTTAGAAGGTCCGAACCGTGCACCATCGCCAAACCGCGTATGGCGTTCTCACAGTGTAGAGTGTCTAACAATAACCTAATAAGTTATATACAGACAAATATATATGTAGGTATGCCTGATTACATTCTGTGTGAATACGCGCGAGTGTAAGACCAGATTTGATACGGGATAAAGGTAATCAATATCGAATAGAGAAAAAGAGAGAGAGAGATAAAAGGTACAACACCAATCGATGTAATTCGGACAACCCGTATAAGGTATAACCTGAGATACCTGAGACCATCGTCGCCGTTCTATGTGGACCAGAATTTCGAAACTAGGAGCTCTTCTTACTTCTTGAGAATTTCATGCATTCATAATATAATTCAATATCCTGAGATATATCATGTCTCAAAATTACTCATCGCAAGGAACTATCATCTATTTCTCTCCTCAATCCCATTCCCTAGCTTTTCTAACCGTTCGCCACTTTCTCAAACTCGCCCCAAATATTTCCTGATTTTTTTTTTCTTTCCAACTTCCGACAATCGTTTTAATACCCAAATATTGACGTACACACGACTTTCTCACGTAATTTTGACATATTTTTTCAGAGTTTGCAAAGCGTCGTATATTTGTATACAAACAGATTTTCTATTTAATTTTTTTTTCACTTCCTCTCCCTTTCTCTTTCTCTCTTTCCATCCCTTGGATGAAAAATTTCCGGAAAACATTTTGTAAACAGAGTTTTTTCAGAGAACCGCTAAGAACGGAGGGATAGATTTTTTCCTAACAGTAACCCCCCCCCCCCCCCCCCCTCCTTCCGCTGCTGTCCTTCGGAAAGGCAAACGCACGACACAGAAAGGTATAGATCGGAGTAATTCATGGTTTTATATACGTAAAAAGGTACGAGAGAAAGACGAAGAGAGTAGAAGGTAAGGGGAGAGGTACCCTATTTACGGAACAATAGGATTCTTTAAAGCCATAGGTAATGGAGGGAGCGGCATGGCTGTACCCCGTGGCCTGACCACCCTTACGGCATTCACGCGGACTCGGCAGGTATAAGATGGCATAGATATATATGTATATAGTATGTATATACAGAGAATATAACCTGGAGCAAAAGATGAGACTGCGGAGTGCGAGAGCAAGTTAGCGAGCAAAGGATCTTCCAAAAGAAGGAGAAGAAGAAGAAGTTCGCTGTTGTGAAGAATAAGCATATAAGTGTGGTTGAATCGTTTCTGACGCGCGTGCAATTACATGTTTATAATATTATTAAAAACGTATCATGTATTATTTAATAACACTTGGGGAGAAACCGCTGAAGGAGTTATATAAGAAAATATTTGAAGAGATAAGGAAAGAGGAGAAAAATTTTATTATATATATATATATATATATAATACAAAACTACGGTATAATAAGAGTGAAGTTGCAGAAGGAGTCAAAGTGGAGAATGGCAAAAAAGTAAATAAAAGAACAATACAGAGAGAGAGAGAGAGTTGAAGCAGTAAAGCGGACCTTTAGTTTGGAGGTAACAGCTGTTCAGACCTGCAGTCATTGCCAGGAGACACATCATATTAAGCGAAGCGAGCGCCGTTCCTTCCCTCCTTCGTTCTTTCTTTCTTTCTTTCTTTCGTTCGTTCATCATTAGTAGAGACCTATACTTAAATTCAAAGACTCGAACGAGCGTAATTCGTGTTATTTGATAAACCGTGACTTTTAGAGAGTCTACAATTTCGATTTGACGCCCGGGCACGTAGCTATAGGTACTAAATACAATCCCTGCGCTAACGAGACGGAAAATAATCCCACAATATGTCGGACACACGAATAGGTATATAGATGAAACGACAGCTGATTTAAAAAACGTATAAACGAAGCCAACGACGTACAATTATTCAGACTATAACAGAGCGGGTAGAGAAAAGAGAAAACAAATTATGCGTCAGGTCAAAAACCTTTTCAATTTGCACAAATTGTCGAAGCTGACGATCAATATTGACAAACTGTAAATCGTGTCTTTACATCTTTACATCTTTACACCGATAGATGAAGTGGGAAGTAAATGTCTGTTACATTGTCTATCGTAGGTTTAATACCTAATAAAATTCTTAGTCTGCATGAGCTTGCATTTTGCAGTATAGAAACTTGAGCAGGACTAACTACCCATAATTTCAAGTAAGAAATTGTGAAATTACGAAGACATAAAATTGCGTTTCAAAGTCGAGAGTGCCCAGATGGGATCATCGTTGTAATATAACTGCAGTGCTTAGGGCATGGTTGAAGCGCAGCAACCATGTCGAAGTCGAAACGACTTGGAGGAGGCGAGTGAAGCCCAATGAAACCGGGCTGCACGGAGAAGTCAGGCCAGCCTTCCAAGCAACCGTTGCATCCCAGTGCCGCGAAACGTAATTATGCTAATACCCGATTGGTTGAAAAATGTTAAATGCACAGGGAGCACCGCGGGCTAAGCGGCCCCCCATTGGCCGAGAAGCGTTTCCTATTTATGGAATCTTTTTCACCGAGCTCCGGCGAGCCAACAGGAGCAGCAGCAGCAGCAGAAGCAGAAGCAGAACCGATTGCACCCTGATACCTATTACTTAACAATTTATTTTAGGTACACCTGGATTTGCAAGATTAACGCGATGCTTTTCTATTAAGTACATGCGAATCATCGGCGTATAATGTTGGAATTATTTCATCTTTATGAAACGTAAGTTTCAATCTTTTCCAATAATGTTTGGTTGGTGAAAAGTTGTTTTTTTTTTTTAATTTTTTGGTTTTTTTCTAGATTGATTAATGTCCACGTTGCTCCGACTGACTTTGATATTAACAAAAAAAAAACCGAGAGACAAAATGAGAATTCGAAAGCGTATATAGATCATCGGATAAAAGCCCGAGGAGAAAAACTTTCCTCTTTGAAGTTTATTATTGTAGTTACACACACACACACACACACACAGAGAGACACACACACTATTTATATATACATATATTCAGATATTATATCTCTATCGAAGTTGAATTTATTTCGCCATTTGTACACTTCGCATATATTATAACGCAAAGAGTGAAATCTGTTTGAAGTACGTCCTTCGAAAAAAATTGAAAACAGAAACATCTTTTTCCTTCCAAATGCATTATACGTATTAATCGTAATGATCAAAAGACCGATTTTCGACACATTATTTTCTATCTCGATAGTAGAAGAGAAAAAAAAAAGGAAAATGAGAAAGAAGAAAACTCCTGTCGATAGGCCTTCATCCCTGTACACTGCAGGTGCACCTTCGCTCCTATATATTCCGTATAACGGGTGTGACAATAAAATCTATCCAGTTTTCCTACGTTTATTATCGTTCGTCGCATATATATATATATATGTGTGTGTATATATATATATATACGATTAGAGCTGCGGTAGGGTTAGAAATCGGAGTTGAATGATACATATGCGTGTAATATATGCGTCGTCGAAGTGCACGTGTATATATATATTTATACATATAGAGGTTTGTACGTTGGCCTGGTACATATGGAGAACCGGTTATTCGGCGATGGTTGAGGGGGTCGGAAGTGCGGCGAGCCCCGTGATCCGTGGCGCGGCACGGGGTTTAACGACGCGTTTGATAGAGAAAACGAACTCTCTGCAAGGGTCGATTACTATCTTGACGTTACCCATTGTTTGGAAAGTAATCAAAGTAACTCTCTAGTCCGACTATCGTGTGCTAATCGTCAACGGCTAAGACGATGACGATGACTCGAGACTTTCTTCATCCCCTGCTTATATATATATGCATTGATTGCCATTCATGTCAGACATAACACATATATGTATGTAAGATATTATAAGGCTATAAATTTTATCGAAAAACAAAACATGTAATATTTTGAAATCAGCAATTTTCCGTAACTATAAACCCATAACATATGTGTATAAATTTTCAGTAAGTTAACAATAGTAATTTTTTTTAGGATATATTATTTTTTCAAGTTACGTATATATGTATTCATAATATAAGAATTACTTTCATAAAAATTTTCTTTTTCTGTGCCTACATACGTAAAATAATACTGATGTTGAGTAATTCCGGAGCAGGAATAGCCGATCGGCAGGGTTTTGGCTAGAGGGCAATCAGCCGTAGAGGTATAAGGTATACATATAACATAATCACCTTAAATGTGGAAAATTGCTATAAAATTGCATGATAAACCGGGCCTACCGGTGAGGCGAGGAGGAGGTTCGAGATGAGCATCATGCAAGAGCCTCGACGCAGCGATGCAGCGATGCATGCATGCATGCCTGCATTATATGTATACCTACCTGCAGCGGTATAAACGAACGAACGACGACGAGGGGACGCGATCCGATTTTTTCAAGCCCGCGGTCTTTATCTTTCTCTCTCCCTCTCTCTTCGCCTCGACCAATGGCTGCGTCAGCTGCCATTTCGATGGAAATGCGATGGATGTTCGGTATTTTGTATGATAAAATATTACCGTAAGAAACTCGAGCTTCTGCTCAACGATCGCCGTGCATAAGGAGGCGTTATAAATTTTGACGTATCGTCATATTATGCGCCGGTATCGGTATACCTTCGAGGCTAGATGCACCTGTGGGCAGCTGCGAATAAACCCCCCCCCCCCCCCGCCCCTCCTCATCCTTCGGGGGACAATTTGACGCATAAATCTGCAGGAGTGGCCACGCATATATGTTGGGTTATACGTATAAGAGTAATAAGAGTCCCGGTTTTCTACTCGCCATTAAATTTAAACTTACCCACATCAACGACATGTACGAAAACGAAGAATAGAAGAAAATAGTAAAAATATCTATATATTGAGAAAAGATTTAAAACAGAGATCCAGTAAAAAAAAAAAAAAAAAATTATACACAAATCGTAAATTGCAAGACTTTTCTATCGATTCAACAAATGTTAAAACTAGGTATAAAATTATATAAGGATCAGTTTTTACAGAAATAAAAAAATATCAAAAATTCTTAAACGAAGAATAAAATATTCTGCGGAGTAAAAATTTCTTGCGATTTAAAGAAAAACTTGTAACGATTGTTAGAATTTATTGTTTTTTTTTGACACCATGGGTAGCTTTTGATATATTGATATGACCACCGTGACGACAAGGGGTTGCGGCACGGCAGGATGTCGGATTTTGAGAAGAGAGCGGGGACCATTCGCGGTAAGTGCGAATTAACATACAATGTACACGGCGGTGACATCGATTGTCCCCTACGAATCAATTACGCGGGGTTTCAGCCGCAGCGGAAAGAGAACGTCTCGACGGCCATCTTTATGCCTCCTTTGTCCGAATCAAGAGCGAGCCCGTTGTTCTCTTCTTGGCGGATGAGGCGAATCTTTCTTACGCGTCTAAAAACGAGAGAGTCAATGATCGTTCTACAATTTCAAACTACTTTTTATCCACGTTTTTTCGTTTTTTTTTTTTATTTTCCTCCCGAATCGTTTTCTTCGCATATCACGCTGACATTCTGTTCCACCGTCCTGTGCTGAGATTGAAAAATTTCAATTCCGTTACGCACGTGCAGGTTATATATATATATATATGCTTGCAGGTTTCAATTTTCATACGAAAAGAAATGAGTTTCATCTTATCTTTTCAGTGTAAACGATGAGTGATAAAGTAAATACTTAGTTGAAACACACCTGTGACTTATTGTTGAACAAATTATATTCTATAGATAGATTTTCACGAGATCGATACGTCGTGATAAATAGAGTAAAAAGAAATGAAAAAAAAAGGAAAAAAATAATAATAATAATAACAACAATATTATACTTGGCAAGTATACTGAAATATTTCGCATTGTTAGTGCATAATGAAAAATGAAAACACGGCCTACATCTATATCTTCGCGCGTTACATATATCCTGCCTGGAGCTGGGCATTCTGTTTAGTTCTAGAAGATTATATATTTGCAATCATTTTTAACGACATCTGAAAAAATAAATACGCCTCTTTATTCCAACCTAAAATAATATCCAATTTTTTTTTTTTTTTTTTTTTTCATTGTTTTTTTCTTTTTACCCTTCTCTTTTTCTCTCATCTTTCGTTTTTATTTCTCTTCCCCTCGTTGTTCTCAAATCGGAAAATGAAATGAAAACTTCAAACTCTTCAAACAGCTATCTTCGAAACCGTTGATAAAATTGGCAGATAATTATCTACCGTGTTGCGTGAGATAATTTACCAGCAATAATATTTCCAGCTTATATGATTCTTCGAAACCGTATTAATTTTTACTTCATCCATCCAACAACTGTGTACAAGTCATATACATATATAGGTATAGAATAATTGGCTTTCGAGCGACAGTTTATGTCATATAGGTAATCTTAACTGCACTAAATGAGTGTTTATAGATATATTTATACACGTATATTTATACATATCCTGCAAAGCGTGTAAAGAAACGAATGATTTTCCACGCCGCGCATAAACTTTCCGAACCAAACTATTTCGAACTAGATAATTTCCATCCTCGTCGACGATTGGACAGCTAAATCACAGCATCTGTTACGTTACACTCGTATATATACATATAATAACACGACACGCGGACCGCGTGAAATTGCGCCGTTGCAAATACATAGATATATAAACATATATTATACATTTTGCAAAAGGAGGTGAAAAAATGCATAAAACCAAGTTTTAGTACAAGAAAACGACATACACACACACACATACACACACACGCACTAGCACACGTCCGCAATTACAGAAAATTGCGGCATGCAAGCTTCAGCAGCTAAATTTCAACAGCTGTTTCTTCATCGGTATATGTATGTATGTATATATATATATATTTATATATAATATAACTGCACCGACATGTTATATACGTGAAAGCTGCTGCATGGAAATGCAGCTATATAATACAGAGAGTTTACGGGATATCTGCGGAGAAACTGAGAATTAAATCGACTGATTCTGCAGGATTGGTAATCCTACCTGCATATATACATTGAATTATACGTGACTATAAACGAAGGCAATTCAGTACGATATCACGTCAGTGAATGCATAATATCTTACATATACAAATGTAGGTATATTAAATATATAAATATTATACGTGTAATATCTGTTTGAGATACTTATACAACGAATGGCGGCAGTAAAGGAGGCAGGATCAGGTATAAGAAGCTAATTCACGTTGATGCGGTTGTAAATTCAACCTCTCGTCATGCTACGTAGGCATAGTCACTTCAGATATTCACGGGCGATAATTGTAATTCTGTCTCTATCTCTCTCTCACTCTCACTCTCACTCTCATTTTCTCTCTCATCTCATCTCATCTCCTCTCCTCTCCTCTTTCTCTCGTACGAATCAAGCCCTGGAAGAACGGTGCCTACCGTAAAAGGTCACCGACCTCCGTCCTCTTCTTGAAACTTTTAATTGCTCCCAAAAGGACACTGGCGTGACAGAATACGAGTGTGGAAAGACGGCGAAACGCCGTTTGATTTCCGTACCTATATACTGTGTACATATATACACGGTGGTTCTCAAAGATTCCGATCGAATAGCGAGATATGATTAATATAAGTAAAAGTCGTGCAGGTTAATATATCGTCAACGAGAAACGAGAGAATGAAAGGAAAAGGAAGATGAAAAATATAGAAAAAGAATAATAAAACGCAACGAAAGAATGAACGATCGTAAGGAAAAAGAAGAGGTGAGAAGAACGTCGGAAAAAAAAAAACAACAAACACAGGAGAAACTCACCTTTTCAAGCTCGAGGAGGTGAAACCGGAGGACTTGGATCGCCTGGACCATCTGTAAGACAGAAAAAGAAATTGGGTTAGCAAAATAGTGATCGTAGACGTTGAATAATTTTCTTACAAAGAAAAAACAAGCCAACGAACAAACAAAGAAAAACTAAAATGAAAAATCACGAATCTCAAGATATTGGCTTGAGAAAAACGTGTGCCCAAGCCGCCATTATCATCATCATCATCATCATCATTATAATCGGCATATATTACACACGTATTGTGACGCATTGGAATAAAATTTTGTTACTATATCATACACATTCTCTATGTACTTAGCTACGATTAGCAAAATTTCTTAGTATATGCATATCGTACAACCGCATATAATAATACATATTACACATATCACGAGAGCATATGAGGGAAATTTCAGTGAAGCCTCGCTTACCTCGCCGAGTGGATTAACGGGAATTAATTGCATTTGCATTCGCTAATTGCCTGTATCTGAATTCTCGCACGAGGAATGCCAATCTCCGATGGCTGACACGCTGCAGCAGCTACTATAGACTGCAGAATGCAGAAACAGCTCTGCAAAACGGCTCATCCCCCCGCAAATCACGCCAATTACTATCCCCGAGATACTTCGGTTACCTACAGGCTAAAAAATTATTATACGATAGATTTTGACTCGCTTGTTCTATAGCAGGTACCGCGAGATCAAAGGATCTATACTGCATCTACGACATGCAAATCCATGATTAACAAATATTGAAAAATAGTGACCGAACGACGGTTGCAACATCGAAGGAAAGAGCTGAGGTTGTCTTCTCGAATTAGGCAGACATTTGATTTTTTACACGAATCTCACAATTTCTTTTTACATATGTATACTGTCAGGTGTAATTTCCGTACGTCTATAGCTAAAAACAGAATATATATATATGAATGTATAATATTTTCTTTTATATTCGATAATTATTATGCGATTATCAACTTATTATATCACATATACTAATTTTGTCAGTGGATATGAAATTATCCCATTGACGAGAATAAATTGCTAGACGTACAGCAATGTAGAGTGTGTAACACGATTAAATTTCCAGTTTCAAATTCAACGATCCATGTATAATTACATGCGTATAAGTAAACCGGAATTATTCAAATCAATGCTATATACACACAAGTAACTGTCGGAAATAATCTCTAATCGAAACTTTTACCCATTGCAGCTATGCAAATAACGTTTAACAAGATTCGCAATGGTGTGAGATAAATAATAATAATAATAATAATAATAATAATAAAATACAAATTCACGATAAAATATAGTAGTAGGTAATGAAAATAACGATTGTAGTGTATTACATGTATACATATGTAGATATTATAATAATATTATTCGCATTCGCAGTTATGTGACTTTTATACGCTTGTATACAGGCATAACCGACGTATAATAAAATATACCGTATGCATACAAAGTAGTTGGTTAGAAAAATAAAAAGAAGGGCGAGGGGAGGAGGAGGGTTTCGCGAGGTTCGCGAAGACGCTGCACCAAATCATCCGCATGGATATTATCACTCTGCAGGTGCGGATACACACCTATAGATACCCACACCATGAAACACGGGGTGTAAAAGACTCTAGCACGGCAAAGTAGCACCGCGAAGCGTAATAATAATTAGTTGTTGGTATAGCGATAAAGGTAAATAATTACCCCTCCGGATGGCAGGAGGCACCGATTGCGATAGGCTGGATGGTATATATAAATATATATATATATATATGTATATGTATACTAGAGTTGCAAGCAACGGAAGGGTAACCGCCTGCACCTAACCCTGTAACCCGGCGTGCGGCATTCAGCTGCATAATTTTCCGATTTGCAGATCTGCAGCGAAAAGGTGCAGGGATAGGTGGTAGTGGAGGGGAGAGAGGGGAGGGGGGGGGGGGGGGGGGGGGGATGGGGTGGACGCCGAGAGCCTTATAGCGGCTTTATACAACCTGGACGCTTCCTTCCATTTCAATTCGCTTAATTTCACCCCGACTTCCCTGGAAGTCAACGTCGCGTTACACCCGCGGACCCGCCATCTTTCAATTAGAGAAAACAGCAATCTTAATTGTTAATTAACATTATATTTATGCAATTATAGCCCATTATGATTCCTGCTACCTGATAATGCGAGTCGCCCTCTCGCTATCTCTCTCTCTCTCTCTCTCTCTCTCTCTCACTCTCTCTCTCTCTCTAACTCTCTCTCTCTCTTTCACACTTCCGCTCATATCTGCTTCGCAGACCTAGTGTCGCCGAATCACTGCAACAGGAACGAACAATCGATCGCATTATGCGAATTAGGGATTGAATCTCGCGGTTCGTTTTCTCCACCTCGGTTCGCCGCGCATAACATCTATATATATATATACATATACTCGTATACATACTTCGTCGACGTAAGATCGCCTTTGGATGGTGTTGCGGTTCTTTAGTTTTTTACACCGCGAGCCACATCTCGTCTGCACAATGTCTCCTCTATGCGCGGTGCTCTCACAACTCGTCTCGGAGGCGTCTCACACTTTTTCTCTCTCTCTCTCTCTCTCTCTCTCTCTCTCTCTCTCTCTCTCTCTCTCACACAAACTCGCTCCTCAGTCCTCTCCTGCGCAGCATCCTTTACACACACACACATAAATGTATATAATAATACATATATATATATGATATATATATATGTAGTGAAGAGTGCGATGCAATCACGACGTCGGGGTCACTCGTTCTCAAGCTCTCTCGTCGTTTCGTTTTAGCTTCATTTTGGAAGGCGCCCGCGAATAAGTCGTTATTACAGTACATTCTTACGTCGCGCAGCATCGCCATACGTCATACGTCATACGTCATACGTCATACGTCGTAGACAAGCCGCGCACACATTCGTCACGTGGCAATAATTAACGAAGAGCGAAGAGGGGGGAGGGGGTAGGGGGGGAGGGGGAGAAAGACGCATGGTGGTTATAATGTGCCTACAAAGGCAGTGTGCGACCCAAGCTTCCGGAAAAAAGGCGCCACCGGCCGTACGTTCTTATAACTATACGTATACCTAGACAACGCATACTTAGATAGATAGTATATATATATATATATATATATATATACACATACGTAGATACGGATCGAATTGCACATGTGCATAGATTATTATTCGGTCGATATACATACATCCCTGTCAAACATGCTGCATACTAATAATATTCGTCAAGCTATAATCGAACTTGATTGTACAATAAACATAATTGCTACATTGTAGGTAAATTTTGTTACGTATTCAAACTATACGTTATTGGTAATCGGTTTTTTTTTTTTTTTATTCTTGATTTTACCTATTCTAGTAACGGAGGATGAAAAAACGCCCGAATCTTGAGATATTTCATCACTCGAGCATACGTCATATCGTTAAAAGACCTATAGAGTCTCGTTTTCTTCGTTTTTTCAATAAAGAATCACGTGAGACAAACAAACTTTTTGTCCAAGTTCCGAAAAAAAGTGATAAAAATGTTTCTTTTTTCAAATAAATAAAAATAAAGAATTAATAACCGAAACACGTAAAATGTATAAACTCTTATCTTGCGAGGGGAGGGAATTAAATTAGCGTGGGACGTTTTTTCACCCCCAGCCATTACGGTTCTAGAGTTAAAAGCTTGGGGGGTCCTTTATTTATACATAAACACCCACAAATTGTTAAGATTTCAAAATATACGCCGGTAAAACAGGCCGAACCTACGTTCTTCAAATTGCATCGTAATTAAAACACGTAAACGTCCGAGGAGTAGGTAAGTTCGTCGTCGTTTGACGTGCAAAACGCGAATACGGAGAGTGGAGAAAAGAATTTCGCGGTAAAAATAAGGACTCTGTAAGTGATCGTGAGTGTATGGCGCGAAAATAAATTGTTATCGAGAGAGGCACCGCGGTGCAGAGGCTAGTTAGCATTCGGTCTCTCGCGCCGGTTAATTAACGTCTTCCTCTTGATTAAAGGGAGCGCCGTGGAGGAGAAGAAGGAGGGGGAGGAGGAGGAAGAGGAGGAGGAGGAGGAGGACGGCGTATAAGCACGTTTACGTATGTATAACGTGTGTGTGTGTATATATATAAAGCGGCGAGAGTTTCCTGAAGCTGCTTTGGAAAAGGTGATCTTGACGAAACCCGCAAGCCGAAGCGAGTAGGTAGAATGTAGATACAATAATAATATATAAGTGGGCAAAGATGCGTAGCGCAAGACGCACCGAGTCGTTAATGACCGTAATAAACTTGCGCATGGATAGCCGATCTATTTCGCTCCTTGGATAGAGCCTGCGACTATATGCCGCGTGGTTTAATGTCCGGCATTGCATATTAGCAGACATAGCGGTGAAAAAGTTGCAAATTACACACGCGAGTTAGAAAGGTTTACACAACCTGAATCAACGCAGCCGTAAACCGATTGCGTTGAAAACGTTCCTGCGAATGCGGGAAAAAATATCCGAAAAAAACTACCAAAACTAGTCAAAAAGTGAAGAAGAAGCGAAAAATAAATAAGAATTTAAGGGAGAAAGAGAGAGAGAAGAAAAAAAAAAACGAACTCTTCCCAGCCACTGAGGATATTGAGAAAAGAGTAAGTTAACGAATGACCGTTAATTGTATTACTCTCACTTTAATAATACATGAGGAGGACGATGAACGAATCTCGCGGTTATATATAGATATATATATATATATATATATTAATGCAATACAGTGTGCATGCAGTATGCGCTTATCAATGGGTTGGCCGTGATTTATGGCGCCTCTGATCATCTCGTCCTCGTGCAGCATGCCGCGGTAACGTGTAATGAATGTTTCACACGTCGATCCTCCTCCTCCTCCTCCTTCTCATACTTCGTATCCTACTTCGCCTTCTTTTCCTCTTCTCTCACCCTTTCGAATCCCACCTAACGTATACTTTTTAATCTACATTATAGTATTGTCCGTGGAATACCTACGATTCCAAATTTTTTAAATTGCAATATTCTGCGTCAAGATTAGGTATACCGACAGCGATAAAACTGTGATAATATTATGTCTTTATTATTATTTCATGTCGATAAGACGACAAAGTGAAAGAAATTTTTTTTTTTTTTTTTTAAAAACAACGATAACAATCCAGAAAACAGATTTTCGGGATATTTCATTCGGGTATATATAATATAATGAGAATAATTGTTTTCGATTCTGGGGCAACACTGCAACGTAACGTACGTAAACAGTGAGTGTCACGAATAGACAACGCACGTGAATATGCAAAGTGTACAATATAATGTTTAGTGTATAAACTGTGAGCTCCTCCCCTGTTTCCACAAGTATACTATATCGTTATTATCACTGTTAATAACGTCAGTTTACTTTCTACTCGTTTCCTATTCTGTTTCGTTTACTTTTCTTATGAATTCTTCGGTTTTTTTTTTCTTTCTTTCTGTTTTTCTTTTTATTCTCTTTCTTGCTTTCCTTTCCACTGTATCTTGTTCGCGACCGAGTGACCGACAGGGCCTCCCTGCATCCTACGGGAGTCTGACGAGTAGGTCCAGCATTGCCGCACGGCACGGTCACGGCACGCAAACGCAAACGCAAACGCAAACGCAAACACAAACACACAACACACGAAGACGAAGACGAAGACTAAGACGAAGACGGAGTTAAGAACGAGCTGCGGGGCCTCCACGGCACATATTACACAGCAAGCGGAGCATAAGGTAAAGAAGGAAGCTGGTGTTATGGCAGGCGGAGGGCTGAGTAAGCAAACGGTGGTTTATCTGCGGCTGCCCTGCCACCCCCGACGACACTCAGACGACAATGTTTAAATATTGTTAAACAGTGCGATACTTATGTACGGCAAACACTCAGCGCGCTCCGAACCGTGGAAGAGGGAAGAGGGAAGAGGGAAGAGGGAAGAGGGAAGAGGGAGGAGGGAAGAGGGAAAGGGATGAGGGGGAGAGGAACCCAGACTACGCTAAGCACACACGCGTCTCTCTCCTGGCTGGACATCTATTGTCGTCACAGGCCTGCTGCTCGTTCCTGTAGCGGTAGCCATGCATGCAGCACAGATCACCTAAGCCTGCAGGAGTGTAATTAGAGAAAAAGCTTGACAAATTTGTCGACAACTTTCGCGAAAATTTCGTTGAATAAAGGCAGATGAAAATTTAGGAAAAAAAGTAAGAGTAATGCAAACGATCGTCTTTCCAGCCATTGGCAATATTTTTCGAATCTCATTCGATCTCTTTCTCTCTGTCTCTTGAGCCTTTCACGCATTTGGCATTCGTGCTTATAATTCAGTAAGATTTGTTCAAATTCTTGCTTTTCTCTCTTTTTCTTCTTCATCTTCTTCTTCTACTTTTTACTCTTTAACAATTTAAGACCGTAACGATGATGACGCACGTTACAGCTGCCAGAGGGTTTGTAAAATTCCAAACGATAATATCTTTGCTCTATAGACACAGTATAGTGTATATATATATACGTACACACACACAGAAACATATATATATATGCATATTCATCTAACGTCGTTTGAGTCTGTTACAAAATTATTTTCAAAAACAGGATAGACAAAACAAGAGATCCATATCGCAAAAGAATTGAAAGAAATATGAAAATAAATATTTGTAAAATAGAAAGAGAAAAAAATTATTTCGATGTCGTCGGCTTGTGTGTGTGTGTGTGTGTGTGTTAAATCAGTGTCAAATAAATATACATTATGTATATATCTCACAACTCAATCTTGCGTTCAGTAAAACCGGAATAATTCATCTCTCGTCCTTCTCTTTTTTTCAAATTTTCTATCTATTTTTTAATTATTATTATTATTATTATTATTATACAATTAACGTAAACGGACATAATTTTATCCTGTTACGTTAACGGACATAGTTTTTCGCTCTCTCTCTCTCTCTCTCTCTCTCTCTCTCTTTCTGTTTCTCTCTCAACGAGATACCTAAAAGAGGGAAAGAGAGGAAGAGAGAGGGAGAAGTGTGGGCCAATGCTCGCGTTATCTAAGTAAATAGTAGACGCATAAAAACATTCGTATAACCAGCAAAGACTGCTTTTCCTCCTCGTCATCGTTGATGCGGTGTAGCTGCCGTATAGCTGCCATGTCCACCACACACTACGCACCAGCACAAGGGTTTCACTCTCTTCAAGCTCTCGTGAAAAATTTGATTCACCTATAGGTGATCTGACATAACACGCGTGCGCATTAAACCTGACGATTACATAAACTATATTTAACACGTGTGCAGATTACTCCATTAAGAGGTGAGAAGATATTTAGAAAAACAATTTTCCATCTTTTCTCCGATACAACAGCATCAATTCTCCATGCTTTCGGACTAAGGAAAAGATCTGATTTCCCTCAAACTTATATGTATAGGAAAACATCGATAAAATACTTCCCGATCTGTGTTAACTGAATTTCGTAACTGCCAATAAAAATAAATACCAATAAATTGTGATTTTTGACGATACAGCATTTTGTCGCGCATAAGTATAAATAAATATTACAAAGAAAGGCAAGGAAAAATTTTGGCACTTAGAATACGGTCGTCCCTGGGTATGAAGAATTGAGGTAGGTAGGTAGGTAGGTATAAAGGTGAGTTGGTTGGGTATTTGTATGTATACACCTAAGCTGAAGAAGGCTGACGTGAAGCGAAAGACAGTCGAGACTGACTGCTGCAGATGATGCAGTGCAGTGAAGCCCCTCTCGAGTCGTAATAATACGATAGCGCAACGAGGCACGAGCCATCAAACCGCATGTACTGCTCCAGCGTCTTAATAGCCGGAGATTTATAGTCGCGGAGATCCCGCGGGTGAGAGAAGTAAGAAGAGAAGTAAAGTAAAGTGAAGTAAAGTAAAGAAGATGAGGAGATAAAAAGAAGGAAAAAAAAGAAACAACACTAAACTAAGAGAAAACGAAGAAGCAGCAAACCAGGAAAAATTATACTCATCCAGCAAAAGCTGGAGCGTAATTTTTTTCTTCTTTTTCCTCCTCCTCCTCCTCTTCTTCTTCTTCTTCTTTTTCTTCTTGTTTCGGGAATTCCGAATCGAGAGTAATATTCTGCAGGATAGATCGAGAGAAGAGAGGAGAGGAAAGGACGCATTTCAGGCCGTGTGGTCGCGTCGTTTCGGGCCTAACGCAGCCAAAGGGAGAAAGGCCCTTGCGGTTTTACTGCACCTGCATTTTTGCGAATATTTTCGGGGACATTAACGTTTTAACGAGCGGCATAACAAGCCCAAAAAGATGTAAGCAGGGGTCTTTTTTTCTCTCGGGGACATAAACCCAACGCAAGGCGACGCGACGCCGCGCCGGCACAAGCGATGCTCTTGCTTAGCTGATGCTGATGCTGATGCTGATGCTGATGCTGATGCTGATGCTGATGCTGATGCCACTTCGTTCGTGGTGCACGTTATTGTGGTGCATGCATGCGTAGTGCATATAGATGCACACAAGCATAACCTGACCTCGAGGGGAGGCAGTAAAGGCATCTTAGTTTTAAAAATTACCTCCCATTATAGCGCCTTGAAGAGAAAAATTCTCGTTTATTAATACACCAGTTTCGGTTGCGACCTCGTTCATTTTGGACACTTTGTTGCGAGCCTGCTAGAAGGGGTTCGCCACCTAATCCCTTAGGGACAAAAAAAAAAAATGATTCATTTTTTCTCCGAATCTTTGAACCGAACTGGTAACGTGAAAAATTTGATTCTTCGTTCGTTACAGTAACTAGAAAACTTTACAGTGAAACAATGTCTCAATATTGATTCAATTGAAAATGAAAATGATAGGTACAAGTGATTCTGTAAAAAAAAATAATAAAAAAATAAGTGCAGATACTAAGTCCTCCGATTATAGCTACAGAATAAAATTTAATTTTTTTTCACCCAGAACGATATCTTTCGATAACGATACAAAAATTGAAGAATAAAATTTGACTAGAAATTCACTCAAAGTGCCTCTTTTCAGCAAATCGAGCATCCGCTGGTTATCATAGTTGAATAACGTTGCATGAAGCGTCCAACAAATATATATGTAGATAGGTATATAACACCTACGATGCGTATATTTGCAAGACCCGTCTGACAATTTGATCTCTAGAAAATTTGAGTACATATAAAAATAATTATAAGAAGTGGTATCGCTGTCGGGACTTCAAGAATAAAACTGGGAAGCGCAGTGACGCGACGAGGACTCTCTCGGTCATCGGCGACTCCGGTGGTCCAGCATCTGAAGAGGCATATACATACGTAGGTATACCTCCGACTCTGGTATAGCAGCAGCTCTTTATACCGTAACGATTTTGCATTCACATAAAATTACAGCGACGCGAGGTCCTCGCTGCTTTTTATCATTCACGTGTCTCTCTTCCTACACACGTATAGGCAAATGCGTATAATAATACATGACACGCGTGTTATCCGATTACGTTTGCAAACCGCGTGAAACGCGTGGGTTAAGGTAAAACGTAGTCAAGTTATTTAAAAGGTCCCAAAAGTCGCGAGACTCGCATTTTTTCCTTCAAATTTCTGAAAATCTCCGTCAATTAATCCGTGGCTTAATATTCGACAAGAAAGTTTATCGATTAAAGAAAGGAAGTAAACCAATAAAAAATGAAAAAACCTCATTACTCGTAAGTTATTATTTCAAATTCGTTTATTCTCTCTTACCGCTTTCATTATTTTTTTAACCAATTTTATTATTAATTGTCGGAGAAGTAAGTAGAAGAAGCAAAAAAAAATCAAAAATGCCAACTCACCGTAATATCTTACGTGTCTAACGAACCTCGACCCCCTCCCTCAACCCCCCCCTTGACAATTCACCGTCTTGTTCGTCGCGCGTTTTCCTTCCTCCAGAATCCTCGTTTTATTTTATTATCCTCCGCCGCACCTCTTTGGCAAACCGTAGAAAAACCCGCGCGCCTCCCCCCGCGTTTACGTATACGCGAAGAGTGGCAAAAACGGGCATATCCGTCCGCCTACGTATATACCGCAAAGCGGAACGACCGCAGCAGCATCCCGCTAATAAATTTATGCAACTCCCGCGGGCCGCTTAACCATTATTAACATATATACAAATCAAACTTCCGGCTTAGAAATTTGTCAAACAAAAAAGAAAATGTATTTATTAATAATAATTTATAAATTTTGCGTTATATTATATATTTTTCATACATCATTAAATGATAGAATGTACCTGTCTCTTATACAGACTTTTGATGTAGGAACAAGAATCATATCAATGATATTACAGCTGTAGGTATATATATATATATAATAATAATACATAAGGATGTTGACGTCGATCGGAAGGATGACTCGAGTTTCGAATAAAAACAAGAGAAAACCTGAACCTGATTTCCTAACACCGATCTCAAAGATTAACCGGAAGCGATCGCTCAAGAGCCTGTCGTTTTATCATCGTCAAGGTATAGAGTATTGTATTGTTTCCTTTCCGTCAGTACGGCACATCTGCTTCGTTTTACGCGCACCTTGCAGTAGGTATAACCAGCACCAACAGCAACAGCAACAGCAGCAAAAAGGAACAAAGTCCACGACGGTTTAACCTAAAACTCACATATGTGACTACGAAGTGTGGAAATATCCAGAGACGATGAAAAAAATTCAGACTGCACCTGCAGCTGCAAGGTAGATACCTACATCATCATCATCATCATCATCATCATCATCATCATCATGATACACGCGATAGCTGTATAAGCAACATAGAAGATGACTTAGGTATACACTTTTACCGCATTTCATAAATGAATAAATGGAACACTTATAACAAACAATGTCTAAAGTAAGACAGCATGATAGTATGTAGGTGAGTATAATCTATATATATATATATATATATATGAATAATTTGCAATTGAAATTAATACTCATACTCTCGGTGAGTCGAATGCCGAGAATGATTGTCGTGGTTATCGTTATGTACGATCTGTACCGCACCGCCTTCTTTATTCATACATCTTTCTCTTTCACTTTTCGCGCGATATGTAAAACAGGTATGATCTTTATTACATAAGGTAAGTTAAATAATTTAGTAAACGCATGAATTTTCCATCCATCCGTATATTTTTATTTTATTCCTTCTGCATCATTTACGTCCTTGACAAGTACATAAATAGACTTTCTCGGTTTAAATCGTGCGTATAAGCTAAAGATCGTTCAGGTCTAGTCCATCCCGTGGAGCATGCACGCTGCCAACCAACAACAAGGTAGAAATACGAACGGGTAGGTTGGTAGGTAGGTAGGTAGGTTTGAGAATAGGCGTAATAAGCGTGATAACAGCCCGTCGCACTGCCTTCAATACGTATAATTAAATACCAATCTGTGCCGTTGAAGCTGCACCGTTCCCTCCGAATGACAAACAACAATTATACACACCCACACAAACACAAACACAAACACTAGAAGTCTATGTAACTCTGACGATAACCACGCTCCGTTCCACCCACACATCGTATCACATTGGTTCGGTAACGGACAACGGTGTCCACCAAGCAAGTATCGAGGGTATTAACTAACGCAACAAGAGTATCAAGAGCAACACGCTTGCAGCCGTCGCGTCGGAGTAAAAGGCTGACGAATCGAAGTTACCGGAGCGCGTCTAATTAATGGTCCGCTTCGCGGCGATCACTTTCAGTCAGAAATTAGATTCGGAAGACCTGAAGCCGGCGGGGGTAGGTACCAAGTGGGGGTGGTAGTGATCCCGAAGGGAGCGACGAATGACCTCCTCCCACCCCCTTACGCTCCCCGCTCCTATTATCCTCCTTTCAGGCAAACTTTTGCCATTGTCGAAGCGCTGCTGTGTAAGGGTGCGTCTTGATGCTGGAACTATAAGCCTCCCATTACCTGCATACCCGGAAGAAGCGGTCTAAGAAAGAGAAAAAGAGAGAGGAAGAGAGAGAGTGATAAATACGTTTACTACTTCGAGATATTGAGAGTAAGACTAGAGAGTGAAAAGTGAAATCATCATTGGAGAACAAGATCTCAGCCTTGGGTAGGTGTAAGTAGATACGCGTCAAGTCTAACGATCGAAGTACAAACCCTCCCTCCACTCCCGACTTCCCCTGAAGAAAGCAAAAAAGAAAAAAAAGAGAAAAAGAAAAAAATAAGACACAGGACGATGCGAAACACTCTGCAGTTTCAGTTTCCCGCAGGTCGAAATACCCAGCATATATACCTATCGTCTAAGGGTATCTGCATTCATCCCCCCTTCCGTGACGCGCTGGAGTGAATGTTTGGTTGTTCCCTGCAGTCAAGGTCAAGGGGCGACGGGTACATTGTGCCTGCGATTTACGGGGACGAGGGGTTCCATGGGGTGATGCTGATGCTCCGATGCTGAGGGGTTGGGAGAACGACTAGTTCTAGGTACTTCAGCGTGCGTTTGTGTACCTACGCGTCCGTCCTATTGCCCTCGTGTATATCGTTCACGTGTAATTATTCCCTACCGCCAAAAGCCCCCCGTTATTCCGTACGTGTAACGAATATAAATAACAAACGTGACGCTTCGACGCGAGCGAACAATTCGATGGAATCTGCAGGATATGCTGGAGGGGTGCGGCAGCAGCAGCAACAGCAGCATCTCGTCGCGTCTCCATGAACCGGAAGAAGAACGAGATAAGGTCGGATCGATGATTAGTAGAAAAGGGAAGTGCATGCCTCGAGGTCGATTTAAATTGGCAACTGGTACCGCAATTTTTTAGAATCCATTCTCTTCGCCCGTAGGTGAAGAAAAGAAGTCACGTTGCTACCCTCTGAACAACCCTTTTCCAGTTCAACGGTAGTCGTAAATTCAAAGTGAAAATTAAACTAGGTCACTAAAAACAAATGTCTGTTCTTTTTGTTCTGTTCATTTTATTTTTGTTGCCTTGTTTCCATTATTCTTCATCGAACTAAATATTACTATGATTTTAGCTAATTTTTCATTCATCATTCGAGTAATAAAAAATTTCGGTAGTAGGTAAACTATGACGAGAAACAATTTGAAAAATTGCGAGATTAAACGAACGGCGATGCGAAAAGAGCAGCTTGTATGTCGTCTAAGGTTGTAAAATTGCGTGCAAACTCGTCCGCGGATTGCAATTTCCACCGAGACTCAATGAGTTTACATACCTGTACGTACACCTGGACTGCGAAAAAAATTGCACCGTAAATACAATAAGAAATTCATTGGCTTGACCAAATATGTGTGAGAAAGAAAGAAACGTGTTTTATTGATTCAAACACACATAAATAAAGTGTGCCTTTCCTCGATCGTACAGATCGTTCTCGAATCTGTATATTAATCCAATTAGTCCACGTGTCTAAAATATATATATATACCTATACCTATACCGTAAAAATTTCGAAAATTAAATAACGCGATTTAATTCTTTTATTAATTTATTATTACAACTTCGGACAAGATCAAAGAGTTCGAAGAACGAGGAAGAAGATTAAGAAATTAAAAGAAATGATATAAACTGAGTGTTTCAAGAGAAAAAAAAAAAAAAAAAAAAGAAAAGGAAGAAGAATTATT
This sequence comes from Diprion similis, assembly GCF_021155765.1. Taxonomy (NCBI): domain Eukaryota; kingdom Metazoa; phylum Arthropoda; class Insecta; order Hymenoptera; family Diprionidae; genus Diprion; species Diprion similis. The sequence goes on from NC_060108.1 coordinate 25,901,218, forward strand.
TATTGGCAAAAAAAAAGCATTACGGCTGATCGTTCGGCGGCAGCAAGCCGAGTGTCGCACGAGATGTAAGACATTACACGTCGTTACTCCGTGCAAGAGTCGTCAGAAAATCCTTTCCAATTCCGAGGCTCTCTCGACGACGTATAAACGTATGATGTTTTTCTGCAACGCGCACGCGAGTATTCCTTATACCTGCATTCGTTAATACGCCCGTGTGTACCTACTCCGGTATTTATAAAATGCAGACTGCATAATACGAGTGTATAAGGTACATATATATATATACATTTTTATATATATGTAGGTATATAAGGTGTGTAGAGCTTATGGATACATGCTGCAAAACCGACCACCACGTACATACAGTGTAATCGAATAATAATAAAATGAAGTAAGTAGACGCGACGAGACGTATACATATAACGTGAAAAGAAAATTCGAGAAAGATATTTCGCTTCTTACAATCTCTTTCTTGGGTGTTTCGATTTTTGCGTTTTTCTTTTCATTCTATTCTTTCTTCAATTTTTCTTCTTCTTCTTCGTTTTTGTCCAACGACGAGAAGGGGGACGAACGATAAGAAAAAAGGAAAAAAAAAAAAAAAAACAAAATGCGCGAGTCAAGGAAAACGACTGTATTTAATATTGGCAAGTTTTATATTTGCGGATATAGTAGTCACGAATAGACGACGAGTACATCACCGTTGAACAGTTGTTACAACAACGGTTGCTATAAACGTTCGTTTAATAACGCCAGCCTGTGCAACTTGTGTACATATATTACATTTATATTATACACACGTCGGTTATTTCATTTCATACACAAGTAAAAACGAAACGATAAGTGAAATAAAGGAAAGGCGAAAAAGAAGCGCGTGTACCTATATATGGGGCATTCCACACCAATTCGAACTGGGTTTTTTACCCTTGATCTCTCAGATATGGCGCACAATTTTTTCTATGATTCTTCTCACTTTGAAAGGTACTTGGATTTGTGTTTTTTTTTTTCGACGCAATTTTTAGAAACGATTTTATCCACCGATCAAAATTAAATATTTGAAAAAATTCTGAAAAATCCTGCGCCAGATATCGACATTTTTTAGGTTGGACCCGGAGTGGCCCGATTTTTCCTTCTTACTGTTTTCAAGCTTTTACCGAAAAAAAAAAAAACATTAAAAAGAAGTTAAAGGCGAAAGTCATTTTACGACGGATGGTCGCTGAAACATTTTTATATGTCACATCGGATTTTTGAAATTTTTTGTCAGATTTTTCGGAACCATTTTACCATTTGCAATTTTCTTTTTATCACTCATATATACATATATATATATATATATATATATATATATATATATATATATATATACATATGTGTGTATATGTATAATAATAATAACTGTGAATGTCAGTCGATATTCGACGTGGTGAGAAAACGGTGCTGTATAGAACGAAAAAGAAAAAAAAAGAAACTTTTTACACCGCATTAATTTGTGCAAACAATTCCCTCTTTTTATTCATACTATATAGTTAAAATAAATATATAAAATTTTTCTGCGCTGGAATATCGAATCTTTTTTTTTTTGTTTCTGTCTATATATATATATATATATATATATATTTCTTCCTTTCACGTACCTACATATATACAAGATACATGCGAAAAGCCGAATAAACGATAATTCCAAATGAATTTCGATGAATGAAATATCCTGACACGAGTTTTCGGTGAGTAACGGTTTCCCCGCGTTTTGGGACACACGAAGTAAGGAGCTGGCGATAGCCACTGGCGCTACAGGGCCAGATGAAATTCAGAGATTAGATAGCGGCCGCTGGTGGGATGCTTTTGTGGTAGGAAACGAGGGAGACATGACATTGTTCAAACAGTATTCGAATATGTAAATACGCCGGCGACTAGAGGAGAAGGTACATAAGGTACACGTTACAACGAACACCACCTACCATTATATAAATACGTACATAGCATACATATATACGTGTGGATGGTGTTATTTATATATAAATATTACATATAAATATACGTATAAACTACTCACCAACGAGTCGACCTCCGGATCTGCTATGTAGTAAGGTTTTTCTTGTCTGATCTGTAACAAACGGAAAGAGAAAACAATGAGTTTGATTAATTTCTCGTGTATCTATAACAACGTCAAGCATAATGTGTGATTATACATATATATATATATATATATATATATATATATTGCACTTGGGGTGTTCAGATTATCGGCGATAAGTCGCATGGAAACCGCGAAATCACAACGAAATTTTTCGAGTTTTCTTATCATTGCCTGAAAAACCTGCAGTTTTGAAAATTTCCAGATCTAAGAAGAAAAAAAGAATTATCGAAGAATAAAATCGTTACCAGAACAGAAAATAATCATTGTTTAAAATTTTAGTCACCGTTTGACTGTTTTTTTTTATTTATTTTTTTTTGTTTTTTTTTCTACAAATATTCCACCAACAGTGATCTCAAGGATGTGTGAAAATAGATTTATCCAACTACAGTACAAGCAAAAATATCTCTCTTTAACGTTTTTCCAAAAATTTACAAAAAAAATCTAAATCTGCAGCTGACAAAAATTATACAGAATCATCGGAAAAAAAAAAAAAAAAAAAAAAAAAAAACACGAAAATTTAATCACTTCGAACATCCTAATAATAAAACAATTTCTCAAACTCTTCATACAACATCTAACCTGACATTCTCTATTTTCTCATTCTATTCATTTCTACCTGCACGTATATATATACATATATATATATATCTATCACGTGTGTATAGGTACGTTGTTTCGTTTTTAGAGAATTGCCGAATGATTCGCCGTCTCATTACACCCGACGATCTGTCCAAAATGACAAATAAGTAGGGGTGGGGTGTGTGCGTATGTGTGTGTTTGTGTGTTTGTGTGTTTGCATGTGTGTGAGAGGTGGGGGTGGTGGTAAAATGTTTCGTTCGGGCTTGTGCTGGCTGCATGCCGCCCTCCTCCACCTCCGGCTCCTCGTCGCGTTTCTCATCGTCAGCTGTGCAGGTATTGGAATGTGTGCGACGTATGCTCCGTGCAGCCTGTATGCCAACCAAGAGACGTGAAGACGAGGAGGACGTCGGTTACCAGGGCGTTATAGAGACAAACAAACATCCGACCAACCGACCGACCGACCGGCATTATCATAATCGTGATAACGTCGACAATTCCTGCTCGCGGTCTTAGCATATGTGTATCTCCACACCAACGCGTCAAGGTGTGTTTGTGTGTATACCTGGAGGAGGAGGAGGAGGAGGAGGAGGAGGAGGAGGATCAGCAGCAGCAGCAGCGGCGGTGGCAGAAACGTACGTCGCTTTTCTTCGCTCAATTATCAGGTGACAACGAGAAGAGAAACCTCATGACAATGAGACCTATACCGAAACTACGACAACGACGAAAAATAAGAAGAAGAAAAAGAGGTGAAGGTGGAGGAGGAGGAGGAGGAGTAGGAAGATGTAGATGAGGACAAAAACGTCTCAATTTTTTACAATTAACCTGTTTTCACGGCGTGACGCGATGCAGATTTCGTGACGCGACGCGAATGTACAGACATTAATAAACATGTTACATTATGTAGGTATACACATACGCACACATACGCACACGCGCCCAAAAATACACGAGAGATCGTAATTATGAATTGTATAAATATTGAATTAGTTTAGATTAGACAAGTACAACCCCTAGATAGATAGAAACGTGACTCTGCGCCCTCGAAACATAGAAACCCATTACAGTTCTTACACGTGAAAATCTATTACAACGCAAGTGTTTCTATCGTTCTACAAAGCGAAATCGAGAAAAACTTGATTATTATTCGAAACGATTGAATTAGCGATGCGAGACTCTGTAAGGATCGGGGTTAAAAGGGGGAGCAGCTCTGTCAAAAAATCACGTTTCAATTTGCATGATCTAGAGATAAACATATACGTTAATAAATTGTATAAAGTGGAAATAAAGAAGAATTACGATGCGGTAAGATTTTGTAGTCGGAATGCCATTCGCGCCGACGATTAAGTTTAAGTCAGCAATTTTTGTCGATCGCATCAAGATTGGGTTAGTAGAGAGAGAGAGAGAGAGAGAGAGAGAAAGAGATAGGAAAAAAAAAAAAAAAAAAAAACTTTACAGCAGTTTGTAATATGTATATAATAACCTGCACGATGCTTCAACCTATTTCTCCGTATCTTTGCACGGCCAGAACTCCAACCGTAAGTAAATAGCAGGGTGCGTATGTATATATACTATATATATATATATATATATATATATATATATATATATATATATATATATATATATATATTTGTGTAATTACAGTTATACACGTGTGTGCGCGTATGCAGAATCTGAGATGAGGCCAACGAGGGGAGAATGAGTTACCTGAAAGGCTCATAAGGCGGGCCCATTAAGATAGGATGGAAAGACCAAGAGTAACAATTATTACTCAACACGAGAATTTACTCGCGAGAATTGCGTCACTCTCTTCAAAGCGCGACTCGATCGGTCCAGCTTATTATAACTATAACCTATCTCGCTGACAATCTTGCAAATGTGAAATTAACGCAGACCCGCACCACTTTCATGCGTTTTACTCCCGTAATTAAAGATAACCACAAACGGCAAATCAACGTAAAGATAACAAACCACTTCGCATTACATGTATGTACACATATCATTACACATTTATATATATATATATATATATATATAATATAAAATTCAATATTACCATTTTTCTTTCATCTATTTCTCTTCATTGTAAACGTGCCTGACATATGGTATGCCTTCGCATCCATCAGCAATCAAATTTCCAACGACCATTACACGCGATGTTAAATACCTGCTATGTTACCCGGTTTTTCGTCCAACTATCATACAAATAATTAGGTAATTAGGTATTAAACGCTAGATATCCGCACAGAATTTATAAGAAAGGAAATATTCTTTCATTCGGATTAAGGAAGAGGAGAAACAAAAAAAAAAAAAAAAATAATCTTTTGTAATATTCCCAAATTTTTGTATAATTAAATGAAACCGCCTTCGGGAGGTAAATTTTAAATTATATCTTCAACCATGTTACATACAATAAATATGTACCTACGTCATACCACCGTTACTGGCTCTAAAGTGGAAGTCACCTCAGGTATGGGCTGCATTTACAGCCTCCCCCCCCCCCCCTCCCCCCCTCTCCCTCAATAACCGAAGAAACTCCCGACGGGTCAAACGTCGACGGTGACGTCGTCGTTTATACTACCTGGTACGATACGCAACATACTATATATATATATATATATACACTTACATATATAAGTGAGATTCGAGCAAGTCACCATCAGGATTTTACGTTTATACAGCAGTTTAAACGCGTGCAGTTAAATCGGTTTACAGCACCTACAGAGAGAGATAGAGAGAGAGAGACAGAGACGCGACAGCACTTACAGCACAATTCTGTTACGTATATATGTATAATATATATGATACATATACATAAATACAGTTGGAAATTTCTCTCATGACCATGTAATAATACAATATAATCAGCTGTTCTCGTCATCGGCTGCAAATGTTTTTCAGCAAATTTCGTAAAAAAGATTCAAGGATATTCGTAAAATCGACGCACGGAGTGTGTTTAATAATAAGTATAAGGTATTTTATTGGTAACGAAAGAATGAAGATTAAAAAAGAAAAAGGATACGATTCGTGCTGTGCCAGAATAAATGAAGAAGAAAATCTCACGATTTATATTATACAGGTGAACACTCGCTCGGGTTAAGAAAATAAAAAAAACATTTCTCCACGGTCCGCCCATATCTGTCTAATACCGGATTAACGCCGCGTGAATAATTAAAATTCTAATCCACTATTGGACGGAAACTCGAGTCTCCCTGATTTACCGCACAGTTTATAAAACAGCGAAATCGTTTATCCGTGATGTAATTCAATGATATAATAATGCGATGATGGCTCTCTGTGAATACATGCATGTATAATTATACGAAGATAACACGTGGACATATAGAAAAAAAAAAAAAAGAATTCCTATTCCTGTCTAGCTAATGTAGGTAAATAATAATAAGTTGCGATGTTTATGTAATACGCGATTTACGACTTAGAATCTAGATTAAACGAACGGCGAAACTTTTCCTACAACGGTTTCTAATTAAAAGACACAATTTGTATAATATTATTAGATAACATATATATATATATACATAACGTATACGTGTACCTACGTAATTGAATCGTTTCCCGTGTGAAAAGATCCATTTATTTTTCATTCCTTTTTTCCACATTAACGGTACCGTATAATTACAGAAACGGTGCGATGTTTATTTTATTCAATTGATTTATATCAAGCTATGCTAATAATATCAGGCACACATATCATGTAAAGGTGTAGCTAACGTGCTATATCGACGACTTGTTTTCTGATATCTCTATATTGTACGAAAACAAAAAGAATGAATAAAAATAAAAGTAGAAAAGAAAAAGAAAAAAAAAAAAATCCATGTGTATATATCTATCGTAACTTCACAGGCTGAATAAACTAATCGGTTGAATTACATTACATTACGTTGCACTATCACGCGGCAATATCATTTAACAAGTTTTTATACATCCAAGAGTGTTTTCTTTATCCATCTATAACGTGTACCTATAATATATAGGATATATAAATTCAAGTTGATATCTATTCAATGCAAATGCTCAATCGCGTTATATATACATATGAATTTAAACGGCGAATGAGAAAAGAACGTCGTTTAATTCTTTTTCAAGCACCGCAGACCTCCGAGAATAATAAAACGATTATATCTATATAATCGTATGATAAACCGTAAATGAAATTTCGTTTTTAAATATTGAAAGAAGATGAAAATATAATAATGAATGATGAAAAAAATATCCTGACTTACTCCCTAGGCGGTTAAGTGCAGGCACCTATATACCTAATAAGAGAATTTACATCAAAGAAATAAAAGAATTTTAAGTAATAAGTCCGTTAAAGAAATTATTCGTCGTATGCTGCATTTAAATGCTGCATATCCGCATGTACAATATAGGAACCGCAAAAGCCGGAGGCGATATCGTTTTCGTTTAAACGCAACAACGGCAACAGCAGCAGCGCGGTGGTTCCAAAAACTGGTTCCAAAATTAGCCCCGGGGCATCGTGCAAGAAACGGCGTTGATTCGCCGATCGGAGAACGTGGAGCATTCGCGATATTGGCGCGTGTTTGCGGCGCGCATTTATTCAAGCTCCTGGCCTGACTTTGGAAATCGGGGATGAGGAATCTGTGAAGGGGGAGGGTGGAGAGGGGGTAAAGTAAGAACGAAGCAGAAGCCAGCTGTGCATCTCCGAATTGCACGCAAACGTTGCGATACAAGTACCAGTACCTATATATCTATATCTATACATATCGAGAAGATGAGATGAAGAAGAAGACGAAGAGAAGGAGAAGGAGGAGGTGGAGGAGGTGGAGGATCGAGGACCTCCGCAGCCTCAAAACGTTCTACTCTGCATGCAGACGCACCGTGGAATGAAGCACCATTCTCTAAATATTATCGCGTCATATTTTCACCCCTAGGTAGGTACGAGGTTTTATACATTGTATATAGGTGTGGTTCTTGCATGCGTGTGTATATTGTCTAACGCGTGTCAGGGAAAAACACAGATTTAAGAAGAAAGTGTACGTTTATTTTCATTGATCACCGACCTCGTCTCGACTGCAGCATCTCGCGTCTCCTCTGCAACATGCGGATCGTCCATGAATTTTTCAATTTATAAAACGCGGAATCGCGATGCAACAAAAACGATACATAATATATATGGAATATGGATAGAATCGATCAAAATCTGTTTCAAAATTACCGTTAAATTAACTTTTAATTTATTACAGTAAAGAAAAAATAAAAAAAAGAAACAAGAAAAAAAAAAAAATAATACACTTAATTCTACGTTGAAAATAGCATATTTTTTATCATGTCTGATGCTTCGGATTTCTGTAAAATACATAAATAAACTAATTTAACTAATTTCGTGTCAGGTTTTTACAAATAGTTTCAACAACCTATTGACATAAAATTTTCGCGCGATATCGAGACTTGCCATTCTCGAATGCGTATGTATAGGTATTCTGTGTCCCGATAGGTATATGTGTAATAAGAGGGCTGTGTGCATAAACTGTACACCTGGGTTAGAGGGTACGGCTGTCCAACACAAGCGGTGAGTAGGTAAAAGAGAATTACGGTTCCTGAACGACACGCCAACGACGCCAACGACGCCAACAACGACGACGACGACGACGACGACGACGTTGACCTGAAAACTCGGTGCAGGAGGAACGCGGCGGAATTTAAAACAGTGAGAATATTTTGTGCCTCAAACGATATATATCCGTAGGTATATATTGCAAGATCAGGTTAGAGAGAAGGAATTGTTTCGAAATTTGTAATCGAGATGAATTGTTTGACGATAAATATATTTTTGTTTCCTGCAACAGCTGCCTGCCGGTTGATGATCGTTAAATGGGTAAAAATGCATCATGAAAACAAAGGTGTTGTAATATTATCCTCTAAAAGTGTGATTAAAAAGGTGGTTGTTTTTTTTTCCAAAAGAAATATCTGTACTAAAATATTTAATACTGTTTTTGACAGAAGCTACTGTTGTCTTGAAGTCCCCTTAATTCCATGATTATAAATTCAGATTTTTTATACACATCTGTTTACCTATATAAATTCATCATTAAAAGTATTCTCAAGTTTTATATATACTTTTCAATATAGTTATAATTATTTCCCGCCACCTGCTATCAAGTAATACTTCATTGCAGTTCCGTTTCCATGCACCCAAGAAGCACATCACGCAGTATCCTATAGAGGCTGTAAGACCCGAACTTACACTACTTCAGAAGCTACGAGTAACACAACAGAGAGACGCTGCCTTTTCGCAGGCAAATCAATCGCGCTGCAATAATATAACCGAAACTACAGCAGCAAGAAGGGCCCGCGCGCGTTGAAAAAGAAGAAAAAAAAAAAAAAAGGGCACGAGTAAAAAATAGGAGCGAAAAAAAAAACAAACAGGACAAAAAAAAAAAAAAACCAAGGAAAGAAAGAAACTGCAACGAATAGAAAGCAAAAAGACGCGCAACAATGCCCCGCGCGCACCACCGACCCAGTGGGCCCCGATCAGCGATGCTGCGGCAGGCGAACCATGCAGCCTTGGCTGGCTGCGTCAGCCAACAACCCGACGGACCCAGCGGGGTACTTTGTACCCGTCGTCCTGCACCGGCACTGCATAGCAGCGGGTCGGGTCGAGAAAAAGAGAGAGAGAGCGAGATATGGTCGAGGCATGATGGGGATAATGGCTGGCCCATTGAATAGATCAATTTACAATGGCACAAAATGAGCAGCAGCAGCAGCAGCAGCAGCAACAGCAGGACCGTTCTGCCCCCCTCCGTCCCTCGAGCCACCGTCGCGCATGCGTGCCTCACAAGGTACCCCCACCCCAGCGTTGTCTCTCGTCTTTCTTCTTTCTCCGTCTATATTTTTGTATTTTTATTTCTTTCTTTTCCTTGCCTCTCCTCTATAACTGTGTTGTATGCAGATGCACGTACGAACACACGTGGATATTCACCCGAAGTGTACACGAGCAGGGACCGCATGGCCGATGAGAGAGAGAGAGAGAGAGAGAGGTCGAAGGTAAGGAGCCCCGGATCAGATCCGATGCACGAATCGTGTGTACGACGATTCACAAGCGACTGCACCGGGCCGTAATAGCGCGTAATAAGCCGCATCAGGCCCAGCTCATCGTCAGCGTGTGCCTCGACTACGTCGGGCCCAAAGTTGTAGGATAGAAGGGGGGAGGGGAGGGTGGTCTGATCGTCTCCGAATGCATGGCGAGGGAGCCTCGCGCTATTAAACCGCGTTTCTAAATCGCGTTGACCGATCGAAACGGGCTTCCGACGAATCGGTCGAAGAGAGGATCGGCGGGCTCATCGGGCCCCTCGAACTGAGTCGCTTCGCGTCGCGTCTGTCCCGTCGTCACCTGCTCATCCCCGACGCGTCCGCGTCGAAACCGGGCCTCGTCAGACCCTATCTGACGTATATATGTTTGTATTTAGTAGTAGAAGTTGAATGCTGCAGTGTTGGTATAAATTCAACAATAACGAAATATATCGTCACGTTGGTACACCGGCTAGCGGCTGTAAGAGAGCGACGATCAGCGATATGATAAAAAGCGTAACTGACCTACGCCTATAACTTATACCTACTCTAGTTGTATCCCGTACCTGTTCGATTCAAGTAAATGATTTATACCGAAGACTATTCGTTGCTAGATATAAATGTGGTATACAGTTTGATACAAGTTTGATAATTAATCATTTAAACTTGTCACGTGGAAAAGGGTTAAATATATTTCATTTTAAACGACATTTAGATGTGAACTTAATCAATGCGAGAATTTATTTCATCCTGTGATTCAATTACTTATATATACTTGCCAATATTATACTTGTTAATACAATTGTCTGCACGGATTAACAAACACCAACAAAGGAGTAACAAAGTACCAACTCACTGAACCTAAATTTTCTAATTCCCGTTAAAAAAGACCAACTTTCATTGTCTGCCTAGATAATTATACAAAGACATTTCTCGGTGGGTAATGCAGGCAGGCAGGCAGGCAGGCAGGCAGGCAGGTAAATGTATGTATACCAACGTAAAAACGAAATCTCTCGTTATCCGTACCACGTGATCATGGATCGCATTCCGTGGCGGTGTTTCACGCATATAGAGGGTGGAGGTCTTATCGTTATCTCAAGCTAGCGCGAGTACTGCTCTCGATGTTCGGCTACCGTGTTACTCGCTGCTGTCTACCGCACCTCTGGATGAACGAATTCACTCTATAACCTTAGGTACCAACGTACATACCGGATTCGACGGAAAGATGAAAGCTATAGCGTTATAGATACAGTAATGCGCAAGACTACTCTTCTCTCAGCGAATCAACTATACCGGAAGGATTGTAAGGAGGTGAATTAGGGAGGTATGTATATACATGTATAGGTGTAATGCTAGACTATATACGGTCTATGCCCGCCTATTCCGTGACTTTAGAAGCCCGCGCAAGCTGTAAAAATAAACGCTCGTCGATCGATATATCCATCCGTCGTCGTTGCACGAGAGAACTCGAACCGCTACCAACGAACCAACGAACCAACGAACCAACCAACCAACCAAGCAACCAAGCAACCAATCCGACTGACACCACATACGCGGCCGCATAGGATGTGATAAAAGTTAGAACCCGAACGATTCACGTTTAGTTTAGTGCTTGTCGAGTGTAGCAAGCAGAAAGCCAAAAGCATCGTTTATCTACGATATTAAGCGACGACGATGATCCTAAGGTCTCAGATGCGTTCGCCACCACAACTCGATCCCTTTTTGTTGCATTTCTATAATATAAATTTCGATATACACGTCTATATGCAATAACAATGATATTCTAAGGACGGCCATATCACTGTCCGCCCTTGACTTCCTTCCACCAACCATCAACAGACAATTGCATGTTTACTAGTAATTGTAAATCGATAATAACGACGTGGTCGTTAGTGTAGGTTCCTGTGACTTGGAATACCTCCCCCCCCCCCCCCCTCCCCACACCCCAGCTCACAATCATAGACTGTACAGTGAACAATGGCAGCTGCAGTCGAGGAATCGCGGATTTTTCAATGTTCGAAATCATGATGGTCATTTGTTCATCCGTTCATTGTCAGTCGGATCGAAATATCTATCTTTTATCTAACAAAAAGATCTTGATCGCCTGGAATAAGTTTTTTTAAGATAAAAAAAATAAAATAAAGATGCATGAAGTTAGCGATATAAAAATTTCTACGAAAAATGTAGGAATCAATTCCAAACTGGCTATAATTTTTATCATATAAATAGTGAGAATAATTTTTACAACGAATTAAAAAAAATTTTATCCCAAATTTACATCGAAATTCTTTCAATTTTCACAATGATACGTGATACAGTTTGGCTGCAGTTACGCAGTAAATGATTTTTATAAAATTCATGGTCCAACATTATACCTTCATATTATATGTATATACGCGTGTATAGAAGTGCAGCAAAGCCTCTATGCTAACAAATCGATCGTGGAAACAAAATAATCGTCACGAGCGCACCAGGCGAGCAATTATATTCGTAAACAATTAGATATCTGTACATACACATTGCAGTGCATGATTCGTTTAGCGTTCGTTTGAGATAAGCAGCTCGCGTGCTAATAATAGGTACTTTTTATGTATATATACCTAAATGCTGGTGGATAATTGATCGTTGCAGGCAACGAGTGCGAGAAAATACCTTGGCGACTATTAAACACCGCTGATAGTAATTCCTAATTAATAAAATCGAACAAGAATAGCGCAAATTTGAACAAAAAGTGTGCAAGAAGAAAAAAAAAATATATATATATATACAATATATAAAGCACTTTTCAATGAATTTCCTCTCTCTTTCTTATTCCTACATCGAAGGGCTCGTTGCGCAGAGCGATTCTACATCTATAAGGCTGCGTGAAAAGTCAGTGGTGAGAAATGGAAAACATTCCGTCGCGTCTGAGGATTTCGAGAGGGAAGGAAGAGGAGGGCGGGAATCGAAGCAAGGTATGTAGTACGACTACCGATACTACCGACTAGCCATAGGTACCCTACATAACATAGCCAAGCCTCGCTGCTTGTGGGTCCCGAGAGCCAGAATTCATGTGTTTTTAAACCCCAAATCGTTCGGCTCAGGTTTCCTGCGTGCCCTTGGGGAATACCTACTTCGGGACCGCCGCTCGATCCCGAAGAAACATCTTCTACTCGGCTGCACCCCACTCAACCAACCATCGAGGCGAAGGATATATAAGTATAGAAGAGACGGATGCCTAGTCTCGGAGAAGATGTGTAATAGCCTGTATATACGTATATATAAAGGAGACACCCCCGAGAAAGACGGGGGGAGGGAAAAAGAAATCAAATTCTTTCGTCATTTTTATTTTTCTCTTTTTCTCTTTATCTTCACTATTTACACGCATCAAATATTCGAGAATCTAAAGACTCGGTTATTACCGAGTCACGTGCCAAATCGACTTCATGTATGGTAGATAGTTATTACTTTATAAACTATAATTAGCAGAGACGGTGTTGAAATACGGATTTCGAAAAGAACCGAAGGCGACAAATTTCGAATTCTTTCATGACAAAACTTTGAGCAAAGAAATTGAATCATTGAAATTCCGAATTTTTGTCTTGGCAAAATCCTATCAGTTTCATCTTTCTGTGCTTTGGATTTCGATATTTTAACATTCGTAATCCTGATCATTCCGATTTTCGGTTTATCTGATTTCATTCTGATTCATCTCTAATTCAAGTCTCACCGCAAAACGATTAAAAATTAGAAGCTTCGGTACTCTTAAAATTCGTAACTTCAACCCCCGCCCCCATAATCAACACCATAAATTATCAGAATTGAACAAAATGAACTTAAAATTGTCTTAACTTGACCTAACTTACATATCACAATACTAATCGTAAGAATCTACTAAAACTGCAATATTATACCCAAATAAAATTCAACCTAAATCCCAACCCAACCCAACCCAACCCAACCAATAAAGTATAACAATTATATACCATATAGAAATGATGTGTAATAAATCGTTAAAAATTATTTAACCAAAAGGAATGTATAAAGAAAATAGAGGGATGGGCATAAAATTCTAGGTCAAAATTGACTCTCGACTTCTGCCCTGCATTGAAACTGCAGGCAAGAAGTTTGAGGATGCTGCCAAGCATCAGCAGCATCGGCATCGGCATCGACAGCACCATGGGAAGGAGAGCAGGTAGAGGTTTGGAAAACGAAAGGGAATTCTCGAACGCTGTCAGCGGAGGTTTGGGATCAGCCGGCAAAGTCCCGGACGGAGATCCGAGACGCACGCGAACCGATTCGAGTGTAACCAGATTCTCCGCCATTAGTTACGGACGGACTAGGCGTGCCATGCCTCCACGTTTCGGTCTATATACCTACCTATGTGTATATAGATATATATATATACATAGATACATATATATATATATATACTAGATATACATAGATATAATACGCACTTTAAGGTTTCGTCGTGTATAAACTCATAAATGAAATGGAATATCGATGTTTCGCATGAATATTGAAGATAATTTTATAATCTGTTGACACGTCGAAAATGCAAAATGAGTATTATTGTTATTACTATCAATATATTAATTATCAATCTTGTCGAATAGCCGGGGCTGCGCTGAATAATGAGAAGATTCGGCGTTTTCGTGTGATTCCAATGAAAATTAGCTGCTTACACGCAGTTATATCATGTTGTATACATTAGGATATATATATATACATGGTTAAGTGAGAGGAGAGGCGGAGAGGCGGAGAGAGAAAGAGATAGACTAAAATCCACACAACTCACTCACCTGTTTGGAGAACACGGCAATGTCCTCGTTGAAACTTTCGGAGGAACACACGTCGCCACCAGCAACACCAGGTTCTCGCGGCGTGCACGTCGCGAGTTCACATTTTTCGAATATTAATGCCAGGAGCGGGAACAACGGGTGTCTGTAAAACGGGAAAGAGAGACAAAAGATAATTACGTGTGTATCAGAATTATTCTCGTAGTTGATTGGTTGTATAAATGCTGGAAAAATATGCAATAATAATTTGGACGATATTATCTTGCCATAGTGAAAACTCGGCAAATAGATAGATATACAAATAGCAGAAATTAATAGAAACTAGTTCCTTGCCTATGGCATTTATTGTACATGAAAAAAGTCCTCGAGATAAAATTTTCGATTATTTTTGATTGAGGTTAACAATTCGAAACATCGAATTGATGAAACATTCATCATAAACGTTTACGTTTAGCTATATGTTATATGTATATGTATATATATATATATATATATAGTATATGTACATGGTAGGTAATAATGATAATAATAATAATAAGTGTGTAACACGGCAAGTACATGTAAATATATAAGTAGTTGAGTACATAACACATAGTAACGTAGCGCCTTATCAGTGCCCGTTAAATAAACTACAATTTATCGTCTATTTCAGCACGGATAATATTTTACTATAAATAAAGTCGTACAGGTATATATACTCGCGTGTGTGTATACATATATGTAAGCTGCATTGAAATAAAACGTATGCAAGTGATGTTTATTTGTTTATTTTATTATTGCATTTTTTCCTCTGCTTGGAAAAAGGGATCTATTTGAACTCTCGGATTTACCTACACACATGATATTATCATTGACGTATATTACAGATACGATCTTTGTGAGAAAAGACACACAATCGTACGACAAGTGGAAATTTTAATTTACATGTACATACACACGAGCCTGTCTGTATTGACAAAAAACGAGTGTGCGTGCAGGTGGCATTATTTTTTGGGAAAAGCATTAAACGATACTTTGTAGACTTATTGTTAGTATATGTATATGTATATGTATATATGAAATACCACGTATAATTATATAGACGTGTTATGATTGAGACGGTGCTGGTGATAAAATAGAATAAAAGTGTGACAGAGAGAGAGAGAGACAGAGAGAGAAGAAATAGATTTTGATCGACAATTGAATCGATCAACGAAGAATAAACCCAAATAATTACACCCACGCACGTATATATATATATAGTATATAAGCGCAGACAAAGATACGATTATATTCGAGCTGCAGGCGTCGCGTCGCCTGTTCAACGCGTTGCTTTTGGCTAACGAAGCCGCTTTCCGTCGGACGCCGAGCGTCGCTTGCGATGCAAGTTAAATTGCCGTTTCTGCTCACGATCAGACTCATCGCCTCTCCAGCGCCAGTAAGAAGTTATACTTAAAGAGACTTGAGAGCGATTATGTTATTGTTACTTGATGTAAACAAACATCAACGATTTTTATTTCGCAAAAATATAAAAACACAGAAATCATCCCGAGGCCCAAAAATCACCTAAACATCGTACGAGAAAATCTAGTAATTAGTAATAGTAAAAAACTAATCGAGGTTGTGAAAAAAAACAAACGCGTGTTTCTGCAAAGAGGAATCGCTTCTGTGTGCCATTGCATACGGTTCGAACAAACCGTCGAGAAGGTCTATATTGAGAAGGGAACCAACAACCCCGCAGGGTTAAAGAAATCTCCGGCTGCAGTGCCGCATGTGCATGCTGCAAGGAGATGTGTGCGCATAGTAGCCATGCTGCTGCAGTCGCGGACCTAAAACGATTCGGAACGAATTCCGACAAATTGCCGGTGAAACGCAGCCGCCGGCTGCGCGGAAACTGCAGCGCAGCGCAGCACGCTTCGCTTCAAATACAACATATTTCACGATATCAATATTATATATATATATATATATATATATATATATATATATATATATAACGTTCATTCGTAAGGTAAGTAACAAACAACGAAGTAAATTTACTAGAAAAAAAAAAAAAAAAAAAATAAAAATACTCGTCGTTTGTATATTAACGAAAAACTAGTGAAAATTTTTGGTTTTGCCGAGGAAAATATGAAGCTTCAACAACGTTCGAGAACGAGATGAAGAATAAGAAAAAGAAACGTGGAAACTTGAGAGAGTAGAAGTAAAAAAAAAACAAAACAAAAAAACAATAAAAAAAACAACAACAGATTCTTTCCAACGATCTGTTATAAGAAGACGAATAAGACACGGTTAGAGATCGTCACTCGAGCGTCACCGCGCGGCATTGCATCGCCAACGACGTGATCTATCTGACATCCGTGACGTAAGCAAGTATTTCGAGGTCATTTCATCGTTCGAAAAGCGAGGTACGCAAGATACGCGTTATACATATAGGTCTGCGATATGTTCCGTCCAGCAATAATTTACACGCGTGTGTTTAGAATATTAGCGAACAGAGAGAAAGATAGAAAGAGAGAGAGAGAGAGAGAGAAGGGAGCGCAAGAGAAACAAATATTTGGATATAAAATATATATATATATATATATATATATATATATACCTACATCTAAAATATTATATTCCAAATTGAATATATGAATATATATATATATATGTATATATATATATATATATGTATGTATAAGCCTGGAAGCTATATTTATACACGGAAGCGAATATTTTATCTACGTATAAGATATATTGGCTATAACTATATAATAGGTAGAGATTTAAGGAGATAGACGACCGAGTTGAAATCCGTTAAGATTACTCACTGCATCGATTAATTTGTGAAACGACGATTAATTAACAGTATTCATCACAGGTGATATTCACATTATACATATAGTAGATAAGTATATCAAGTGTCTCATTTATGCAAATCAAATTGCCAACATTTTAACGGTGATGTTCGAGTTTCAATATTATCTGCACAGTTATAATAATCGTTGTGTTTTATAAAAACGCAGAATTTTATCCTTTTCCAAAAGTTGTATATTTATATATATATATATATATATATATATATATAAAAATTACAATTTTCTTCTGCAACAAATCGCACAATCTCTCCCCTTCTTAGCCCGACAACAATTCAATAAACCGCGATATAACGTACATATGAAGAAAAAGTAATCGGTGAATATAAAGATATTGACATAATGGATAAGATGAACGACGTGAATAGGTGCGAATCCGCGTGCGGTTTTCGCGTAACGCCGTGTATTAACGTTGAAGAGTGG